>NC_081433.1:14201096-14801096 GCF_949786415.1 Peromyscus eremicus | reverse complement strand
CAGCTAGCAATGCTGTGCATGTGCACATGTGCCACGCCCCAGCACAACGACTTCATACCTGCCATGTCCCAGCCCAGCCATGGTGTTTCCTCATATGCTATGGCCTCACTTCCCACAATACAATGTGGCTGGTGGTCTGGGCTCACCTCTTCACACAGGGGGCCCAGGGGTTTGATACGACAGTGTGTGCTAGCCTATTCACATGTCGGCTGCGTCCCAGCACCACCCTGTGGCAGCACAGGCTGACTTGTTCACACCCATGCTGTGTCCCTGGTGACTCGGGTTCATCAGTCCTGAAAACATACATACAAGGAACATACGGACTCAATGGTTATGTTTAGGAACACACACACACACACACACACACACACACACACAAATACATATATATATATATATATATATATATATATATATATATATATATATATATATATATGCACACATTAACAATCAGTGAAAAAAGAATCCATGAATTTGAATGAGAGCAGGGAGGGGCATATGGGAAGGTTTGGAGGGAGGAAAAGGGGGAAATATTGTTAGTAAATTATAATCTCAGCTTGGCAGTGGTGACACATACCTTTAATCTCAGCACTTGGGAGGTGAGTCTCTTAGTTTGAGGCCAGCCTGGCCTATAGAGAGAGTTCTGGGACAGCCAGGCGTTTGGGTGGAAGCCCTACCAGAGCCATAGACTCAAGGAGTCTGGGATGTTAAGGTGAAAGTCTCACCTCGGCCCCACCTCTCTCTCCCCAGACCCCGTCCCTGAGAAAGCCAGCGAGCAGTAGCTCCACCCCCCGGGAGGGTATTTAAGGCTAGGCTTATAGACTTCCCCTCATGGTTTCTGCTCTTCCCTTAGGACCACCCAGGAATGCTCTGCTCAGATTAAACCTGGACTTATTAATTTGGCCTGATTTGACTGATTACTTTGGTGGAGTTACTCATTACTGGGGAATTTTTATTTATTATCAGGGATACACAGAAAAACCCCATCTTGAAAAACAAAAACAAACTGTGTGTGTGTGTGTGTGTGTATACACATACATATAGATGTAAAATTTCTCAAAAATAAAACACCAACAAAACAGACTTCTCTTTCCAGCGTTACCAGAGGATCAGGAGATGGGGTCTGAAGTCTACAAGGAAGGAGCCCATCTCCACTGGTGTCTGAGGCTACTGCAACAGCATGCTGAACCTATGTACCGGTTACCCACTCTCCTGTAACTCCTCACCCACGCTCTGTAAGTAAGCCTAATGAATTCCTTGGTTTAGCAAGCTGGCCTTGAGTAGAACCCCGACTTCCCTCTGTTACTGGTGTCCTGTGAGGGGTGAGTAGATGTGCTCTCATCTCCCCAGGAGGAGCGAAGACAACAGCCCGGGACACCCAACCCATCCTCCTGTTTCACCATTTCTAGACTAAATCTCTAGTAGTTTGAGAAAATAAAGGACAAGGAACTGGCAGGTAGACCAATAGGGAGAGAGGCTATAGATAGATAAAAAGATGGATGTCCAACCTCCAGCCCGACCTGGGACTCCTCCATCAGCCTCCTCCCCTTTCTAGATGACCAGTCCAGACTGCTGAGACATGGTCAAGGCTGGTCCTGAACATGTTTACCCAAGGCTATGGGTGTCAGATCAAAATTGATGGAGGATCCATGGGAATAAGAGAGCAGAGACCAACCAGGGGTGATGTATTCTCTCATTGGTGGCTTCCTGCTAGAGGGGGACTGTGGGGCTAGACTCTGTCCCCAGGATCTAAGGGAGAATGGGTCAGGTTCAAGGAGGAGAGTTCAAATTTGTCTACAGTGCATTGTGTGATTGCCCACCTCAAGCTCTTGGAGAAACTTTGTGAGAGCAATTAACAAGATAGCGGCATGTACTGAGTTAGATGAGACCACAGATCAGGGGCCCAGTTGGGGACCTAGCTAGGATACCCATTGTCCTAATGTGGACCCACTGATGACAATGATTTGATCCAGGAAGAACTTCTTGGTAAAACACTTAAAAGACAAAGTAAGATGGGCATGGTGGTGCACATCTTTAATCCCAGCACTGCCCAGGGAGGCAGAGGCAGTCGGATCTCTGTGAGTTCAAGGCCAGCCAGGTCTACAAAGCGAGTTCCAGGACAGCCAGGTCTGTACAGAGAAACCATGTCTTGAAAAAAAAAACAAACCAAACCAAACCAAAAAAGACAAGGTAAATGAAGAGGCTAAGGATGACCAGGGGAGGAGCCAGAGTGGGAGGGAGCCAAAAGCCCACCAGAAAGAGGAGGCTTGTCACTGAACTATCTTTGAGCTCTGTATTGGACCATGTTGGACTTGCTAGTGCAGAAGCAGTATTGTTCTAGGAGGAAGGCACAAATCCCATTGGTAACAGCTAACTTTATGTCAACTTGACACAATCTACAGTCATTTGAGAGGAAGGAACCTCGATTGCGAAAATGCTTCCATGAAATAGGGCTGTACACAAGCCTATAGAGCATTTTCTTAATTAGTGATTGACGGGAGGGCCCAGCCCATTGTGGGTGGTGCGACACTGGGCTGGTGGTCATGGATTCTATAACGGGCTGAGCAAGTCATGGAGAGCAAGCCAGTAAGCAGCACCCCTCCATGGCCTCTGCATGAGCTTCTGCCCTGTCTGAGTTCCTGTCCTAAATTTCCTACAGTGATGAATAGCGATATGGAAGTGTAAGCCAAATAAACCCTTTCCTCCCCAACTTGCTTTGTCCATGGTGTTTAATCACAGCTACAGAAACCTTAACTAAGACAAGTTGGTACCAGGATAGTGGGGTATTGCTGTGACAGACCTGACCATGTTGTTTTGGAGAGGATTGTGGAAGGACTTTGGACCTTTGGGCTAGAAAGCCACTGGGTGTTGAAAGTTCAGTGAGCTGTTCCGTAGGAGCTTGGGAGGTAAGAACGTTGAGAACAATGCTGATGATGGAGGGTTGACTTGTGACATTTCAGAGGGAAGCAAAAACTCTTTTTTTTTTTGAGATAAGATTCTGTGCTTCTGGTTATTTGGGGCTGAAGAATCTGCTGTGATGAACAAGATACTAGAACAACTAACGTGAAACCTTTGCTTTGCTGGGATAATGGATGCTGGTCAGCTGGGGCTGAAGAATCAGCTGTCTACTTCCTGCATTCTACTTGTGATCCTCTTTAGTGTAGGAGGCATGGATCCTAACGTGGGGCTTGTATTCACCTGCAGCCAGCACTATTTGGACTCAGTGAGTCATGAAAAAGAAGAGGAGGACCTGCAGGTAGGAGGGAACCAGTTGGGAGGGGAACATGTTGGGAGGGTCCGGAAGCAGGGAGAGGGAGCTGGGGGGGTATGATAGAGATACATTGTATATATGTACAAGACTGTCAAACAATAAATTAAAAACTCAGTTGAAGTGAAGAAGTGGGGCTTGGTCGGAGGGTCCCAAGTCGCTGGGACTATGCCCTCAGAAGGGACTGTGGGGCTTCACTTCCAGCCTGCTCTGAGGTGTGATCACTTCCTCCCACAGGCGCTTTTGCATTTGTGATGAAGCCTTTCCAAAGTCTGTATCATGCTGTATTAAATACGTGTTTTTTCTTTATAACATTAGCCTGAGTCAGATATTTTGTTATGGTAAAGTGGACTAATTACACAGGATTCTGATGTTATCAGCTTTACAGCTAACAATTATATACCTCAAAGAAGCACGGTCACCTCCTGAGAACCCTAGGGAGAACTGTCTTAGCTGCATTACTAATTCTCAGACACTCTTTTGTACTTCGAATGCTCTTTCTATACAAAAACATATTTCAGGTTAAAAGTAATTTCACATCTGTATTAGTCAAATCAGATATAATAATCAACAGGAAAACTTTAATAAAAATTTATTTAGCTATAATATATATCTTCAGTTTAAATAAAAAATTTCTTTACGATGTTAAGTGAACTCTACGTTATTTTCTTTGAGAATATCCCTTTTATCATTAAAATAATTTCTAAACCACTCTATATGCTCGACTTTCTGTTTAACACTCAGATATGGGTTTTTCGAAAGGCCATTAGTCACCAGCTCCATGAAGATGCGAATCGGTCCTTGCTTGGGGAAACCTTCAAGGTACTTATCCAAAAATATATGTTCATGGAACTCTGAGCCATCATCATCAAAACCTGAGGAGTAAAATAAACAGTAACATAATTGTGAACGTAAAGCCTACATCATAAAAGTAACATTAATGAAGTATCTATCACAGTTTCTATTAGAAGCCTAGATTGTGAGATCAGAGCTGGTGTCACTGTGAGCACCAGTTTTAGCAGGCACAGAACGAGGACTGAGAGAACCCCCTCCTAGGGCTGTTGTAGAGCCTGAACCGAAGCAGTGCCTAAGATACAGCCCCTCTTCGACCTGTAGAAGCAACTGGTGCTCACTAATACTGTCAGCATCTGAGGAAACTACTGAGACAGTATTTGAAAGTAAAATAAGACCGAATAGTAAAGGAGATGTTCAAGTAGCCCAAGAGAAGAAGACATAAATGATAAATATAAAAATGAAAATAACCCAAGGGGCACAGTCCATTCCAACAATTCAGTAAACTTCGCGTTTCTGTTTTGTTTTCCAGATAGCTCTCACCTGACCCAGTCGGTCCCGACACTCCTGCCTCCACACCCCAATGCCAGCGTACAGCTGTGCACCACCACCTCTGGCTCAACGGTGACTTTAAATGGAAATGATCCAACACAGCCCGAGCCATCTACTGGTACCGTGGACATAAGAATGCGGTCTAGGACTGGGGAGGTGGCTTGAGTTCACCCTCAGAAGCCACGTAAGAAAGCCAGAGGCAACAGGGCAACTCTGTCCTCCCAGTGCAGCCCTACTGGAAGTGGGAGGCCAGACAGACTGATGGACTCCCCTGGGTCAGCTGGCAGGACACAGAGCAGTAAGCTAGACAGACCCTGTCTCAAAACATGGTGGAAGGTGAAGACTCACACCCAAAGTTGTCCTCAAACTTCTGCATGTGAGTCCTATAGCAGAGGTGACCCTGAACTTCTGATTCTCCTGTCTCTACCCCAAATATGGGACTAAACGTGTGTGCTACCATGCCCAGTTTACTGGGTCCTGGGGCTGCAGCCCAGGATTTCATGTGTATTAGGCAAGCACTCTACTGTACTGACTGAACTACATCCATGGTTCCCATGATATATTTTGACATAAATTTTACTCCTTTACTTTACTATCAAATATCTAGAATTAAATAAAATCCCAAACATCTTTAAAATAACGATTTAAAACAACACTGTTAGGTTTCTTCTCAGACACCACTGTTCTGAGGTCCACATATGCACCTCCCTACAGTCTAAAATGGACCCCTCCAGAGCAACCTCTGGTTGCTGACTGTGAGGAGCTTCTGAAGTAACACCTACCGGCTTCGTTGTCAATTGGGAACTCCCACAGTTTGCCCTCTTTCGTCCACTGGATCATCTCCTCAAATCCATTCCCCAAAGGCTGCTCACTGACTGTGGCCAGCTGCTTAGCAAATTCTATCTCCCAGAGAGAAGGCGAGGCTTCTATACGATTAGAAAAAGAGAAGTTTAAGTACAGGAAAACATAAATGTCTTCTTCTTATTTTTTATTCTTCTCTCATATATCACATCCTGACCACAGAGTCTCTCCCCCATACCTCCCCTCTCCCCCGGATGCAACCCCCCACTCCATCTCCCCTCAGAAAGGGGCAGGCCTCGCAGGGACATCAACCACACTGTAAATGTCTTCTTAAAAATGTAACTCTTGGCCAGACAGCTCTGTGGGTAAGGCACAGGCCACCAGGCCTGAGTACCCAAGTGTGATTCCCACGGACCTAACGTTAGAAGGCACAAACAAACTCCTGAGAGCTGTCCCCTGACCTCCACACTCAAACCACGTTCATACATCTAAACACAGAGACAAAATGAATAACCATGCAATGAAAATGCATTTTAAAATGTTATCATCAATTCTATATTGATACATATTTTCAGACCTTGGTATTCAGAATTAGTTTATAATAATGAAAGGCCCCCAGGAGCTACAACTGCAACAAACAAGGAAGACAGGGGTATAAGAATAAGAATGGCAAACCTCAGCTTTTACTGACACCATGCCAGGTTATTACCGCCGCCTCTACTAGAAAAAGGAGAATCTGCACTTTAAGAATGGTTTTATGACCCGGGCGGTGGTGGCGCACGCCTTTAATCCCAGCACTCGGGAGGCAGAGCCAGGCGGATCTCTGTGAGTTCGAGGCCAGCCTGGGCTACTAAGTGAGTCCCGGGAAAGGCGAAAAGCTACACAGAGAAACCCTGTCTCAAAAAACAAAAAACAAAAAACAAAAAAAAAAAAAAAAAAGAATGGTTTTATGAGTTTGATGTTTTGGTTTTGATTTGTTTTTCTTAAAGAGAGGGGCTGTCTGTGTAGAACCGTAGTCCTGCCTTAGTCTCCTGAGGGAATTACTGGTACGCCAGGCTGAATGTATGTAACATTTGTGATTTTGATTTTCAAAGTCCCAGTCTGTCAAAATGAGTCACCAGTGATGACAATGTGGCACACAGCTGTGACCCAGCACACAGAGCTTGAGACAGGAGAACCAGGAGTCTACTGTCATCCTCAGCTACAGAGAGGATGAGGCCAAACTGGACTAACCGTCCCCCTAAAAAATGTTTTAAACGGAAAAAAATCAGTACTAATAATGACAAAGGTGGTCATGATGGCGAATGTTTGGAATCACAACACCACGGACAAGGGTTCGGGGTCTCTGCAAACACCACGGCCAGCAGAGTGTCCATCAGAGAGAGGCACAGGGAGTCCGCTTCAACACAGCTCAGTAGCTGGTGTGGGTTCAAACAGAGTCTGACCTCACGTAGTTTATTTTAGGCATACTTAAGCAGGGCACAATTTGGAAAAAATGTTTCCCAGTGCTAATTAACTCAATCCTGTGCGCACAATAAAGCTTAAGACATGACTACATTGAAACTCTTTGTAAAGTACATGTGATAACTTTCATAAAGATGGCTCTATAGACTGACTCCATGTGACATCTTCTATAAAGGCAGGTTCTACAGACTGATGGAGAAAAACAAGCTCATGGTAGAGTCTGAGGAAGGACCTGGTGTGGTCTAAACATAGATAGCCAACATCACCAGGCTACTAATCACCTCTGCTCCCAGTCTTCTGAAGAGACAGCGTGGCATGTCTAACATGCCTGGTTCCCTAGGGTTCACCTGTGAGCACAAGGACCTTGGGGCCTCCTACAGAGTTCAAGGTCCTTCGTGACTACCTAGAGCCTGAGCTACAGGACTCTGTCAAGAAAAAGAAAAATAAATACTAACGGATACTGAACACTCAGTCTGTGAGGAACTTTTTTAAACATGCTAATTTAATCTTCACAATCAGCTCTTGAGTAAGGTAATACATGGCGGCTGTGTACCGCCATCTTCCACGCTTTAATCATTTACTTACTTTGGAAACTTCAAACATCTTTCATGAGTCATACTTCCCCCAGCCATTGACAATGGTAATATAAAATGGTATAGGCACTTTGGCAGGACAATTTGAGTAAATTACAAATTTAAAAACAAGACTATCCCCTCGCAGGAACTCTCCAGCTGCCTGCCCCACCTGGTGTGGAGACACAGGTAGGGTAACTGCACTCCCCTTCTCAGTACCCCTTCATCTGATCACCCCAAAGCCCTGTGGTTGCCTGTCAGGAATTGCCACCACCTCCTGGCCTCTCCATCCTTGGGAACTGTGCTATTTGCCAGGGACTAACATTTCCTCCTCACTTCACCAACCTCTGGGTCTTACTATATCCCAGACTGGTTCTAGTGCAGTTAGGGTTTCTATTGATACCATAAAACACTATGACCAAAAGCAACTTGGGGAGAAAAGGGTTTATCGCATCTTACAGATTGTAATCTAACATTCAGGGAAGACAGGGGAGGAACTTGAGGCAGGAACTTGACGGAAGAACACTGCTTACTGGCTTGCTCCTCATGGCCTGCTCAGTCTACCTTTTTTTTTCAAATGATTTATTTTTATTTTCTGTGCATTGGTGTTTGACCTGCATGTATGTCTGTGTGAGCATGTTGGATCCTCAGGAACTGGAACTACAGACAGCTGTGAGTTGCCATGTGGTTGCTGAGAATTGAACCCAGGTCCTCTGGAAGAGCAGCCAGTGCTCTTAAATGCTCAGCCATCTCTCCAATCCCTCAGTCTACCTTTTTATATACCCTAGGACCACCTGCCCCGGAATGGCACAGTGGACTGAGCCCTCCTACAGCAATCATTAAACAAAAAAAAAAAATGTACCACGGCTTGCTCACAAGTCAATCTGGTAAGGATATTTTCTCAATTGACATCTCCTTTTTGCAAATTACTCTAGATTGCTTTCAAGTTGACAAAAAACTAACCAGGATAGTTCCCCTCACCAGGAACCCTCCAGAGACCCAGGGAGGCTACCCATGTTCCCCACATCAGCTCCCCTACATTCTGATAGCCCTAAGCCAAGAAACACAACTCACCATTACCAATAGATACCACCTAGGGTAAAGGATTCAAAGAAGTACTCTAAACAAATGAACTAAGAAAAAAGCAGACATAACTATTCTAATACTTGACAAATTAAGACTTGAAACCAAACTATTCAGAATAGACAAAGACATGTCATACTCAACAAAGGAAAAAAAATCTACCAGGAGATTACTACAATCTTAAGTATATACTCACCAAATACAGGAGTACCCAATTTCATAAAAGAAAACACTGTTAGTTAAATCTAAAACCACAGATTAATCCCAACACAGTGATAGTATGTGAGTTCAATACTCTACTCTCACCAATATATTGGACATTGGTCATTCACACACACACACACACACACACACACACACACACACACACAAAAAAAAAAAAACAAACCCAAAAACAAACAAACAAAAAAAACAGAGAAACTCTGGAGTTCAATGGCATCATATATCAAATAGGTCAACAAGATACCTACTGAACATTCCACCCAAATACTAAAGAATATACAATCTTCTCAGCAGCAATTTTTTTTCAAATTAGATCATGTTTTTGTCCTAATATGTATTAGAACACAAAACAAATCTCAAAAAATATAGAAAATTGAAATTATATCCTGCATTATTGTCTGACCACAATAGGATAAAGCTGTATAATTGCAGAAATTACATTAGCCAATGGGAGATTAAACAATATGCTACTGAAAGATAATCAGTTCAAGGAAGAAATAAAAAAGTAAATTAAATAATTCCTAGAATTGAATGACAAAGAAAACACACATAAAAAATATGGGAAATACTGAAGCCAGTCCTAAGAGAAATATAGAACTAAATACCTACATAAAAAATGTTGAGGTCTCAAATTAATAACTTAATGAAGCACCTGAAGGCATTGGAAAAACAGTAACAATACCCCCAAGAAAATCAATGGGAGGAGATAATCAAAATCAGAACTGATATTAATATTTCAGAAACAAAAATAATACAAAGAATCAATGAAATGAAAAGTTAGTTTTTTTAAAAAGATTGTCAAGCAGCCAAATTAATCAAAATGAAAAGAGAATATTCAATTTAATAAATATATATACGCTCTCCCCCATTCTGGGTAGTAAGCTGCTCAAAAGCAGGAACCATACATTAGTTATCTTTATGTAAAAGCAGAGGGTTATAATGTAAATGGTGGGTGAATAATACTTTCTACCAAAAACAGCAGACAATCCATAGCTCTGGATTATTTTTCTGGTACTACTGATCTCCTGAGATCCCACAGAATGCAATATTTTAAGGGGGAAGCATGATCCAAATTAGCAGTATCAACAGTTTTATTCATAGGCAAGACCTAGGCCAATGGCAGGAAGAAATATGAAAATGCAAATACCCAACTGTTACAATCAAAACACCAACACCGTCTTTCAAAGACAGAGTGCTTCTCCACTGGAGAAGTCTTGTTCTTTACAAACCTGGTTCGGGTACTTTATCAGCAAACGCCTTAACGTGAAAAATTGAAAGTCTTTTCCCCTTGAATATACTTCTCCTAAGATAAAAACATTTAAAAAACACATCTTAGTAAGATATATTTATAAAATGTCAATAAAAACTGCTTCAAGAAAAAAATGTACATGAAACCATCTATGTAGTAATTAAAGATAATCATATTGACCCACATCAGACATTTTAGCTACATTGCCATGATTTTAGGACTCATAAGTAAAAACAGAACACATACCCTTGGATTTTTGCTTTATAATACAACAAATCAGCGAAGTTTAATTTTCAAAATACTCAACTGAAAGTTCTAGAAAACTTAGTGTTGTGGAACTCTATAAAAATCTGCAAAAACAGAAGCAATAAACTAAACATTTGTTTTTGAGGACAGAAGACAGTGGAAAGTTTAACTATAAATTATATTATAAATCTATATAGTGGTAGAAGGAGGCATAAATAAAACATGCTATTCTACAAAGCAATCAATCTGCAATTTAAAAGTATTTCTTAACTTTCTTTACATAGCCATTTTTACAAACCGCTGAAATTAATGTCAGAGAGTTAATATGCAGCCCCTTCTGGGATACTTTAACTATGATGTCTGTCAACCTACACAACCTACAATCACCTGGAAGAAAGCCTCAGTGAGGGACTGCCTACATCAAGCTGGGCTGGACCTGTCAGTGGGGGATGGCCTTAGCTGACTTGGTGGCATCATGCCCTAGGTAGAAGATCCTGGGCTTTGTAAGTACAGAGAGGGTCTGAGCACAGTAAACATGCATGTCTCCATGCTCTTGGCTGTGGATGGGATGTGATAGCTGCTCCAGGGTCCTGTTTTGACTTTCCTGCCACCAAGGGCTGTAAGCAAGAACCCTGAGCTACAATCAACCCTTTCTTTCCCGCTGTTCTTTATCAGGGTATTTGATTACAGCAACAGAAACAAACCAGGACAGAGTTCACTACTTTCCTCAACAGAAACACTCCTTTCAATTTACTTATTTACTTGAACAAAACTACTAACAGATTCAAACACAGTTCATAAACTATAGGAATAGTTTGAAAAATAACTCTGAAATTTTTTTTCTCCGTCAAATTACTTTACTAAAATAAAGTAGAAAAAGCTGCAAATTAAGAGCCTTCATTCATGTAAACATTTTGCTCCATGAGGTCCCTGTGTAGCTGTGAACACTGGCCTTCCTGGTCTGAAGTTCTGCATGCCGGCAATCCTAGCACTCGGGAGGCAGGGCAGAGGGATCGAATTCCAAACCACCCTGGCCACCTAGCTTACACAGTAAGACCAGGACCCTAAAAATAAGGAAACAGGTCTTTCGGTCCAGAAGTGCCCTCAGGGCCTCAAGTTCTTTTCCCTACTAAACATCATTACCGAGCAGCAGGATAATAGAGTAAAGCAACTTCTGATAAAGACAGATCACCTTGTCTGGAAATTTAAGACCACATGGCTGGAGGGGTGTGTGCATACTTGCTGAGCAGCTCCTGCCCTTAAAGAGCTGACTCTGGTTTTCTCTGCAGCTAGTGTGCTGGTTAGACCTACCGCTATCTTCACTGATGTAGACTCACTTGGCAGGCACACCTTTGGGCAGTTTGTGAAGGCAGTTTTGGAGAGGTTTAAAGGAGGCAAGCCCCATCCTGAATGTGGGTCTCATCGTCCCCCGTGCTGGGGTCTAGGACTGAATAAAGAGGGAAAAGGAAAGTGGGCTGAGCAGCAGTGATCATCTCTCTGCTTCCAGATGGTAGATACAAGATGACCTCCACCTCATACTCCTGCTCACAGCTGGGGCCGCTCTCATGGCACATGTCTCATCAATGAGAAAAGTACATGACATAGTTAAGTTTTCACTGTCACTTGATAGGTGGGGAAACAGACTAACGGGAGCTATAAAAGTTACTCAGTCAGAATTAGTCAATAGTAGTGCCAAGCCTCTGGAGTGGCCCAGGGACACTCCAAAACCAGTGCTCCGTGACCCAGACCTCGGTCTCTGAACGAGTCCAGGCCTGGCTTTCTCAGGTTGCCCTAACAACTGTTCAAGTCCCACTAAGAGAACCTGGCATCTTGCACTGCTTCCCAATACCCTCTGTCATCCTTTTAGACTGCATGGAGAAGGCTCCATGTCCGTCCCTGACTGTCTAAAGTTTCTCTTGCACTGCTTTTGAAATTTGCATTTTCTGAGCCAGAGCACCTGTGGTGGGTGAATGGCATCCATCCCCATGGGCTCAGGTATTTTAACATTTGATCCCCAGTTGGTGGTGCTGTTTGGGAAAGTGGTATGGACAGCCTTACTAGAGGAAGTTCATCTCTGTACCTACCAACAGCTTGGCCCTACTTCCAACTCACGCTCTCTGCTTTGGGCTTGCATTGAAGATGTGACCCTTCAGCTTCCTGTTCCAACTGCCTTGTCTCTGCCCCGGATAAGTTGTCTTGACCATGGTATTTTATTGCAGCAGAAAACTAACTAATGCAGCCTCTCTGTGCATCCCAGACTGGTTCACACTGAGGCTCTTCTGCTTCTCCTTCCCAAATGTTGGGATGACAAATATGTATCCCCACGCCTGGCTACCCCTAATTTTTTTAAATTTATTTATTTTGTATGTGTATATAAGTGTGCATCTGTGTGTGTGTGTGTGTGTGTGTGTGTGTGTGTGTGTGTGTGTGCCGTTGCCACGGTGCACATGTGGAGGTCAGAAACAACTTGTGAAAATCAGTTCTTTCTTTCTACCCTGTGGACTCTAATAAGCTCTCTACTTCTTTCAACATGTTAACGACACTTAATCATTTCAATAATTCAAACAACCCTCTAAAACGAATGCTAACCACTTGAACTTCTTGTATAAACACTGACCAGCTTTTCAGTTTCCCAACAAATCTCCCTGACACCTAGAAGAAGCTAAGTCAAGACTCTACTCAGAATCCATGGAATAGACACAGTACCAAGAATCCTTCAACCGTATGTCCGACAGCTGAAGGCAGCTCGGTGCTCACCAGTCTGTGCCAAATACCTGCCTTTCCCTGCAACCACCACCACTCTTTGGACTTACAGAACACAGTTTTATGTAATTATACAACCTCCAACTGCAAAATAACCTTGTAAAGTAGGCCTTGGTGTCTTAACAGTTTCAAATCAGCAAATTCAAATGACTACAAATAATTTACCACCTTAAGATAATATGGGGACTTTTACTATGATCTTTAAAATCTATATTTATGTATATGCATTTTGCATTTTCTTAGACAGTGTCTCACTCTGTAGACCAGGCTAGTCTCAATCTTAAGAGCTTCTTGCTTCCACCTCCCAAGTTAGGATTATGGGTATGCACCAACATGTCTGCTCTTATTTTGGGGTCAGTCTCACTCTAGTCCAGGCTGAACTGGAACTCACTGTGAAATCCAGAGTGGCCTGAAACTCACGGTGCTCCTCCTGCCTCAGCCTCCCGTGTGTGGGATTACAGGTATAAGCCACTGTGCCTGGCCCTTTTACTGATGAACTAGTTCTCTCTCTAAGGTATGAAGAAAGAGAAACATAACTACACATGCAAAGGGCATATAAATGTTCAGTGTTAGAAACATTCAGCATGAAAAATAATGCTTCTTATAAACTTACTTGTTCAGAATTTGCTCAGCACCACTTATTCTAAATGAAAGGATTACTAAACAGTGTGAGTGATGTGAGCCAAAACTCACTCTGGTTCATGGTATAAATAAACGTAGCATTGTTAAACCCAGGAACTTCCTCTCTAGGAAATGGTACAATAAATTCCCATTCAGCCTAGGCATACCATATTTATACCCAATACTGCAAATTGCACTTGTTGGGGACACAGAGGTCGTTGTACTCACAGGGGTGTCTCCTCAATGGAGGAGATAAAAATTAAATATCTGCATTCCACCCAGAAAGCTGAAAAGTGGATTTTGTTAATGACCTGGTAACATTTTTGTTGTCTGTGGAGACAGACCTCACCCACCTTTTACTATAGAGGCAGACCTCACCCAAATTCCCCAGAATGGTTATCCCAGACTCTCCCCTCCCTAGACCATTACCCATCCTTAGGGAAGATGTCACAAGTACTCTATGGCCTGCTGACCTCTATGCTATCAGTCAGAGATCACACCAGATTCTAGACCCTTGAGCTCTAGAACCCACCCTCACGGTCGTCACATGCACTGTGTAAAAGGGTCTCTATGTAGTCACACCTTAAGCTTTATTGTGTACCTGGAATTGGACTGATTGGACTGATTGTTGCCTGGAAACCTCTTCCCAAATTGTACCATGTTTTAAATATGGTGACAATGAACCACTTGGGATTAGACTCCCTGAAGTTCTTACCTCTTTGAGGATCACTGTCTGCAAGACACCTGTAGGGACCCTCCACAGGAATTAATACGCATACATCAGTGACAACTGGTAATGAGTGTCGGTTGGAATTTCAGAGAAGATAGCTGTGTTGACTATTTTTATGTCAACAACCCAAGCTAGAGTCATTCTGGAAGAAAAACCTCATTGAGAAAATACCCTAACTAGACTGGTGGGCAAACCTGTGGTGCATTTTTTAAATTGATGATTGATGGGCGGGCCCAGTTCACTGGGCAAGTGGTCCTGGGCTGTATATCACAGCAAACTGAACAAGGCAGGGGGATCACGCCAGTGAGAAGCCTTCTTCCATGGCCTCGGCTTCAGTTCTTGCCTCTAGGTTCCTGCCTGGAGTCCTTGCCCTGCCTCTAAGTGATTCTGTTACCTGGAAGTGTAAGATGAAAGAAATCCTTTCCTTCCCAAGTTGCTATTATTGGTCATGGTATTTTATCACAGCAATATAAACCCTAACTAGGTATCCACAGTGATCAGGGATCTATCAGTAATAATATGCAGAATAAATTAAGACTACAGTTAGAGTAAAAAACAAACTATGCAAATAAAACCCAGTAGACTACAAAGCTTGAATACCTTTTTTTCAAATCAACTGGTTTGTCCTGGTCCAGAGAACTGTCCATCCCTTCATCAAACTGAATCTGGTGCTGTGGTTTTGTACTAAGTCTCACGGAAGTGGGTCTGGCAATCTTCATATCTGATATTATGTGACGGACACTGAAATAAAAAGGTCAAGTGCATTAGGAATCTGAGCTGCACTGGAGTAGCAAACTTTTCTTAAGAGGAGACATACCACTTAATTCTTATTCCACTTTTATGCCCCAACAAGAGCATAAAGATTTATGAGTAAAGTCACATACTTCTACTCATGTGACATAAGCATTAAGATGTATGTCTCCAATTTTGGAAATATATGCTTAAGAAATCTTTATTTGAAAGATGAAAATGTCAGTTACAAAAATTATTAATATCCAGAGAAACAGATAGGAAAATACAAACAAGTATACTTGTACCTATCACCTCCTTTGACAGTTACATTAACATTGAAAATGAGCTGTATTTGCTGTCATACATATATGGGTTCAGGTGACAGTTAGGGGTGTGTTTACTCTTTGATCCTCTAGAGACAAATGCCCTCTGTGTGCTTACTGAGAACAGATTCATGTCACCCCCAAGGGAAGCAGTGCCACTATTTATGACCTCCGGGCAGTAAGTAGTAAGTAGGAAAACTTGGCATAAATTTACAGAGGGAAAAAGGATACATTGATTGGACTGGAGAAATGTTCAGCAGTTAAGAGCACTTGCTGCTCTTAAGACCAGGACTGTTTGGTTTCCAGCGCCCACATGGCAACTCAAACCTCCTACAACTCCAGTTCCAAGGGGCAACACCCTCCTCTGACTCGGCACTCTCCTGCAGTCACACGGTGCAGATGCACACACTTAGACATATATACATAGTAGTTTTTAAAAGGAAAAGGATATGCTGAAAAGCTCACCTCAAACATAAGGAAAAGGGGAGAGAATGTGTTTGAATCACACTGTGAGCAAAACTAGCGGGCTGTTCAATTGAGAAAAACTGATTTTCTCAGGGAACTATCTTACTCAATTACCTATTTTATTTTTCATTTTAAATAACACTACTGATTTTATCATTTCTATTTCAGGGGCAAAAAACTTTGTAATGTTCTAAAAGAAAAGTTTAGCCATCCACTTTAAGAGAGATGGCTCAGCAGTTAGAAGTACTTGCTCTGAGGAGGCGAATGTTTGAAAATGTATTGTTGTGTGGGGTGGGTATGTGTGCAGACATGAGCACGCATGCAGAGGTCGGCAGACAGTTTGTGGACTGAGTTCTCTCCTTCAGTCATGAGGACTTGGGGACATACGGCCATGAGGCTTGGCAGGAAGTCATCTATCCTGCTGGCCCGTGAGGTGGATTTTCCAGGTAAAGCAGATGTGTGCCAGTCACCAGCCACTGTGAGACCTAAGCGTCACTGACATGGCATCTGACCGCTCACCTAATCCTGTGTTTCTCTTTGTCTTCCTGAGCCCTCGACTCTTCCTCGTGTTGCTGAAGCTGCTTGAGCAGGTCGGACTTGGTTGTCTGCTTGTCAAAAGGTAGAGAATCTGCAACAGCAGATGCAGCTGCCACCAACTCAGGACTCAGGACCTCAGTTCTAAAAAGAAAACGAAACGAGGAAGGAAAACCGCAATTATCACATCACTAGTTCAGTGAAAAGTCAAACAACGTGGGGAGGAAAACTCATTAAAAAAAGGATTCAACTTCTCATAAAAGCAAGAATTCTCAAGTATTCCACACTGTTTTCTTGGTGGCTTTGTTGTATGTTTGATTGTCTGTCTTGAGATTGGGTCTCATTAGGTTGGTCTGTAACTCACAATCGCCTACCTCAGCCACAGAACTGCTAGGATTACATATACCTATACACACACACACACACACACACACACAGATAACATTTTTTAAAATTAAGTAAAAAAGTAAAGTAAAACTTTCAAAGGACTTATGGGGCAATCTACATTCTCCAGCTTATCTTGTCATATCTAATTGGAAAATGTTTTTTAATTGTCCTATTGTAGGAGTATCCCCAAAACAATGTAGCTACCCCCACTCTCGTGTTGCCCACCAGAACTTGATGGTAAGACCCTACTGCTATACAACTGGGTCACAGGACATGGAGAAATCAGGCTGTACTGACCCAGGAGCTTCCTCCCCGATGACCAGCATTCACAGCACTGGAAGGTGCTATGCAGGCTGCTTGGGGGAAATAATCAACGATGTGATCCGTCTGTGAACCCGTAGGCTGCAATAATAACCAGTGTGGTGCAACGGTGAAGTAACCAACTGCTTTCTGATTGGCTGAAGGCCTGGTCCACGGGAGTAAACTCATGCCTGATGCTGTAAATACGGCCGAGGACCCATGGTTGGGGAGCTCATAGGCCCTAAGGGTGAACTTAATCCTATCATTTTGCTAAACGGACATAGCATCAAAGTGCCCTCTAGATTTGTATCTTTATACCCATACATTAGTGCAGCTCTCACATCGCATCAGCGAGGTTTCTTTAGGAAGTGGAAGGAGGTCAACATAGAAACAATTGGTCCAAGTACAGAGAAAAAGCATCTATGGACCAAGCAGCCATATACTGGACACCTCCGTCACCACCCTCCAATAATAAAGCTTGGGGCCACTGAGGGGTGGGTGAAAAGATTGTGAAGAGCAGAGGTCGTAAGGACCCGAGTGACAACAGCATCTTCTGAACAAGGCAGGACCACTGCACTCATCAAGTCACGGCAGCTGTGTGCTGTGGGATGTATGGCAAATGTGTTGCTAATTAATCAATAAAACACTGATTGGCCGTTGGCTAGGCAGGAAGTATAGGCGGGGCAAGGAGGAGAATAAAGCTGGGAAGTGGAAGGCTGAGTCAAAGAGACACTGCCAGCCGCCATGATGAGAAACAGCTTGTGAAGATGCCGGTAAGCCACGAGCCATGTGGCAAGGTATAGATTAAAGGAAATGGATTAATTTAAGCTATAAGAACAGTTAGCAAGAAGCCTGCCACGGCCATACAGTTTGAAAGCAACATAAGTCTCTGTGTTTACTTGGTCGGGTCTGAGAGGCTGTGGGACTGGCAGGTGAAAGAGATTTGCCCTGACTGTGGGCCAGGCAGGAAAACTTAAGCTACAGCTGTGGGTGCCTGCAACATCAAGGCAGCCAACATTCTAGCATGGAGAGGCTTGTGAGCCTTTACGCCTAAGTGAGAAGCTACTAACAGCTGCTGGCTGCTGGAGGAGGAGGAGGAAGTCAGTTTCGCAAGGGTGTCACCCTTGGTACAGGGACCATGCTCCGTGGACTGCTTCACACCTACCAGTATACGGGCAGCAAAGATTGAACTCGGTGGGTTATTTAAAAAAAGAGAGGACATGAATTTAGGAGGGGATGGGGAGATAAGGATGGATCTAGAAATAAATAATTATACTATATATATATATATGAAATTCTCAGAGTCAATAAAAATATCACATTAAATTATCTTACTGAATGCTGGGCAATGGTGGCACAGGCCTTTAATCCCAGCACTTGGGAGGCAGAGCCAGGTAGATCTCTGTGAGTTCGAGGCCAGCCTGGACTACAGATCGAGATCCACGACAGGCACCAAAACTACACAGAGAAACACAGTCTCGAAAAACCAAAAAAAAAAAAAAAAAAAAAAAAAAAAAAAAAAAAAAATTAATTAAATTAAATTACCTTACTGAACCTTTCAAAGGGCTTGTCTCATTCCAGTGATTTATTTAAATTGCACATTTATAATAAGTCATAAACACATCAAGTTTTTTTTGGGGGGGGGGTTGAGACAGGGTTCTCTGTGTAGCTTTGCGCCTGTCCTAGAACTCGCTCTGTAGACCAGGCTGTCCTCGAACTCACAGAGATCCGCCTGCCTCTGCCTCCCGAGTGCTGGGATTAAAGTCGTGTGCCACCACCGCCCGGCCAGCGCGCCTGGTGTAGCTTTTTTAAAGCCACTCTTATTTATTGCTGTTTTTGAGACAATGTTTCCCTGTATAGCCCAAGCTTGTCTAACGCAATCCTGCAGTCTATGATCCAGCCTGAGGGCTGGGAGTACAGATGTGTGCCTTGTCAAAATGTAACCCAGGATGAGTACTTATATATGTATGTGTATTTTTTAATTATTATTTTTCTGAGATAAAGTCTCCTATGTAACCCAGGCTGGCCTCAAATTCACAATCTCTGTTTCTTGCTCCCCAATGCTGGGATTATAGTCATGTGCCACCATACCTGGCTACAGATATCTGCTTGTCCCTTACACACACACACACACACACACACACACACACACACACACACACTAAAGTAACTATTAGAGAGAGACCCTGTACTTCTGCTGCTTTGTTAGTTCAATGTCTCAAGTGCTATACTTTAATAGATTGTTTACTATAAGAAAAGGCTTATTGGAACATCATAGATTAGTCTCCAAGAATGTTTGAATTGGAATTACTTACCTCTTCCCTGGAGTATCTTTTGGAGCTCTGTGATGCCTGCTAACTATAGCCTCCAGACTAGGGGAAGGCTTCCTGCCACGTGGCTTTGTTGTTTGTACATTGACTGTGCTCAGTTCAACTTTCATGTCCTTAATAATGTCTAGCAGGTCTTTTTTTGAAGTCTCCTCTCCTCTGTGTTGGCTCTCTGCTGCCTTCTTGGAAATTTCATTAGCTGGAACAGACTGGCTATCTTTCTTGCTACAGATTGAGCTGCCGGTGCCAAAATGTCTTTGGATATGATTTTCTGTCCTAGAATGACATATAAAGGAATAATAGAAAAGTATAATGCAAAAGTAAAAAGTAGTAACTGAAAAAAAAAACAACCTGCTTTTACATTGAAAAGAATTTCAATTTAAGCCCTTTCCATTTTCTTTTTCTTTCTATTATTATGAACAACCATAATGGAAGCAATTTATCATGTGTCAGTATATACTCTGGGCATCGCTTGTACAACAAGACTTGTGTACAATTTTCACACCCACATCAACTCCAAAGGTCAGCATTAGCCTCCTCTTACAGGGAAGGAAACTGAAAACCACAGAAGCAACCACGCAGGGTGAGTTAGTTACTTTGCTGTGGCTAAGCTAAAACACCGTGACTAAAAGGAATTAAAGGAAAAAGGAGCTTATTTGACCTTCTGATTCCAGAGAGAGAACAGCCCATCAGATGTAGAGGCATGGCAGAAAGAGGCAGTACATGCCAGCAGGCTGCAGGAGACCGAGAGACCACACCCTCAACTGCAACACAAAGCAGACAGAGCAAACTGGAAGTGGTATGAGGCTTTTCACCTCTCAAACCCACTCCCAGTGACACACTGCCTCCAGCAAGGCCACACCCCCTAAACCTCCCCAAACAGTGCAGCCAACGGGGGATCAAATCTTCAAATATCTGAGCCTGATTCCACACTACTATATGCTGCTCCTGGCCCCTACAGGCTCATGGCTGATAATGGAAAATATATTTAGCCAAATTGTAAAAGTACCAGCAGTCTTTCACACTGTTTAAAAGTCCAAAGTCTCATTTGCGATTCAAGGTAATCTCTTAATTGTAACCTCCTATTAAAATCAAAAAGCAAATTACATACTTCCTACATATAATGGCACAGAAAATGCATTATTATTCCAAAAGGGAGGGATGGGGTATAGTGAGGAAATACTTGACCAAAGCAAGACTGGAACCCAGCAGGGCAAATACCAATCCTGCAGCTCCATGTCTGATGTCAAAAGATGTAGATGGCTCCTCCCATCCAGCTTTGCTGCCTGAAACATACATCTCTCTCTTGGACTGGTTCCACAATGTTTACAGGTCTCTTTGGCAGATATCTGACAGGTTTGGCACTTCCAAAATCTTGGGGTTTCCAATGCAACTCTGGCTGCACTTTCATAGCATCACACAATGGCTTGTCGGGTCTCCCCTGCCACGAGATGCCTAGCCTCAGAGAAACCACGGAGAAAGAATCCACACCCCCTTCTGGACTCTAAAGCCAGCATCACGTGGGCAAAAGTGCCAAATTCAGTTACCAGATTGGGATGTGCCCTAGCTAGCCAGAACTGTATTAGTAGCAGCTTTTGTTGTGACTTTCCAGGCAGAGAAAACTCTTTAGGCTCTTTTCCAAGTTGAGAGCTTGGGGGTGGGGGGTCTTGCCCTTAGGGCTCCCTTCCCTTATATAGCCTTCCCAGAGTACAGCAAGCATCTCCATAATGGCACTAATAACTCCATAACAATCAAGTCTCTTCTGAGCCTGTGCCTTGGCTGTAACACAAAGCTTCCCTGGGGACCTTTGTCTCTCCAAACTGTACATTTGTATGTCTTTTTGTCCCACTTACCCTTTTGCACTGTGGACTTGAATAAGTGTTATCAATAACAACCATACCATAAACTCAACATTATACTGTCTTGAAATTTTCAAAGAAATTGGTCCGTTACTTTAAAAATTAAGCCTCAGGCAAGTTCTTAGAACAGGAGTAGACGACAGCCAGATTCTTTGCCAAAATAAGAATGGTCTCTGGACCAGCTGCCAGTATTGTTCCCCTGACTCTTGAGCCAGGCCTACACAGTGCACACTGCACTCAGCATTACTATCTTCCGGGTGCCTACTAGAATGGCCCTTTATACATGACCTGCAGCAGTTAACCTCTGTTTTCTAGTCCACAGTTCCAAAGCCTTCCACATTCTTCCAAAACACATGGTCAGGTTCTTCACAGCAAGACCCACTGAATTCTGTAGTAGATGTTTTTCTGTGGCCAAAGGCAACTTAAAGAACTTTATTGGGGCTTATGGTTCCAGGGAGATTGGACAGGGAGGCGTAGCAGCAAGCAGCAGGCATAATGACAGCAAAAAGCTGAAAGCCCACATCTTCAGAGGCAAGCAGGGAGAGCCAACCGGAAGTCGGTGAGGACTTTTGACCTCAAAGCCCACCCCTAATGATGTATTTCCTCTAGCAAGGCTCCATCACCTAAACCTCCTCAAATAGCACCACCAACTGGCGACAAAGTCTGTTAGTTATTTTTCTCATGCTGTGATAAAACACGATGACCTTTCTCATAGAAGGAAGGGTTTATTTGGCTTAAGGTTATAGAGGGATAAGAGTCTGTCACAGTGGGGACACATGGCAGCAAACACCGGCCACAGTGGCAGGAACAGCTTAGAGGTCACATCTAGAGCTGCAAACAGGAAGCAGAGAACAAACTGGGAATGGGTGTGGCTTCTGAAACCTCAAAGCCGTCTCAAAGCCAAACAGTGCCACCAACTAGGGACCAAGTATTCAAACATCTGAGACTACAGGGGACATTTTCACTCAGACTCCTTCACAGGGTTACCTAGCTTAGTGGTCCTTAAGGCCCAAGCCGCATTGCTATGCCATAAATGTGAACAGCTGAGACACCAATCACCTAGCTCTCCCAAACTCCAAAACTATATAATTTGCTTATGAAAAATGACCGAGGCTACCTCATCAGTCACTTGAGAGTCACTTTTGGGTGAAAAATAAGTTTCAAAGGTAGTACTGTCATGACCAATACACAGAATGCTCATAATATCAATATGGCACAATTCAAATTAGGAAAATCCTCTGATAATTATTATTATTTTACGTCTGAAAGTTAATGGTGAAGGTACTTTAACAGACAAATGAAAATTAGGTTGTCACAATGTTTCTTTCCAAGAGGTCTGTGGTACTTCAAAAAAAAAAAATAATAATGTGTACTATAGAACTTCCCCTAATTTGCTGGGGATGTCAGTAGTAGATCTTTTGTCTAGCAAGAAAGAAACCCTGAATTCAATTTCCAGCATCAAATAACCCCCCCCCCCCCGCGTCCACTTTATGTTCATTAGAGGCCATCAAGAAATCTTGGGAAGCATAGAATGAAAGAAAACGACCTCTCTTTTGGAGCCCGTACGAAGATTTGTGGCAGCAAGCAAGATGAGGGGCAGGCGTGCAGCAGAAAGTCCCCAGGACAGGAGACGAGACAGGCTGTCGTAGCGGTTTGCCACACCCATCGTGACACTGGGCCAGCTGCCTAGTCTTCGTACGATTTCTCTTTGCCCACATTTAAAACAGCCGCTTCAAGAGCCTAAGGTTTCAGTGCCAACCCCAGGCGGCTGGGGAAACGAGGACTGCATGTAAAAGAGAAGAAAGGGCAGTCCTGGAAGACCGGCGGGCCAATAACTCTGGAGCACCTTACCTGCCAGTTCCGGGCCGAGCCGCGTGTAGCACACTCACAGCCACCGAGACATCCCAGTTTCCAGAGGACAAAGGAAGGCCCGAGAAGGGGCGAGGGCGTATAAACGCCGGGATTCTGTGGAGCATGGCGTAAAAATAAACTCATGCAAGAGCACAACCGGAAACACAAACTCAAGCAAGGGCAGAACGGAACAAGTGCGTCCTCCGCCCAAAATGTCCCCCGAGACGGTTTCCGCCTGCACTCTTCTTCGCCTTTAGGATTCCGGCTAGCATCAGGGGCCTGTAATTGTGTTCCGGTGTCTTTGGCTGCCTCGATCCCGCTGTTTTCTGGCTTGCTCTTCAGATTCTGGTGTCTGGGTGAAGTTCACATCAAGGTTCCGTAAGACTACAGGTCAGAGAGTGAGTGGGGTGATCAAATGAACAAAAACTGAAGCAATGGAGACCTGACAGTACAGCCTGTCCTTCCCTCCCATGAGTGATGGAGTGAGCCTGCAGCGCTCTTTTTAAAAAAAAAAAAAAGAAAAGAAAAAAAAAGAAAGAAAGAAACTCCTGGTCAAGGTCTGGGCTAGGTGTTTTCAAGTTCTTCCTTTGCCTCTTTTCCAGTGAATTGAAAATAAGGGATCTCAGAGAATTTGCAAAATAAGGAAGTTGGTTTTATTTGGAGTTTAATTTGATAGTGCAAATTAAACAGGTATGTACTGTCACGATTGACGGGATCACATGAGTGAAGATTCTAAGGGATAAGGAGTGTTGCTGGAACCTTCTTTTTTATGGGGACTGTGGATGAGAACTAGAAAGAAGCTGCGTCTGCAGAGGCTGACTGGCTGACTAGAACTGGGGTACTTCGGAGAGATGGGGATGTTGCGGGTCCAGAAACTAATTTAATTAACTTATTTTGGGCTAGTTCTAGCCCCGCCCCCACACCCAGTATCCATTCCTTGCCACCTCTGTGGTGGAAATAACCTTTTAGAATCTACTAACTTAGTAGACCACTAGCTTCCACCAATCCAAAACCTCAGAATAGCATCTTGGGCCTATAGAAAAAGTTTCTCCCATCTTGCTGTACCTTCCTCTCTGATGTCTCCACCAATGTATTTTAACCTTGTCTTACATAACTTTCTTTGTTCTGTAAAACTATAAAAACTTAATGAAACTGCTTCCATGTTGGAACATGGAATTTGGGTTAACCTAGATCTGTGTTCCTGAGCCTTGGTCACTTAAGACGGATCCAGAATAAACTCTTATTCCATTTAGGATGAGAGTTGTGGGGTTTTTGTCTGTTTGTTTGTTTTGTTTTTAATGTGGACAATTACGACATCACAACGTGGGGATCTGAGGCAGATCCACTTTTCACTGGAAAACTCTAAATGGAAGCCTAGCACATGCATGGACCCATTGAGTCCAGACTATCTGGTGTTGTTTTCTCATGGATTTTCCAGGGAACATCTTCATAAAACCTGACCCTCCCATGTACCAGGCTGGCAGATACAAAGATATTCTGAAGAGACGCCTGTGTCTCTCAACCTGACTACCACACTGTTGAAAGAATGGACCCTAAGGATATGGGGTTTCCTTTGGAATTCATGCTGGGAGATGGAAGGGGCACCATCCAGAGGAGTAACTTGTCTCCTGAAGGTTATTTCAGGCAGTTTGAACATCCTGTCAGACCACCTTAGAGGATGAAGCTAAGACTCAAATGATGTTGAACCAATGACATGTGTGGCTGTGTCAGGGTGTTCTGTGTAGCTTGGGTTGGCTGAAGAAAGAAGGCACTCCAAGATCAAATTTTTTTTTTTTTTTTTTGGTTTTTCGAGACAGGGTTTCTCTGTGTAGTTTTGCGCCTTTCCTGGAACTCACTTGGTAGTCCAGGCTGGCCTCGAACTCACAGAGATCCACCTGGCTCTGCCTCCTGAGTGCTGGGATTAAAGGCGTGCGCCACCACCGCCCCGCCCAAGATCAAATTTTAAGCCTATGTGGCAGCAGGAAGGTCCAGCCTCTCTGATGGACTGAGCCGAACAGCCTTACAAAGGCATATTTATTGATTGTTACACTAAGTATTTCCTTATACCAAGTTACCTAATCTAATTTACATGTCTTACTAAAGGAAAGCATCACATACCCTCATGACTTTCGTCCTTTTATTATGTATCATTTGCAATACACAATAATATAAAAGCCTCAGGTGTGCCCGAGGCATCTTGTGATCAAAGTCATAGGATGGCTGCAACCTCCTTCAGATAAACAGTTCTACAGATCACAGAAAACAATCACTGTTTTCCACAAGGATTCTTTACTGTTTACCACAATGATTCTTCAAAGTTATGTCTGCTCCAGATACAGTGTCTCTGCTAAATTCCTACAACATGACTGCACCCTGGGAAGGACTGGTTGGATGTGCGCTTCCTTGGTCCTCTATTTAACTTTATCTTACTTTAGGACCCTAAAGTGGATTTGAGAAGTTCGCTGGATCTCTGTCTTCCCTTCTCAAAGTGAGCACATTAAATAAATCTTTTTCCCCCCTGCTGTCCATGTTTAATTTGGTTCTTTTAATTAATTGGCTTGTTGTGGAAGGGTGGCCAGACCTGATTGGTGCAAATTGGGACACCCAAATTACCTGTTAGAAAACAGTCTGGGACAATAGGGGGGTGGGGTAGAGAGGAGAGAGAGAAACAAACCACTCCTCCCTTGGCCATTTAGAGAGAAAGGGACAGACAGACAGAGAGAATAGTACCAGCTTAAATTTATATGGCAAATGTCATATTTTTTTAACCTTCTGTGTTACTAAGCATTCCTCACATCCTAAAATAATAGAGAAACTTTCTACCCTTTATTTTTTCTCAACTGGGTGCACTTAATTTCATGTTATTGTGTCATGTGTCTATGGTAATTGTTTTCAATATTTTTGGTTTTTTCATGTTTTTTTGTGCCAAAAATATTTTTTAACAGACTGTGGCAACTTCAGTTCCCTTTTAAAATTCATTTTTGTTATGTGCTAAAATTATTTTTGGCATGCCCAATTAAAATGCACATGCAGATTCAAATTTAAATATTGTAATTATATATTAAGGCTTGATAAATACATACCATTTATGAATTTGACTACTCTAAATATCTTAAAACCTATTAAAATGACATCTTTGGGAATATTAAATGTTTCAATAAATATCCCATTGTCTGGGAGCTCAGACTTCCCCCTGGCCACTTAGGGCTTCTGATGCCCTTAAGGCAGTGATTTTTCAACCTTCCTAATGCTGGGACCCTTTAATACAGTTCCTTATGTTGTGGTGACCCCCAACCGTGTAGTTATTTTCATTGCCACTTTATAACTGTAATTTTGTTAGTTATGAATCACAATGTAAATATCTAATATGCAATCTCAAAGGGGTCACGACCCACAGGTTGAGAAACCACTACCTTCAGCCAGTAGGCTAAGGAAAAACAGTGTTAGGAGGGGTGCTTGGTGCAGATTACCAGAGGGAAATTGGGTTGCTTCTCCATAATGGAGGTAAGAAAGACTACGTCTACCATGTCCTGTGATTAATGTCATGGGGAAACTTCCTTCTACACGTGTTTCCTGAATGCCACAGTGTATTAGCTACTGCTCTACATCAGTGATGCTTAATAGAATTTATGGAGATGATGAAATTGTTCTGTGTGTGTCCTGCCCACAAGCCACAAACCACAAACCACAAGCTGCTACTGAGCTCTTAACATGTGACTAGTGCAAGAGAATCTGAACTTTAAAATTCATTACATTATATGGAAATTAAGCAGTTACACATAGTTAAGAGCTGCCACAAAGTAGAGAACCATCAGTTAAAAGCATTAAGTCCTTGCTCTTGTTGGTTTCCAACTGCAAATGAGCAGGCAGTGAAGGGTGAGGCCAACAATAAAAAAATGAGGAGATGAATCCATAAATAGCATGTCTAGTGCTACAGAAAATATAAAGGTAGAGTAGATAACAAGGAGATGTACAGTATTTTAAAATAGGTTTTCACAGGGCTGGAGAGATGGCTCAGTGGTTAAGAGCACTGGCTGTTCTTCCAGAGAACCCAGGTTTGATTGGAACTCCCAACTTCTTGTAACTCCTGCTCCAGGGGTTCCTCTTCTGGCATTCATGGAAGCTGTATCCACTGCGTGGGATACATAGGCTTATGCAAACAACACATCCAGACACAGAACCCGCTTCTTCAGAATTCTAACACAGAATAAAGACCAGCAGCTTTCTGGGGCTTCTCTGGGACTCCAACACCAGATTGGGACTGCTGAGACATCCAGACTTGTGGATTGAATAGCAATCAGATCCTTGGCCTCTCCATTGCTGGCCAGCCCACAGCGTGTAAGCCACTCTAATAAATCATATATCTATCTATCTCTATCTATCTATCTATCTATCTATCTATCTATCTATCTATCTATCTATCTATATATCAGTTCTGGTCCTCTAGAGAATTGGCAAATACACTCAACCGGCTCCTACAGGTTTTCCTAATTAAAAAATGTAATTAATTATATGCCATATGTTAAATAGCTAATATATACAACCTGCCTGGGCATTCAAGCTCTTCGGCTTTGCTTGTCTTACCTACTTCACAGAAGGGAATTTTCCACAAAAGACATAGATCATCTTTGTGTCTCCATTATTGTGATCAAAATACACGAGAAACAGAGAAGATTTAAGAGCTGTAGGGTTGGGACAGCAGTGATGGCCCGCCATCATTAATAATGTTAAACTGTTGCTCCTGCGTAGGATGGCGAAGATACATATAAAATCCCAAGCTGAAGGCTACTGACCTTGGCAGCTCAGGTTGAGCTGCAATTTCCTGACTGAATGGGTGGGTCTGCTGCCCTGACATAGAAGATAAATAATGGCAGGGGAGACCCAAAGGAGGCAATAGATTTACACGATAGTCTCACAGCCCTTTCTAATCCAATAGGACCAATTATAAGCAAATGTTTTCATCTTCTAATTGTGGCCCTATGGACATTCTTCTTTTCTGAGAATCTATACATTTGCTTGTAACATTTATTTTGGATGACTAATTTGGTAGTGTATACGACCCTTCTGCCTCATCACCCCCTATACTCGATGACAGATGTGTGCCATCACACCAGGCCAGTCTGGTTCGCTCTATTTCTCAAACGGCACTTATTAACATATTCAAAACAGTCTTGATGTTAAATTTAAGTAAAAGCATCATCATAGGATGTGGACGTGGCTCAATGAATAGTTACGGAATGCTTTTTGTCTTTAAAGCGAGGAGACTTGTAGGGGGCGCCAGCGTGACATGATACTGTCATTTACAAATTTTGGGTCACATGCATAACTATCCTGGGATGCATGTCACCTATGGGTCTCAAATTGGATACAGCTGCTAAAGAATAACTCAATGAAGATATACCCAGCTATAAATCAAGATGAGAGGTCATGGAGGTGGAGAAGGGATTCAGATGGAGACAGAGAGAGCTCTGTAAATCCTGGTAGCCTACAATGATGTAATCTATCAAATTGATTGCCGTGATTCATTTCGACAGAAGTGATGTAAGTGCACCAAGGCTAGAGTTCTGGTTCTGGCAAGGGCCACGTCACAGCTCCTGAGCCTCAGCAAGGACACGGAATAGTACAGGAAGAACTGGCCCTTGTTGGAGTCACAAGGCCGTGAGAGTTTAGCAGGTGGCCCCTGCTCAGTGATTTAACCCAGGATCCTGCGCTCCCTGCTGTGGCTTTCAACCAAGCTGTACTGGAGACTTCTGCTCAAACCAAGCTATAGGAAGTCTACAAAAGTACCCTGATATTTCAAAGATCCCTGCCTTTCCCCTTATCCATTTCCCTTACGAGTCTAGTGTTTGCCTATAGTTAGCATGGTTTAGCTACGCACCGTTAGTAAGCATGGTTAGCTACACACCGTTAGCATGGTTTAAACTCCCCTTCTATTTTGGGGGAACTATGTTAACACTAAAGTGAGTCCTGCCTTTCAGAAAGCAGAATCCCACCGTGCCTGCTCTTATGTAGAGATGTCGAAAACTAGAGACCAGGGCCATGGCATTCATTAGCTGTCACTCAAGACCTGTCATTTGGAAATGAGCAAAACCAGGCAGTGGCAGGGTATGGGATGATTTATCATGGAGACTTGGTGAGGATCAGGCCCAGCTTTGGAAGAACAGAAACACAAAGGGGGCAGTGGCGCAGATTAACATGCAGAGCTCCACAGAGCTTCGGCAGGGGCTTCCAGGGAAGACCAGCTCTGTGGTGAGATAGAGAGGGGTCTTGTGTTCATGGAGTCGGAACTCCCCCTTATAAAAGTCAAACTATCTCTTTAATCAACTGCCTATGGTGCCTCAGCAAATAGAGTTAACTTCAGTTGAGTTTAATTAAGAGCCCTGAGGACTACACCGATTGAAGATCACTCTCCTGAAAAGGGACCATATTCCTTGCAAAATACACCCTGCTGTGTGGGGTTCCCGACACCCACTGGCTTTTGCATCCTCAATTCACACCCTCCTGGGGTGCTACCTGCAAGGGGTTTTTGTTTTGTTTCATTTTTTCTTGATGTAAAGTCTCACTTTGTAGTCAAAGCTGGTCTTGAAGATTTTCCTGCATTGGCACCCTGAGATTACAAGTATGTGCCACCATGTTGCTTATGATTTGGATCCCAAATGTCTTCCAAAGGCATATGTGTTGAAGGCTTTGTTCCAAGATGATTGTGTATTGGGACATGGTGGACCTTTGGGGGAAGTAGGGCTTAGAGGAAGGAAGTTAGGTCATTGGGGTGTGTTCTTTTTTAAAAAAGTATTTAAAAAAAAATTTATGTCTGAGTATTTTGCTTGCATGCATGTCAGTGCATAAAACATGCATTCCTGTTGCCTACAGATGCCAGGAGAAGGCAGTGGTTCCTCTGGAACTGGAGTTATGAATTGTTGTGAGCCACCATGTGGGTTCTGGGAATCAAACTCAAGTCCTCTGCAGGAACAAAAAAAATGTTCTTAATTGCTGAGATATCTTTCCATCCCATTGGGGGTATGATCTTGAAGGAATGTTTACTCTCATTGCTTTCTGGTCACCATGAGGTGAGACGCTTTACAACCTACCTTGTTACGATGGCTGTCGCACCACACCCCTCAAAAGGACAAGCCAAAGGACCATGAACTGAAACCTCTGAAGTAAGGAGCCCCTTCAGTTGACACAGTATTTTATCACAATAGCAGAACAAAACTGAGACGAATACCATGGCAGAAAGCAACTTAGGGGAGAGAAGGGTTTATTTGGCTTAAAATCACAGGTTATAGTCCATCACGTGGGCAGGAGATTAGAGACAGCTGGTCACACTACCTCTGTGGTCAACAGGATGGAAAAACCAAATGTGCCCATGCCGCCTGCTTGCTTCTGGTCATTGTTCAGCTAGCTTTTTTCTTCTTACTCTTACACAGTTCAGAATCCTGCTTGTGAAATGGTTCTGTGATTCACGCAGGACCATGTTGCTGTCTCATTCAGAAGAGATGCATGACTCTCAGAAATTGTCCACAGGACACATCATCATGATGCCATTCAATTCCAGCCTCTGCAACTTCATTACCATGTGGAATTGCTATGAGAAAGCCCTGTGTGTGTGTGTGTGTGTGTGTGTGTGTGGCTCTTGCTGCCAAAGGCTATTTTAATGACTTGGTAAAGATGTGGGAACTGGCCATCAGGAGCTGGGTCTCCTGGGAGTTTGGAGACATCCTCTTCCAGACGACCCAAGTCCAGAACCTGCTAGCCGAGATGCTACAGTCTTTTCACTGTGAGTTGCTTGCTGTGCTGCAGCAGAAGGTAGGGCTGCACCCTGGGCATCTGCGAGCTGTACTGGAGAAACACCAGGCAGAACAGAGGAGCAAAGGAAATGCCCTGGACAAGAGTGGGGAGCGGGCAGCTGGAGAAGCTCCTCAAGAAGAGCCAAGTACACCGACGATGCTCTGCATTCTTCAGCGTCAAATATTTAACTAAGATTGAATTCCTTATATAAAAATAAATAGGCGCATGCATATCTTTAGTATGTTAACACATGCTCGTCTTTTATAAATACTAAAATGATATGTATACCAAAGAATTGTTTTAAAGCAAATTTATGATTCATTATAAATATAAGTGAATGTTTGATTTTACATCTGTTTTATCTCCCTAAATAACTTGGGGTCACATAAAAAAAATTTTTAATGAAGAAGATTGCTCCTAGAAAACTTTGGGATTCCCCCGATTTCTCCTCTCTTTCCAAGAAGGGAGTGTTTTTAATCTCAGAGGAAGTGGGCCCCTCCTACAGTCCTAAGGCAACAAAGCACCCATACTCTAGACCTGGTTGACAAGTGAGCCTGCTAAGCCAAGTCTACTCCATCAGCTGCTCTAAATGCTTAAAAAAAAAAAAAAAAAAAAAAAAAACCCTGGTTTTTAAACAGTTGAAAACCTCAAAAAATAATATAATGCGAGAAGTAAAAATTATACGCTGTCCTAATTTTTGTCAATTTGATACAAACTTGGATATAGATTCTAACCTATAAAAGCAACCAAATTGTTGCTTTTGGTCATGGTTTCATCACAGCAAAATAAAGAAGCAACCTAACTTATGGGATGAAATGTCCACATGCAAAAGCTAAGTCTTGTTGGAACACAGCCACACTTAATTATCGGCAGTGTCCTCGGCTCTACGGTGGCAAAGCTGAACGCGTACCCTAGAGACAGCACGTCCTGAAAAGTCTCCAACAATGTTTGCCAGCTGATCCTTTTCAGGAATCTGCTGGACCCTGTTCTACATGAGTTAGGGGTAATTCTAGTCTCCATCCACCATTTGTTACTACTGTTACCGTTATTAGTGTTGAGAGGGAATGAAACCCAGTTCAGGGCCAGTGGACCACAAGGTGAAGCCTGACCAAAAACTGTCAGGGAGGAGAGAGGTGTTTTCCTCGAATGGAAAGAGGCGTGAGGATGCTTCCTTCTTACTTGGACAATGCATGTAAGGCTGTAACACACAGAGTTGTGCCCGCTGACTTCGAGTCACTAGGGAAAAGGCAATCATGGAAAAATCTAAGCCAGACCTGGCTGAGCTGTTAGCCAACCCGGCCCTTCCTACTTCTAGATATCTTTTCATATACAAAATGACTGTTATTACAGCTTGGGGATTATGTTACCTGTTACCAAGTTTGTCGTAAATACATGAGGGGAGAAATTTTTTTCAGTTATGGCATATTCTCTATTATTGATGACTCAGAAAATTATGAGCAGTTATGAGCATCATCTGTAATTATTTCGCCATTACATTTTATCCTTAAAAATACACAAGTTTACGGCTCATGAAATGTACATGTGATCTGACTTTCCGTCCTTCATTTTTGCAATACTATAAAGATTTCCAAAGATACGTAAAGGAAATTGCCTCCTTTCAGACATTGTTCTAACAACTACTTCACTGATGCAAATCCCCCTTTTATTTCACAGTTTCATAGAAATCCAAATCTGTTTGTTCTTTCAATCTCAAATATTGGTTGTACTGATTCCAAACAAGACTCGAGGGGGTTTTCAACAAAACTTCTATGTAGTGAGTACTGAAACTGTGTAATTAAAGCATTCTTTTCCCTCACTTAACCAAATGAATATATGGATCTGAGATGTTCTGTGTTTGTGATTTGTTTGCAACTCCAGTTACCACACTTGGTTATTTTTTCCCCCTGTGATGTCATTTACCTGCACATTGTGAAATCTGGTGCACTGACCACGGCTTGATGGTTCCTGTGGTCAATCTGTCTGTCCTCTCACCTGCGTCAAACCGGCTCCCATTCCAGCTCAGCCACAGTGACATCTTGCGCAATCCCGAGGGGAGCCGGCCCCTGCCTTGAGCAGAGAGGCCAGTGTTTGACTGTGTTTGCTCATTTGGAATTCAGCTCTGAAATACATTCTGTTGGTCAGTGAGAGCAGTGTTCCATGCCTAGGACAGGAGTTTTCAAGTGGAGAGGGAGACGGTTCCACGGTTAAGAGCACTTGCTACGCTCAGAGGCCCCAGCACATGAATAAGGCCGCTCATAACCACCCGAAACTCTAGTTAGGAACTACAACTTTCCCTTCCAGCCTCCACAGGCACCAGCATGCATGTGTTCAGACATATGCCTACATTAAAAAATTAAATATATCTTAAAAGAAAAAGAAGCCTCGATATCCTTGGCCCTGTTCAACTCCTTGAACAGAGTTGCCTAGGTACTTTATTTAGTGGGAATCTAAAGCTCTCCAATCAGTTCGTTTGTTCTTTTTTTTTAATCAGTTCTTTCTTTCTTTCTTTCTTTCTTTCTTTCTTTCTTTCTTTCTTTCTTTCTTTCTTTCTTTATCAGTTCTTTCTTAAGTATCAATATATTTGTGTCTCATTTCCTCGAACAAAAATACTAGGAAAGAGGGATTTTTAAGCTAGTCCAGGAACTGATTCCTACAGCCCCCTTACTTTGGAAAAGAAGTCTTCATAGAGATTAAGAGCACCTCTGGACAGGGCTCTCCTGAATCCAGTTTTCCCTGTAGCCGACCCACCCTCCCCGTTCCTCTATCTCTCTGAGACCCTCATTTGCGCCAGCCAACATGTCACACGTGGGGACTCATTGTGCAAACCAACCAGAGGATAAATGGACAAGCGTTTCTACAGAACGGCCAGCTTTATAGATTCGAGGCTTAAATTCCTTTCAGCAGAACCTCAGTTATTTCTTAGTTACAGCGCAAACTGAGGCCGAGCATTGTCAAGAGGATCTTAGGAGAAGTGTAGCGGTGTGGCGTGGGAGTCCTGGGAACCGAGCTGGAAAGAAAGGAGAGGAAGGAACCCAACCAGGACAAAAACAGGGCACTAGCCTGGGGACCAGGGGCTCATCAAGGTTGCCAAGTCACCACCTGGAGTAGCAGTGACCACATGGTGGCTCCAGTAGGTTGTCCCTGGAGGACAGAGAACCACAAAAGTGTGGCCACACAGCCATTCTGTGGCTAATTTATTTATTTATTTATTTAAGACTGGTTTTCTCTGGGTAGCCCTGGCTGTCCTGGAACTCACTCTGTAGACCAGGCTGGCCTTGTACTCAGAGATCCACCTGCCTCTGCTTCCTGAGTGCTGAGATTGAAGGCATATGCTACCACTGCCTGGCAGAGCTAAGGATTTTTAAATAAGAAAGTCACAAAAGGTCACACAAGGACTTTGACTACACATCCTGGCTCTTTTGATCTGTAACAGAAGGCCTGGTCTGTCCTCAATTAGGTTTCCCTTAGGTCTGCAAGGCCACTGGGCCAGGAGGCACAGCAAAGCTGCTGAAGGTTCGGACGTGTTAGGCCACATGTCACTCTGAACAACTCATCCAAATTCCCTGGCTTGTTTCTATAGTTACACTGTTACACTTGTTTCTATAGTTACACAAGTGCTAGGTCTAAGGGGCTGATGCTGACCAGTTCCCTACATATTGGGTTCTCTGACATTGTTACAGCATACACTAAGGCCAGGAAGAGCTGACCCTTGTACACTCATGTTACACACTAAAACACATCACACCAAATATTCAAGTCAGTGACACCCTTTATCAATCACTTAATTTTTAACTGGCTATAATCCAATACCATATTTTTTTTTGAGATAAGGGTTCATTATAGAGCCCATTTCTCCATCTTCCTGCCCAAGCCTCCTGAACACTGGACTGACAGGCTGGACCACCCTACCAGGCTTACTAGGGAGAGTAAGGCAGGGCATTGGGAGTTGGTAGTTAGCTTGAGCAACAGAATGAGATGCTATGTCAAAAAAAGAAAGGAAAAGGAAGGAAGGAAGGAAGGAAGGAAGGAAGGAAGGAAGGAAGGAAGAAAAAGAAGAAACTACAATATAGAAAATGGAAATAGTTATGGGAGGCTAAAGCAGAGTGGGAAGGTGGTGGCTAAGTGTCACATGAATCCCGAGAATCTTCTAATTTAGGGCTAGCACTAAAGATAACCGTATCCCTCCTGTGAACCACACTTTCTTAACTATTTTCAGCTTCTTTTGATTTCATTATATCTTTAAAATTTTATTACTTTTATGTGCAAATGTGTGTATGCAAGTGTGTGTGTGTGTGTGTGTGTCTGTGTGTGTGTGTCTGTGTGTGTGTGTACCCCCATGTACATGCAGACGTCTGCAGAAACCAGAAGAGGGTGGAGGGAGTTGGATCCACCAGGGCTGAACTTGCGAGCCACCATTTGTGGGTTCTGGGAACTGAACTCTAGTCCTCTGGAGGAACAGTGTTCTAATTTCACTCTGTGCTGTATAAAACACTCTGATAAACAGCAGCTTGAGGGAGGGAAGGGTTTATTTGGCATACACTTTCAGGTTGAGGGAAGTCAAGACAGGAACTCAAGGCAGAAGCCATGAAGGAATACAGATTACTAGCTCACTCTTTAGGTTGACCCCTGGCTCGATGTTTAGCTAGCTTTTTTATACAATCCAGGACCACCTGCCCAAAGAATGATGCCACCCATAGTGGGCTGGGTCCTCCAATGTCAATTACCAATGAAGACATTCTGGGACAGACACAACCTCAGACAAACCGGATCTAGGAAATTCCTCTCCTGCGGCTTCTCCTCTCATACAATTCTAGGCTTGAGTCAAGCTGACAAGCAGCAAGAGCTCTGTACCTCTGAACCATTCCAACTTCTAGATAAAGTGTTAGAGGAATATATCACTACGAACCACAAAACTAGGGAGGTTGCCTTGTAGCGGCAGTTTACACGGGTGCCTTTTCCATAATGATCCTGGGGATGGATTTCCTTGGGGGAGAAAGACTGAAATTTAAACCAATACAAAGCAAATGAACAAACAAGCAAATCAAATCTGATGGGCTAGGGACATAGCCTGGTTGGTAGAGTGCTTGCCTGGCATGCAAGAAGCTCTGGGTTTCATCCCAAGTACCTCATAAAACCAAACCTCCCTGCACTTGGAAGGTGGAGACAGGAAGATCAAAAGTTCATGGCCATCCTTAGCCATATAGCAAGTTAATCCTGGGCTAGAGAGTCCCTGTCTCTAAACAAATAGATAACTTTAATAGATGGACATAAGTGAATTTATGTTTCACCATTACCATTCTAATCATTTTCATTTACCGTTAAAGCCACAGCCTCCGGGGCTGGATAATGCTGGATAATGTCGGGAGACCTCAAGGTGAGTCCTCCTGGAAGCTGCCACCAACCCTCAGGGCCTGCCAGCCACGCTGCCAGTGTGGAGAGCAGACTTCCGGGCCTCGGGAGGGAGGGGCCTCGGGTGGGGAGGGCCGGCAGGGGAGGGGCTTCTGGAGGGAGGGGCCTCTGGAGGGAGGGGCCTCTGGAGGGAGGGACCTCGGTGGGGGGGGAAGGGTTGGGGGAGCAGTGGAGGGGTTTGGAGAGGGAGGGGCGGAGGGGAGGAGGGGCCTGGGGGCGGGAGGAGGGCCAGTGGAGGGTCTCGGGAGGGAGGGGAGGAGGGCCGGACCCACACTGCGACCTTAAAGAGTGTCCCGGGGCCGCCGCCGCCAGGGGAGCGCGGACGGCGGAGTGCGAGCCGGTGCAGCCAGGCGCGGCGGTGAGGTGGCCGGCGCAGGAGGGAGCGGGCGGGCAGGCGGGCGGGCGGGCGGGTTAGGGAACGCGGCCTGACAGTCCCCGCCCTGCCGCACACGTGCTGCGACACCGGCGCGGACCAGGCTTGCGGCCGGGTCCCGGGAGGCGCAGGGGGTCGGGCGGGCTCTGCCTCGAGCGGTGCCGCGCGGGGTGCGCGCGCTGCGCGGGGAGGCATCCCGTGCAGGCCGGGTGACGCGCTCCGCAGCTGCAGCAGTAGTGGGCACCCCGGTGCCCGGCCGAAGGGTTTGGATGGTGGTGGCATGCGGCCTCCTGCCACCCAGCTGCAGCGGGAGGAGACAGGTCTTCCCTAGCGAAATGCAGCCTCACCCGGTTCGACCACCGAAGAAGTTATTTTCCTCTCGGAACCAGTAGCCGTGTTGGCGTTGTTTCTGCGACTCCTGGGTAGTTTGAAGGAGGAGGGTGGGACGCTTGAAAGGATTCGGGTTTTCTACTCCAAACGGTACAGCAAGCTCCTAAGTCAGTTTAAATCCGTGAGTGCGGACCAGTCTGGTTTGTGCAAGTCCTGCATTCTCTTGGAGCCACAGTTCATACTCAGTTCCTTCTGCATGCTCTCTGGGTTCATCTGTTAGTACCGTTTCTGTTTTTTGTAATTTGACAGTTATCCCTGAGGAGGAGAGTTAAGTGGTAGAGTGCTTGGCTAGTATGCAGGAAGGTAGGTGTGATCTCCAGCACGGGAAAAAGCATTTTATATATATATATTAATCTGTTTTTGAAATTATAATTAAGATCATTTCCTCTCTCCACTTTTCTACTTCTAATTCATTCTATGCAACTCCCCGTCTGAAATTCATGCCCCCCACCCTTTTTTTTTTTAATTTTTTTTTTATTTTTGGAGACAGGGCTTCTCCGTGTAGCTTCGGTGCCTGTCCTGGAACTTGCTCTGTAGACCGGGCTGGACTAGAACTCACAGAGATCCACCTGGCTCTGCCTCCCAAGTGCTGGGCTTAAAGGCGTGCACCACCACCGCGGCTGGGCACTAAGATACTTTTTTCTGTGCCTTCCAACTTAGTAAAAGAAATGAATACATTGAAGTTTATCTGAGGCCACTTTGAATGTTACCCCTGTAGTCAGTCTTTTATTTTCCCTGCAAAAATGTAGCCCTGAGTGTTTCTGTAAACTACCGTGTTGCTAATTTAAAAAGAAACTTTTTTTTTTTAAGAAAAGAAAGTTCTTGGAATATAGTCATTGGCAAAGTGTTTTTACAAATTCTTGGTTGCTGCCATTATTTTCTTGACTTTCAGTATGGCTTTGGCCTTTGAAAGAACCTTGGCCTAATACACCAACCTCCTCAGTGTGATGAGGAATGAAACTGTCCTGTTATATGTAAATCGATTCTGTGTTTGGAGAAGATACAGAATAGTTTGAGCAATGGGTAATTTTGATCTTGTATGTTAAGGAGTCCTCCATTTTTTTTTCTAGTTAGCATTAAGTCCATGTCTCAGCAAGTTGGTTTTTTTTTTTTTTTTTTTTGTCTAAAGGTAGAGGAAGGCTTCAACACAAACATTTCAAGTTGTGCTGTAGAGAACGTTGGCCACTTGACTCTCTGAGACTTACCTCTAGGATTCTGGTCAAGTAAAATCCGAACCCAGTAGTCCAGATGTTGCACCGAAGTGTGGCTGGCCCACATTATCAGCCTTACCTGGGAGCTTGGGCTGTGAGAATCTCTGGTCCTACTTGAGGCCTGTTGAATCAGAATCTGAATTGTAACAAGACTTTAGGTAAATCGACACATTTACTGCTGAAATGTGATGGGATGGTGAGAAGAACAGGGTCAGGGATCTATTCTGGACCTTGTGGCAGTTTTGACTGCCTGTGCCTGGTAATTCTATAATCCACCTTGTCTAGACGGAGACCTCCGGTTTGGGAGCCGCTTGACTCAATGGAGCGCCTAGGCTCTGGTACTCAGTGGCACAGGCTGCTGTCTGAAATAATGACAGCCTGGTGAACTGGACTTTCACCATAGACCTCTGAAACACTAGTCTGGTGTGATCTGGGCCGTTTGTGATTGGTTCCTTTTCTGCTGTTTGTTGTCGAGGTTTTCATACAGATTGTTTGGAGTGCCGTAGGGGCTATAGTAGTGATACTGAGGAAGGTGTTCAGTGTGTGAGCTCTTGGAGGGGAAGTGGATTACTTGGCTGTGTTGATACATTAAACCTACTTAGGAACCCATTTTCCCGCTCCCCAAAGTTAAGGGGTAGTAACTTAGCAGGCTTAGAGAATGGGGGACCGCAGAGGCTAACTGAACATTTCCCTCTTCCCAGGGATATGTGGTGCACACCCTACACTCTAGAGAACTGCCTTCCACAGAACCCAGGGACACCATGAAGTCCAATCCTGCCATCCAAGCTGCCATTGACCTCACAGCAGGGGCCGCAGGTAATCCTCAGGAAAAAAAAAAAATCCTTCCCCCTATATTCCTGAAGTACTTCCCTAGAGTGGTTTGGAAATTATTACCCCATAGGTAATGTACTCTACCCTCAGAATGAATCAACTTAGTGGAAATGTGATATTGTTCAGAGCGTGGCAGCAAGTATGATACAGTAGTGTTTAGTTATATCAGAGCTTTACCAGTCAGTGCAGGATGACGATGTCCCTGGTATTGCTAGAAAACATCTCACTTCCAAAATGAACTGCTAGCTCACTTGGCTACTGTCACATGCTAGGGTAGGCATGTGGCAGTGGGTCACCCCAAGCTGGGCAGTCTTCAGACCTTCTGTAGTACAAAATGCCAGTTACTGTTCTTGTTTGATTTAAGATTTAGTTTATTTCTGTTCACGAGTATGTGTGTGTCTGTGGGAGTATCTGCCATGTGTGAGTAGGTGCCTGAGGTGACTGGAATTGCATATTGGATCCCATCCCCTGGAGCTGGAGTCATAGGCAGTTGTGGGCCACCCTCGTGGGCGCTGGGAACCAAAAGTAAGTCCCTGGAGAAATGCAGTAAGCTGAGCCCTTTCCCCAGCTCCCCTGTTACTTCTCTTACGGGCGATAGGAAAGAAAGGAAGGCCCCCTTTAGCAATGAGGCTGATATTCCTCAGTGTCTCCAGGCGTGGAAGGGAAGAAGATGCAGAATCTTTTGAGAATGGGCAGTTGAGGCTGACCCTCAGATCCTGAGCCTAAGGGCTGTCTGGAGCCAGGGCTGGTGACCTGAGGCCACTGTAAAAAGACTACCTTTAACATGTGGGTGTAAGGAGAAGCTTAGCCTGGGGCAAAAAGAATTGGATACCCATGATAGTCATTTTGTTTTCAGAGTTCCCTGTCATCTTAGGGGCAACGGCACACTGGCAGGCACATGTTTCCCAAGGGAACCTTTGATCTACCCTAGCCTCCCCCCCCATATTCAATTCTTGTAAATGGGGAGGCCAGAGCACCATGTTGCTTGATGTTCTCTTATCCAATATGACCTCTTGGGTCAACAGATCAAGTGTGGTCAGGGGACTACCACCTCTCATTCTGTCTGTCCTTTGTTCAGCTGTAAAAAAGTCCTGTACAGAGAACAACTCCCTCTCTCCCCCCTCCCCCAAGCTCTCCCCCCCCTCCCCCCATGAACCAAAGGTCAAAATTGGTTCAGAAGGAAGGCTGATAAGGATCCCCGGGCAAGGACACCTCTCCAGGCTTGAGACAGGAGTGTTCCAGTCTGGTGAGCAGGTCCAGCAGCTAGCAAGGTTGTGCCCCAATGTGTTAATTAACCACTGTGGGTCTTCAGGTCAGTCCCCACTACTTTGTGGAAGGGAGGATGGGCCAATCCCTTGGATCTCATTCTCTCCTCTTAGTGCTAGTCATAGGGTTAAGTCAATTCCCTCCTCTTAGTCTTAAATCATAGGATTAAGTCCATTCCCTCCTCTTAGTCCTAAATCATAGGATTAAGTCAGTTCCCTCCTCTTAGTCCTGGTCACAGGGTTAAGTCAGTTCCCTCCTCTTGCCTTCATGCCAGGCTGTGGAGATGCTGATTGGAAGTGACACAAACATCCGCTAGCTCTGGCTAGTGGAGAGCATTGTGTGTTCTACTCTTGCCTCTTCAGTAAGGTGTGCAGTCTCTTCAGAGAGTCTCAACTTTGGCAGTCTGTGCTCTCCCGTCAGTCTAAGAGCAAACAAGGCTTTATTGCAATAATTTTTCAAGAAGTTTACCTCTTCCCTGACCATGTGCATTCAGATATTTGAGTAGCACTTAGAGGTTATATTTTTATGTAAATTGCAATAATATTGTTGGGAGCCTTGTGTAGACGACAATTGCCAGCGGGCTTTTTCTGTTTTAAACAATGATAAGGTGTCCATATATTGACATTAATATTCTTCTGCTGCCTGTGGTTTGGGATCTCTCCCTGGGCTTGGGAACACAAGGCTGCCCCCAGAGATGCTGGATTTGTGATTTCTGAGCACAAGTTTGCTGGCGGGGGTAGGGACTTTGTTTGGGCAGGACGCTGGTCCGTGGAGGTGCTCTTTAGTGGCATTAGACTGCGTTCTATTGTGAGGGACCTGGAATGCAACCAGGAAGGAGCACTCTCACTTTTGAGGGTCCCAAAGTTTAGTTAGCATAGCAGGCCTTACAGAACTCTGGGTATCAATGTTCACTATATATGTAGAAAAATCGCCAGTTCCTGGCTTCTTGTTTTGTTGACATCTTTGTTTTAGTGTGCCTAGTGGGGCAGCAGCCTCCTCTGAGGTCAGAGCTGGTTTGAACTCTTTGCTACCCTAACTGTCTGGACTGGCAGATTCCTAGGTTTTGAGATTTTTTTTCCACTTGCACCGAGAACCCCCATGTTCCATGACCACCCCTCATTGGTGGAAGTGATTTATCTGTAAGTACAGAGTCAGCTGAGGTCAAGGGTCAGGATGGGATGTGAATGTAAATAAATTCTTGGTCTCCTTTCGATTCCCAGCAAAGCCACTCCCACCAGACAAGTTTCCCAGCCAGCTCATTGCTATTAAAGTTGTCTTTGTTCTGACCTGCACTCGCTGTGGGAGAGGTCCCAGGGAAGGCTCCTTGGGCAGCTGGGGTGAGAGCTGAAGCAGAGTTAGAGCATTGGGTAGTTACCAAACCAAGGCAGTGCACACCCCGAAAGCTGACTCTCAGAGGTGTGGGGAGTGCTTTGAGTTAGTTTAGTATCCCCCTTACACCAGGGAATGTCAGTCCCAGGCAGCTCTTGCGGTGTGTCTCATTATCTGGCACACTGGCTGGGAAGGAGGAATTTCACAGCCCTGAAGTTTTCCTTCTCAGTGTCAAAATAACAAGCACCCCAAAAACCATTTTGAAGGGATATCTTCAAAATGCCCTGCTTCCCCGTCCTGGAAAGTGGCATTGCTGCTGACTGGGGGTTTGGGGTTTCCCTGTTTGTCCTGCTGTAAGTTGTCCCGTCCCCGGTAATGGGCCTCAGTGACTTGTGATTTGCTGCTTGTGTATAGGAAACTGACAGTCTGTACATGATACTGTAGGACAGACTCTTTGTTGCTATGGTAAAATGTCCAAAGAGTAGTAAGTTCGAGGCCAGCCTGGTCTAGAGTTGAGTTCCAGGACAGCCAGGACTGTCACACAGAGAAACCCTGTCTTGGAAAAAAAAAAAAAAAAACAACCAAACATCCGGACTGTTAGTCAGCCTAAGGGAGGTTTATTTTGGCTCGGAGTTTCAGAGGTTTTATTCCACCCTGGTAGGAAGGGGTGGCAGACCAGAGAAGCTCACATCATGGCAGCCAGAAAGCATACACATCTGTACTATACACACCCCCACACTCAGAGGGGGAGAGAGAGAGAGAGAGAGAGAGAGACCTGGCTCTGCTTTGTCCTTTTTCTTCCCGATTTCCACCATTTGTATTATGTCTGGACACCAGCCCGTGGTGCTTCAGAATGGGTCTTTCTTCCTTAGTTAATGCACTCTGGAATTCACAGGCAAACCCAGAGGTCTGCCTTATTGGTCTCTTAGAGGCCTCTCAAGGCAGTCAAACTGACAGTGAGAATTACCCACCACAGTGACTGTTGGTTAAATGCTGAACATGAGCTGGTCTCGGTACCTCTCCCGAAGAGCGAGTGGAGGGAATTGCCTGTGGTATCCTCTCAAGAAGATGAGGCTTTTCGTTTGTCCTTTAAGGAGAAGAGAATAATCAGAAATACAACTTCTACGCAGGTGGAGAACCCTTCAATATTGGCGTTACTAATGTATAAATCTGAGAGCTGGGTTGGCACTGGGCTTGCTGGCTGCAGCTGAGGGTAGGCATTGGACCGAGTCCTGTCATACACATTATTGGGATTTAGCTCCTGTTTCATGAAGCTTTTACTTCATTATATTCATCACATAATAAGCAATAAGTGCTATCTGTCTGCACGTTCAGGCTGAGAGAGTTAACGTGCAAACGCTTCAGTTCAAATGTTAGTGTGCTGAACTACACGCCTCACTCAGTTTATCCAAAATGTGCACCCTAAAAGTCCTAACAGCCACCGATTCCTTGGAATAATTAAATTATTTTGCTGTGTGTGGGACACATCCCTAGCCCAGTAGTGTGTAGGAGAGAACAGTTCTGACGATAGGAGCGTCATCTTGACCTGTGGTTGTTTTCACTTTAGTCTCACTAGCGTGGGCTAGCCTGGCACTTGGGGTCCCCCTGCTTCCATCTCCTGAGTATAGGGATTACAGGCCCGCACCACCCACTCCGCTCTAACATCTTGTTAAATGATAGTCCAGTGATTCAGAATTGGAGATAATCAGGTGAAGCTATCCCGTTACTCTCCTGGAAGAAGCAGACAATAGCAAGAAAATCACAGAAATCGTTTTGTTTAATAGGTCAAGTCATTCTCAGACTCCTTGGAAGTAATACCTTGTCTATTAGTAAATAAATGAATTTTATGATGACATCCTCAGTGTCCTCCATCTCTACTTCCCACAGCACAGGTGCAATAACCATGAATAATATCTGAGTTGTAAAATTGCATTTCTTAAGCCGGGTAGTGGTGGCGCATGCCTTTAATCCCAGCACTCGGGAGGCAGAGGCAGGTGGATCTTTGAGTGTGAGGTCAGCCTGGTCTACACAGTGAGTTCCAGGACAGCCAGGGATACACAGAGAAACCCTGTCTTGAAAAACAAAAACAAAACAAAAACAAAATTGCATTTCTTAAATATTTTGTGTAAGCCTTCCATTTCGATAGCGTTTTAGTGGCCTCGTCAGATTAGCTGCTGGTCCCTGACCTAAGCAGGGGGGATCTGAAATGTGGGGCCTTCTCGACCTTGTGAGGGAGGTAAATATTAACCAGCGGCATGTCCTAAAACTTTGGTCCTAGTCCAGGGTCTACAGACGTTATGGGGCAATCACAGTTTGTTCTTATCCCTGTGTTCAGAACTCTCACTGAAGGAGTCTAATGCAATGTAGACTCAGTACATTTGGTATTCTTATAGTGTGGAAACGATTACAAGGCAGACTTCAGTCCATTTATACTAAGCAAAGGTAGTTCCCTAACTAAGTACAAGTCATTAATTAATTGATAGAGTTAAAATTCAAGTGCTTTTTTTTTTTTTTCAGGGTCCAATGTTTTGCCCTCAGGAGATTAATTAGCAGAGTTCTTGCTTTCCTTATCTGGCACTTGGCTTCTCTCTCATGTCCATAGTAGCTGTTGTTTAGTAACCACTTGTGGCCAGGTTTGCGCCAAGCCTGCCAGGTTTGTGCCAAGTTAACCGTATGAGATGGGTGTAGATGAAGAACAGAGGCTCATAGGGGTATCTACTGTCTGGACGGCACAGTGAAACCGAGTTCCAGCCTCCCCCAAACATTGGAATGGAGAAACCAAAACATCTCCCCTGTACACATGAGTCTCTTTAGGATTGGCCTCTGGTGCTGACCAGTGTAGGCACCTGCCAGAAGTTGTACTGAACTTGGCTAGACGATTGGGGGGGAAAGGCAGTCAGTCATTAGGAACGAAAATACCGCTAAACCATGGACAGCAAGCTACCGTTCTTCTTGTCCATGGCTGTAGACTCGTTCTAAAGACTCAACATCCTCCCTCTAGGGGGCACAGCATGTGTCCTGACTGGGCAGCCCTTCGACACGATGAAGGTGAAGATGCAGACTTTCCCAGACCTCTACCGGGGCCTCACCGACTGCTGCCTGAAGACCTACTCCCAGGTGGGCTTCCGTGGCTTCTACAAGGGCACCAGCCCCGCACTGATTGCCAATATTGCAGAGAACTCGGTGCTCTTCATGTGTTACGGCTTCTGCCAGCAGGTGGTCCGCAAAGTGGTTGGATTGGACAATCAGGCAAAACTGAGGTGAGTCACCGACGCTCGGTTGTTTCTTAAATAAGTGAACACTTGATTTCAATGACATGTGTAGGAAAGAAGTTTCCTTTCTAAAAATGACTCTGATGTTCTACACTGTCATGGCGTAAACAAATGCATCGTGGTAAGAGTCTTACTGTGTGTTTGGTCCCTATGGGAAGATGCTTTCCACATGAACAGAAGTGCTGGGCTACATCTGTAGAACATGGGACGTAAGTTTTAGGTTCCCTTTCATCAGTGGCGAGTATTGAAAGGGAACCTGAGCGATGCTAGACAAGAAACGTGGAATTTAGGAAGCTACAGATGGACCCAGCTTTCTTTGACTGAACCCTGCCTGTACATCAGACTTCATTTGTGCTGATCTTCCCTAGGCTCCTGTATTCAGAGACCAGGCAATTCATAAACCACTGGGATGCTTAGTCATCCCTCCTTCATATGTTGATTTATTTGAAATGATTTAAAATTATATTGGGGGAAGAGCTGGGGAGAAAGCTTAATTACTAAAATGCTTACAAGGCGCTAAATTAGATCCTTACCACCCACATAAAAAGCTGGACATGGTGTGTACTTAGAATCCCAGTATTGGGAAGGCAGAAGTAGAAGGAGATCTAGGGCCCCAGGTCCCAAAGAGAGATCCTTTCTCAAAAGACAGGTATAGCTCCTGAGAAACGCATACACACATGCACACCTCCATACATACATATGCACACAATCAAATCATTATATGTCATTTTTATACACACACACACACACACACACACACACACACACACACACACTGTTTATATTTGCAAAGGGCAGAGGCTTGTAGGCTGTGTCAGTAGGAATTGGAGCCTCTATTGCAGCCACAGGGTGACCCAACTGAAGTAGACTCCGTGGACACGGAGGTGTGTTCTGGAGACATCTACAAGATTCAGATGTGCTGTTTCATAGGCAAGAACTTCATCTTGATGGCAGAACTTGTGTTGAAAAACTGGGGACATCCAAGACAGTCCAAGGAGACGGTGTAGGACAGAGGAGGGCTGAGCGTGATCCTCCAGCCCTCCAGCTAAGGGAGGGCAGGAAGCAGAGCCCAGGAGACGGAAGCAGAGGGCCACGAGATTAGCATCCCACAGGGAGAGCGGACAGAAGCAAAGCACTAGACTACTGGCTTTCTTTAGCTGAAGGGGAGACATTCTATTTCAGGACATCTGGGTTTATCTCCCTCAGCTTCGTTAGTGATGGACAACATGGGAGAGGAGCCAGAGCTAAAGTGGGTCCTCAGGGAAGGTTCTGGTAGAAGACCCTTTGCTCCCCTCTGGGTAAAGTAACCAAAGAGATGGTGATGGGAACACACTCCTGGGGTTCCGGCCCTGCGTGTCCCTCCTCACCTCCCCTGCTTCGTCGCCTATGAACAGAGACTGGTTTGAGCACGTTGCCTTTTCTCCTTTGTGTTTTATTTGAGACATGGTCCCAGTGTGTAGCCTGGACTGGCCTGAAAGTCACCATCACCCTGCCTCAGCCTCCGCCATAGGGATGCCGGGTGCGCATTACTACGTTCACGTAGTCTTTTCTGAGGATGGACAGTAGGATGCTTTACAGCTCTGTGTCTCCACACCCTCTCCAGAAGCAAGAGTTGGGGTTGCCGAGAAAGGGTTGGAAAATGCCTCACTGTGTTCCTTGTGTGGAGTTTTGAGTGTGTTTATTTCATGTGATACCCACAGTATGTAGCTTCTCACCACACAAGTTCTTCAGTATGGACATCAGCCTGGTTAACTTACTCTAACCCAGCACTAGAATCTTTGCTGAGCTTAGAGTCTTCCCCTTTTCAGTCTTAGGAGACACTTGCTTTTTACTTGCTGGGCGAACAGTGCCTACAGTCTGCTGTACTCTGACATGTCCCACTGTCCCCCTTCCGCCCAGTCCTCTGTCTGTTAGACCAGCAAGGATACTGGTCAGATCTAGAGAGGGCGTTTATCAAGAGTGGCAAAGGGAAACAGTTAAAGCAAGCATTACTGTGGATTTCTGCAACCGCATCACAAATATTTGTGTGTCCTGGTTTGACCCTCATGTGGCGTTCTCCTTTGACCTTTGGTTGAATGAGATCTTACACAGCAGAGGCGTTTAGATCAAACAGCAGAGTCTTTCTTTTTTGAAAAGTTTCGTACAATGTATTTTGATCATATTCCCCACCCCCTCATTTTCTAGATCCTCCGTACCTCCCTACCAACTTTATGTTCTGTTTATCTTTTTTAAGACAAAGTAATAAAACAAGAAGCACACATACATACAAAAACATAAATCAACATGAACAAAGAGACCAGCAAGGCAAAAATACCCGAACAGAGCAAAATGAGATGAAGAGTCTACAGTGGATTCTTAGAAAACCCCATCCTACACTCTGTGCCCTTTCAATTCCAGCCGTACATGTTCATCCTACACGGAGAGCTGAAGGTCTGTGTGCCTGTTGTGTGCCCTGGAAAGTACTTAGGAGGAAGTCAAAGTCCGTGGAAGTGCTGACTTGGCTTCTCCCTTGTACTCTTAGGATGTTTTATGTTTGTTCAGATTCTGGAACCCTCCCAACACCTGAGGTTGAGTTGGCATCCATGTTTATTGACTGATACCTTTGTTCTAGCAAACTTGACACATTCTAGGTAATGACACCCATGGACAGTTGCCTGTCAGCGGGTTGATAGAGTCCCTGAGGCAGGCCTAGTATCGTCTGTAGGCTGGCCAGAAGACCGTTTGAAGCTTTGGCTTTTAACAGATGAGCTAAGGAGTTGTGAGAAGATGTGAACTAAACAGAGCAAGACACTTGCTCCACACTCAAGGATGTTGGTATGCCTGCTTGGCTCATCTTAGTTCGTGGTGGTAGGCTTAATTCTCTTAAGGTCAAAAAGAAGTCCACCCAGCAAACAGTCCTGCTTCCGTTAGCCCCATGGTAAGCCTGCTCTGCTGAGTCCTGAATGTTCTAGAGACCAGCTCAGCCTGCAGACAGCAGCTGCTGTCTGATGCAGAGGCGAGGCTACAGAAAACCAAGGCCAAAGCTGGAAGCAAGAGAAGCTTATTTAGCTTACAGTAGCCTGGGGGTACAAGAGCTTGGGACTGGGGCTGGCATCTGCTTGGTTCTTCTACAGTGTCTTCTGGCTGTATGATGGCATTGCAGATGGAATCATGATGGGAATGTGTGAGGAGAGGTCACCAGCTACTACAGGAAACTCCGCTCTTGTGGGAGTTAGTGCAGTCCTGTGAGAGCTGTATTGGTGTCTGTCCCCCTCTTCCCGAAAGGATGGCAGCATCCTAGGACCCACCTTTTTTTTTTTTATAATTGAAACTTTTTTTTTTTTTTGGTTTTTTGAGACAGGGTTTCTCTGTGTAACAGTCCTAGCTGTCCTGGAATTCATTCTGTAGACTAGGCTGGCCTCGAACTCACAGAGATCTGCCCGCCTCTGCCTCCCAAGTGCTGGGATTAAAGGCATGTGCCACCACTGCCCCGCTGAAACATTTTTTTTCCATACAATATATTTCGATCATGTTTTTCCCCTCTCTCAATTCTTCCCAGATCCTCCCTACCTCTTTACCCAGACTTCATTTTCTCTTCCTCCCCCCTCTAAAGCAAACAAAAACAAAACAACAACAAATAAAACAAGAAACACATACAAAAGAGTCCCACAAAAATGGAGGTCAAAATAAACAAGCAAAGACCAGTGAGACAAAAAAAAAAAAAATGCACAAAGCAAACTGAAACAAAAAGTCTACAAAAAATGCCACTACATTCATTTTGTGTTGTCCAGTTACTTCAGGGAAGTGTGAATATACCCAGTGAGACTCCTCCGGAGAAAACTCATTTCTCCTTTCCTGCCAAGTATCAGTTTTAGTAGCCGATTAGGGGTGGGTGCCTGTGTCCATTTCTCCCTTTTCAGTGCCAGAACCCCATCTGGCTGTGTCAGTCTTATGGCATGCTGCCATAGTCTCTGAGTTCATATGGACATCAGTCCTGTTGTGTCTGGAAGACACTGTTTCCTTGGAGTCATCCACCCTCTCTGGCTCTCACAGCCTTCCCATCTCCTCTTCCACATAGATCCTGAGCTCCGAAGGGGAGGGGTGTGATGAAGACATCCCATTTCAGACTGCGCGCTCCAAAGTCTCTCACTCTCTGCACATTGTCCAGTTGTGAGTCTCTGTGTTAGTTTCCCATCTACGGCAAGAAGCTTCTCTGATGAGGGCTGAGTGAGGCACTGGTCCATGATTATTCCTAATGAATATGCCATTAGGGATCATTTTATTACTAAGTTCCTTTAGTAGAATTACAGTTTTAGGTTTTCCTTTAAGCTAATGGCCATGTCAGGTATGGGTTCCAACTCATGGAGTAGAGGCCTTAAGTCCGATCAGAAAGTGGTCTGTTATCTCCGTAATTTTTGTGTATGTCTTGCAGGTGGGTCACTGTTGTAGGTCACAGGGTTTGTAGCAGGGAGCTACTGATGACTCTAGTAGCATGTGGGGTACCTTCCAGGACCACGAATGCTCGTCAGTAGAGGTGAAGCGTCTAGTCAGACACCAGCTTGACTGCTCTGTTTGATGACGTATGTGAGGGTTGTCTTCAGCCGTGGGGCTTTACCCTCCGGTTGTGGAGAGTGACCAATAACGTTGGCAATGACCTGTAATGTTTGGGGGTTTCCATGGGTGGGCCCCACCTCTTAAATGTCCCATCACCTCCACAACGAAGGGTCAAGCTTCCATCACACAAGCTGTTGGGCCACATACACAAACCATATCAGATCTTAACAGAGGTCATAGCTGAATTGGGAAATCGTTTTGTGATCACAAAAACCTAGATTGGTTTTTATCTGCAGTAGTTAGATTCCATATCTGGTTACTCCAGATTGGATTTGGGGCCAGAAGGAATATTGTCACAAATATACTAAGGTATCAATAGACTGAATTTGGGGAAGTAGGATTGTAAGTGACCTCTCTCCTGTGGTCCCTCCTTTTTTCTTTATGTGCTTTAGCTTGGGCTACTAAACAAAATGCCGTCCATTAGGAAGCGTCAACAAACATTTCTTCTGGAGGCTGCCAAGTCACGAATGAAGGTGCCACCAGGCTCAAGCCTTGGTTCAGACATGGTTTTGTCCCTGTCCTCACCTGGCAGAGAGAGCAAGATATAGGCCATAGATCTCGTGATGAAGGTCTCATGTAGCTAGAGTTTTCCTGCCTGGCCCACAGTCAGGACAAATCTCTCTCATCTGCCAGTCCCACAGCCGCTCAGACCTGACCAAGTAAACACAGAGACTTATATTGGTTACAAACTGTATGGCCATGGCAGGCTTCTTGCTAACTGTTCTTACAGCTTAAATTAATCCATTTCTATAAATCTATACCTTGCCACATGGCTCGTGGCTTACCGGCATCTTCACATGCTGTTTGTCATCGTGGAGGCTGGCAGTGTCTCTGACTCAGCCTTCCACTTCCCAGCTTTATTCTCCTCCTTGTCCCGCCCACACTTCTCCTGCCTGGCTACTGGCCAATCAGTGTTTTATTTACCCACCAATCAGAGCAACACATTTGCCATACAGAACATCCCACAGCAGTCTCATCCTCAGGAACCAATCTATTCCTGCTTGCCTCTTAAGAGCCCTGGCTTTCAACGCTGTTACACATCGGTGGTTAGGTTCTCAGCACACGAATGGAGGGGAGGGGGACATAAGCACGGGTGTAGCTAAGCCGTCAGGCAGACCTGGGTTTGATTCCTAGCATGCCACTCGAGGTGTGTGGCTTTGGGTACATGTATGACTTCTCAGTGCCATTCCTCGTGGAGCTGAAGTACTGCAGTCCGCTACAGGGTCTCAGGACTCTTAGATGGGAAGCGCATGTAGCATGTAGCATGTAGCAGTCCTTCTCTCATCCCCGTGTTCTCTCTGTGTGGTGAGTGCCGAGGGGACATACGAGCTGACAGTCCATCCTCCGTCCTTTCAGTGACCTCCAGAACGCAACAGCTGGCTCCTTCGCCTCCGCCTTCGCCGCGCTGGTCCTCTGCCCCACGGAGCTTGTGAAGTGTCGGCTCCAGACCATGTATGAGATGGAGTCTTCGGGAAAGATAGCTGCGAGCCAGAAGTAAGCACTGTTTATTCACAGATGTTAGGTTTTTTTCATCTTGGTGCACTGTGTTTTCATTTTATATTGTTAAAATTAAGTGCCAAGTGTAGAAACAGCTTTCCCTATTCGAAAATACTGTGTCAGGGGATTTTCTGAGAAGACTTTTTATTATGTTTGGACTCACTACCTACCCTAGCTTAGGAAGTTATTCAATACTGTAGAAATGGAGACACCAAGGAGCCAACTGTCCCCTTTGTCCTCCGGGGTGCATAAGGCATGATCTTCAGCCATATTTGGGAGACAGCTTTGAACTGGGTCTGAGGGCTGAGCTGAGTGTGGATTTAGAGTCTGAGGTGAGTGTTTCATACCCTTTCACATGGGTGTTCAGGCTTATCACCACAATTTAGTGGCAACTCCCACCCTTTCTAAACCGTCATCTGTCCTTGGTAAGAGTCCAAGTTCTGAAAACATGCATCAGAAACCTTTGTAAGTAGAGCTGCTCTCTGGTCCTGTCACTGATCAGCTTAGACATGAAAGCAGCTGGTTGTCCACTGTGGTGAGGATATAAATACCACATGTGTCTAGAATTAAAAAACTGTCTATTATCCTTATTAATCACAAATTGTGCCTATTTATCTTGACATGTGGCTGGTTGAAGATCTGGTCAAGGGTGTTGCCATCACCCAAGGGCTGTAAATCTTCTGGGGAACCAGTCAACAAACTGACCAGTAGTCAGTTTCCTCCCCTGCTATTCATGGCCTAGGAGTCTACCAGTATAACGCTTTAAAACAGTGGTTCTCAACCTGAAGGTCATGACCCCTAGATGTTGAATGACCCTTTCCCAAGGGTCGCATATCAGATATTCTGCATATCAGATATTTACATTCCAATTCATAGTAGTAGCAAAATTACAGTTATGAGGTAGTAATGAAATAACTTTACAGTTGGGGATTACCACAACATGAACTGTATTAAAGGGTTGCAACATCAGGAAGGTTGAGAACCACTGCTTTAAAGGGTTATTTCTGAACCAGAACCTACCGACAGTACTATGAATACATACAGATCATAAGCGGGCAGTTCTTTTTTTTTTTTTTTTTTTTTGGTTTTTGAGACAGGGTTTCTCTGTGTAGCTTTGCGCCTTTCCTGGAACTCACTTGGTAGCCCAGGCTGGCCTCGAAACTCACAGAGATCCGCCTGGCTCTGCCTCCCGAGTGCTGGGATTAAAGGCGTGCGCCACCACCGCCCGGCTAGTGGGCAGTTCTATAAACAGTCACGAAATGAATGGGCCTTTGTAACCAGTGCCTAGAGTAAGAAACAGACTGTTGACACCACCACACACAGGCTTGGATGCAGGCTCAGGTGTTAAGTTGGGGTCACTTAGTATGTTCACATGTGTGGTGGGAACAGAGTTCTCAGAAGGAAGATGGTGGCTTATGGCCTTTGTCACTCGGGGAGTCAATGTGACGTCTCTCCGGCTCCCTAAGAACAAAGTGAGCAATTCAGTAGTTACACTGAGCATGTGGCATTCTGCTTGATCTCAGCGTGTATACAACCTACCACAGGGCGCACTGTGGTGGAGATGGCGGCCGGCTGGGGTGTCTGGCCCTGAAACTGCTCCAGGAGCAGGGCTCATTTGCAAAAGGGACTTCTCTACATCCCTTCCGCTTGAGAGACTCAGTTCTGGGTGTTCCTCCAGTCCCAAGGGCTAGAGCTCGACCCTCAGAGTTCCTTGTCTTGCCTTCAAGTGACGCTCATTCCTCTGGACCACCTGAACACATTATCCTAAACACACAGTGACGGCCACTGTTGGCCGTCAACGTGATAGAATCTAGATTCACCTAGGAGTCAGTATCTGGTCAGTATCTCTTTATTCAGTCGACTGAGGTAGGAAGGAAGACGTATAAAAGAGGTGGCGCCATTACCGGAGCCTGGGCCCTAGACTGCACAGCAGGAAGTCAGCTGAGCACCAGCGGTCCTTGCTGTCTGCTCCCTGACTGCAGATGCAATGTGATCAGCTGCCCCGGGCTCCTGCCGCACTACCGTGCCCCCACCGTGGACTGTACCCCTGAACTGTGAGCCCAAACCAAGCTCTTTCTCCCTCCAGTTTACACCTTGCCCAGTGTTTTATTACAACAAGTAACTAATACACCCACAAGCTGGAAGAGATGGGGCTCCAGGGGGCAAGGCACTGAGCAAGTGTAGTATTGTTTATCTATGTCCAGCCCCAGATGGCTCCTTATTGTAAGTCATTTTTACGTAGTCACTGTTGAAAAGACGGGCGCTAACCCTTTTACATCTCAGACAATGTAACTTATAGTAGTTAGCAGGCCTGCTTAGGCACAGGTAAGGAAGCAGCTGGTTGGGTGAACAGAGGTCCCACTAAGTCTAAGAGTAACAGGTGTGCTTCAAAGGGAAGGGCAGGGCACAGGAAAACCCAGTTATAGGAAAGCTGGTCACGTAAGCCACCCTTGGTACAAAAATCTCTTTGCGTGCACATACCCTCACTGACTGTGCCTCCTGCTTTGTCTCTCCCAGCACAGTTTGGTCAGTCGTGAAAGAAATCTTTAGGACCGACGGCCCCTTGGGCTTCTACCACGGACTCTCAAGCACTTTACTTCGAGAAGTACCAGGCTACTTCTTATTCTTCGGTGGCTATGAACTGAGCAGATCCTTTTTCGCATCAGGGAAATCAAAAGATGAACTAGGTAAATGTATTCCCATTGACAACATTTGGGGTTAGTAGAGTCAGCCTCCTGGGTTTCCTGGTTTCCACAGGTTCTGTGTACGGTGTGCACCTTCCTGGGAGTCCACCCAGCACTGGGGAGCTTCTGGGTGCCAGGAGGTAAAATGGCAGTAGGTGTTGGCTAGCACCGTCTCCCGAGGGAAATTTCCTAAAGACAAGCTCTCAAGCCTTGTATCTCAAACTTCTTTGCTGCATTAGCATTGTTAGAGCTGTCTCTTCTTCTGGGTAGTACTAACTGTTCTGCGTCCATTAGAGGAAGAAATGGAGATTATTTTCCTGATGGAGAAATCAACTATCAACAATCTCACAATAAGCTTTAAAAGCTTTTTTTAATTCATTAATTGCCTGTCGTTGCAATTACAAAGTAAGATTGTCTGCCAAGCCCTGTCTCTGACATCAAATCACAAATAAGTTTGTTCCCCAAACATTGTTTATTCATTATCCATTAAATAAGTACTTCCTGATAGATCTGCTATTTAGGCATTTAATTAACAGGGTTCCTCAAGCTGTTTGTGGGGTGCCCTGTGCATGCAAGATGTTCAATCGCATCCCTGGCCATTTCCCCCACTACAGATAGCAACCTCCCTCCAAGGAGGAATAAAAACAAACAGAATAACGTAGCTTCAGAACTTGTCAGTATTCCCTGGGGAGACCAAGGCAGCCTTGCTTGAGAACCACTGTATTAGATGTTAAGGTCGTTTCAAGACAAAAACAGAACTAACGACAGCCATGCGGCATGTGCCATTGATGAGATCAGTCTCGTTTAATGTGCTGGTTGGGCAGCCTAAAATACGTTTCTGCTTTTAAGTTGCATACCTAAGTATCAAATATCCACCTAGAGTTCTATCTCTGCCTTGAAAACCCTAGCTCTGAGTGTAAGGCGGGCAGGTAATGAGGAAATTGGTCAGTGCTTATCAGTGTCATAAATGGAAACAATCCCTGTTGCACCTGTCTAATGTAGTACATTTTTCAAATGTGATAACAAATCATGGTGTTTTGGGAGCAGTACATAGACTTTTTTTCTTTCCTGTCACAGTGGAGGAAGATTAGGGCTATTGGTGGTTAAAGTTGAGAAAGACGTGGACTGTATTTTAGTGGCTGTTTTCTCATTTCCAGTGATGTGAGAACCGTTGGCTGTGGGTGGGTCAGCCCCAACTGGAGGACGAGGTTGGGGTGGGGACTCAGTACCTGAGTGACCAGCTGGCCTTGATGAGGCCTGGGGATACTCCAGCCTCTTAGCCAGAGCCTTGAATGTTTGTCAAGGAGTTGACTGTTCCATGCGCTCTGGAAACGCCATCTGAAACAAAGTGCCACTTTCTGCTTTCCTTCCCTAGGTCCGGTCCCACTGATGCTAAGTGGTGGATTTGGTGGAATTTGCCTGTGGCTGGCTGTGTATCCGGTGGATTGTATCAAATCTAGAATCCAAGTTCTTTCTATGAGTGGCAAACAGACAGGACTAGTCAGAACTTTTCTGAGTATCGTGAAGAATGAAGGTAAGGCTGCTGTGGGCAGAGACTGGGGTGTGTCCACAGTGATTATCTCTGTGAAATGGATCCATCTAGGGTTAATTAGCCCCATGACTGCTTTTTTCTCCCTGCCTCATGACCTTCTCCTAACACTGGCTTTCTATTCCCAAACCATTTGCTTTATCTTATTTTCATTGTTCTCAAAAATGTTTAAAGTTCTTTTTCCTAACTTTTGGGCCAGGTACCTGGCAGGATTCTTTTTATTCTAAAGACCTTGGGGGTGTTTTTAAGATACAGACTTTGTCTAGAGGGAAGAATGTTTTGAGGTGAGTAGCATCACCTCATTTACATAATCCAAATGTGAAAAGACCCCTACCACGACCATTAAGGCGTTAAAAGAATATATTGGATATATATTCTTATTATGTTACAATTAAAAGAATGTAATACAACATCTTTAGCAGTAAGACCTCTGGAATGAGAAATGATCTGAGCAGTCTGTAGAGATGATTTGCTGTCAGGTTTTAGAGTTATGTAGGATACAGACTTTTTAAGTCACATTTGTATGACATCAACCCAAAGACCGGTCTTTCTGGCATCCACCTTATAGGCATCTTAAAACTAGGGTTATGGGAAGTCTTGAACGGAAGAAAGGAAAGAGGTAAATGATTTATAATTATAATCTAAAAAATAAAATAATTCAGGTGGAGAGATGGCTCAGCGGTTAAGAGAGCATTGGCTGCCCTTCCAGAAGTCCTGAGTTCAGTTCCCAGCATCACATGATGGCTCACAGCCATATATAATGGGACCTGATGCCCTCTTCTGGCATGAATGTGTATGTGTGGCTAGACCACCATATACATGAGATAAATAAATCTTTAAAAATAAATAAATAAAATAATTTAAAAAGCGAAATAGATGAGGTCAAAAACATCATTATCTATAAAACAAAACAGAAAGTACCTTGGATTATGAACTTGTGCTTTAGGTCTAAAGAGAGAGTACAGTGACCCAGGGACATGTTTAATTCGTAACTCAAACAGAATGCAGGTATCTTTGTATCACCGCTTCTGCATGCCTTCTCCAGATTGGCCAGGCACACCCTTGTTCAGTCCCTCATCTGAGTCTCCCCCATGACCATGCTGAGCAGGGTGAATACATCTCTGGGGTCTCTTGCTAGCCCCTCTGGCTCTTTGATTGTCTCCACCTGGCCGTGTTAGCCCTTAGCTCTGCCCTGTCCATACTGCCCGAGTCCTCCAGGCATAGCATTTGCATTGTTATTTGAGCATCAGTCAGCTTTGCCAAGGGGCTTGCCACTTACCCTGTTCCTGTAGTCTGTTGAGGGAAACCTGAGAGCAAGCCCCTTCGTTCATCACAAGGGCTTTAGTACTGTGTCTGAGTGTGTGGGCACAGATGATCTCTACTGTGCAGCTGCACGTGTGCCCTCAAGTAAGCGCTGTCACAGTCTTGGATTGCCCTTCTGTCTTGCAGGAATAACGGCCTTGTATTCTGGACTGAAACCTACTATGATTCGAGCCTTCCCTGCCAATGCGGCACTGTTTTTGGCCTATGAATACAGCAGGAAGTTGATGATGAGCCAATTTGAAGCCTACTGAAGTGTCCTGGATTCAAGGCAGCCTTTAGTTTAGTGACTGTCGTTAACTCAGGGTTTCACGGAGTACAAGAACAATGCGGGATTATTTGATTAATTGGGACGTTTGTCCTCGTCTTCCCTTCTTCTACTCAGAGTCTTAGACTTGGTGGAAGGACCTCTGTTCTACACAGTATCGTTTCTGCCCATTGTTGCACCAAAAGAGAAAAGTCGCTGCCTTGCCCTTGGTGGAATGTACGGGCAGCTAGCTGGTGGCCTTACGTAGACTGCCTTCCTCTCAGGACAGAACTGCTGCGGAAGCCAGGGGTACACATTGCCATTTAGATGGCCCTAAGTTGAGGAAAACACAATTTTGTTCCATGTCTAGTTGTAAATGGTGACCAATGTCTTTGCAGATGGTTATAAATGACTGCTTAACCCACCCTAGACGTAGGGCCAAAGGCTGCAGAGCCTGTGCACTAAGAGGTTTTTAACTTTTTGTGGTACATTAAAGCTAAAACATCTACCTATATTTTTAGATAAACTTATACACGTACTTGTGTGGCTTCTACATTCTTGATGAAATTTCAGGATGAATATCCTGGATTTTTTTTCCATGCTGCTCAACAGTGCCATTCGTTTTCTAGGTGGGCTTATTATTTTGCACTCTGGGCTTGGTAGGAGTGGCCTGGAGTGTTGGTGCTCTGAAGGGCAGCAGAGTACCCACCAGCTTCCCTTCTCACTCAAAGAGCTTCCTCCCCTCGTGCTAGAGTCATGGTCGACAAGGGGTGCCCTGCCATGCTCTCGTGAAAACTGACAGCAGCTCTTACCTGGTCTCAGCAGGAACCCGGGGTGCTCTTCTGGTCCTGGGTATGGAACCACTCTGAACCCAGTGTCTCTCTGCCTCCACCAATCAGAGGCCCTTAAGGAAGCAGAGATGAAGTCTGGGCTCCCTGCTTTCATCACAGGGTCCTAGTCCCGGGGAAGTCCGAAGGAACTCACTAATTAGGCACCACAGCATAAGTATATCAGGGCTCACCCTCCTGAAGTTCACCCTGGGGCCCATAACTCCTTGATTTGCCTCTACATTTGGAGCTGGCAGTCTGTGAATTTTAATGACTGTAGAGGGTGTGTAAATTTGGAAAGCATCGTGACATAGTAAGAACATTTTTATTAAACTAGGGAATATGTAGCAGCCAACATCTCATAGTCTGCAGTACGTCCAAGACCAGTGGGGCTGACAGTAGGCTTTGTTCCTACTCTGCCTACAAAGCTGAAGGAAGTCGGCTGACCTTATTCATGCCCTCTTGCCACAGTGCCAGCAGCACAAGGTCGGGAAAGCATAGTGCTCCCCAAAAGGGAGGGGGGCCACTCAGCATCCCTGGGCTGGCACTTTAGGAGAGAACCGTCTGTCGGTCTGCTTTAGTTCCCTCTCTTGTATGGCCAGTGGCTACTGAGTGGTGCTTCATCTCAACAGCTCTGGATACAAGCACCAGAGGATTGATGTGGGAAGAGGACTGGCCCAAGCTGTCATCTCCCTTTCTGGTGCCTGAGGTCTAGTTCATATTGTCCCTGTTGGCCGTGTGGCTTCTCACAGTCTGCCCATTGAAGATTTGTGGCCTTCTAGAGAAATAGTAAGAAACAAAGGAAGTGAAAAATGGAGACCTAAGGAGAATTTTTTATTTTTCTGTTGGTTTAATGTGTGGGTACAATTGAACTTGAGACAAAACCAGAACTTGAGATATTTTGTTTAAAGAAATGAGTACTCTATCATTATTAAATAAACCTAATGTGAGTCTATGATGAGTTTCATTTAGATACATTATATTTATATCAAGGACCAATAGGAATATTAAAGATGTATGGATAATAAACTTCTAGGTGTTGTTTGCATTGGAACAAGTATTCTTTTGTCAGCAAGATTTCCTGATGTAAAATAATTTTACTGTAGGCAAGTTGACAAAAAAAAATGTTGCTTGTGTACTCTGCAGTCATGAAACTCCCCATTAGATCGCTCCCTCCCTCTCGTGTGTGGTGGTTTGAATGAGAAGGCCCCCAGAGGGCTCATATTTGAATGCTTGGTCACCAGGGAGTGGAACTGTTTGGAGGGTTAGGAGGATTAGGAGGCGTGGCCTTTTTGGAGAAAGTGTATCACTGGGGATGGTCTTTGAGGTTTCAGAAGCCCACTCCTGGCCCGGTGTCTCTCCCTGCTGCCTGTGGATCAGGATGTAAAGCTCAGCTCCAGAGTCACATCTGCCTTCATGCCGCAACGCTCCCTGCTATGATGATAACGGACTCGCCCTCTGCAACTGTAAGCCAGCCCCTAATTAAACGCTTTCTTTATAAGAGTTGCTGTGGTCATGGTGTCTCACCACAGTAAAAAAACAGTGACTAAGACAGCTGCTATTTGTTATTTATTTATTTACTGTATGTGTGTGAATGCACTCACTGGTGCATGAGTGTGTGGCAGCCAGAGGTTAATATTGACTTTTTTTCTCTATTTGTTCTCCACCTTATTTTTTAAAATAATTTTTAATTTTTTTGAGATTATAATCTAATTACATCATTTTCCACCTTCCCTTTCCTCCCTCCAACCATGTACCCCACCTTGCTTCTCATTCAAATTCATGGCCTCTTTCTCTTTAATTGTTGACATACGTACATACATACTATATATATAGATATATCTATCTATCTATATATATAGTATGTATGTATCTTTTTTTTTTTTTTTTTTTTTTTTTTTTTTGGTTTTTTCGAGACAGGGTTTCTCTGTGTAGCTTTGTGCCTTTCCTGGAACTCGCTTTGGAGACCAGGCTGGCCTCGAACTCACAGAGATCCGCCTGGCTCTGCCTCCCGAGTGCTGGGATTAAAGGCGTGCGCCACCACCGCCCGGCTTGTATGTATCTTTATAGAGAGAGAGAGCTATATCTTGCTACTTGTATGTTTCCAGGGCTGACCATTTGGCGCTGGATAACCTATTGGTGTGCTCTTCCCTGGGAACAATTATTTCTCCTGCTCTCAGCATTCCTTAGTTTCCTGTAGATCTTTGTCTGGGAATGAGGCCTGGTGAGCTTTCTCACTTCCATGATAGCCTGTCTGTTAGTGTTGTTTTTTTTCAGGTCTTGTTTAGACAGCCATGTTAGTGAGGCTTCTTGGGTGCAGCTTCTGTGACATTCTAGGAGACACAATCGCACGTCAAACTTCCTGTTGCTCTGGCTCTTACAATTTTTTTTCCACTCCCTCTTCTGCAATGATCTCTGAGCCTTAGAAGCAGGAGTTGTGTTGTAGATGGATCTGTTGAGACTGGGCTCCATCACTCTGCACTCTGATCAGTTATGACTCTGTAAGAGTCTCTGTTGCAAAGAGAAGTTTCCTCCATAAGGGGTGAAGCCAACACTTATCTGTGTATAAAGATAAATGTTTAGAACGTAGTTAGAGATCAGGCTGGTTGAGTAAAGTAGTGGTTGTAGGTTCTCCTCCGAGATGAATGCTTTCAGCATGGTATGATAACCCTAATGGTGTGGTAGTGACACACATACTGTAGTGGTAACCAACAACTCTCTAGTTGGACTTACGGCCCACTCAACAAGAGGGAGACCAGGCCTGCTGCTGGAAACCTGGCCAACTACCTGGGGCTATCGAAGTCGGCCTCAGGGATTTTTTTGAAATGGGGGTGTTCCTGGGCCTGGAGCTGACTGCCTGAGTAGACTGGCATGCCAGCAAGCCTTTGAGATTTGCCTGTCTTTGGTCCCGCAGTGCTGGGGTTACAGATGTGTGCTGCGACTTACACAGGCGCTAAGGTCTGAACGCAAATCCTCACGCTTGCTCAGTGGTCGCTTGACGAAATGAGCCATTCCTGCTCAGCCCCTCACTGTGAATAATGACTTTTTAAAAATAAGTAAGTACTTGCTATTAAGTTTAGGATAATTTTTTTAAAAGAGACTTTGAATATTTTTTCTTTTTTTAAAGATTTATTTATTTATTATGTATACAGTGTTCTGTCTGCATGTATCCCTGCAGGCCAGAAGAGGGCACCAGATCTCATTATAGATAGTTGTGAGCCACCACATGGTTGCTGGGAATTGAACTCAGGACCTTTGGAAGAACAGCCAGTACTCTTAACCTCTGAGCCATCTCTCTAGCCCCAGGATAATTTTCTTATGGGTCTTTGAGACTGGATCTCTGTAGCTCAGGCTGGCCTGGCATTTGCTGTGAAGCACAGATGGCCTTGAACTGGAGGTCACCTTTCTTGCCTCAGCCTCCCAAATGCTGATTACAAGTGTGTAACACCATGCCCCAAAAGTCTTCTGCCCCAAACACTTTGCATTTTTGGATAATTCTATGCCAAGATGATAAATTCTACCTAGGAAAACTAGTATTCAGCTATAGTGTGAGGTGAATTTCTCAGTTTGTTCTAAGAATTATTCACTGGGGATCTAAGACAGCCAAACCCCAAGAGGCTTAAACAAGTTTCTGTGAACAAAATCAGAACAGCATGGCAACTTGCAACTGTCAGAAATTTTGATGAGTCTTGAAAGGTAGGAGAGAAACCTCAACATTGACCTTTTTTCAAACAGACACTTTTTAACAATTGAAGTTCTCTCCTTTCCTCATTGCCAGTGTGACAAACTACAAGGCTAACTAGGCCTGCGATCTGCCTGTGGATGGATCATTGCTGCTGCAAATGAAATAATGAAACAGCATGCAGCCTGTCCTGCCCCGGCACACGTTTCCATAACTGGAGTTACGGGAGATCGTACAGTAATATATGGAGAGGAACCAGGTTAGGGGAAGACCGGGCTGGAGCCCTTTGGGGGATATTTAAAGGATGGCAAGAAAGAGGTGGTTAAAAAGCCACCTCCCAGCTCTGTGCGGATTGCTGCTCATTCCCAGAGAAACTTGGAGCTTCAGTCACATCTGAGGCAACCACAGCCTTTATGTGTTCTATTTTCACTTCAGAACAAAATGCACAGTTTCACCTTCTAGACTTTGGAGCTGCGAACCCAGTGAGTGGCCGCAATGGTTGGAATACTGACTGTGCAAAGTTGCTCGATTGCTGTGTTCTGCCCCAAACACCTCTTATTTTCGTGAACTGTTGTTTTTAGAGTGATCTCTACAGAACGCAGGGTTTTTCAGGAGTTACATAGCCATGCCCTGCATGGTGATTTTTCTGCCATTGAAGGCTGTGTATATGATGTGGTCCTGTAAGATGATATTGTTCAGTGATGCTGTAGCTGTCTTCATGCAGAATCACTCTATAGTCTGCATAGTGCAGTCATCTATTGACATTTCTTAGAAGGTGGCCCTGTCGTGACAGCAGACAGAGAGTTTTACTAGTTGCTACCTTTAATTTCGTGATGAATTTATCTTGGCCTGGACTGTTGACATCCTTGCCATTAAAAGGAAAATCCAAATAAAATTTATTTCAGTGAAGCCAAAAATGACATTCTTTTCTAGGACCATCCTGGCTTTAAGATACTGTGGCCACAAAGGAACTTAGAATGCAGCAGCACTTGAAACCAAACAGAAAATGAGTCTGAGTGGACACAAGGCTAGCCAGTGCTTAAAGGCAACATTGCTCAGAGTTAATCAGTTTAGGACGGCAGGGACAATGAACTAACACATCTCAGTCACTGTTTCCTTCAACTTCACCGAATGTTAGAGAAAAGCAGCAGTCACTAAGGTCTTTGCTCTTCGTGTTTACCAGCATCCTTTTATCCTTCCTATGTGCGTAAAGAGGGCTTGTCATGTAAGCTACCTGAGCATTGCCTAGAGAAGGGCAAGTGTGAGCTATCAGTGAGGGACTAGGTTTTTTTTTTTTTTTTTGTTTTGTTTTGTTTTGTTTTGTTTTGTTTTTTTTTCTCGTCTGGATTTAAAAACTTCAGTTTTGCTGGGCTGGGGAGATGGCTCAGTGAAGGTGCTTGCTGTCAAGGCGGAAGACCTCAGTTTGATTCCCAGAGCCCAAAGGATGAAAGGAGAGAAGAGTCTCACGCAAGCTGTCCTCTGATGGCTACGTGTACACCATGGCGCATGCACACCCATGCACAGGCGCACATAGACACAAGTATGCAGGTAAAACACATACCCAAAGAAAGCACCAAACGTTGACATTGCTGCCAAGCTGATGTATCTGATCAATCTATGAATCAAGTAGAGGCAAATTACAAACGTAAATCAGAGAATAAATACATGTTCAGAAACATGTAAGTGCGTGTGTGTTGTGGGAACACACCCAATTTCTATATAGTTCTTTTTTTTTTTTTTTTTTTTTTTACAGGAAAGATCTGTTATTTCAAGGTTCTTCAAAATGATACTTAATGTCCCTAACATTGGCATGAAAGATTGGTTGCTTCAAAGTTCTTCAAAATGGTACCTAATACTCCTACGTACAGTATGTTCCAAATAGTACAAAGAGAGCCAGGCACAGTGATACATGCCTTCAGGCAGAGGCAGGTGGATTTCTGTGAGTTCACATCTAGCCTACACAGTAAATTCCAGGCCAGCAAGGGCTATATAGTGAGACCCTCTCTCAAAAAGTCCATATTGTATATGCCTTCAAAGGAAAAAAAAAAGACCACTGATACCATTTTTCCTGTATACATTTAATATATTTCTCAGAAACATATGTACACACACACACACATATATATATGTATAATGCAGACATGCCATCAAAGACATAGGTTAGAAGACATAAATATGTAGCTTGGATTGGGAAGAACATGATTCTATCCGAGAAGGGACTAGCACGTCTCCAACAGCTACTCTACAGCCTCAGGCTATATCTCTTCAAAATACACCTCTACTGCAAAATTTGAACTGTAAATATTCCACGTTTTTGATTTATGGGGATTATCCAATTCATTTCTTGGTAGATAAAGCCTAAGAATAAGAAAAAAATGATTACATTTTCTATTAAGGCTAACAGAAAGCCATGCAAATAGGTTACTTGGTTGATGTTTCAGGGAAAAGACCTCACTACCAATCAGAGCCTCAGACCCTCTCTGTGTGTTGGCTGACTCCTTCTAACGGTTACTTCAAGATACCTTAATAATAATAATAGTAATAATAATAATAATGAATAATAATAATACCCTAATAATAAGGATGTGCTACTGATTCTCCAACACTGGTTCTTATGATCTTATTAGTGATATTTCTCTAAGTGAGAAATACTCCAGAGATGTGTAATAAAACCCAGTACTAAAACATTGCTTCTCCTTTAAGTGAAGAACTTTGGGTTTTGGCTTAACAGCTGTCTCCTGACTATATAAACAGTTTGCCTTATCCATATGCAAATTAAATGTTACAAACATCTTTAGCATCTTCCATAAAAGTAGTAAAATGATCCAACTTTGCTTCTTCTATATCAACATGGACTACAAGGGACAAAGACTCGTGATTCAAAGATTGTGCACATCCAGAAATAAATGGTCAAAATCTCCACCAAGTACAAAGTCACTACAAATTGAAATCATGCACATTGCAAGTTCACTTCTGGTGTCTTACAAGGCTTGAATTGTTACCAGGCCTTGGTCAGTTTGAAGAGAAGATTAGGGTAGTATTAACTCAAGACCTGTTCAGTGACAACCACTTCAACACCATCTACCAACTGACTGAGTTAAATGATTTTTCTCCTGTAGTGGATTCTCATTCTCTCTCTGTCTAGCTGCCTCTGTCTCCCCCTTGTTCTCATGACCACAAGAAGATTCTTTGGAATAACATTCAAATCCAATTAATTTTTTAAATAAAGATTTCCAATTCAATTTTTAATAAATGATTTTCTAATAAATTATATTTAAGTGGGAAATTATCGCATGAATGATTTTAGGTGACTTCATTAATACCCGTGCTTTCTAACTTTTTTTTTTTTTTTTTAAAGATTTATTTATTTATTATGTATACAGATACAGCATGTGTGCCTACAGGCCAGAAGAGGGCACCAGATCTCGTTACAGATGGTTGTGAGCCACCATGTGGTTGCTGGGAATTGAACTCAGAACCTCTGGAAGAGCAGTCGGTGCTCTTAACCTCCGAGCCATCTCTCCAGCCCTGCTTTCTAACTTCTTTCAGCCCTAGATGGTAGGTGTGCCAATCAGCTTCTAAGCTGTGGATACCTCTGGATCGCACTTGGAATTTGGTGGTTGGGTGCCAGTTAGCCAACATTCCTTGAGGCCTTGCCAAACTCAAGGCACTAAGTGGATGCATATTAACCTCCCATGGAAGGAGTTTACTGTCACATTCACATCTGAGGATGATACATTTTGTCTTATAATCCAAGTGACTAATGCGACACTGAGGTTCGAGCAGCAGCCGGATATTGAAAATAACCTTTACTGAGTCACATGATGTCCCAAGCAAGGGGAACAGAGTGGAGGTGGGGGTAGCTAATGGAACTGAGTTCTGTGAAAAAGACAAAAGGAAACACAAACTGTAAGTGTATATTGTATGTGTATTTCATACTAATAAATGCAAACAAACTCTAAAAGGATTTTAAAACCACATTAAGATGACTAATGCATTGGGGTGACTCAGGGATTTTGTTTTGTTTCTATAAGTTGACATTAGGACAGTTGGCATAAACCTTGTCATAATACATACATGGAGCATGAAGGTGGTTCTGGTGGATTACAGTGTATCCCTACCTGTTTTTTCGTATAAAAGCTGTATGAAACCAAAAGAAAAAGGGGCAGTCATCATAGTATTTAGGAAGATTCTAAAAAAGACATGGTTAAAGAAAAAGGTTAGTTTCATCATAAAACTGATACAAAGAACTAATGATTCCAATGAGTTTAAAATTTCTTCCCTTATTCCTGTAAAAACATATTAAGCCATCACATTTATTAAATATGCAGCACTTTACAGTTTATAATGATACACTCAAGACACAAAGAAGGCTTCGAGAGAATGTTGCTTTCTCTTGGTGTTAAAAATTTTAAGGAAATGTGTTAAAATGTGTTATTTAGCTGGTAATTTCAATTAAAATATAAATCTCAAATTAGTGCAGTGAAGTAAAAGAAAACAGATAAATTGAACTTAAAATATAACTTTTATGCATTAAAAATGGCAGTGTTTGAAAAGCCATAGGAATCATTATTTCTATTAGCCTAAATTTACTTATAGTACATATAAGGGTATGTATATACATATACATATATAGTTTAAATGAAATCATGCCACTTGAGCTGACAGCATTTCCACCAAGAGCAATAGACTAACAAAACCCGCAGTACCAAGTGTGAGAAACTTTCATTTCAAATTATTGATCAGGGTAGATTCAGAGATTCCCCAAACAATCTAGGCTGTTGCTGTTGCTATTGGTTACCTCCCAGAGGTAGAAGGGATGTCCCTATTGCTGAAGACGCCATGGACTTTGGACGCAGGACTCAGAAGATCCAAGCTCAATCTGACCTGAGAGCCTCTGGAAGGTGCTATGTATGCTTCGAGGGGAGGGACGCAACCACTAGCCTACCCAGCCATGAGCATGGCAACATATCCCTAGGGTGCAACAGTGGCACTCAATCTTGGCAGCAACCAACAGCTGCCTAATGAAGACGTCAGGCCCGCTCATCAGGAGATAATCAGGGCTGGCACTGGAAACCTAGTCAACTCCCTAGAGCTAGTTGTCATTGGATCTTAGAGACTAACCTAGTACCACCACTTTACTAAACCAACATAATTCCTAACTGCATTTTAAATACTTATCCTTATACCCACAATGAGTGTAGTTCTTAAACCTCCTCGAGGAAGCTTCTCTTTGTAGCAGACCAAGATCATTACAAAAAACAACAACTACAAGAAACAACTGGTCAAAATACTGAGAACAACTTATCCTGGAGCACCTTGCTCCAATGGACACATCCATGGCACAGCTCCTGTACCTAAGACTCAAGGAGCAATGGAGAAGAAGGGTCAGAAATACTGTAAGAGCCAGAAGACTAGGAAATCAGCGACGACACACGTGTCTCTTAGAAACACACGCAGGCTTCATCCATGACACCACAACAACATGACTGCTTAAACGAGACCTGAACTAGGGCAACACCAGTGACAATGTGGAAGGAGCTATCTCAACATTTGAGAGGATGCAAGGGGAGAAGATACAGGCGGGGGTGGGAGGAGGAAAGGGAAGGAAGGAGACATGTCTTCCAAGTAACCGTCCTTGCTCTTTTTGAAATCCAAAGCCTCTGTTTTCATTAGTTGTTGTTAAATATGGAACACAAATTCCTAAACAGTCTTATTAATAAAAGAAAAAATCCAGAGCCAGATATTTGGGTGAAAGCTGAAAGATCAGAGAGGCAGAACAAGCCACAGCCAACCTCACCTCGCCAACTCCTCAGCTGATCCTGTTTCCACGAATCCTCAGACTGAAAAGCCTCCGAGTCCTCACCCATGAGGGTCTCAGTTGAACTGCCTAAAAAGCCTAAAAGCTTCTAAAAACCTCTAGTTACTGGTCCTCACACCTTATATACTTTTCTGTGTCCTGCCATATTACTTCCTGGGACTCTCATGAGTGGTGTTGGGGTTCTTGTTAGTTGGTCTTTGGTCTTTTGCTATTGGAAGAAGCATCGTCAACCCATATATATATATTTATTCTCACATATATATTCTCATATATATTCACATATACACACATATATATGTAGTGACTTATGTGTATTATATTTTTCCATATATTTGTACTCTTAAAAAATAAAAAAAAATTAGAAGCACACCACCTAACAATACACAGAATCAATGAATCTAAGAGCTGGTTATTTGAGAACGTAAGACTGACAGACCTTTGACTCAACTAACCAAAAAAAAGAAAAATAGGACCTAACACAACCAGAAATGAACAGGGAAATATTACAACAAACACCAAAGAAATTCAGAATTATATAAGGGAATATTCTAAAAACTTGTATTCTCTTAACCTGGAAAACCTAAAAGAAGTGGATGAATTTCTGGATTTAGCCAAACCACCAAAGTGAAACCAAGAAGAAGCCAGCAACCTAAACCATAATAAATGAGATTGAAATAATAATATAAAAAAAATTCCAGCTTAAAAATAGTCCAGGGCCAGAGGATAGACATCAGAATTCTACCAGACTTTCAAAGAAGATCTGCAGCCAATCCTTCCTAAACGATAAGAGAGAAACAGAAGGTGCACTCCACTCTTAATTCCAAAGCCAGGAAAAGACACAACAAAAAAGGAAAACTACATCTTTCAAACTACAGATTCAAAAATGCTCAATAAAACACTGACAAACAGAATACACATATATATTAAAATATTATCTACCATGACCAAGTTAGCTTTAGACCTGAAATGCAAGGAGGGTTCAACATATGCGAGTCAATAAATGCAATAAAACACATAAATGGACTTAAATAGAAAAATCACATGGACATCTCAATAGATACAGAAAAAGCCTTTGACAATAGATGCATTCATGGTAAAAGTCCTAGAGAATGTAAGGCTAGAAGGAACATAATTCAACATAATAAAACCATATCTGAGAAACCCACACACATCATCATCCTAAATGGAGAAAAGCTAGAAGCAATCCTACTAAAGTCATGAATGAGAAAATGATGTTCCTGACCCCCACTCCCTTTCAATATTGTTCTAGAAACACTAGCTGGAGCAATAAGGCAAGAGAAGGAAATTAAAGTGACACAAATAGGGAAAGAAGAAGACAAACATGGCCATGTGGCAGGATTCTGAATCAACTTGCGCAAATCAAGAGCTTTTCTACACACCGCTAACAAATATATAGAAAAGGAGATAAAAGACTAACTCCCATTCACAATCCTCAAATATCTAGGAAGAAACCTACCCAAGGAAGTAAAGGACGTCTACAATGAAAACTTTAAGACCCCAAAGAAAGAGATTAAGACACTGGAAAGTGGAGAGACATCTTGTGCTTATGAGTTGGTAGGATTAATATTAGGAAAATGACCATTTTACCAAAAACTATATACAGATTCAATGCAATACCATTCAAAATCTCTATCTCATTCTTCACAGAAATAGAAAAAAAACTATCCTAAAATTCATATGGAATCACAAAGATTCTGGATAGCCAAAACCATTCCAAGGAAAGATAACAATGCTGGGGGGATTATTATTCCAGATTTTAGATATATCTCAGAACCATAATAAAAAAATACAGTACAGACATATAGGATAATGGAATAAAATTAAAGACTCAAATATGAGTACCTGTAACTTCAGCCATTTAATATTTAACAGAGATGCCCAGAACAAAGGCTGGAGAAAAGAAAGCATCTTTTTTTTCTTTTTCTTTTCTTTCTTTCTTTCTTTTTTTTTTTTTTTTGTTTTTTGAGACAGGGTTTCTCTGTGCAGTCTTGCCTGTCCTGTATTCACCCTGTAGACCAGGCTGACCTTGAACTCACAGAGCTCCTCCTGCCTCTGCCTCCCAAGTGCTGGGATTAAAGGCGTGGCATGTACCACCATGCCACCACTGCCCAGCAAGAAAGCATCTTTAATAAATGGTGCTGGGTAAACTCTATGTCCACATACAAAAGAATGAAATTAGACCTGTCTCTATCACCTTACACAAAAACTAACTCTAATGGCTCAAAGACTTAAACATGAAACTTGAAATGTTGAAAGTGCTAGAATAAAACATAGTACCCCACATCAAATAAATGTAGGAAAGGACTTTCTGAACAGGATGGTCTGCCCAGGAATTAAGGCCAACAACTGAGAAGTGGGACTTCATAAAACTAAAAAGCTTCTGCACAGCTAAAGAAGGAAGCCACGGAATGGGAGAGAATCTCTGCCAGCTACACATCTGACAGAGGATTAGTATCCAGAATATATAAAGAACTCGAAAAACGAAGAATAATAACAATAATAAAAAGACATTTAAAACATGGACCTGAACAGAGTTCTCAAAAGAGGGAAAAATGGATAATAAATGTCTCAAAAAAAAGTTTATCATGCCTACCAATTAGGGAAATGCAAATCAAAACAACTTTGACATTTCATCTTTCCCTAGTAAGAACGGGAAAGATCAACAAAATGGTTTGTGGAGAAAAGGGAACTTTCATTCACTCTTGGTGGGACTGTAAACTGTGCAGGCACTATGGAAATCAGTGTGAATTCTCAAAAAACTAAAAATAAATCTACCATATGCCCAAAGGACTCAACGTCCTACTCCTCAGATGCTCTGTTCAGCCTCACTCATTGCTGCTGTATTCACAATAGCTAGGGGAACAGAAGCAACCCGACGGTCCTTCAGCTGAGAAGTGGACTGAAAATGTGGCATATGTACACTATGGAATTCTGTCCAGATGTTTAGAAAAATGAAATCATGGACTTTGCACAAAAGGGGATGGAACTAGAGGCTATATTGAGTGAGGTCGCTTTTTATTGCCTTTAGGTGGCGCTCTTCTTCGTTTCCATGAGGCATGCTGCCCTCTTTCTGGAATCCTTCCAAGAAATGAAAAGCTGCTGCTATTATTATCTTTTTCGATCTGTGATCATCTCCACCATACGTACCTAGCACACCTGAACACAATGTTCTTCCTTCCAGGGCTAGCCTAGAAAGTGGCCATCTTTATAGGAATAAACTAGACAGGGCAGACAAGAAGCACAGGATGTCTGCCAATAGAAACAGGTTCCTGTGAGAGGGTCACTGATCAGACACTTAGGCATTAGGCTGTCAACCAGGAGAAAGACATGTAAGTATATACAACCACTTCACTAGAAAATCTATTAGAACAAGCTTAAAAGTTATAGCCACTTTCCAGAGAGAAGTCTCAAGACAAATCTAAAGGAAAAGAAAGTGTTTCTTACTGATTTCTGCAAGGGGAAGCTACACTGAATAATTAATCATCAACAAAGCTGATGATAAAAATACCTATATTTGCTGGGCGGTGGTGGCACATGCCTTGAATAACAGCACTCGTGAGGCAGAGGCAGGGAGATCTGAGTGAGTTTGAGGCCAGCCTGGTCTACACTGAGAGTTCCAGGACAGCCAAAGATATTATACAGAGAAACCCTGTCTTGAAAAGACAAGAAAAAAAAAAAAGAAGAAAGAACTGCCTATATTTTTGGAATGTATTTTCATGTTACGGCTTTGATGATCACAAAGGCTGTATTTTACCAAGGTTCCTTGACCAATTGTCTTTGTGGGGCCAGAAAGAAAGATGAGAAAATATGAGGACATGACAAGGGAAAGGAGACCCTTCATCCTGGTTGAAACCTCTTGCCAGCTGGGAAGGAAGAATTCTAGCACAGTTACCATTGTTTTACAAGTTGCTGACAGAGAGTTTGTTCTTTCCTTATGTAGATACTGTATGTTAAGATAGCAATGGACCAGTCTTAAGGCCTGAATGTATACGACTTAGGGAAGGGCATCATTCCTTCTGACTGACACTTTTTACACATTGATACCATACCTTCTGCTATTCCTGAGGTTATCAATTGTAATCCTGTCAGATGATCCCCAGGAACCACCCTATTATCTAATTTAGGCTCCAAACAAACCTTTCATAATACCTTCAATGCCCACGAAAATAAGACTATTAAAATGACATTGTGACTCTCAGAGAAGCCTGCACCCAGCCTTTGTTTCTGGATGCTTTTCTTTCTCCTGATCCTTGTTTTTAGAATGTATATTGTAATATCTTTATTAACACCAGTTCTGATTCATACTTGCCAGTCCCAAAATTCCTTTCTGCCTCAGAGCCGTGGATCCTGGTCAAGCTCGGATCAAAGTGTCTAAAAGTCAAGGCTCAGAGTAATCTTTTGAGGGTCCCCAGGTGCTCCTGTAAGTGTCCCTCACAAATGGCACTTGAATACTATCTTTGGTTAGAGATTGCTGCTTGGGTGAGAATTCAGAGTGGCTCCATTCTTCAAGGCAGCCAGCCTATATGGGAACCACCTAAGTCACCTGCTCCAACCTGTTTATAATTTAAGTAGCTAGCAGAAAGGAGGCAGAGGATGAAAAAGGAAGAGACATTTTAAGTTGACTAACATAGTTATTTGTAGCTCAGATGAATAATTTTATAGAAAAAATGAAACTAGTGAGGCTTAAAGATTGCTACATGCAGTAAATATTTAGACATAGTATTTATAACTGATAACATAACTTAAGATATTCTGAGTAATGACAATGGAAGACATTCCCATTTTTCATAAGGCAAGATTAGATTAATAAAATGATTATATTGTTTATCAATTCAAAGGTAAGTTAAAAACCTTTATTTTAAAGTCTGTTATAAATTATTGGCAATAATATGATGTTTTGTTTGTTTGCCATTTTGGGATTTGGGGAGACAGAATCTCACTATGTAGCTCAGTTGGTCTGGAACCCACAATGTAGACCAGGCTGACCTCAAACTCAGAGATTCACCTGCCTCTGTCTCCTGAGTGCTGGGATTAAAGACATATGCCTGAATTCCCAGTTGCTACAACATATCTTAAAGATACAAAACAAAAACATAATCACTGATTTGTAGTATTTTTGTTTTTTTTCAAATCAAGATGTTTCCATTTTATTTGAAAGTTAATATGTGCTTATTATATAGAACTTATAAAATGAACAAAAATATTATATATGTTCTTCAAGGAAAAAAGTCTCATTTTGATTTGTTGCTTTCCTCTAATTTCCTGGCCATGGGCTGATGTCTGTCATTTCCTTTATTGGGAATTGTAGCAAAGGAAATTCCAAACCAAAATCATTAAAAAGACCACAACACAAGAAAGAGTCACCCTTGGTGACACAACCCTGTAACCCCAGCACTTGGGAGGCTGAGGCAGGAGGATCACATGTTCAAGGCCAGCCTGGATTGCATAATAAGGACTATGCAACTCTGTCTCAAAAAACTAAAACAAAAGAAAAAGACCAGACAAGAACAAGGTGTATCTTCATTACTCACCGGACAGAGAAATTTCACTTTCACATCCTCATATAGAGCTGGACATTTGAATACATCAATTATTACTCTGTCTGTTTCAACATCATGAAATATCTGTGAACAAACATGAAATTCACAACTATATGCTTGGTTAAAATGTGTAAGAGTGAAGTCCACTTTTACTCCCTCAAACATCCTAAATTTATCAAGTATCCTTGATGTCAAAGTCCAGTCATTTCACATATATATATATATATATATATATGTAGATATTAATCTTTCTATGAAATTGTAACTCAGTTATTTAAATTAACCTTACATCTGTTGAAGGCCATGATGGGACACTGTTGAAAAATACATTATTAAATATAATAGATCTCAACCAAGAAAGCATTACTGTTGGATATTCATCATCTCATTTTCCTATGTTGAAGCCTTTTTTTAAAATGCACTATGCGGGCTGGAGAGATGGCTCAGTGGTTAAGAGAGGTTCCAGAGGACCTGGGTTCAGTTCCCAGCACCCACATAGCAGCTTACAACTGTCTGTAACTCCAGCCCTAGGGTACTAAAACACCAGTGTACATAAAATAAATAAGTTATTTTTAAAAAATGCACTACACATGCCATCCCCAAACCCCATGTCTAGTGCTGGGTATACAGCCTTTGCACCTACCCATTCTGGTGAGTTCCTTGCAACATGAACCACCTACAACATCCCCAACCCTCTGGCCTAGCTCTGTGAGCTCGGCTTCTGTGCTGACCTAGCCTGGTAAGTTCCCACAGAACATCACCCAACTATGCCAAATCCAAGGCCTTGCTGGCACCAGAAGTCTATGTACTCAGCAGCCTGGCTTGGTGGATACTTCAGATGACATCTCACCTGCACACATTCCTATGCATAGCTTGACTACTGAAGCTTGTACACCATCCCAGGCAGGCCCAGCCATAAGTCCCATTCTGCAGCAGATGGGGTCCCAGCTGAGAGAAAAAATGCACACAAACCCACATCCCTAGCCAAGAACCTATCTCCAGTTGATAATCACTCACAAATGAAATATTAGTTCTTTCCCATGGAGTCTCACTGGGGATACAAACCATTCCGAAGGTCAAGTCCATGCCCAGCAGTAGACTGCCACCACGAAATGAACTGATGGCATCTTTGGAGGTTCTTTGTCTCATAATACTGTGTCAGGGCATTTGTTTATTATTTTTTAACCTTACAGATCCTTTGCTTATATACTATGGCTTCTAATTTTGTGTATTTAGTGGTCTCCTGTGTGTACAAATGTGTGTGTGTCTCTATTTATATGTGTTTCTCATGTTTTTTCTTTGGCTCTTTTTCTTCTATTTGTATGTTTGTTTGTTTTGTTCTATTCTGGTTTCTTTTATCTTATTTTATTAACTATTCTTTAGTTGTCTGTTTGTTTTCTAAAGAGAGACAGAAAGGGTTTGGATCTGGAAGGGAAGGGAGATGGGGAGACTCTTGGAGTAGTTAGGGGAGGGGAAATGGTATCTGAATATATCATATGAAAAAATTCTATTTCAATAAAAGAAAAGCATTTTAATTAAATTATAATTTTAATTTAAAAAGGAGTACATCCAAAAACAGAGGGCACACCCAAGTAACAGGGAAGTATGGAAAGAGAATAAATGAAGCTATAATCAATGGAACACAATATAGAAACAATTATACAAAGAGGAGAGAGAGAGAGAGAGAGAGAGAGAGAGAGAGAGAGAGAGAGAGCAACGAACACATTTCTTTTCTTTCAACAGTAGCTTTAAATATAAATGCCCTTGACTCTCCAATCAAAAGACACAGGCTATTTGAATAAAGAAAGAAAATCTATCCTCTAGTATTATTCAGAAGACATAAAGGTTACACCATTCTGATCAAGAGAACAATTACAGTCCTACACATATATACACCAAATTCCTAGGCACTCAACTGTATTAAAAACAAAACAAACAAAAAACAAAACTGTAGCATGAATCTTAAAGAGTCTTATTAATAAAATCAAACCTAAAGCCAGGTATTGGGGTGAATGCTGGAAGATCAGAGAAACAAAACAAGCCACAGCTACCTCACCTTGCTAATACCTCAGCTGATCCTGTTTCCTCAGACTGGAAGCCTCTGAGTCCTCATCCAGAATGAATCTCAGCTGAACTGTTTCTTGAAAGCCTGAAAGCTTAACCCACTCTAGTTCCTGGTCCTCGTGCCTTAAATACCTTTCTGCTTTCTGCCATCGCTTCCTGGGATTAAAGGCGTGTGTCACCATGCCTGGCTGTTCCCAGTGTGGCCTTGAACTCACAGAGATCCAGATGGATTTCTGCCTCTGGAATGCTAGGATTAAAGGCATGAGTACCACCATTTTCTAGCCTCTGTATCTAGTGGCTGTTCTGTTTTCTGACTCCAGATAAGTTTATTAGTGTGTACAATATTTTGGGGAACACAATACCACAACACAAAACAACTACAAACTTCAAAACACAGATTAACATCACCTCAGTAATAACAGGTGACTGATTTCAATAACTCACCTTCTCCAATAGAAGGACAATTTGGATAAAAAATACAGAGGAACATTGGAATTATATGACATTAGACATCAAAAGGACCTAACAGGCGTCTGTCAAGTACTCTACCCAAACACTAAAGAATATATATTCTACTTAGCATCCCATGGAACTTTCTCTAAAACAGATCATATACCAGGATGCAAAAAAATTCTCAACAAATACAAAAACAATTGAAATAACTCTATACATTCTATGTGGCTACAATGCAATAAAACTTAAAATCAGCAACAAAACAAATTAATAAAAACAAACTCATAGAAATTAAATAACACATTAAATAACACTGGGTCAAAGGAGACATCAAGAAAGAAGGTTTGTTGTTCTGAAACTAAACAAAAATAACAGAACAAAACTCTGAGGTACATTAAAGCTGTGTTACTTTGCCTGTCTAAAACACCTGATGGTCTAATAAAGAACTGAATGGCCAATAGTGAGGCAGGAGAAAGGATAGGTGGAGCTGGGGGGGCAGAGAGAATGGATAGAAGAAGAAATCTGGGAGAGGAAGAAGGAGCAAGAGAACAAGGAGAGGAGGAAACTAGGGGCCGGCCAGCCAGCCACGGAGTAAGAATGAAAGTAAGATACACAGAAGAGAAAGGAAAAAGCCCAGAGGCAAAAGGTAGATGAGATAATAACTTAAGAAAAGCTGTCAAGAAACAGGCCAAGCTAAGGCCGGGCATTTATAATTAAGAATAACCCTTCGTGTGTATATTTATTTGGTAGCTGAATGGCTAGGGCCCCTCAAAAGAGCAAGAGTTAAAAAAAAACAACCAACAAGACATAAACTTAAACCTTGATAGATTGCTGGGAATGCACTTAAGCATTGTGGGAAAGTGAAAGGCAAAGCAAGACTGGGCCAGAATTTACAGAAAATGTCTTGCAAAATCCATTTTGAACAGCAAGGTGAAGTAAGCTAGCTCTGGTTTTTTATCAAAACCAAGCATCCCCAAATTGGATGGTAACCAGAGAGCAACAAGCATCTCTTTGTGGCTTGGGAAATGGACATGCTGTTTTGATGCTGAGTTTTCAATTAAACACCAGGGCTAGGGAAATTGCTTAGCTGGGTAAGAGCCTGTTGTGCAAGCATGAGGACCTGAGTTTGGATCCTCAGCACCTTCACAGGAAGTTGGGTGTGGAGGATCACTCTGTAATCCTAGTACTGGGGATGTGGAGACAGATGGATCCCTAGTCTTGCTGAATTAGTGAACACCAGGATCGGTAGATACTCAGCCTGGGAAAATGAGGTGGGAAGCCATTAAAGCAGGCACCCAACCTTGACCTCTGTATTTCACATGCAGGCACACACACTCGCTCCCACATCAGGACACACACCTATACCCCTCCACATACACACACCAACGAAAGCAAAAATAAAGCCAGAAATCTCAGTTCATGTGTTTTCTCTTACCATACAATTTTTGGAAGAAAAACAGGAAAATATAGTCTCCTGCCACATTATTATTTGAATTTCTAGATCGCTTCCATCACCTTTTCCAACACCTGAGTAAAAATGAAGAATATAGACTTGTTAAACGTCCAAAGAGCTCTTCTACTGACACCATAGCTTGAGAAGAGAGCGATGAGCTCATTGAACAATGTGGCCATGTTTAATCATTTGGCCTTGTATAGATTTTGTTTTTGAAAAGCAGGACTTCAAAAACTCAATTTTGTCTCCTAAAGCAGAGTTTATAAGGCTAGAGAGAGAGGGGAGGAAAAAAAACATGTAAAAACATGTAATTTAGTTTCTAAGAGTCCATTGTTTCATCTTTCTAGAAAAAAAAAAGACAGGGAAGGTGACTTGCAAACTTTCTTGGGCTTCCAATCACAACATTTAAAAATAATTATCAAAATTTTTCTTGTTCTACCCTGAGTCCAGTTCTTAAAGCAATCTCTCGCTCTAAAAAATACAAGGTGGCCATATTCAGACTTCCTTTAGCACTAGGTATAAACTTTACATAAATGGTCTCATGCCCCTATTCTGAATTCTAACGGTCCCCACTTCATCATTCCCACAAACACTTAGTTTGGGAAGCCTCCATCCAACTTTCCCCATATTTTACCTTGACAGATATCCTAATAAAGTCATAGTCATTTTTGATGGTCCATCTAACATAATTTTCTTTATATTTAAGGTTTCATTAACACCATCTTACTAAATTAGCATCATGAACTGGGGTTTCATGCCTCGGTTTCCTCTGCTCCATTCCAGTGACTGAACCACTGATGTTGACCAGAAATAAATAAAATGTAAAACTGTTGTGTGCTTGTATGAAGATGTTTTATATAACACAGTATTATGTACATTGAATACAGATGATAAAATGAAAAAATTATAGAACCATATGAAGTCAAATACTTACCACATGACAGGAAAAATGAATGTATCAAAGCCCTTAAGTTCTCACACACTTAAAAATTGCAAACTGTATAAGTGGACCTTAAAAATTTAAAAACATAAAAGTAAAACAAACAAAAGTCCTATGCAGTGAAAAATCTCCATCTTACCCATCCCCAAATATGTAACCAATATTATTAATTTTTTTAGGTGATGGGAATTTTTGTTTTATATATATTGATCACAGTTTCCCCTCCCTTCTCTCCTCCAAGTCCCTCATCCCACACCTCCCTTCTGCCTTCCCTCCCATCCATTCTTCCTCCGTTTTTATTCAGCAAAAGGGCAGGCCTCCCATGGATATCAACAAAACATGGCGTATCAAGTTGTAGTAAGGCTAAGCACCTTGCCTTCTATTAAGGATGGGCAAGGCAACTTGATTTGTTTTTAAACCTAATCAACTGCAAATATTTGTTTCCCACATAATTGTGAACACATATGTTCCTTTCTGTTTTACAGAAATAGTTTCATAGTATATCATTGCCTTAGACTTTGCCAAAATTTGTGTTCAACTAATTGATAAGTGAAGGGGAAGTACAATGTTACAGGTTTTGCAAAGTACCACACATGAACAGGCAGGTAGGAAATGGCTGAACTTAACAAGTAAGTGCAAGCTACTGGACACAACTAACTTCCGTTTCTATGGACAGATTATTTGTAATCATCCATTTTCTTCAAAGTAAAAAGTTACGAAATAGCTCACAGGCAATCAAAGGTACTCTAAGCCTGAACAGCAGCACTAGACAGATACTTAGCTATTTTCAAGTCTTTTACACCTTTCCATTCTCTTTCTATTTTGACCAAATTCTTTAAGGTAAGGTTATTCTTATTCAAAAACTAGACTGGTTATTGCCTTGGGTACTGCCATAATGTTAACCTGACCTGTAGTCCTCCTGCAGTCTCTTCTGTAAATCTAGAGCAATCCTCTTTTTAAGACTAGGATTATAAGCTCAAGTTTCTGTCCACAGGTCTTCGTGAGGAGTCGTCCTTAGATGGTCCTTAAAGGCCTCAGCCTTATGTTAAGTCGAAATTAGGAAATCAAGCCCATGAAACGCCCTGCTAGACTTCACATGAACATGTACATTTGTGTTATCTCCTCTGGTCTTTGACTAAATCTTTAATTAAACTTTATAGTGTGAAATAATGTCTCCCCAGGGTTTAAATAAATGTAAGACTATTATTGAGGGAAATTGCAGTCTTATGACTAGATATCAGGTCAAGGCAATGGATGAGATACTCGAATTTACTAGAACATTTGTAATCTTAGAATTTTCAAGAAACAATTTTTTATTCTTAATGTTCATATTAGAGAAATGCATTAAAATCTCATCAGACTAAATGCCCCTTGACCACACATAAGCAGCTGAGGCATAGTACACACGCAGGTACTAAACAGTCTGTCATTAGCTAGTGTGGTTTTATAGTTGCATTTATATTTCTTAGTGGAAGAAATTGTTCCATCAGCATAGGGTGCTGCCTTCTGTGGTGCAGAATACGGTAGTGTAAATCTCTTTTCCAGATGGAAAAGAAGGTCAGGGGGCATAGCTGACACCATCTTTTTATCACCTACTGGACAAGGTGGCATCTACCCTCCGTCAGATGAGGAAGAGGAATCTAACCACGGTTGGAATGGTAAGTGAGGCCAGCACTTGGTCTTGTGGGTCCCAGGAAGCATTAACAATGGACTTTGCACAGACAGCTGCTCACTTACACACCCAAGCTGTCTCCGGCTAGGACAGGGGACTCTACTTGCATAGTGCTCCTTTCGAAATCTACACACAAACAATAGGTTGAAGTTTGGTTCTGGAAGAGAGAAATCTAAACAGTTCTGTAGGAATTTCTTAAAATTTCCAAGGTAAACAAATGTATGTAAACAATCTTACAATGGCAGTTTTAATTTGTATCTTAAAGGTTTCTTTCTGAATAATTGGGCAAATGACAAAGACTATACATCTAGGTATGATTTTGTGTGGCTCCATAGAAGGCTAGACATCCTAGGTCATCTGGAGGATGCTAGTGTCTGGTAATGGTTTCCACAGCACCCAGCACTGAGGACTCTGCATGGTCCACTACCTAGCTGACACAGACTTTTAAGGGTTCAGAAGCATCTTTAGTGGCTTTCTTGGCAGTGGAAATGGCATGGCCCTGTCTCTTCTGGGTGAGACATTCATGCTTTGCTACTTTGCCTAAGAGTGAGTTGTATATGTGGGAGGCATGGAGAGTGATGGGGAAATAGATACGAATGCTTCCTTTTCTTCTCGTATGTCAGAGGTGGAAAGCCTACCAGGTCTCCTTCCTTCCATGGGTGACAGTAGATCTTAGTCACAGCCTCTCTCCTCTTACATTCCAGAACAAACAATTAGCTCCATGGAAGATGATGAGGATTTCTGCTACTGGTAATTCTTTGTAGCGGTTAAGGGGATATAAAACACCGTGACAAAGCTGCTTTCTCCTAACCCTCCCCATCTTCATGTAGATCCAGGTAGAGAGGAAGCAAGGGTTGGCGCTTAGGAAGCCTTTTTCCAGCCCTGTGTGCTCTGAAACTCTGGCTGTTCATCTTTGAGCTGGTTCCCTCCTTTGCCAACCACACAGGAACTTCTTTAAAAATATTTGTATTAGTTCTATGAGAATTTACATAGAACTTGTGATCATATTCATCTTCTACTACCAACGCTCCCAGATCCACCCCTTCCATACCCACTCTACTTTGTATCTATTGGTTCTTTAATTGAAACCCATCAAGACTAGTTTGTACTTTCCAAATATTCTTGAATGGTGGTCTTCCACTGGAATGGGGTTGACTTACCAGAGGCTAATCACTCAGAGAAAACTGACTCCTCTTCTCCCGGCACCCATCACTTGTCAACAGCTCCTCAGCCGGACAGAGGATTTCATGCCCAACTTCCCTGTGCATGCTGGGATTTGGTCTGGCATGGGCTTGCACTAGTCTTGTGCACACTGTCACAACCACTGTGGGTTCCCAGTGCTACTTCCCCCCTGTGTTAGGAAGACACTGTCTCCTTGCAATCATCCGCCACCTCTGGCTCTTACAATCTTTCCACCCCCTCTTTCCAATGACCTCAGCCTTGGAATGGTGTGTGTGGGGGCATGTCCTATCTATGTTCCATTTTATGTAGGTGGTGAACACAGACTCACGACTATAGACAATCAGAGACTGCAGACGCTACCCAAGGACTTCTAAAGGGCAGGAGACACTGGAATAAGCCTGGTCTGACACAAGCCTTAGTAGTTATGTGGCAATAAATGCAACATTTGCTGCCTGGGTATTGAAGGCATCACGATGGAGATGCCAGTGAAGGAGAGGGGGTAAATGAAGAAATCAGGGGATGAGAGAAAGGGTCTCTGAAAAGGCAGGTGGGAAAATTATATGAGGATGTCTCTGCAAGATGAACCCTGAACTAGAGGTGAACTAATACAAATATTTTTAAAGAAGTTCCTGTGTGGTTGGCAAAGGAGAGAACCAGCTCAAAGACGAACAGCCAGAGCTTCAGAGCACACAGGGCTGGAAAAAAGCTTCCTAAGCGCCAGCTCTTGCTTCCTCTCTACCTGGATCTACATGAAGATGGGGAGGGTTAGGAGAAAGCAGCTTTGTCACGGTGTTTTTATATCCCCTTAACTGCTACAAAGAATTACCAGGTGAACATGGAAAAGAAGAGTTCTCGGGTACTCAGGGCTATCTTCTCTCCCTGCCCCTCCACTAAGGCTTGGCCCCGAAATCTACCCTGGGCTGAGGTCAGAGAAGCAATGAGAAGGGACAAGGGATGCCTCCCCAAGCCCCCACACCAGCAGATGAAGAAAAGGGAAGGAGAGGAACACTCAGGAGCTGTCAACAAGCTGCCACATGGCCAGTGGGTAACTTCAGAGGTAGGAGCTCGTGTGTGAGGCATTGTAAGCAGACAGCTACCCCCCCCAACCCTTTAGTTCCAATTAAAGCACTTACCATGAATGGAATAAATAATGAATCTTTTTATCACCAGTAGTATTCTTGGAGGGAGTTTGCTTTGGTAGCTGATTTTCAGTTTTTCAAAATATTTAACGTATCTATTCTGCAAAGCAACAGAAACTTCAATTTAAGTGGGGATGAAAAGTCTAAAGTCAGCAGGACTAACCCTGCCTCCTTTTGTTCTTCCTTCCCACCTCCCCCTTTCACAAAGACTTTGTCAGGTATGGCGAGGAAACAATTGCAGGATGCTGTTATGTAGTTGAGCATATTTCATATATGTTGTCTCATGAGTGAATATCAACCAAGAAAAAATACTGAGTTTGGTGCTGTGGTGAATGAACTACCATGAAAGGAGCCAATCCTTGCATATGAGCCGCATGTTGTCGGTTTTCTTCATGTGTTGTGTGATATATATGATAGTATATGTACATATGGGTATGTGGGTGTTCATGTGGAGGCCAGAGGTTGGTGCTGGTTATCTTCTTCTTCTTCATCATCATCATCATCATCATCATTGTCATCATCATCACTGAGATAAGATCTCAGTGTGTAGCCCTGGCCGGCCTTGAATTTGCTATGTAGACCAAGCTGGCTTAGAATTCTCAGAGATTTATCTTATTTTTTAGACACAAGGTCTCTCGGTAAACTTGGAGTTTATATCCATTAGCTAGACTGGCTAGCCAGTGAGCTCTGTGGAGTGACCAGTCTCTGCCTCTTTCCCTCCCCAGATGCTGAGGTTTCAGACTTGGGGTACCAGGCCTTCACACGGGGGCCGGAGACCTGAATTTAGGTCCTCATGCTTGAGTGGCAGGCACTTTCCTGAATGAACCATCTCAAAGTCCCTGCTCATGCTTGAGAAGGTGGCTGCTCAGAAAACCAAAACAAAACACATCAAAACAGCCCCAACATTTCAACATGGTGGTTGAAACTTAGTTATAGTGACCACATTAGAGAAAAAACATGGTTTAGTGGGGAGTTGCCCCCATTCATAGTAGAACTGCATAAACGAAGACTCTAGAAGACATCTATAATATGTCAGTAGATCACACATCACTCTTGTTTGTCTCCCGTCTAGAGCTTTTTCACTTTCCATTCCCTTGAATGTTTTTAGGAGGATGCCTTGGGGACCGCTAACCCTATACTTTCCCTATGAAATGTTGCTCACAGGTCGTTCCTTGGATCTTTCTTCAAGAAGCTGAACCACTCTGGTGTTGAACCAACTGGGAAGTGCTAACAAGATTAACAGTCATGCTTCTTATTAGAAATGGAGGTCTGGGACCAGTGAGATGTCTCCGTGGGTAAAAGCACTTGCTATGCATGCACGAAGAATTAACTTCAAATCTCAAAACACATGTAAAAGAAATCCAGGCATTGTAGTGTAGACAACTGGATCCCCGGAGCTCACTCGCTACCCAGCCTAGCCCACACATCAGTCTTCTGGTTCAGTGAGAGGCCCATCTCAGGACACTAAGGTGGAAAGCAACAGAGGAAGGAAGATGTCCAATGCATTCCTCTGGCCTTCCATGTACACACACAGCACATGTACCTGCACACTCACATGCATGCACCATACTCACACACACAAACACATACACACAAAGAAAGAAAGAAATGAAAGACACGTGTCTTCCTGAGTCTGTCACGTTTTCTCTTTATATAGAACCTGATTAAAAATTACATATGATGTTCATGTACATGTGTATATTTATGTGTTTGTGTATGCACATATAGTTCATGAAGCTAGAAAGGGTATCATAGGAGGGAAGAAAGAGACCTTAAAGGAATGGGGACACAGGGAGAATAATATGATATAATATTATAATAATATAATATGATATATAATAATATAACTCTTATTATATGTATTCCATATAATAATGAGGAGAAGGGGGTACTAACTGAGGAAATGATGGAAATGAGCCAGAGGGTAGTAGAGTAGCTCATGGATGAGGACAGTGGGCACAGGGGCGAGAGTGAACGGGAACAAAATATGACACATGTATGGAGACATCGTGATGATATCAATTACTTTGTATGCTAACCTAAAATATTAATTTTTAAAAAAGAAATGAAAGTTAAAAGAAAGATTTCTATAAGTCCTTAACTCTGAAGTGGATGTAATGTGGCCAGCAGAGTGGTCCACAAGTCATAGAATGTGATGGTGGATACATACATCTACCCAACTGCTGGGGCCACTGGTACCCAACAAAGGGCACTCTAGTCCATGACCTTGCCAATTCCTCCCAAACCCGTAGTTGAGTCCTTGTGCTGGTAGCCTTGATAAATGCCATTAAGGAGGTTTTTGTTTCGCTTTGAGTCAGGATTTCTCTGTGTAGCTCTGGCTGTCCTGGAACTCTCTATGTAGCCTAGGCTGGCCCCCTTGAACTCACAGAGATCCACCTGTCTCTGCGTTCTGAGCACTGGGATTACAGGCATGCACCACCATGTCTGGTGAATAGTAAGGTATTTTTAAGAAGGTCCTGTTGTCAGATGTCATGCTGAAATTCTTGTGGGATAAAGTGGAATTTTCTTCAAAATAATTCCGGTCTGGGGAAAGAAAGTGTTTCGGAAAGCGGTACTCAGGGGACTGTGGAGAACGACAGAGAACCAGTGATGGGCGGCTGGAATGATGCCGACGTGGTATGATAACCGTGAAGTGGCCTGCTCTCTTTCTGTGTGTGTGTTATGGTTTGAGGTTTGAGGTTGTGCTTTGGCTCCCTCATCTACTGCCCCCTCGGGGACAAAGAAAAGGGAGCGATTGACCATGAACCTACTGAGCGGGACAAACCTTCCTACCTTTAAAGTGTTTCACCCCATAGGTGACACAGCACAAACAATTCTCACTAGTACAGGATGTTTGGAAAATTCTACAATACACCTTTTTGAAAGAACAGAAGGCAATAGCATATATTTCACAATAGTTAGTATATGGAATTAAATGTAACATTTAGATACACACATGTATATGAAACACAATAATATCTGATATGTAATAAACACTTTTTGAGATGAGGTTTTATCTAGGCTAGCCTCAAAACTGAGATCCCTCTGCCTCACTCTAGGATTATAGGCGTGAGCCACCATGCCTGACTCATAGTAGTGTTTTCCAAAATACTTATTTTTCCTTTTCATTCTGTTTTTTTTTTTCTTCAAGACAGGGTTTCTCTGTGTAGCCCTGGCTGTCCTGGAACTCACTATGTAGACCAGAATGTAGACCTCAAATTCTGAGATCTACCTGTCTCTGTCTCCCAAGTGTTGAGATTAAAAACATGTACCACAACTGCCCAGCTCATTTTTCTTTACTATAACTTCTCTCCCTCTCTCTCCCTACCCCCTTACAACACATACACACACACAAAAAAAAAAAATACACACAGACACAGACACATACACACATACACACACAAATACATACAGACACACACACATAGAAATACACAAAGACACACACACAGACATACAGGCACACACACAAAGACATACAGACACACACACACAGGTGAATCATCCAAAAACAGTTCCCGTGATGCTCTTCAGGGACTGAATTGTTCGTGTGTTTGGATAGGTGTCAGGGAATTGAGTGGTAGAGTTTATATGATGGTTACAGGTCAGAGCCCTCTTACTTTGGGAGGGCAAATCAATGCCTGAACTCTAGAAACAATAACAAATATAAAATGTAAAGTAGAACGTTCTGGGTAGATCACAAGGCTTGGCATCTGAGGTGGGGCTCTCAGCCTCAGGGAGGGGGCAAAGCCTGGGCCAGGGCACCCGAGCACTGTCAACTGACCATCAGACTGGAAGGGTGGGATATGAAATTAATGATAATGGCTGATATCTCTCGACCTCCCACAAAGCCCCCAGACAGAGATCTTACCTGAGAAGGGGTCTCGATTCCTTGGAACTTAGAGCTGCTGGTTTTATCTGTTCGCCTCTCCCCAAAAATGTAAAGACTTTCCTGCCGGAAAGGAGACACCACAGCCATAGTTTAGCTGCACTCTTCCTTAAGCTGGCGGCCTCTGGGTAGAGGCTACCCCAAACCGCCCAGCTAGAAAGCCAGATCTCTAGACCAAAGGCTCATAAATACATGGAAAGGCTAGAAAGTATCTGGTCCAATCTTTCTACCTTCCATTTTACAAACAAGGAATGGTCCAGGCTCCAGCCAGGGAACCATGGTTAACTCAGGGTACCACTGAACCTGGAGCTCACACATTCAGTTAGATTGGCTGGCCAGCAAGTCCTTGGAATTGGCCTGATCCCCTTCTACAGACCCTCCCATATTGGGGCTACAGGGCATGCACACGCGTGTGTGGCTTTTGACAGAGGTGCGGGGGATCTGAACTTGGGTCCTCATGTTCCAACTACAGGCTCTTTACTCATGGAACCATCTCCCCACTCTCTCCAATGGTGCTCACTGGTTTGATTAGGTAGTATGAGCAGCAAGCTCCCGCGAACCACCTGTCTCTAGTGCCCTACCCTCCCATCCTGGAGTTATGGACAGGTGCATGCTACCATGTTTTTAAGTGGGTGCCAGGGTTCTGAACTCAGGTTCTTAGGCTTGTACATCAGGCCCTTTCCCCACAGAACCATCTCCCTAGCCCCTCATTAAGTTGATTTTCTCACTCATTAATTACTGATTTGTAATTCAAAAGTCACTGTCCCAGGATACCTTTTTTTTTTCCCCTTGTCACCTGTGCCTTTGGCCCCCAGGCAGCAGACCAACTGGCTCAGTCCTAGGACAAGCATGGCATCACCCCCAGGGACTACAGGAAACCAGGATAAAACACCCATTTTCAAAACCTGTGTGTCATGAGTTATAAAAACGGACAGAGTGGTGAGATTCTGGAAGTGTGTGTGTTTGGAAGCCAAAGCCTCTCCTCTGTAGACTGTAGGAGAGATAAACAGAGCTTTCCGAAGTACATCCTGTAAGTGTTAAACTCCCAGCAAGCCCCTGAGGCAAATGACAGAATTCTGTTTTAAAATGTGGAAACAGGACCAGCAAGATGGCTCAGTGGGTAAAGGAGCTTGCTGCCAAGGCGGATGACTGGAGTTTGATGCCCAGAAGCCACACAGTGGAAAGGAAAAAACCAACTTATACATACACTCTAAATAAAGGTTAAAAAAAAAAAAGATTTTTAGGAAACTGGGAAGAGCCCAACGTGTCTCCTCAGACATTTCTAGCAAGGTCAGACATCTCCCCCACACCGACTCTGACTAAGCAGAGACAATCATGTGCTGTTGTAAGTTGGAAAGTGATCATTTTTAATGACTCACCAGTCGTAAAGATGCTTAAGTCCTTTGGAAGCACTTATCTAATTAATCTTGGTATTATTCTTGGGAAGAAGGAAGAAGTCATGTGGTTGGCAGTGAGGGGAGGGGGAACATTTTGACTATGTCCTATAGCCCAGGCTAGCCTTGAACTTAAGATCTTCTTGCTCCAGTATGGCATGCTGGGATCACTGGGTGGGCACCGACAAGCCCAACTGAGCCTTTTTACATTTGCGTGACTTGGCTTAACTTAATTTATCTTAATCCTGAAGTTACTGTGCCCTACCTCTATTAAAATGTTGATATCATACATATCATGATTTTTGTACTAGTTTTTATTTTTTTAAAATATTGCACTAAAATGTGACAAATCTTAATTACTGGAGTATTTTTCATTCCCTTAAATTTTGTATCTCTTTGACCTTAGCCTAGTCCTGCCCCAGAACAGGAGATCGGTTAATTACCAACTGTACATTAAACAAGGGAATACCAAAGCCAGGGTTTCTGAAAACCACCTCTCCAGTTTAACTCGTATGAGTCATGACTGAAAGAATCATATAACACAGTGGTGCTTCAGAGTAAACAGGTTCAATCCGTGTGAGACAGTAGAGTGATGCTTCTCATACCTTTGCATTTAAAACTATTTCACCGGCAATGAGGCAGGCACAGACCATTGTTCCCGTTCTTCCTAGAGAGAACAGAGGCCATTTAAAGAGTTGTTGTTCATTGTAGTGTTCAGTGTAAGAACTCACAAGGACCTGGGGAGATGGCTTAGATCTCGATGAGCAGAATGTATCAGGACTTGAACTCAGATCCTAGAAACCATGTCGAAAGCTGCTGTGACAGTATCGACCTTGACCCTAGCACTGGGGGGTGGAGTCAGGATCCAGAAGTCTGCTGGCCAGCCAAACTAGCCAAAACAGCTAACTCTTGGTTTAGTGAGGAACCCTGTCTCAAAAATAAGGTAAAGGGCCAGCAAAATGGCTTGGGGGGGGGGGGGAGGCAATTGCTGTATAAGCTGACAACCTAAATTCAATACCCAGAACACACAGGGAGAACCAACTCCCCCAAATCATCCTCTGACCTCCACATGTCCACCATGGCATTCACACACACACACACACACACACACACACACACACACACACACACCATGGCATTCATACACACACACACACACACACACACACACACACGCACACACACACACACACACACATATACACCATGGCATTCACACACACATACACCATGGCATTCACACACACACATGCACGCACATGCACACACACATATTATACACCATGGCATTCACACACACATACACACACACACACACACACACACCACATACACGCCACACACACACACCATATACATTAACACAGAATACATTTTTTAAGGTAAAAAACAATTGAGGAAGAGATCCCAAGGTCAGTTTCTGACATCATAAGCAGAAACACCTAAAATGTGTTTTGTACAAGTAAACGTGCTTGCCCCAAGTAGCCCAAATCACTGCTCTGTGGCTATACCTGGAACTCAGTGTCCTTCTTACTGTGGGCACGCTGCACGAGTTGCTGTGGACTTTTCTTCAGTCTCTAGTGCTGACATTGCAGTGGAGATAAAGACAATAGCCCTGTCAGGGCACCAACACTAAAGCACGACTTACAGACCTAGCCTTTGAAACTAATATAAACAGAACACCCACAACACCATCCAGCACTTGCAATGCCTATTACTCCTTCCATGTAAGTGTTCTTAATTAAAACAATTTTACCCATGGTCTCATGCAGTCCAGACTGCTCTCAGAGTTACTACAGGTCTGATGCTAAAGGCCCAGGGCATGGATTTCCTTCCCATCATCCATCTACACCCCCACACTATTTTCTTCCATAAACATCTCTTCTCATCTTAAGAGATGAGATAAAGATTTGAGGTAGATACTCAAATCTGTCTTCTTCAAGGCAGGCTTGCACAAGCTTGTTTGCTTCTGCCAATTTCTGTGACTTGGGTCTTCAGCAGAGTGATAAACAGCAGGGCCTCAAATCCCAGGGACAGTATGGCAGAGTCAGCGAAGAGAAAGGATCCGAGACTCACTACCACCTCTTTCCAGGGGTGGTGAGGGACACAAAATATCTCACTAGAGGGGTCTCAGCTCAACTGCTAGTGGCCAGCTGAGGTTATGGTTGGAACTCCAGGGACATCCAAGTACTGGCTAGGAAATGCTTTATTCTACAGCAATGGTAGCCTTGATTAAACACTTTGTGGGGTGAACAAAAGGGGGTTTGGTTTGGGGGAAGCCGAACTGGCTCCATCCTGGGCCCAGTGGTGTGTGTGTCTGTGGTGTGTGTATACTATGTTCACTTGAGTGTGTGTGGTGTGTGAGTGTTTGAGTGTGTGTGTGTGAGTGTACATGAGAGTGGTGTGTGAGTGTGTGTAATATATGTGTGGTGTGTGAGTGTGTGTGGTTTGTATGAGTACATGTGTATGTGTGTGTGGTGTGTGTGCAGTGTGTATGTATGTGTGCAGTGTATGTATATGTGTGTGTGAGATGTGTATGTACTTGTATATGGCGGGCGGGGGGGGGGGCGGGGGGGAGGATGCTCTGTTGCTCTCTACCTCACTGTTTGAGATAAGGTCTTAAAGGTGCTGAAGGTCACTGATTTGCTATGCCAGCCCATTATCAAGCCCTAGACACCTGTCTGTCTCTATCCCAGCACATGTTGGTTACAGACATGCTGGTTTTTACATGTGTTCTGAGGATCAGGACTCAGGTCATTGTGTTCACATGAAAAGCACATCAATGACTGAACTCTCTTCCCAGCACATCCTTTAAAAAATTTCTCAATTGTTTTTATTTAACAACACGATATATAATTCCACTCTACCAGAGTCCACTACTGTGGTGACATTTTATTTGTGCTGAAATGTGATATTTTATTTGTATGTTAATAAATAAAGTTGCCTAGAGATCAGAGGTCAAATAGCCATAAAACAAAAGTTAGGCAGTGGTGGCACACGCCCTTAATCCGATCACTTGGCAGGCAGAGTCTCTGTGTGGTCAAGGACACAGCCAAGCGTGGTGACACGAGCCTTTAATCCCAGTACCAACCATAGAGACCTGGAGGTCTATATAGACAGGCAGTGATGAGGAAGTCATGTGGCTGGGCTTAGAGCCAATGAGAAGGCAGAACAGAAAGACAATAAAAACACAGGTCAGGCAGGAAGAAGCTCTCTCTGGGGAAGCTACTTCTGGTGGTAAGCTAAAGCTAGTCATGGCTATTGCTCTGATCTCTTTGGCTATTACCTCTATATTTGGCTCTGTGTTTCTTATTTAATAAGACTGTTTAGAAATTCGTCTACACACTGCAGAGACCCCTAGCCAATCAAAACACAGAGTTGTGGAGACCAGTCCCATTGGACGCATCTACAAAAGAGCGCCACATCTAAGGCTCAGGGAACATTGTAGAAGAGGGGCTGAGAAGATTGAAAGAGCCAGGGGAACAGGGGTTCGCTGTGAGATTGTCTCCTAGCGACACCAGAAGCTACCCCCAAAAAGTCTTGCCGACATGACTGCCCAAATGTGAGCTGAACAAGGAGGGTACCGATGAACATGCCAAACTGGACAGAAAATCCCACAAGGCCTCACAAAGCCCTACACAAAGAACTAAAGACAACTGAGGAAAGCTGGGAGTGGAAGAGGAAGCTCTCCCCAGGGCAGAGCACACCGATTGGTTGGTCTGGTACCAAACAGTCAGCCCTGAAAACATACCTACGAGTGATGTTATGTGGACTCAACAGGTTCCATTTGGGAATATGTATGTTTATACGAATACGTATATGCATGCAATAACAATTGATGAAAAAAGAGGCCATGAGATTGAAAGAGCGTGGGGAGGGGTGTATGGGAAGAAGGTTTGTAGGTAGGATAGGGAGAAATAGAATTAAAATAAAATCTCAAAAATAGAAAAGAAACCCATAAAGTACAGGCCATGCTGCCCATAAGCTCTTGGATGGGTGACCTCCCAGTGAGACATAAATGACCTGCCGGGGGACATACTGCTAAGAAGATGGATGCTCCCTCTCCAAGAAGCCATCGAGCACCAATAGTTCCTTAGTGCCCACCTCCTACCTCTCTTCTGGGATTTTGTCTGGTGTGAACTGTCACAATCGCTGTGAGATGTCTGGAAAGTATTGTTTCCTTATCGCTGTCCACTGCCCCTGACTCTTACAACCTCTCCCTTCCCTCCTCCACAATGATCCCTGAGCCCTGGGAAGAGGGGGTGTGATACAGATGACTCTGCAGTCTTTCATTCTCTATACTCGACTAGTTGTAGGTCTCTATATTAACCACCATCTATAGCAAAAAGAAGCTTCTCCAATGATGGTTGAGAGATGCACTAAAAATGGGAATAACAAATCGTTAGGAGTTGGTTTAATACAATGTCCATTTAACAGTCTCTCTGGAAGTCTGTGGACAATGGTATCATAGAACTGACCCAATAATAGTGTCATATGTGAGATTCAGATTGTGGAATGAATCTCAAATCCAATCAAACAATGGTTGAGCCGGGCGGTGGTGGCACATGCCTTTAATCCCAGCACTTGGGAGGCAGAGCCAGGCAGATCTCTGTGAGTTCAAGGCCAGCCTGGGCTACCAAGTAAGTTCCAGGAAAGGTGCAAAGCTACACAGAGAAACCCTGTCTTGAAAAACAAAACAAACAAACAAAAAAACAGTGGTTGATTCCTCCCATTCCAGCAGTAAGCATGCCTTGCCAACTGGCCATTACTACAGTTTCCAGGGGTCACAGCTGGCTAAGAGTAAGGATTGCTTTTCCCCTCTGCTAGCATAAGTAGCATGTTCCAGCACTGTGAAAGCTAGCTGGTAGGGATGTAGCTTCCAGGTAAGTACCAGCTTGACCTCTCCATGTTCTAGGACTAACATATGTGGTATCTTCAGCAACAGGGTCTTGCTGTCAACTTCTGGAGGGGAACCAAGAGCACTGGCAACAGCCTGTGATGTTCGGGGGCATGAGGGACATCACTGGGCAACAACTTCAAAAGAGAGAACTCATTCCTCAAATTGGGGCAGAGAACTAAGAAAGGGGTTCTCTATAAAGTATGAATGGCCAAGAAATGTTTTTTTTAAATGTCCAATATGCTTAGCCATTAGGTAAATGCAAATTAAAACTACTTTCGAGATTTCATCTTACCCAAGTCAGAATGGCTAAGATAGGAAAAAAAAATGATGACAAATGCTGATGTGGATTTAAGGTATGGGAAATAGTTATTCACTGCTGGTGGACGTGCAAATAGGTAAAGCCATTATGGAAATTATAGCGGAGGTTGATCAAAACTCTAGAAATAGATGATCCACATGATCCTAAACCACTAAACCACTCGAACATATACCCAAAGGATTCCATATCTACTATAGAGACGTCTGCTCATCCATGTTTATTGTTGCTCTGTTCACAATAGCCAGGAAATGAAACCAGCGTAGATGTCCATCAACTGAGGATGGATAATGAAAATGTGGTACATTTGAATAATGGAATATTAGTCATCTACTAAGAAAAACAGAATTATGAAATTAACAGGTAACTAGATGGAGCTGGAAACAATCTTTCTGAGTGAGGTATCCCAGATCCAGAATGACAAATGTAGCATGTTTTCTCTTATTTGTGTCTCAGTGGGTAAACAAACCACACTGAAGGGTAGATCCCATGCCCAGCAGTAGATGGCCATCACAGAATGAACTCAATGGTGTTTTCGGTTAATTTTTTTTTTTTTTTTTGGTCTCATGTTGATTTGTTCAGGCATTTTTATCTTACTGGTCTTTGTATATTATGGTTTCTAATTTTGTGTGGGCTTTGTGTGCGTGTATTTCTTGTTCTTTTTCATTTTTTCTTTTATTCTGACTTTTAAAAATTGGCATGTTTGATTTTTAAAGATAGAGAGAAAGAAGGCATGGAGTTGGGTGGGTGGAATCTGGGTGATGGGGGAGGGGAACCACTATCAGAATACAGTGTGCACACTTTCAATAAGAAAAGTACCTCTTTTCTAAAATAAACCAGTGACAGATTTAGTAGTCATGCCTGTGGTCTCACTATTTGGAAGGAGGCAGGAGGATCATGAATTGGAGACCTGCCTGCAATACATAGGTAGTTCAAGGACTGGTTGGGCTATTAATCCAAACTTTTCCTCAAGGAGAAGAAAGAAACAAACAAACCCAAAACAAAATGAAAAACATCTTTCTAAACAAATAACAGCAACAACAATAAAACCAATAAAAGTCTAATGGTATTTCCAAAAGAAAACATACTCATGGCCAACAGGTATATAAAAATGCTCAATGTCACCAATCATCAAGGAAAAGCATATTAACCACAATAAAATAAGTATGATAAAATGATATATGTGTTAATTAGTTGTATTCAGCCACTCCACAATAGATGTAATGACAAAAATATAATTCATATCATAATACATATAATCTCTGTCAATTAAAAAGAAAATATAGCCTTAAAATAAAAAGTGTTATTCTATTCTAAAGATAAAATATCATTGGTATTTTTACAGACTTACGTTGTCAAGTTAAGAGTAAGATAATCTAAATATTTAGTAAGCAGGGGAAAATATTCACACCCTTCCTTAACTATTTTTTCTCCTTTCCTTTACTCCCATGGTCCTCTCTGCACCTCTGCCATTGCCTTTCCTGTCTTCTTACATCTTTCTGTCCTGAAGCCAGTTAGTTTAAAGTGTTAGTGATTAATATGGTTAATAGCGTTAGTTCTCATGCATGTTTCTTTTCAAAGAGGAAAATTTTAAAAAGGCAGTGTTACCTTTTCCTCCCATACAGTGAATCGCCACAATGTTTTCAGGGTGTTGAGCCATCCAATCATTTACTTCCTTGGAGAACAATAACATTTCCCTGATTTCAAAAATAAGATTTTTCATTCAATTAAAAATTTTTTCCAAAATAGTAATTTTCTAGAACACTGAGCCTTGGTATTTAGCCCTTTTCTGTCAATCAGCGTGGAGTAAAACTTACTCAAGAGTGGGGACATTATGATCATCAACCATGATTCTGCGGACCCGGTAGTGGAAGTTCTTAGGGTCATAAGCACTCTCACCTAAAATAAATGACACATATGTCATACATCTATGCCTAGTAACACAGCAAATGATAAAGTTATATAAACAGATTTAGAGTTTCAATTAGAAAATTCCTCATCTATCTTCAAGAGTAGTTTCTGTTAGCTCTAAAAACAATTTTTCAGAGTTGCAAAAAATAAAAAGTTTGGCAATTTTCCACCTCAGGCAAACTAAACTCATTAAAAAAAAAATTTTTTTTTTCAAGACAGGGTTTCTCTGTGAAGCTTTAGAGACTGTCTTGGTACTCGCTCTGTAGACCAGGTTGGCCTTGGACTCACAGAGATCCGCCTGCCTCTGCCTCCCAAGTGCTGGGATTAAAGGCGTGTGCCACCACTACAGCTGCCACTACCACTACCTGGCCACTAAACTCATTTTTGTTTTGTTTTGTTTTTTTTCCGGAGCTGAGGACCAAACCCAGGGCCTTGCGCTTGCTAGGCAAGCGCTCTACCACTGAGCTAAATCCCCAACCCCTCACTAAACTCATTTTTAAAGGAAGCTTCACCTTTTGCTTTCTAGTGACTTCTCAGTACATAGTCATGAGTGTTAGAAACCGCAGAGGAGAGACAAATGTAGTTGACAGAGATGTCGGCTCCTGAAAATTTTCATTCAATATACAGGCATTGAACAAATCACCAGAAACAGAGTGGTAAACTGAGGTATAATACTCCCAAAGGGTTGCATTTTTGTTTCTATTTTAACCCAGTGCGCTCTCCTCATCACAACCTACTCCAGGTGTGTTAGAGAGCAGACTTGTGAATGTTTGCACCTTCAATGTAACCTAGACGGAAGAAAACATTTCCTCACCCTAGAACAGACATTCCCTAACATGACTCACCTCTGCGCTGCCCGTTCGGTCCTTCTAGGCCCACCTAGCCCTCTCTCCTGGGGTACTTGGTGCTGGGTGAGCTACCTTTCCTACCACATGAGGCCAACACAAGATGGGGAATTTTACTCTAACTCTAAATACTTATGAATAAATGAAATGTAGGAGAGGAGTCAGCAGAACCAATCTGTCCTCTACCTACAGTAACACAAAAGTGAGTCATGTACATACTGCATAGATTGTAGACTTGATAGTGGTCTGGATGCTTGGAGTCAAGGAACCGCACAACCTCCTAAAGACAGACAGACAGAAATGTTACCTATGTAGTGTCATCCAGAAGTAAGCATGGAGTGACTAGGAGTAACCAAAAATGGTTACAATTGCTCCACCTGCTTCTCATTGGCATCGTCTAGTGAAAATTCCCTGAATATGAGGATATGTAGATTTTACACCCTCTGTAATCTGCTATTAAAGAAGGCTGAGATATTTATATTAGCCTCTGCCATAATTTGAATTGAATGCCCCCTGTAAGCTCACCCCAGCTGGTGGTGCAGTTTGGGAAAGTTATGGAAGCTTTAGGAGGTTGAGTCTTGCTGGAGAAGTGGGCTACTGGGAGAAAGTATTGAGGCTTTATATCATAGTATCACTTGTTCACTCTCTCCTTCCTGAGTGGATACATTGTGACCAGAAAAGAAATTCTCCATGATACATAATAATCAAAACACTAAATGTACTGAAGAAAAAGAACATTGAAAGCTTCAGGGGAAAAAGACCAAGTAACATATAAAGGCAGGCCCATTAGAACACCACCTGACTTTTCAATGGAGAATCAAAAGGCCAGAAGGGCTGGATGGATGTTCTACAAACTACAAGAGACCAGAGATGCCAGCCCAGACTGCTATACCCAGCAAAACTATCAATCTCAATAGACGGAGAAAGAAATTCGTGACAAAGCCAAATTTAAGTAGCATCTATCTATAAATCCAGCTCCACAGAAGGCACTAGAAGGAAAATTTCAACCTGAAGAGATGAACTCTTTCAAAAGGTTCCACAAAACAAGTCTGGGGTTATCTTATCCGTGTTTACACACAGTGTTCCTGCAGGGAACTTTTAATTAGGAAATATTGTAATGAGGCAGAATGCTAGATCCCCTCTCCTCTGCCTCACACACCACATAACTAGATTCCATTAAGCTTTTGAACTGCTTCCACACCTTTCAAATAAGTTAAACTATTCCATTGTTTTAAATGTTTTAGATTGTTTACAACATTCTAAATTTTTTGGGGGGGTTGCTATTGTTTTGTTGGCCATCATACTATAGAACACAAATGAAATTCACTTAACTTCTAAGAAGATAGTAGGACTTAAACTATAGAAGTGGTTGTGATGAGCCCGGGAGTTCTGTCATTATATAGGCATTGCTCTTTCAGGCAGTAGTCCAGCCCTGATGATTTCTAATTGTGTTGAAATGGTTTTACTGATAAATCACTGTGGTTGCCAAATCTTTAATCCAAGAGCGAGGTTTTCAAACAAGGGTGTACTGGTATAGACTACAAATATGGCTGCTGTTTTTATAAATTATTTGGACTTTTGACTATTTCCCCCTCTCTTCTATTTGCTGTTTCCACACCAGAGCAGATTGCTGTCTTGATTTTTTTTTCATGACAGGTCACATGAATTTCTCTCCTGCTAAAAATGCTTGCCTTTCCTTTAACATACTGACATGTGAAAAGGGACATATTCACTTCATAAATATTTCCATGAGGAAGTTAAAAATGATGAACTTAAATGTTGTATGCACAGATTTTGCTCCACGTATCCAGGTCCTCTTCAGGGTTCTAAGGAGTGTACTTCAGGATAGCAGAACATTTTATGCAGACATGGAAATGATTAAAACTGCTTTTTAGTCACATGATTTGGAAATTGCATAGAAAGCTTATCTTACATCTTTTTTAAAAAATATTTTTATTTTATAATTTTACTTATCAGTCACAGATTCCCTCGTCCTCCCTCCTCCCACCCACCCCCCATTCCCACCTCTGCTAAGGCAAGGTCTCCCCTGGGGAGTCAGCCCAGCCTGGTAGACTCAGCCAAGGCAGGCCCAGTCCCCTCCTCCCTACACCAAGGCTGAGCAAAATGTCTCAGCATAGGCCCCAGGCTCCAAAAAGCCAGCTCATGCACCAAGGACAGGTCCCAGTTCCACTGCCTGGGGGCCTCCTAAACAGTTCAAGCTAATCAACTGTCTCACTTCTCCAGAGGGCCTGGTCCAGTTTCATGGGGGCTCCTCAGTAATTGGTTCACAGTTCATGTGTTTCCACTAATTTGGCTAGTTGTCAGTGTGCTTTTTCCAATCATGGTCTCAATATCTCTTGCTCATATAATCCTTCCTCTCTCTTGCTGATTGGACTCCTAGAGCTTGGCCATGGGTCTCTGCATCTGCTTCCATCAGTCACTGGATGAGAATTCTATCATAACAGTTACAGATATATCATTATATCACGGGGAAGGCTCATGCAATCAACTAACCTGGGCTCACAGGGGCTCGCAGAGACTGAACTGACAACCAGGGAGCCTTCATGGGACTGACTTATGCACTCTGCATATATGTTACAGTTGTGTAGTTTGGTCTTCTTGTGAGACTTCTAACAGTGGGAACAGGGGCCGTCTCCGACTCTTTATCGGCTTTTGGGACTCTACTCCTCATACTGGGTCACCTTGCCCGGCCTTAATACATGGGGAGGTGCTTAGTCTAACTGCACCTTGAAACGCCATGTTTTGTTGATATTCATGGGAGACCTGCCCTTTCCTGGATGGGGACAGAAGAAGAAGGGGTTGAGGGTTGGAAGGGGGGAGGGGGGGGGTTAAATTTATCCTAATAAACAGTGCATGTATAATCAGAAAATAAGATAGCTGAGAAGATTTGAGGATTTTAGGTAAAGTACTGTGCATTTTCTCAGTGGCTGAGCCTTTGTGTGGCTCTCTACAATCCTTGAAAGTTTTCCTTCAGATGCAAAAGTGGAAGAAATAACAGTCGCCTTTGAAAGTCTTCTTGCTACAGCTCCACCTTTATGTGTCTACATCCTGCCTCACACCCTTCTCCCTCCACCTGTCTGGTACATTCCTTGCTACAGAAACAACAGATGTTACAGTCTCTATCTGCTGAATGCGGCAGTAGTTTTTGTTTGCTGACCCTATAGATCCCACATCTGGAGCACCTGGGCTACTTAAAGGCAACACTGAACATTTCTTTGTAAGTAAAGCTCAAGTTTATTTTACCCTCGGGTTGGGGAGATAGTTCAGTTTGTACTTTGCAAGCATGAGAACCTGAGTTTGATCCCCAAACCCACCTTAACAGGCTGGATGTGGTCAAATGCTTATAACCCAGCACTGGGAAGATGGGGACAGGCACATCCCTGGAGCTCACTGGACAGCCAACTGAGCCTTGGTGAGCTCCAGACCAGTGACAGAGCCTGTCTCAAAAACAAAGTGGGTGTTAGCTGATGAACAGCACTAATAGCTGTCTGCCAGTCTCCACATACACATATGCACACACTTACATACGAACACACACATACACACACGATACACTAAAGATTTTCAAGAGAAAAAATATCCTCTGCTTTGCATACTTAAGGTCAGTCCAAATATAATCCTATATTTATAACATTCTTTCCTTTATTTCTCCTTCCTTCCTTTATTTCATTTTCTTTCTTCCTTTCTTTTTCTTTTCTCCCTCCCACCCTCCCTCCTTTCTCCTTTCCTACCTTCCTTCCCTCCTTTCTTTCTTTTTTTTTTTTTTCAAGACAGGGTTTTTATGTGTAGCCCTGGCTGTCCTGGAACTCACATTGTAGACCAGGCTAGCTGGCTAGCCTCAGACTAAGAGATCTGCCTGTCTCGGCCTCCTGAGTGCTGGGAATAAAAGCATGTGATGTTGGGGACACAGAGGTCCTTGTACTCAGAGCAGCACTAAGAAAACTAGGAATGTTAGTCACGAATGAGATGTCTCCTCAGTGGAGGAGATAAAAATCAATTGCCTGCATTCCATCCAGAAAGCTGATGAGTGGATTTTGTTAATGACCTGGTGACCTTTTTGTTGTCTGTGGAGGCAGACCTCACCCAAATTCCCCAGAATGATTATCCCAGACTCTCCCCTCCCTAGACCATTACCCATCCTTAGGGGAGATGTCACAAGTACTCTATGGCCTGCTGACCTCTATGCTATCAGTCAGAGAACACACCAGATTCTAGGCCCTTGAGCTCTAGAACCCACCCTCATGGTCACATGAACTGTGCAAAGGGTCTCTATGTAGTCACAACTTCAGCTTTATTGTGCACCTGGGATTGCATTGATTGGACTGATTGTTGCCTGGAAACCTTTTCCCAAATTGTGTTTTAAATATGCTGACAATGAACCACCTGGCATTGGACCCCTCAGTCTGACCCAGGCTGAGGAATTCAATCTGCACCCAGTTTTCATTCTTATCTCTTGGAGAGGTTTGCTTCCCTGCCTGGACACCTTCAGGGACCCCCTCCGTGGGGCACTACATCCTTACCATCCTTTAAGATTGAGGAAACCACAGGGCTGTTTTAGCATCCTCTCAGGAGTTAAGGGTCCACAGACATCACCCTTGAGTTAAAGTGACATCTGTCCAAGATGTGCAGCTGTTGCTGACCATGTGTCTGTCCCCTGAAGCTCTCTGGCTAGCCAACCCACCAGCAGCTTAGATCTAAGCCTGCATTCTGAATGAAATAAATAGTCATTCAACCCGTAGAGAGGCTTTTGTGGTAGCTTGTGTCTTATGCATTTTATGAAAATAGATTCTCTTTGAATACTTTGATTAAAACCGTAAAGCAACCAATAACTGTAAAACAACACCCCGAGGAGATATCAGTTCAATAACTGATAGAAACCAATAGTCCAGAGCTCACTTGAGAAATGCCTTTGTTTTGATTTTCAGCTACATGAAGGTTTTTTTTTTTTTGGTTTGTTTTTTGTTTGTTTGTTTTTTTAGCAACAATTTAGCTAATATTAAATATGGCTAAATTGAGACCAACTTTGTAGAAAGAAAAGCAGCTCAATTTAAGTAAACTATAATTAACTCCAAGTTACCAACTTAATCTACTGAAAAACAATACTATCTACCAAAGGATGTGTTACCCATAAAGCTTAATTGTGGCAATTTTGGGAGGTGAATTAAATATGACTGAAGAAGCTTTGTTGAAAATTTTGCATTTGTTGCATGTAGATGAACAGGAAGCGTGTTAACTAGTCTAAACCTAATTATTTTCAGATTCACATATTTAAATTCACATGATATAGTGGCCTAAAAGCCTCCTCCTTGATGACTAGTGTTCATGGCACCAGAATGTGGCCCATAAGCTTCCAAAGGAGAAAAACACCTAACAGTCCCACCCAGCTATGACATATAGGAGCCACAGCAGTGACCACCACGGCATGACAGCCTAACAGGGCAGGAGTAGTTCCCGTACCTTGGTGATAACCAACCGCTCTCCAATTAGACATAAGAGCCTCTCAACAAGAAGGAAACCTAGCCAGCTAGTCATGGCTAGTGAAGCCGTGAGTCTTGGAGGAGAACCTATAATGCCACTTTATTAAACCAGCCTAATCCCTAACTACATTCCAAATATTTGTCGTTCTACCCAGAGATAGGTGTTGTCCTCACCTCTCATCAAGGAAACTTCTTTTGGTAACGTATGGAGACCATTACAGAAAAACACAATGAACCAAAATGCTGAATGGCGGTGCTCAGTACCAACTGATAACATCTACAATGCAACTCCTGTACCTAAGGATCAAGGCTCATTGAAGAAAAGGGGATGGAAAAAAATGTAAGAGCTAGAGGATCAGGGAGTTTGCCGGGAGACTGTGCCTCCTAGGAAGGTTGGAAGCTGTATATAGAAAGTCTCACTAACATGACTGCCTAAGCATGAGCTGAACAAGGACAAGAATAGACATGCTAATGTGGCTAGAATTTCCACTAGGAACGATGAAAACCTCACAGACAGGAAATTATCTATGATTAAAATGAAGATGTCTAATTCTGGCTCATTTTACCAAATGTCTTGTCAGAAAACCTTTAAAGAAAGATTTTCTTATTTCTATAGACAGGAATTGTATTTTATTTGCTGTGTGAATGTTTTTTTTGTAAATTTTGGAGAGATTTTTTTATATATTTTTTAATAAAAATGTATTTTCTTAGAAGCATTCAGAATGTCAACAAAACAACTGCAATTATTTTTGCAATTATGGAGTGGTATTCAGTTAACAGGACATCAATTATCTTTGTATAAGCTGCAGCAGAGACAACTGAAGACGAAAACAAAAAACAAAAAACAAAACAAAACACCTACTGTCCCCATGTATAACTAATTTGTGCTGTGCACCAACAAGAACCTGCTTTAAATTTCCATACCAGTTTACAAGCCCAGACTGGACCAGGCAAGGTTAGTGGCTATTGAGAATACCACCAGGTCAGGGCTATCTGAAGACACATTCGGTAGTGTGTTAACTGTACAAAAAGAGACACTGTACAGTTTAAAAACAAATCGTACACAGCCTTATATTTCATTTTTTTTTTTACTTTAAAAGGAGTGAGTTGTATACAGGGGGTTTAAATGCTTTATAGACAAGGAAAAAACTGCGCTAGAATCAACTTATTCATCATCATCCTCTTTTTCATCTTGGTCTTCCTCTTCATCCTCCTCCTCATCTTCCTCTTCCTTTTCTCGCTCTTTTCATCTTGACCACCCCCTTCTTCGCCGCCCCGGGTTTTCCTTCAGCTCTGCGGGCAGCGATATCCTTTTCGTATTTTCCTTCCTCTCTGCACAGGGCTTCCTGTCGTCCGCAGTGGAGTTGTTCCACATCTCTCCCAGCTTCTTTGCGGCATCACCGATGGACAAGCCAGGGTGTTCGCCTTTGATTTTGGGCAGTACTCAGAACAGAATAAGAAGGCTGAAGGAGGAGCCTCTTGGGTGCACTGGGGTCTTTGAACTTTTTTTTTTTTTTTTTGGTCTCCCCTTCTGGGGGATGTAGGTTTTCATTTCTCTCTCATAACGAGCCTTGTCAGCCTTTACCATGTCTTCAAATTTCCCCGTTCCTTTAGCAGGCATGGTCTCCCCCTTTTCTGAGCACTTCTTCGAGAACTCTGAGAAGTTGACAGAAGCATCCGGGTGCTTCTTGCGCTCCTCCCTAGGTTTGCACAAAGAACGCATGTGAGGACATTTTGCCTCTCGCTTCTTAGGATCTGCTTTGCCCATGTTTAGCTGATTTTCCTCTGCGAAGCACAGAGTTGCCCAGTGCCCACCTGGCTCTGGCTTGCCCAGGCGCTTTCTCTATGGAGCTCAATGCACTGCAATGGCTGTCTTTTTATATCTTTTAATAGGGAGTTAATGAGATCTCAACAAAAAATGACTTTAGGAGTTTGTGAAAAAACAAATCTGTGTCCAGTTTGTGTGTCTTTCTTCGGCTATACTTACTGATATTTATACTTTTGAAATTCTCCTAATATGGATTTTAGACAGTATAGTGTATTCACTGACTTTGTGAAGTGGTATATAAGTTTATGATTTCTTTGTGTAAGTGGTATTTTCTAAATAGTGACAAATACTGATGTTATTTTTTTTTAAAGAATTACCACTATATGGCTGGGCAGTGGTGGCACATGTTTTTAATCTTAGCATTTGGGAGACAGAGGCAGGCAGATCTCTGTGAGTTCCAGGCCATCCTGGTCTACAGAGGTAGTTCTAGGATAGCCAGAGCTACACAGAGAAACTCTGTCTCAAAAGAAATAATTACCGTTATACATAACAATATTGGGTGAATCTGAATAATTTATTTTGAGGATAAAAATCTAGTCACAAAAGATGTACAATATGATTCCACTTATGTGAAATTGAAGAAATAGTGGTGACATAGTTCAAAATAATGATTACATCTAGTATGTTCGAATACTGACAAAAATAAGTTAAGTGATTCTTAATACCTTGATAATTTCCAGTCGGTTGATATATCCAGTGTCACTTGAAGAAAAGTGACTTCTCCCTTTCCCAGGAGCTATCATTAGCACATTGCGTCTTGGCCAGGGTTGGGACCCTGTGCCCACCTCCCTTCATTTGCGAGGGTTTTGTCTGGCTTGAGCCTGTGCTGATCTTGTACATGCTGTTAGTCTCTGGGTCCATCCATGCGTCTTCCCTGTGTGTCTGGAAAATGCTGTTTCCTTCACATCATCAGACCCCAATGACATTTTTAACCAGTCAAATTTAATTTATACTGGTAACTTAAAATATAAAAGTTAGACATATTAAAGGAATACCATTAGTTTGGTCCACAGTGTAATTTTTAAATTAGGCCAAGGACATCTGTCTCATCAAACATTTATCTTTTATTCAGTAAAAACATTCAAAATCTTTTCTGTATGTTTTGAAGTACACAGTATATATACCCTGCTATGCAATAGCACAGCGGAGCATCTTTTGCTCACCTTTAACATAGTATCTATCCGTTGGTCAACCTTTGCTTATCACCCCTTTCCTGCTTACTCTCCTCAGTCTCTGGCAAACACCATGATGCTTTCAACTTCTGTGAGAGCAACTTTTCTATATTCCACATTTGTCTTTCGGGGCCTAACTTACTCATTTAACACGAGATTCCCAGTTCTAGTTGTATAATTTGAAAGACAGGATTTCATTCTTTTTATGGCTGAACAGTATCCAGTTGTGTTGTTTTCTTGATTCATTCTTTTGTTTATGGAACAATCACTTCCTCTGTTGGTTAAGAATAACATTGCAGTGCACAGACAGCCTCTGACACACTGAATTTATTCCTTTAGTATAAATACCTAGTATCGAGATTACTCGAACTCACTGCAATTCTATTTTGCATTTCTTAGGCACTTTCATAGTGATTTCCATAACAGCTGTAAAAGTTTAGATTCCTGCCAACAATTCACGAGCATTCTTTTTACATCTTTGTTGGTATTCCTGGTTTTGTTTTGTTTGTCTTTTTAGTAACAGTCACTCCTAAATGGAATGTGGTAGTATTTAATTGTGGCTTTTACTTGCAGTTCCCTGATAATTAGTATGCTGACCATGTTCCATATACTTGTTGGTCATATGTCTTCTCAAAAGAACTGTCTGTTTGGGGAAAGTGGCATTTTAATCAATGATGTCAGCTTATGCAACCATGACATACCCAATGATCTTATAGCTGTCTTAGTTCAAGTACACTCTATAATGCTCACATAATAGCAAAATAACCCAGTGAAACATATTCCATCAAGTAGTACATGACCGCACTTTGAGATACACACACACACACACACACACACACACACACACACACACACATACATATAATATACATACCTCAATAATATACACATATATGTATGCATTTGTGTACATATGTATATATGCATATATGTGTGTTTATAAACTTTTATTGAGGTGAATCAGATACTACAGGCTACACTAATATACACATATATAAGGTAACTTTTTAAGCGATAACTTTCAGTTGGAATTTCAGAGAAGAGAAGATAGCTGTACTGGCTAGTTTTATGTCAGCTTTACACAAGCTAGATTAGATTCATTTGGGAAGAAGAAATCTCACTAAGAAAATGCCCCAGCCAGACCGGCCTGTGGGTAAGCATGTGTTGCATTTTCTTACTTAGTGATTGATGTAGGAGGGCTCAGCCTATTGTGGGTGGTGCCATCTCTGTGCAGGTGGTTCTGGGGTATTTAAAAAAGCAATCTGAGAAAGCCTTGGAGAGCAAGTCAGTAAGCAGCACTCCTTCATGGTCTCTGCATCAGTTCCTGCCTCCAGGTTCCTGCCTTGAGTTCCTGCCCTGACTTACCTGGATGGTGGATCAATTCTTTTCTCTCCAAGTTCACGGTGTTTTATCCCAGCAATAGAAACACTAAGGTGATAACATTGCATATTTGACATTGATTTAGTCATCCAAGGATGTCCAAAGCCATGTTCCTCACTATAATTTAGGAACACAATATATAAATACGCATTTTGAGAGGAGTTTGAATGGAGATAACTTGTGTGGGTGGACAATTTTGATCCCAGAAAACACACTGAGCAGTGAGCACTTGCTACAGGAATAGCCTTTCTTACCTCAATTGGATTTCTGTAGAAGGACTGTCCTCCAGATGATGGAAAAGACATGGCAATAATACGATCTGGAAGCCAAAGAGATGGCTATGATTAATATTGTAATAGAGGTGATACAACATGCAAAAATTTCATCTACATATAACAAAACTTTTTTTTTTTTTTTACAAAAAATAACATTCAGGATAGAAAAAAATAACACATTCTTAGAGTAATCAAAACTATATAATACATTAAATTACCCAGTACAATAATAATCATTAAACTGAAACAGTGATCTTAAGACTCAATTGGTTCATCCATGGGCCTCAGATTTTTGTTGTCCTAAGTCCGCGCTCCCTTAGTGCTGGTAAAATGTCTTTTCTTTAATAAACCAAAGAAAACATCCTTAATTTCAGTAAACACAGGAACTGCCAGGGTGCTTTCCAGCACACATGAGTCAGGAAATCTGAGACCAACAGAGTAGAAACCTCAGTTGGTGGAGTTGAAAGAAGCTTGAAAAGTCTCTCGGGATCCTTGAGATCACAGTTAGCTATGAGAGCTGAATAAATGAAACTCCAGCTAAAAATATTTCAGCCAAAAATCTACCCCATCTCCTGTACTACAACAAAGTAGTTCTGGTTTGAAGGGACATAAGTAGATACGTCCATTGCCAGGGTCATACTGCCACAATGACATGTGCACTATTACATAAAGAATGCTTTGAAATACCATGGCAGAAATGAAAGAGAGTGTAGCATCTATCACTCACACACAAAATGCAAAATCTTTATAAACATCAGGTAAGTTTCACGAACCAGTAACGTAAGTGAGGTCCAGGTCAAACCCATCCTTCTTGAACCGTCTTTTGTTTTTGGAAACCTGGATTGGAAAGTCGTAACGTCAGAAAACATGAATCAGCAGGGAAAAGAACGTAATATAAAGATCTACAACCTCAAAAGCGATCCCCGAAACAGAAAACAGATGCGTGCTGCCACTCACCAGCTGCCTAGTCAGCTTTTCAAGGTGCCTTTTTTGGTGAGCCAGCTGCAAAATTCTTATCAGAATAAGAAGTCGCAGAGGTCGAAATAAAACTGCCAATCTAAGGAAATGTATAGATAAAAGTTAAATACCCATTTTTTTTTGCTAGAAAAAACCAGAATATTTGGTTACTATGGATTAAGTTGAACACTTTTATAATTATTTGTTTGTTTATTTTGGGTGGTGCTGTGGGTCCAGTCTGAGACCCTGTGAGGGCTTGGCAAGTTGCTCTATGTTGAGTGATGCTTCTTCTGTACTCAGTTTGGAACAGTGGTTCTTGGCCAGGACAGTGTTGTTTTACCCCTATGTAGAAGATAATTATCAATGTCTAGAGACGCTTTCGATTGTCATACTATTATGTGGGTGTGTTGCTACTCTTTCAAGTGGATACAGGCTAGGAGTCCTGATAAACCCTTCACCATGAATGACATCATTTCCCAGAACGATCTGGCCTAAAATGTCAATGATGCTAAATTTGGGGAAGACAGACTCAGAATTTGTGGTTTAACATCAGAGTTTTTCTGTTCTTTTCTTTCCGTGTGTGTGTATGTGTGTGTGTGTGTGTGTGTTCATCAAAACATTGCTGGTGAGATATATATATATATCAATCAGTGAACAGGGAATCGCTACTACCACTGGTGGAGACACATCAGAAAATAGACCGAAATACTAACCAAGTATGCTTGCTGGTGTTTCTCCTATCACCAAAAACACCAAGGTAGAGAACTACTGTTCTCAGACACTGGGTCTTTAATTTGAAGCAATATGAAGAAGCCATCTGAAAGAGCTCTTTAAAGTTCTTTAAAGCAGAGGGTTTGGAGCCACAGTGAGGGGGTGGCTCGTCAGTTAAGAGCACTTGTTGCTCTTGCAGAGGACCTGAGTCTGGTTTCCAGCACCCACATGACGCTCACAACCACCTGGAACTCCAGTTCCAGAAGATTCAATGTCTCTCTCTGGTTTCTGCAGGCACTGCTCACATACGGTGCATACATATACTCACATGCAGGCAAAACACTCACACACATAAAATAAAAGTAGTAAGTCTTTTTAAAGATAAAGCATGGGGTAACAGGCCCCAGAGCCCCTCATTCAGTGGCTATAAGGTAGCAATTGAGAGGTTGATCAGGTTGTTTCAAACACACAACACATTTAGTTGAATCCTGGATTGAAGTCCTGGGAAGTTGGGGTACAGAAAGATACCAGTTATTTGACAAATGAATAATACTATCCCCCCAATCTTCAGACACACATATCTTTCTTTTCTCCATTGCCACAGTAAAAAGGAGGGTAAAGTGGGAGAGAAAAGGAAAAAGGAGGGAGAAGTGGGGAGAGAGGGAAAAAGGAGGGGGAAGTGGGGGGAGAGGGAAGGGTGAAGAGAGAACTCTTCTAATAGATTCTAACATTTCTGACTTTGCCAGAGTCTTCTCATTTCTGCAACTATACTGCAAAACTTCCTCTCTGTGGCTGCCCACATTATCTACTGGTTTCTTGCTATGTTTATTACATTTTAGAGATATTAATTAGAGTCACTCAAATTATTATTATTATTTTTTGGTTTTTTTGAGACAGGGTTTCTATGTGTAGTTTTGCGCCTTTCCTGGAACTCCCTCTGTAGTCCAGGCTGGCCTGGAACTCACAGAGATCCGCCTGGCTCTGCCTCCCGAGTGCTGGGATTAAAGGCGTGCGCCACCATCGCCTGGCCTTTTTTTTTTTTTTTTGAGTCACTCAAATTATATACATGCTTAACACTCTCTTGGTTAAGGGAAAGTCCCAGGACTACAGAACTTTATATCTAAGGCATTTGTGATTGAAGCACAAATGGGAATTTTGGGGTAATTTCATAACATTCTGAAGTTCGAGTTGATATAGGAGGAGTTAAGTCCAGTTTCTTCTCCCCTTTGTACGTTCTCTTATTCAGCGAAAGATTCTTAGTATGTATATCCTCAATGGGCCCCTAAATGCCATCATATTTTAGTTTCAAAGTACATGGGAATTTATATAAACATTTTGCTTTTAAACCATTCATCTGGCATAGTCAAGAGAGTTCAGTTAAAATATTAAATAAAACCAGAGAAAACACAACAAAACAAAGGAAACAACCCAGAAGAACAAGAGAAACAAAAGAGGAGTTTTGAGAGGTAAGTCATGTTCCATACCTTGGGATATCTCTAAGAAACTTCTTGTCATAAAGTACGTAAGTGAGCGCAATGAGCAGGGTCACACCAATAACGACGGCGTCTAGGGTGTTCAGTAAATCAGAAAAGTAATTCTGTCTCCTGGAGCAGGGAGATGGGACAGTTTCAGAGCACAAGTTATCCGACATCTTCACGAAGAATTCTATCTTCAGCCCTATTGGTAGTCTCAGGAAGAAGCAGGTGGGTTATCCTACACTCACCTGAGATTCTAACTGCTTACTGGCTCCTGGGCCCCACCCCGTCACCTGCATATAATTCTGTCCCAAGCACATATATTTTGTGGGGTGTGAAGGTCGCCTGGAGTTGAGACCTGGCTGTGTAGCTTTTGATAGGGTAGAGGTACCCAAGCTGTTCATGCTTTTGTAAGTGACCTCAATAAACTCACTAGTTCACTGAAATAAAAAGAATCCTGTCTTAATGTGTTTAAAATGCATTGTCAAGACTACTAGACTAAGGGAAAAATACAACATCAATATAAAGTTTTCATGTGGTAAATTTATATTTATGCATGTATCTATCTATTTATCTATCTATCTATCTATCTATCTATCTATCTATCTATCTATCTATCTCTATTGATCTATCACCTATGTATTTATCATCTGTCTAAATATCTACTGATGAATCTATCTGTCATCTATCTATCTATCTATCTATCTATCTATCTATCATCTATCTAAAGCATCAGGATAAAAAGTCACAGTTGATAAGAGACAGAAGCAAACCATTGGCAAGAGGCAAGCACTGCCTTCTCCTTTGTAGGTAAGGAAGGAGGATACTCCGCACTGCTGGGGAGCAAATGAAGCTGGATATGGAATTTAGAGAAACTGGGATTGTGAAACTATAAAAAGAAGAGACTTAATATGGTCTGCCTAGGGCGAAAACAGACTTCCTTTCTTCAGACATGATCACTGGTCTTCTAGAGAAAGTTTCTTCTGATTTTGAGATAGCATCTATTTTTAGATTGATGTTTTCCAATTGTCTTAGTCAGGGTTTCTATTGCTGCAAGGAAATACCATGACCAAAAAGTAAGTTGGAGAGGAAAGGGTTTATTAGGTTTACACTTCCACTCTGATATTCATCACCAAAGTCTGTCAGGACAGGAACTCAAGCAGGGCAGGAACCTGGAGGCAGGAACTGATGCAGAGACCATGGAGGGGAGCTGCTTACTTACCAGCTTGCTCCTCATGGCTTGCTCAGCCTGCTCTCTTACAGAACCCAGGACCACCAGCCCGGGTATGGCACTGCACACAGTGGCCTGGGCCCTCCCTCACTGATCACTATTTAAGAAAATGCCCTACAGCTGGATCTCCTGGAGGCATTTTCTTAATTGAAGTTCCATCCTTTCAGATGACTCTAGTTTATGTGCCTGTTTTGTGGTCTGAGTTCCATTAGGGTCCCGTAGAGGATTATTGGTGAGGGATTATTTATAGACACATAGGCACCTTACCAATGGCTACACCACTGAAGAAAAGGTTGAGAGAATCCTTTTTAGACTGAGAAACTGGGCAGTGGACAACTGTCCTTAGATCAAAAAGCGGCAAGAGGATAAAGAAATCTCTTAGGAAAGGAGAGAAATTACACTCTGATGCTCTGAGAATAAAATAAAGCTAGAGAACTTAGTCTCTGACTCCCAGAGCAATCCAACCTCAAGGCATGGCTCACCCACCCACCTGCTTAGAAAACCAGAAGGCAAAGATCAAGGTCTGTCTACTGTGATGTTGTTGATGGAAAGAACCTGCCTCTAAACTCTTCTGCACATCACTATAATTAATGTTATTTATTTTTGTTGAAATATGAATTATTTGTGATGTATTCTTTAGTGTGTCATCAAATCTAATTTGGAATTCAAGTCAATCAGTGTTAACATTTGCACATCACTATGGTAGTTTGAATGTACTTGGCCCCTATAATCTCATAGGGAGTGGCACTATTGGGAGGTAGGGCCTTGTTGGAGTGGGTATGGCCTTGTTGGAGGAAGTGTGCTACTGTGGGGGTGGGCTTTGAGGGTTCCTATGCTCAGGATACTGCCCAGTGTTTCAGTTGACTTCCTGTTGCCAGCAAGCCAAGATGTAGCCAGTTCTACATCTGCATCATGCATCATGCATGCTATCATGCTCCCCACTATGATGATAATGGACTGAACCTCTGAAACTGTAAGGGAGCCACCCCAATGAAATGTTTTCTTTATAAGAGTTGCTGGGGTCATAGTGTCTCTTCAAAGCAATAAAAACCCTAAAACAGAAGTTGGTACCAGGGACTGGGGCATTGTTGTGATAGGCCTGATTTTGTTTGGAGTAATATTGACTTCGGGAGTTTTGGTTAGGATAGCAGTGAAATGCTTTAAGCACTGCTTAATAGGCCATACTAGTAGAAGCATGGAAGACAGTGGTGTTGAATGTGACTTGATGAACTGTGGAGATCAAGAGGCTTCAGAGGAGAAGAATGTTAGTATGTGGCGCAGAGACTGGTCTTGTGATACTTTGGTGAAGAAAGTGGCTGCCTTTTGCTCTGGTCTGAAGGTTTTGCCTGAAGCTAAAGTGAAAATTTTGTGATTAATTCCACTGGCAGAAGAAATCTCAAAACAGTCTAATATAGACTCTGTCATGTGGATATTAGTGGCCACTCTAATGAAGACTTATAATGAAAAGAAGTGAGCTGAGCAGGGTAAATTACAAACTGTAAATTTTGAGGAGAAAAAGAGCACCAGAAAGTGGAATGGGGACTGGAGAGATGGCTCAGAGGTTAAGAGCACTGGCTGTTCTTCCAGAGGTCCTCAGTTGAATTCCCAGCAACCACATGGTGGCTCACAACCATCAATAATGAAATCTGGTGCCCTCTTCTTGCATACAGGCATATTGTATACATAATAAATAAATCTTAAAAAAAAAGAAAGTGGAATGGAGCTAAGTCTTGTGTTCAAGGAGATAAATGGATTAAGAAATTGAATAAAGGGAGTGGTGACTTTAGGGTGAGCTCCCACCTAGCTAAGTTTCTAATTTGTGAAAAGGAACTAAATAAAAGCTTAGAGCCAGGTGTGGTGGGGCACACCTTTAATCCTATCACTGGAAAGGCAGAGGCTTGTGGATCTCTGAATTTGAGGCCAGTCTGGTATAGTGACCCAGTTTAGGGACAGCCAAGCTTAGGCAGTGAAGGACAGAAAGATGAAGATGTAATTGAGTGAGGGAGCTATGTTCCAGCTCCAGCAAGCAGCAAACCTTGGCAGCTTCAGCCACATGGTTCTGGCTTTAGAGTTAAGGATAGAAGAAATGGGTTATGGAATTTGCCTCTATACCTAAAGAAAACCTGCTGAGGCCAGGCAAGTTATCAGGGGTGTTGCTGAATGGAGGTCTAAAGAGGCCATTTTGTGAAGCTGTAGAGTTGAAGCCTGGATTGCCCTGGAGACCCCAAGATGTTGGAGATGCTAGAGTCGTGAGATACCTGCCAAGGAGAGCTGCTAACGAGGGAGTAGAACCAGTCCAAGAGAAAGAAGTGTGTTGCAGTCAACAAAGCTGAACAGAGTTGGAGATCTAAAGAGCCTTTTGACATCAGGCATGCAGTTTGGAGTTTGCCCAGCTGGGTTTCTAGTCTTGCTTTGGTCCAGGATTTCCTCGCTATGCTCCCTTCCTTACATTTTGGAATGGTAATGTATATTCTTTGCCATTATATGTTGGAAGTATGTGATCTGTTTTTTTTATATTAATTTTGCAGGGGATTACAGGTAAGAGATTGTGTGAATCTCAGAAGAGACTTTGAACTTTGGACTTCTGAACATTGTTGAGACTGTGATAGACTATGGGAACTTCTGAAGTTGGACTAAATGAATTTTTCATTATGATATTGTTATAAGCTTATGGGGGCCAGGGAGTGAAATGTGCTAGTTTGAATGTAATTGACCTCCTTAATCTTATAGGGAGTGGTACTATTAGGAAGTGTGGCTTTGTTGGAGTGGGTATGGCCTTGTGAGAGGAAGTGTGTCACTGTGGGGGCAGGTTTTGAGGTTTCCTATGCTCAGGATACCGCCCAGTGTCTCAGTTGACTTCCTGTTGCCTGCAAGATGTAGGACTCTCAGCTACTCCTCCAGCACCACATCTGCCTGCATGCTGCCATGCTTCCCACCAGGATGATATGAAACTGTAAGCAAGCCTCCCCAATTAAATGTTTTCTTTATAAGAGTTGCCATCCATGTTCCTGGTGTCTCTGCACAGCAACAAAAACTCTAGACAATCACATACATGTTCCTTTTATTCGTGTACATATAGACACAATGGTTGCCTGGCTCGTCCTTGACACCCTTTTAATCTTTAGCAATTGAGAAAATCATCTGCAATACATTGTTGTAGAATAAAGGCCCAACCACAGCACTGATAAAGCTGCTCTCCATAAAACCGGTTTTCTATGACTGCTCTTCTGTGGAACGTGCCTAGAAGGAGAATCATTTTGGTTGAGCTGACCTGACAATTCTTACAGGATACTTTTCATATCACTGTAAAAATGGCGCTATGCTTTAAAAAGAAAAAAAAAAGCAGAATCACACTTACCCTTCTACGTACACTCGAAGGAGAACATCCACGAGGAAGAACAAAGCAATAGCAAAAGAAAGTGAGCGGTATCCCAAAGGAATGTAAAAATTGCTGTTGTGGAGATGTAGATCTATAGCCATAAGAAATATGTCCAGAAAGATCAGCAGAATTCCAAATATTCTAAAATGAATAAGCAAAGAGAGCAGAGGTATTGCCTCCACAGTCACAACGTTAAAGCCAATGCTCAGGTGCCCCCAAAAGTCCTCATTTAGAGCTAAACCATCCTGTGGCAGAAAGAACATTCCTGCTTCAGAATCCTAAGAAAATGTTCAGCTTTTCACCCAATAAAAGCGGAGGTTAGTAGATCAGATCTGCACCAAGCCCCTCCACACTTCCTACAGCAGGGATGCCACTTTAGCATGCCAACCCAGAACCACAAATCTAAATAAAAGTCACAAGCTTCTTAGTGTGAACACTTTAAATGCTCAGAATTCATAAGGTGTTTTTTTTTTAACAAATTTCTCACAATAAATGAAGTCACATTAATCCAAATAAGTTTAAGACTTTAGCAACAAAAAGAAGTGGAAGCATGAATAACATATTCCTTTTAAAAACACTTTAACCAGTAAATACATGATTATATATTCATAGGTTCACACATGGATCCTGCACACAGGACAGATACATGACAAAGAACTTAATTCCATAAATATTGCTTGGATATTTATTAATTAAATATTAATTGAACTCTTAAAGAGTGCCTAAGCCTTTTCTTGCGCAGTCTCAAAAAACTCCTTATAAATTGATTATTTTCCTAAACTACAAAGATGAATCAACTCAACTGTAAAGTATGTTTTTAAACAATTACTGATTCAATTAAAATATTACTGGGGTTGGGGATTTAGCTCAGTGGTAGAGAACCAAGGCCCTGGGTTCGGTTCTCAGCTCCGGGGGAGAGGGGAATATATATATTACTAACTTGCCAGGTGGTAGTTTAATCCTTTAATCCCAGCACCAGGGAGACAGAGCCAGGAGGATCTCTGTGAGTTTGAGGTCAGCCTGGTCTACAGAGCGAGATCCAGGACAGGTACCAAAAACTACACAGAGAAACCCTGTCTCAAAAAACCAAAAAAAAAAAAAAGTTTTTAAAAAAATATTATTAACTTGGGAGTTAGCAAGATAGTTCAGGAGTAAAACACCTGCCACTCAAGCATGAAGACTTCATCCCCAGTACATACACAATGGCAGGGGACAGGTCAGTGCAGCACCTGTAATCCCAGCCCCAGGGAGGTAGATACATAAGAATCCCAGGAACTCACCGGCCAGTCAGCCTGGCCTAAGTGAGCACCATGTACAATGAGAGATCCTATTTTAAAAAACAACAAGATAACAAAACATTGACAAAGATACCCAACGTTGAGTTGTGGAGACACACACACACACACACACACACACACACACACACACACACCTGCACAAATAGGTACAACACCATACACATACAATAATGATTTTAAAGGAAGCAATTACATTGTATAAATTTTAATAATCATGTAGAAAAGAAATCTAATTAAATAGTAAAATATTTCTGGAATTGAGTAATTTGGGGTGTATAAAGCATTTACTAGAACATTTAGTCTGTAATTACAGAATTTGAAAACGTGTGCTTTCTTATTTTCACATTTATGGGTAGAAAAATACCAATATGCCACTATTTAGATTTGAGCCAAGGTTATTTCTTTGTGCATCTTACTGTTCAGTCTTAACTCAACCTCTAAGACAGATTAGATCACATTAAGTGTGGATACATGAACTAATTTGCAACATAGTGATAATGGACATTCTTTCATTTTGTTCTCTCTTGCCTTTTTTGGGTCCTTTCTCATTAAACTTTAAAAATTAAATGTCATAAACATTTAATTACTTCCACTTCAAGACCCTCACATACCTGAAGGTGACTGATGACACCAGGTAATGCACCATTTTCGTGATCGTGGTGCTGTGAAAGTTAGTAAAATTAAGTCAGTCACATGTGAGTTTAGCCTTATAAGTATGAATTTTAAAGAAAAGTCCTCATAAGACATACACCAAAATGTTCTGTGCTAGTAACTGAAATGTTTACGCTTTTGATTTTTTGTGTTCTTATCTAGAATATATGTGACCACACCATGCTTTGGATACTTAGTAACATATCTTTGCATGTAAAGCTCTAACTCCAAATTGAAGGGACAATTAAGCTTGGGACCAACCAAAGAAAGCATTATGGTATGGAGACGGAAAAGGGTGTTTTTTAAAAAAGTGTTCCAATGTCAGTTCTTCTATTAGCAAATTAGGATCTTGGGCAAGTCATCAAGTTTAGAGATACCTCAGTGTCCTAGCAACAAAATTATGGATTTCTTTTTAAAGATATAAACTAAAGGAGCACTCTCAAACTGTTTCGGTAAAGCCAATATTTTTCTAATACCCAAACCAGGTAAAGATACAACAAATCTACAGGTAAATGTTCCTTATAAACATAGATACAAAAATCCTCAGTAAAGTACTAGCACACTGACTAGAAACACATATTTACAAAATCATTCTCCAGGATAACATTGGCTTAATTCTGGAAATTCAGTGTTGTTTCAACATACATAAGTCAATAAAGATAGTACAACATACAGATAACTTGAGAAAATCTCATGATTATTTCAGGAGATGTAAAAACAGCCTTTGGGAAAATCCAACATGCTTTATAATAAAAGCCCTAGAGAAGCAGAACTGGAGGTGTCACTCCCCAACATAATAAAGGATATATATATATATATATATATATATATATATATATATATATATGACAAACCCACAGCCACATTGTCCTAAATGAAGAAGAACCCAAAGCAATTTCATTAAAATCAGGATGACACAGGGCTGCAATTATCCCCACAATACAGTGCTGGAAGTGCTAGCCACAACAATAAGGCAGGAAAAGGAAATTACAGCTCTACAAACAAGAAGTCAACTTCTCCTTATTTGCAGATGATATGATATTGTACAGAGATCCCAAAATTCCACCAGAAAACTGCTAGAAATAATGAACAGTTTCAGCAAAGTGGATGGTCCACAGTCAGCTCATAAAAAGCAATAGCTAGCCGGGCGGTGGTGGCGCACGCCTTTAATCCCAGCACTCAGGAGGCAGAGCCAGGCGGATCTCTGTGAGTTCGAGGCCAGACTGGGCTACCAAGTGAGTCCCAGGAAAGGCGCAAAGCTACACAGAGAAACCCTGTCTCGAAAAACCAAAAAAAAAAAAAAAAAAAAAAAAAGAAAGAAAGAAAGAAAGAAAAAAAAAAGAAAGAAAAAGAAAAAAGAAAAGCTATTGCTTTTTTTTTTTTTTTTGGTTTTTCGAGACAGGGTTTCTCTGCGTAGTTTGGTGCCTGTCCTGGATCTCACTCTGTAGACCAGGCTGGCCTCGAACTCACAAAGATCCGCCTGGCTCTGCCTCCCAAGTGCTGGGATTAAAGGCGTGTGCCGCCACCACCCAGCCCAGCAATAGCTTTTCTATACATCACAATGGCACATACAGAGACAGAGATCATGGCCACACCCTGATTTACAACAGTATCGAAGACAATAAAATATCTTGGAATAAACCTAACCAAGGAGGTGAAAGACCTCTACATTTTCAAATCTCTGAAGAAAGTGATTTCAAAAGACACCAGAAAATGGAAAGACATCCCACGTTCATGGATTCATAGCACTGATCCTACCAAAAACAATTTACAGATTTAATTCAGTCTCAATCAAAATCCCCATCTCATTCTTCACAGAAATAGAAAAGATTATATGGAACCAGAAAAGAACCTGAACAGCCAAAGCAGTCCTGAGCAAAACCAACAGCAGCAACAACAAAAAAACAAAAACAAAACAAAAAAATTGGAGGGATTGACATTTCAGACCTCAAGATATATTATAATAAAGCAATAATAAAACTAATATGGCACATCACAAAAACAAACACGTATATTAGTGGAACAAAATCAAAGGGTCAAGTATGTGCAATTACGGCTTTTTCATACCTGACAAAGAGGCAAAAACACACACAGGAGTAAAAACCACATTTTCAACCAATGGCGCTGGGAAACCTGGACATTCACATGCAGAAGACTGAAAGTAGACCTGAATCTATTACCCAAAATTAGATGCAAGTGGATCAAAGACCTCAATTTGAAATCTGAAAACACTAAAACTGCTAGAAGAAAACATGGGCTTTTCCTACAAGATCCAGGTGCAGGAAAGAAATTTCTGAACAGGACTCCGTTTGCTAAGGAATTAAGGCCAGAACTGATGAGTGGTATACCTTGTAAAAAAGAAAACCCTTCTGTGCAGCTAAGGAAATAATCATTTGAGTGAAGAGAAAGCCTACAGAATGTGAGACGATCTTTGCCAGGTATACATCTGATAATCCATATTTAGAAGATACAAAGAACTCAAAAAATAAGAAGTCCAGGAAAAATAAATGATCCAATTAAAAATAAATTATATAATTAAAAAGAATAGGCTAGGAATCTGAACAGAGTTCTCAATAAAGGAAATAAAAACGGCTTAAAATACTTGAAGAGTGTTTATCATCCTTAGCAAACAGGGAAATGCGAAATCAAACAACTTGAAGGTGTCATCTCCCTGCATTCAGAAGAGCTGTGATCGCAACACGGCTGGTAACAAATGCTGAGGAGGGTGTAGAGAAAGAAGACCCTCCTCCACTGTTGGGAGGAATGCAAGCTTGTGCAGTCATCCTGGAAATCAGTATGGAAAATCCTCAAAAATATCTCTAAAAATCTATCCCATGACCCAGCTATACCACTCCTGGGCATACGCCCAAAGGACTCACCATCCTACTCCAAAGACACTTGTTCAACCATGTTTGTTGTTGTTTTATTCACAATAGCTAGGAAATGGAAACAACCTAAATGTCCTTTAGCAGATGAGTGCATAATGAAAATGGGATACGTTTACACAATGGAATACTATTTATCTGTAAAGAAAAATGCAATCATGAGGTTTGCAGGTAGACGGATGGAGCTAGAAAGAAGGAACCCAGACTCAGAAAGACAAATGCTACATGTTCTCTCTCCCCTGCAGTTCCTAGCTCCAAACCTTCAGAGGTGGGTATACAACAAGGAGTAAACACAGAAATTAGGAAATGTAAAGGAACCATAGGTGGAGGAGGAATTGAGGGGAGAACAGCAGGATGAAGGTGATAGGAAGCTTGTTTGTTTGTTTGCTTGTTTTTCCAGACAGGGTTTCTCTGTGTAGTTTTGGTGCCTGTCTTGGATCTTGCTTTGTAGACCAGGCTGGCCTCGAACTCACAGAGATCCACCTGGCTCTGCCTCCCGAGTGCTGGGATTAAAGGCATGCACCATGGCCACCCGGCCAACATGAAGCTTTTATACTTCAACTAAGCTCACTTTCTTGGAGTGGAGTAAAAAGGAAATGCTGTTTTCATGTGGTCTTCATTTTCCATGGTCTCCTATTCCTTGTTCTCCCTCTCTGTTCTTGATCCAGCTGGGATCTCCCGCTCCCCCAAGCTCTCTTTCCCTCGACCCTCGACCTTCATTACCCCCACTCACGTCCAGGCTGTTCATGTAGATCTCATCCATTTCTCTGTCATTGGGCGATCCTCGTGTCTTTCTTGGGGTCCATGAAGACCACATGAGATAAGGAAGAAGCAAAGTGCTAGAAAGGCCCACAGAAATCCACAAAGATACCCCCACAATAGACTGCTGGCAATGGTCAAGAGACAGCCTGAACTGACCTACTCTGGTGATAGGATGGCCAAACACCCTAATTGTTGTGCTAGAAACCCCATCCAATGACTGAGGGAACCGGATGCAGAGATCCACGGCTAGGCCCCGGGTGGAGCTCCGGGAGTCCAGTTGGCAAGAAAGAGGAGGGTTTATATGAGCGAGAATTGTTGAGACCAAGGTTGGATAAAGCACAGGGACAAATAGCCAAACGAATGGAAACACAAGAACTATGAACCAATGGCTGAGGGGCCCCCAACTGGATCAGGCCCTCTGAATAGGTGAGACAATTGATTGGCTTGATCTGTTTGGGAGGCATCCAGGCAGTGGGACCGGGTCCTGTGCTCAGTGCATGAGTTGGCTGTTTGAAACCTGGGGCTTATACAGGGATGCTTGGCTCAGCCTGGGAGGAGGGGACTGGACCTGCCTGGACTGAATCTATCAGGTTGATCTCAATCCTCAGGGGAGTCTTTGCCCTGGAGGAGATGGGAATGGGGGGTGGGCTGGGGGGAAGGGGACGGGGTGGGAGGGGAGAGAACAAGGGAATCCGTGGCTGATATCTAAAATTAAATTATATTGTAAAATAAAATTTAAAAAAAAGGAAATCCTGGCTTTGCTCCATTTGCCTGAATTTTACCACAGCCCTGACAAGTCCATCATAGAAAATGTTTACCTAGCATTCAAAGTTTAATAATGTGATAGTGTGACCTCTTTGGAATGATGGTCCATGATTTTTTAGAAGTTATTTAAAGTGAAAAGTCTAGGTACTTGGAAGACTTATTTGTATTCATTAGTTAGACCTTTGTTTTCCCTGTAACATTTGAACACCAACAATTACAACAGAGACCAACTAATATCATTTCTGGTGGTACTTATACCATCTACAACACTGATGGAAGCCAATAAATGATTATCCGATTGGACAGAATCCTCAATATATCTATAATTCAGATACAAGTGATTTCAGAACACATTGTTTTGTTATAGAGAACACATATAAACGCTATTAGATTTTTGCAATAGGAAGTATCCCAAGTAATATTATTCAGAAATAAATAAAAAATTTATAAAATCTCAGTGAGTGTGAAGAGGTCCTTTAATACCAAACTTTGTTCCTTTTCACTACCATTTCTCATGGACAACAATCTATAAACTGGGAATCGGAAGATACCCAGGAAAAATTAGAAAAGACCAATGTTAAAGAATAAATAGAATGCTACAATTCTCTTTAAAGAAATGTTGTATTAAAGTCACTACCAAGGAACAACATTATCAATATTTAAACTAGGAAAATTGTAAGTAGACAAAAATGTTTTCCCAAGCATTATATTTGTCTATAAATTCAATTGGTTTGCTTATAAATTCAATTGGTTATTATTGTGTTATTTTCCACATTCCTCTATTATTATTTTTGCCACAGACAAGAGATCCATTCTTCCCCTTCCTTCAAATATCAAACTCACTTACCAATATGACTGGTGAATATCAATACCTTCATCGCCATCATAGAACTTGGAGACCTGGTCTAATTTGCTTTAGCACCAACAAATGCAAAGATACATCATTAGAGATTGCTACATTTAACAGTAATATGAAGAAGTTATTTGAGCTAGAATCCCTAGAATCCGTAGAGTTTTTGAAAATTTTTAGAATCATTGTTCAGATAACTGTTTGTCCATGGACAATTCCAAGACTTAATTTTATGAATTTCTCTCTTCTCTCTTGGTCTGTGTCTCACTTTCTCTCTGCCCAAAGACAAATATATTTCAGCAGTCTTTAAAGACACCATCATTGCAACATGAAATATATCAATCTTTTAGCAAAGCAGTCAAAGACTACTGATGTCATTGCATTCAAGTCAGTACTAAAGATTTAAAATACTCATCTAAGAGCTGAGTGAATTTAAAGACCTATTTTGGGTTGAAATATGCACAATTGCCCTATAGTTTATAAAGATGTTAAACACTTAGAACTTATATGCCTATTGGTTGTCTGGAAACTGACACATAATTTTACCTAAATTAACGCTTGTATACTATGAAGATGACTTGTAGCCTTGTAAAACAGCCTAATGAATCAGGATTAAAGTGAAATTTTTCATTATTACATCTAAACCCATCTGTACTACCATTTTGGAGGTTACATTTATTTCAAAATCCAGCTTGAAAGTGTAGGTTAGTCAAAAATGTTGCTCTTTCTAATTTCATGATTTGCAAATCCTCCCACCGCTCTGCGCTTTTCCTACACCATGGACCGTTTTCTTGCCCTTGGATAGTATTAAAATAACTAAAGGTCTGAGAGAAGAACTGCGCTGGGATAATGGGTTTGGGGCACCAGCATCATGTAGAGCCAGGGCTCTGGAAGGTGAGGGACAGACAGACAGCTTTAAGGTCTATTAATTTGGTTCTTTTCTGCTGAGGGTTCCACTTTCTTCCCACTTACCTGTCACCTCCCTTCTTGCTCCAAATAGGACTTTTCTCTCTCTCTCATTCTAGTGGTGGCCAACAGATTAGGAGTTCAAAGCACTCTTCTAAGTATTTCCCCTTACATTCAACTAAGACAGAAAAGGACTTACTATGGCAAGAAGACATTAAAAAATAACATCACAATCTATATTGGCCCTGATGCTCCTAACGAACTCCACAAGTCTCAGTATCTTTCTCTTATGTGTATCCCAATAAATTGAAATATGTATAAATAGATATTTACATACACACAGATATATAATATACATAAATACATATTTTTAGATCTTACTATTTGTCAATGTTTTCTTCATGGATTTCTGACGTTGCATCAGATGAAGCAATGCTAAAATAGTTTTAAAAAACATATAGTCAGATACCACATGATTTTCTAAAATTGATTTTTTGTTCAAATTCACTATAATTACTGTTTGACATTCATAAACTTGTTAACTCTTAATAATTTAATGGAAAAGATTAACATTTAATATATCAAAAATGACGAAGGTTTAAGCACTGTTCTTTCAAATGGAAACTAATCCCAATGTAAAACAGTATTTCATAGTTGGATTCACTTTAGGGTTCAATTTTGAGGTCCATTTTCACTAACATGCATTACTGATATTCTGTACAGAGTTACAGAATGTTTTTAGCATGTCCATCCAACCTCCATTCACCCATTGCCCAGTAACCTTATCAGTCTCTTATAAACACTATATTCTGCTTTCAAATCCATTCTTGCTTTTCGTTAGATAGGTAAAAAAAAATATGCAACACTTGTCTTTCTGTATCTACTCCACTTTCATCAACACAATGTCATGTAGTTCCTTTCATTTTACTGGAAATGCAAGAATTTCACTCGTTTGGGCTGAACAATATTCCACTCTGTCCATATTTCTTCACTCACTCATCTCTTGGTAGACACCTAGGGTCAATGGATATCTTGGCTATTGAGAATAGAGCAGTAACACACATGGATTATATGTTGACTTTGTTTCCTCTGATCTCTTCAAGGGATCTCTTCAGATTTTTTGCCATTTTTAAACTGATGTTACTGGTGTTATTTCTTGGATCTTTTATATATTTTCAGTATTGACGTCTGTCAGGTGAATGTACACTGTGTCTTCACTCTGTTTTTTTCATTATTTGGGAGAAGCTTTAAGACTTAAAGTGTGTGTGTGTGTGTGTGTGTGTGTGTGTGTGTGTGTGTGTGTGTGTACATGCCACAGCCTGAGTGGAGATCAGAAAGCAACTTGCCTGAAGGAGTTCTCTTCTATAACCATGTGGGGCTTAGGTTTGGTAATTGTGCCTTTATCTGCTAGCAATCTTGCCCATTCTAGAAGCTTATCATTTTTATATAATCTTTGTCAAATTTCATGTTTGTTTCTTGTGCTTTGGGGGTCTTATACTGCTGTGGGATGGTCTGTATGGCAAATGTGTTGCTGATTGGTCAATAAATAAAACACTGATTGGCCATTGGCTAGGCAGGAAGTATAGGCGGGACAAGGAGGAGAATAAAGCTGGGAAGTGGAAGGCTGAGTCAGAGAGACACTGCCAGCCGCCATGATGACAAACAGCATGTGAAGATGCCGGTAAGCCACGAGCCACGTGGCAAGGTATAGATTAATAGAAATGGGTTAATTCATGATAGAAGAAGTAGATAACAAGAAGCCTGCCACGGCCATACAGTTTGTAAGCAATTTAAGTCTCTGTGTTTACTTGGTTGGGTTTGAGCGGCTGTGGGACTGGCAGGTGAGAGAGATTTGTTCTGACTGTGGGCCAGGCAGGAAAACTCAACCTACATTGTACAGATAATCATAACCTGTACCAATATCTTATAATGTTTCACCCTGATAGTTTTTGAGTTTCTGGCCTTGATTAAAGTCCTTGCTACATTTTGAGTTGATTTTTGTGAGGTGAGGGGTGAGAGATAGGGATCTAATCTCAATCTTCTGCATGTGGGTATCCAGTTTTCCAAGAACAATTTATTGGAGAGGCTGTTCTTATTCCAAAGTTTTGTCTCTGGCACCTTTGTTGAGAATCAGCTAGCTATAGACATGTGGATTGTTACTGGTTTTTTACTCTGTTCCACTGGTCTATGTGCTATGCTATGCCAACATTACGCTGCATTACTGTGGCTTTGTCCTATGTCTTGGAACCAGGTACTATAGAATGCCTCTAGCTCTGCTCTTTGTGCTTAAGCCCTTTAGGATCTTTTGTGCTTCCGTACTTATTTCAGGCTCACCTTTTTAATTTTGCAAAAAATGTCATTGCCATTTTACAAATGTTGTACCGATCAGGAACCTACTTTAGTCCTTAGGTACCCATCTGTCTTTTGGATACCTTCTTTTATGAGTCGTGCATCCACCATTGATGGGTAGTTCACAAATTGTAGTTGTTTCTGTCCCTCAGGTATGGCAGTAACGGCAAACCTGAGGCAGAAGAGCCTTTCAAAATGATGGTAGCTGTGGCTTGTGGCACCAGCCTCATGTGGGAAGAGCTCAGAAGAGTGAAGGATACAGCTCTGCTTTCATAGCTTCTTTTTCATTGTTTGAGAATGCCTCTGCACCCTGCTCAACGTTACCTCCTTTTTACACCTGAAAGGTTATTTCTCTGCTCTTGGTCTACTCCACTCTTCTGTCACACAGGCATTCTAATATTTTTCTGCGGGTTTTGGCTGCTAGTAACTAAGAGTGAAGACCCTGAATCAGAGGGTCCCCGCTTTGGTATAGTCTTCTTCTTTGTGCCACAATTTAAGGCACAAAGAATGCTGTATACAGAACATGAGAGTACACAAAGAGCTGTGTTCCCTTGCATGGTCCTGACAGTACACACCCCAATCTCAAACTCTGTGTGTTACACGGGAAGGATTGGTACAGAGAGAAGTGCAGAGAGAAAGAGGTATTAATTTATTTATATCTTACAGCTCACTGGTGGACACAGTGGAGCATACGGTCTTCAGTTCACTCGAGAGTGTGCTAAAGGATAAAAGAACCTCAAATGAGTTCAAGTTAATTACAACCTGGTGATTATAACTGTCATTCAATCTGTTCACTTTTTGAATCTTCAGATTTTGTCACATATAGGGCTGGTGCTGTAGTGCAGTGGGAAATGTGCCAGCCTAATACGTGCAAAGGCCCTAGCCATACGACCAAACAAAACTTCACATGTAAGTCAGCTGTTTACAGTCTAAGACATCATATGCCCTTAAATGACGTTTCACATTTTAATAAATACTTCAATCTTGTTTAAAGAGGGAAGAAGTTGGATGTTGTGGCATACGGCTACAATTCCAGTTTTTGAGAAGCTAGAGCAAGAGTATCACAAGTTCAAATTCAGCCTGGGCGACATAACAAGACATCTAAAAAAAAAAAAAAGCCAAGGAAACAGAAAAGGGAAAGAAAGCAACGTTCTTGCTACTGAAGCTGAACCAATGTGTGAAAATTATGGTAGAATTTACTTAAAATCCGGTTCAGTGTGTAAAAGCTGATCCAGCTTGTCACATCTGATACCTTGTTTCCTAAGTGCCTCTTTTACCTTCTTACCTCCCTTGGCTGTCTTTCCTGCACCAGAAAGCGTCTCATAGGTATGAGTTTAAGTTCCTCAATGTATGATGTGTTTGGTTTGGAGGTACCTGCTTCATCTAGGAGCTGAGGTTTGAGGGTGACGAACACATCGAGAGTTCATTGTTTCTGTTCTCTCCCTCCAAGGGCTCCTCTGCTTCCTTTTCCCTGTTATCTCATCACTTCAAACAGGATCTCGACTTTCTTACTCAGGGTAATAAAATCTAACACACAGAAAGCTGGAAGTTTTCCTAATTGTTTCAGCTGGTGGTTACTTAGAGTGTTAAACACACCGTGGGATGTAAAAAGCATTGCTTTATGAAATGTACCTCTTTTATCCAAATTGGTCCCAAATGATAGAAAGGTCCATGAATATGCTAGAGGAACCACTTCTATGAACCCTCAAATCTTATGTCTCTCTATGCTTCTGTGTGTATGTATAAGGGGGCATCTGTTGCTGTGTACACATGAAAATACAAACAGCACATGTTTATATCCGTATATTTTCCATTATTCATTGCTAATGCATTTTGTTAACATATTAGTGTATATCTCACAGTTCACTGGCAGATCCTTTACCACGTAGTGACTCAGACTCCTTCTGGGAAAGGCTAGAAGATTAAAAAAAAAAAAAAACCACATACAGTCAGATGCCACGTGGTTCCCAAGATATAACTTTCTGGCTCAGATTCTCCTGAATTATTCTGAATGCTATGAAGCAGCTAACGTTTACCCACATGGCGCTGTTACTTGAAACTTCCATATACGCTTCCTACAAACCACAAATTGCCAGTGGGACCCCATTGCTGAAGAAAACCCCTACGCAAATCATTGAACATGGAGAAGTCAAGCTGGTGCCTCCACAGAGCCTTCACCCCCGGCATGCTGGCCTCTTTGGTGCAGGAAGGTACTCTGCAAGCTACCAAAGGAGAAATGTAAACACCAACCTCGCCGCTTTGATTTATAGAATATATGTTTAATTATTTTTGCAATCCTGGGGATGAGATATAAGCCCTTGCACATGCTGAGCCCGTTCTGAGGCAAAGCTTCCATCCAAGGAAATGACACACTTGGAGAGTTAGAACCACTGAGCTCTGGAGACAGGGTAAGATCCAGGATCTTTTAGCCTGTTCTAATAGGCTGTGGGGGCCTCTGCTCCCAGCCCACTGCTGCCCTCTCCTGGCTGTAAAGAGGATCCCTTCTATTTGTGACCAGCACTTTTTACATAGTGACTAAAGGTGACAAGCACCAGACAAGACCCTCTCTCTGACTTGTTATCTTTTTCTACATGATTCAAAAGACAAAGATTATTTATGAGAAAACATTAGAAATAGTTTAAAAGGGAACTTGTAATAATATGGATGCTCCTGACTGTGAATAACACAGATACCAATCTGTGTATGTGTGTATGCAAGCACGTGTATATACACACACACATATAAACTCTCACATATACACACACATATATATCTACTTATTCATTTATATCTTACTTTTCTTTCGTGAATTCATTTGAGGTATTCGGTTCGCACAGGGATGTGCTAAAGGTTAAAAACAGACATAGTAAGGCAAGATGAGATATCTTAGAGTTAACAACTATTTGGAATATAATATGATACTTTCCTTAGAAATTATGCTTTACATGATTATAATTAGTAAAATTACAAAAATGCAATTCAAGATCAAAATAGTTTCATTTTTTTTCTGTTAAACCTGACCTAATATTAGCTACTATTAGTGGTGCAATTTGCTTATCTGACCGTGAGATATGATCAGGTAGCTACAGACCTAAGGCAGTGTTTCCACCCCATGCAATGATGGTCTGAGGTTTAGAGGACTATCTTTGACTGGGGGCAGAGATCTGGAGAGAAACAGACACATTAAACTTTCATTAGCTCCATTTTTTCACACTGAGAGCTAGGTTGCTCCTTATCACTGCTAACCTCTTTCTGTTGTAAAGAGAGTTTTCTTCTCTCTTGCTCCACTCAAAATATCAATCTCTCATTTGTTTTTTATGTTTCTGTGAATATATGTTTGCCGCATGTGTATTTTCTTTATTAGCTTACAACACAGACTTTTCCTTGGTGATTGCATCATAGATAAATCTTTTCACCTCATTATGTAAGAGTTGAAAGTAAACTATAATGAAAACTATATAAATTCACAGACCCTTTTAAATTCATGTTAGCTATGATCCCCTCTAATAACATCTAAATTGGTTGATCCCTGAGCCTCCCTCTTATCTAGACCTGAAGAAGTGTCCTGACCATACTCTAGACTCCTTTCAACCAACTTGGTCAAAAAGACAGAAAGTTACCCACAGATGCAGACTTAGATACAGTGCCAAATATACTCTGTACTGTCCAGAAGAATATGCAGAATGGATTTTGCAAAACTGAACCTTCCCTTCTTTTCCTAGTTCTATGCTTTTTATGTATCATGTGTGTACATATTCATGGAAGCTCATGTCCTTATGTAAGTGTTTACATATAGGTGTGTGTGTGCTGTCTTAAATTAACTTGTAACTTGATTTTCACAATTCATTCATGTGTGACCTAGAGTATTCAAAAGTGTAGTCAGGTATGAATATAAATAACTTCTGGAATCAAATAACTACATTAATTCTATGAGTTCTGGGTCGTGAATTGATTGAGTTTTAAATATTTGTGTATATCACTAATTCAATTTGGCATTTTTATATTAAAAAAGAGGCTATCTATAGATAGTAGCAATGAATCTCCTGGGATTGTGTAAATAGTAATTCACCTATAGTAATTTAAGTAACTAGTATCTTAATTCCAGCACATAACAGGTTTTTTGGTGGGATTTATTTCAAACTCAGCTACAGTTTAAAGACACTTGTTCTTCCGACCAGTTTCAAGTCGTCTTTGGTTTCACTTCTTGTGAAAATGCGAGGTGAGAATGAAGCAGCTGTGGATCTGTGGGAGGGGTTCCATCCCGTGTGGTGATGGGCGGGGTTCAGGGTGCCAGTCCTCCGTAATGGCTCTGGGGGGGGGCATATCTGAGGTCCCTTGCCTCTCATCATTTTGGCTGAAGGCTCTTCCATGTCATGACCCCGTCTTCTGCCATTCCTCCTTAACTTTTTTCCTTTTCATCTAACCCAGCAGACTGTCATACACAAGCATACTGAAAAGTTCCTTAGGGTTTAGTGGGTGGTTGCTCAGACTTGCAACCAACTTAAGAGGTGATAGGAAGAACTTAGTGACCAAGTCTGCCCTTCTCAGTGGATTTTTGAGGAATAAATTTAGGTTTATGTGTCTGTCTGCGTGTCTTTGGCACACTGAGGTCTCACATCTCATTGACAGCTTCTCACCATGTACTAACTCATCCACGGAGGTGCTATAAGATTTAGAGAGACACGTGGTGAATATCATGTGACTTCCTAGACTTCACAAATTACCTCTCCTAACACAATCAGTTATTCTGAAACTTGTGTATCACTTTTCCACCAAAATGAATTTATGTATTTGAAATAGACCTACCTTGCCTGGTAAAAAGCTCAGTAAGAGTTTTGTCTGGTGTTTAGCCAAGAGTCAGCTTTCTGTTTTGGGGTTTTTTTGTTTGTTTGTTTTTTCAACTGCAACTGAAAATTCAGTTTCTAGGTACAAATCCCTTCTTCCTTATCCAACGATCTCCTTACTATTACCCCCATAGAGGCTTTCTCTACCCTGTGTAAGTTCCAGAACAGGCCTGTGCTGGGGGCTCTGAGCAATGACGAGGTAGGTTTGTGTTTGGGGTCCCTACTTCAGCACAGTGGCAGAGTTCTGAAGGCTGATGGATTCTTCGAGGACTACTAGCTGTGTTCTTGGCCAAAGGCCCCTCAGCTCCTTCCTATCGTTCCCTCTTCCTGCCTCCAATTAGAATCTCTCTAGCCTTCACCCACTGTACCATACATAAAAGGTCTGAGTGTCGTACGCATTTGACTGCCACAAACACAGAAGGACAATACACTGACGGGGAGAATCATCCTTCTGTGAGCGATTCTCTTTTATTCAACCTGAACCAAATTAAAAAGACTGCTTCCTACAAATACACTAGGAAGAACGTTTAGAAACAGTTCAAAGACTCTCTGTTCTGCCACAGATGCTCCGTGGAGTGCAGCTCCCCAGTTCCAACCTCCTCCCTCTATCAGTTTTATGCTTGGGTTTGTGTGTCCAAGCATATTGCAGAAGTGTGAACACATTAATACATTTATATGTCTTCATTTATATTTTATAACTCGTTATGAAATTGGTAATTCCATCAAATGACATTGATAACAAAGTATCTGAACCTAGGCTAAAGGAAAATGAAAATACATGATCATACACGAATTGTAAGTCTAAGCTTTATTTTACATTAAAAATTTTACATATAAATCTACAATTACATTTTATATAATAACAATTGTTCTATAACCTAATTACCAATATTGAAATATTCATGTATGTGTCATGAATTTAAACATGGGATTTATTTTTTTTTAATATGAGGCTTTATATGCCAGTGCTGAATGCCTCAAATCTGTAGAAATAGAAAAGAATCCAAAGAGAAGCAACTATTACTTTACTCTTAAAATGTAATAGCCTTTCTTAGTTGTACTTATCTTGGATATTAGCTGCAGATTATAAGGAAACCCCCTTCTTGACTCAATTTATGATTCTCAAGAGCCTTTATCATATCATTACTTCCATCAATCATGCTGTCTTTCTTGTATGGGACGTGATCAAGTCCCTGCTGTTCTGACAGAGGGGCTCCCTGCAGAATGATAGGGGAGGTCTGGAGCACTGGTCCATGTGGCGGCAGCTGGAGGGGGAGGATGCTTCTGGTCTCCATATCCTGTATCTCTTCTCTTCTGCTAAAAGCCCCACACCTCCCTCTATACTCATCCTTTCTCTTTTCTCCTGATCAGATTCTCTCCTTTCCTGGCTCACACTAGTCTAGTATCTTATAGGAACTCTGAACACTTCCTAAGGGATTGGCCGATACTTAACGTGCCAAATTGGCTGAAGGAAGGATCCTATTTTCCTCAATTTCGTTTAAAATAAATGCAGTCAACTACAAGTCCTACAAAGAGATTATTTAGATACAGTTTAAAAGGCATTCTGATGTCAAAGATACTCTTGAGGTAGTTTTGTCAAATCTCAACCTCTTCACATGGTTTTTATGGGATTTGTGTGTATTTTCAGGCACGTGCGTGCACATGCCTGTGCGTGCACGCTGATGGAAGTTTGTAGATCTATGTAGGAACATACACATATACATATTTACATGTGTGTATATATAAGAGTACATATGGGTGTATGTTTTTAATTCAGTTCACTCACCTATCACTCATAACTCCACAAACGGATTGTGATGCCAATTCATCCGCATATGTTCTAAATGATTGAAAAGTATGTAGTCAGTAAAAAGTACATATATTTAAAACATAGTCACTTTTGAGGGGATCAAATAACTGCATTTAATATACTTATATGGTAGCTAATAGCCATATGAAAATCACTAATTTGCATCTTGTAGGCAACTGAGGAAAGCTGGGAATGGGAGAGGTGGCCTTCCCAGGGATGAGCACATCAATTGGTTGTCCAGTGCCAAATGGTCAGCACTGAAAACACACATACAAATAACACTCTACCAACTGAGCAGATTATATTTAGCAATATATGCATATAATATACATATATATACATGCATGCTATAATAATTAATGACAGAAGTGGCCATGGATTTGAAGGAGAGCAAGGGGGTATCTGGAAGGGTTTTGAGGAGGGAAAAGGAGGAAGAGGGTAATGTAACTAAAATATAACCTCAAAAATAAAAAACGTAGTGCATCCAGATTAACTATTAATTCCGGAGTGTAACAGTCCGTTGGTGCACTTATTTCTAATTCAGCTACAGTTTGTGGGCCCATAGCTTTCTGGCCACATCTAAACCCCTGAGTCCTAACTCTGTCTTCTCCCATCTTCCTTCCACCCCGGTGTTTCTCTCCTCCCCACGAGATAAGATGAAGTAGCTGCAGATGGGAGGCAGCGGCTCCATCTGATTCAGCAGTGAGCATTCATGTGGGGCACTAGCCTCGCCTGGCAGTGGAGCGTGAATGGTCAGGGACACATGCAGGTTCACTGGCAGATCTTTTTCTGCTAAGCCTTCCAACCCCTACCAACCCACCACTCTGTCTCTATGCTCTGAGGAGACTCTCTTTGGTCCACACACTATTGGTATCTCACTTAGTAAATCTGATCATTTCCAATGCAGTTGCTATTAAGGGTGGGAAATACTGACCCCCTCCCCAAAAGCATCTCATTGAGAGAGAGGTATACTTCATTTTTGCCCATGGTGTACCTGGGGGTGGATCTTTATAGACCTCAACTTCCTTTTATTCTTTTTTAGATCAAGTCTACTCTTTGACTATGTCATGTATGTATATAATGCGTTCTGATCCTTCTCATCCCTTATTGTCTTCTATCCTTTTCCATCCCTCCCACTCACCCTCCAAACAATCCCCCTTACTACTTTTATGTCTTTGTTTTTGTTTTTTGACACATCTAGTTTAAGCAGGGTCACCCACAAGGGCCCGGATATGGAACTAGCCGCTGGAGTGTGGGTAACTACCCTGTGGCTACACCACAGAAGACAATGATTCCCCCTTCTCTAGCAGCCCTCAACAACCAGCAGTTCCTGGGGAGGAGGAAGCAGGGCCTCACAGCCCCTCCTCAACCCATGAATGAATGTTGTCAGGCCCAGTCTCAGCACAGGCAATACAGCTGCTGTGAATTCATGACTGCAACCATGTCATGTCCTAAAGGTCAGGTTTCACAACACATGTCCCCATCATCCATCACTTACATTCTTTCTACCCACCCTCCTCCAGTGCTCCTTAAGCTTTAGAGGGTAGGAAACGTGTCCCATTTAGGGCTAGGTACTCAGCTGTCTCTTAATGTTGGCTTCTTTTTTCTTTTACTGTTCAATGTTTCTGTATATGTTGTGGGATATTTGTACACTGTGTGAAGATACAATGCTGTGATTGGTTTAGTAAAGAGCCGAATGGCCAATGGCTAGGCAGGAGATACAGGCGGGATTTCTGGGGAGAGAGAGGAAGAGGAGTTACATAGGAGATACCATGGAGACATGGAGAGCATCCACAGAAGAAGCAGGATGGGTGGTACGTGATAGAACGTAGATTAATAGAAATGGGTTAGTTTAGCTTATAAGAGTTAGTTAAAAACAAACCTAAGCTAAAGCCAAGCTTTCATAATTAATAATACGATTCTTTGCCATTATTTGGGAGTGAGTTGGGGCCCAAAGGAAAGTCTGACTACATACTGGGAGCTGGTGGGACAGAGAAAGACTCATCACATGTATATGTACATGTCTTTATATAAATGTGTATATGCACACACATATTCACATATTTATGCATATATGTATTTTTTTAACTCACATCTCACTGAAGGACTCTGAATAATTCACTGATGTTAAGTCATCTGGATAAAAACTAAGGGATTATAAAAGTACAATGTCACAACAAAACAATTTTCCTGACTTTTTAAGGTTAAAATAACTATAGTTACTCTAAACATTAGCTGGTTGAACTTTGAATATCCATATGAAGATCATTACTTGAACTTGGTATGACATTTTGATTAGGGATTGGGCTTAATAAGTTAATAACTATCTTACCAGGTATGATAACTCAAGCCTATAATCTCAGCAATAAGGAAGTTGAGGCAAGAGTCCAAGGCCAAGGCCAAGTCCAAGGCCAGCCTACATAGTGAGAGCAGGCTAGCTATGGCTACAGAGTAAGACTGCTTCAAAAACAAAAAACAGTGACAAAAATGATTATCTTAGGCCAATGAAAATAATAATATCCACAGATTTAACTATTACCTCAGCACCAACATGTAAGAGTCTTTTGTGGTGGCATTATTTCAAACTCAACTTCAGTTTGTAGGTACACATCACCATGACCTCACCTGATTCCTGACTCTGAATTCTCTTCCTTACCTGCTCATTTTCATAGTTTACATGTGTCTTTTCTGCCCATCAGACAGGGTTTAGTAGCTCACTCTAAAATGATGGCGAGTTTGTGTGGGAGGCATCAGCCCAGCACAGTTGCAGAGCTTTTGAGGATTGGGGACAATTTTAGTATCCATGTGTCCCATCTTCTGTTGGAGCTCCAGAGCCCCATGTTTGATCATTCATTTCCACTGCCTTGATCCGAAGCAAGATTTCTCCTCCTTTTGAATGTTATCCCCAAAATTAAATTGTTGATGTCCTAATCACTGTTATTATTTAGAGACAGGCATTGCAAGCATAAACAGTTACAAGATGAGATCACACTAATAAATTCAGTCTTAATTCAATACGAGTGGTATCCTTATAGAGATGAACACGTTGGAATAAAATGCACATGGGAAGAATGCTAAGTACAAATTGAGGCAGAGGCATAGAGGATGGATCCACATGCCAAGGAATGCCAAAGATTTCCCACAACCAGTAGTGGGACAAAAGAGGTGTCAAACTTAATCTTCTTCAGAGCCCTCAAAAAGAGCTAGCCTTGAAGGCATCAGGTATCAGACTTCTACCTCTGTGGGGTGTGGGGAAAATTGCTATTGTTTAAGCTATCTAGTTTGGAATGCTTTATTACTGAAGCCACAGCAAATTAACTCAACACTTCAGGTCTTGTCTCACACACAGGCAATTCGACAGTTTTCTGTGAGTTTGGGTCACTAGGTGCTAAAGTTTCTCCTGATGCATTTCTCATTTATTCAACTAGATTCAAAACAAGAAAGAATGTGATAAACAGATGCTGGCATTCAAATACTTTAGAAATACTATCCAAAACACTCCATGCTTAATACCTGGGTATCCAAAACACTCTATGCTTAATACCTGGGTATCTTTATATATACATGTATGTAACTGACCTTCCATTGCTTCCATCATTGGATGGTAGAGACTCTTCTTTTGTGTCACAGCTAAAGAATTAAAATTGTACACAATCAAATACCATTTAAATCACAGGCTTACTTTTCACTAACTCTGCCTACAACTTATAAATTGGTTGAACCAAAAAAAAATTAACCTGATAGGGGAGAAATGGGAGTGGGGGGATGGGTTCACTAACAAACACTAAAGCTCTATAAAAACTCTGGAAATTCACTACTCTGTAAGCTAACTTTAAAAAAAAAAATGGAGGTACCCTGCATGAGTGGACAATGCTGTTTCCAGAACACATGGGTTATGAAACAAACATCTCAAGGGTATGGATGGAATGCTTCAGGAGGCCTCAGAAACACCCAAGGCAGCACAGGTACTGCCTTTGCTTTGGGTTGCCCAGAAGATCTAAATAGTAAGATGCTAGTGCTGAAGACTGGGAAATTTCCTCCCCGTGAGCTAGTTTCCACAGTCATACATCAGTGGTCTTGCTCAGGGCTGGATACCGCATATTACAATACTGACTAGCGAGATGTACCCATGGTGGCAATGGGGGCATAAATGTTCTGGGGGTGACCAATTGCTTTCTGCCTGGATTTGAGGCCAGCTCGACAGGAGAGAATTCATGACTGTGGAGGCCATCAGCCCTAGACGGGGACCTACTATTGTTATCTTGCTAAATGATCATGCTGTCAAACTGTCTTCTAAATATTTATGCTTGGATCCAACAGATTTGCACTAGTCTTACCCTTGGTCAGAGAAGCTTCAAGCTGTGGTTAATGAGGAGAAATAACTGGTCACAGTTCTGCTGATGTTAAGTCACTATGAATGCTTGGTCCCTGAATGGAAACCCTAGGTTCAGAAAGCATCATGAAAGAAGGGGCAGAAAGAATGTAAGAGCTGGGGCCGGGGGAGGATGCTGTGACTGCTGTCTTTTCAGACACGACATGGCCATTGCACTCATGGACTGTGGCTACCTGAACAAGACCTGTACAAGATCAAGCCGGTCAACACTATGGCATGGACTGAGGAGGGGTTCAAGAGGTCCCAACCCTGGCTGAAGAGCTATTGGGAACTGATGGCTATTTGGGCAGGAAGAGTCATATTTCCTTGGGTATGAGTCCAGGGGAAAGCACTTATGTCCCAGTGAATGGTGCCACGCACAGTTGCCATAGGCAGCGCTAATTGAACTCCGTGTGCTAATTAAAAGTAAAAGGGGATTCGAACAGAAGTATTGACCTTTGTCCCTAGACGTGAAGGTTTATGTGAATGAAAGACATGGGCTTACAAAAGAAACTTTAATATGTCAAGATTTAGAACTTTAGTTCAAAACCTAATGTGATATGAAATAGTCTTTTGTGACGGAATTTATTTTAAACTCAAATTAATTTCTATAGGAAGTCACCCTTCTTTGTTTCTGTTTTTGTTCGGCAATCTATGCTTATTATATTTTCAGGAACGATGTATAAGATACATTTAGATATAGGAGATTAAGTCACAGAATGCCCAGGGGAAATTGGATTTTAAAAATGTAAGATACAAACCAATTTTCTCTTTTTTATAGGAAAAAACTTGTATTTGCTATTAATAGTCCACCCATAAATGATCTGTTATGTAACAGTGCAATTGTTTGCTGTTAAGAAAAATTTCTCAGTAAAAAGTAATACAATGGGCTGATGTCACCTCCCTTAGCCCATCTAGTTTCTGTTCCTAAGTCCTGTCACTTCCTCCTCAGGTTTACCTAGGAAGGCTGTGTTTCCCACCAGTCATTTGATGTCAAGGAACAGCAGGGCTGGAAGCTGGAGGTGCTGCTAGTGGGTCTGAGTTGGGAGACCCGGCTTCCGTGGACGCCAAGCTCTGGAGCACTCTTGTTTATCCAGAGTTCCTCTGCTGCCCACCCCTCCCAACTCTGAATAAGATCCTTATCTTCCTGGATCATCATGAACAACACACACAGTCATTGAAACAGTTGAACTAAGCATTTGGCTTGCTAGACTCTGAAGTTTTCAGCAGACTATAATCAAGTATCTTTTTTTTTTTTTTTTTTTTTTTTTGGTTTTTCCAGACAGGGTTTCTCTGTGTAGCTTTGCGCCTTTCCTGGAACTCACTTGGTAGTCCAGGCTGGCCTCGAACTCACAGAGATCCTCCTGGCTCTGCCTCCCGAGTGCTGGGATTAAAGGCGTACGCCACCACCGCCCGGCTTGTGTACGGCATTTTTGATTGGGGACTAGATACAAAATGATGGGCCTAAATCAAGTATCTTTTGATCAGGCCCATCATTTTGTATCTAAATCAAGTATCTTTTGATCAGGCCCATCATTTTGTATCTAGTCCCCAATCAAAAATGCCGTACACAAGCCGGGCGGTGGTGGCGCATGCCTTTAATCCCAGCACTCGGGAGGCAGAGCCAGGCAGATCTTTGTGAGTTCGAGGCCAGCCTGGTCTACAGAGCGAGATCCAGGAAAGGCGCAAAGCTACACAGAGAAACCCTGTCTTGAAAAACCAAACAAACAAACAAAAAATGCCGCACATAGATGCTGAAAGGTTGTCGTGTATGCTGTGTGTTGTCACGAGTACGTTAAAAAGGTTTTTCCATCCAGATTGAAAGAAAAAGTCAACTCACCAAATGTTGTCATTTAGGTTAGAGGACTGTGAATCGCTAACTGACTCCATTTTATTTCTGTGAACCAACAAAAAAAAAAAATATGCAGAAAATAAAGTTAGACAATATCAAAGAATTCATGATTTTCCCTATAGGGCACAAAAACGAAGTTACATGCAACAAATTGTGCAGCAGATGGCAGAAGCTTAGGCCATGGCCTCAGGTTAGCAGAGTGGAAATGTGAGCTGTTCTTGGGGGTGTATGTGCATGCACAATGTGTGTGTGTGTGTGTGTGTGTGTGTGTGTGTGCACACTCATAGTGACTTAATATCAGCACTTTGACCAGTTATGTCTCTTCACTGACCACAGCTTACTGCAAAAAGAAGCTTCTGTGGCCAAGACACACATTTTTGCTGGAAATAGGACATAGCAATAAAGGGTCAGCAATAAGGATTAAATGTCCTCCACATGTTTTCTACCATTTTGTCAGCAGGCTACTGTGGGACTAAGAGTCACCTGGAGAGACCATAATGGAGGAGAGAGAGGATGGTGAAGAGAGCATCTCCCTTCATCTCTGCCCAGTGTGGCCACTGGGAGTCCTTGGTAGAAAGTGCTTCTGCAGGTCAGAGGCTAACACAAAGAAATGGATATGGGCTGGAAGGGAAAGCTGAAAGGTCCCATGGGAAAGAGCTGGGGACCCTCTGTATGAAATCCTTGAGGACTAAAAAATAAAGAGTAAACAAAATACAACATATGAAAGTCTCAGAGAATAATACTATCAAATAAACAAATGATTAAAATTTAAAAATTGATACCATACAAAGTGATATATTTAAATTTTTACAATATACAGATATTCTTAAGTTAATACAACTCCTATGAAACCTCAGACCAGAACAATGCCTCATGGCAATGAACACTTACAAGTAAAGATGGGCTAAAGGGTAGACTGTGTGACTCACTGGGCCACACTGCAGCTTCCATGCTGAGATTTTTTTTCAACTTTTAAATTTTCTTCTTGAAGTTTGCAAGGGAAGAGGGCAGGAGCAAGGGGACAGGGAGATGAGTGGGGTCAGGGTGCATGATGTGAAATCCACAAAGAAATCAAAAAAAAGTTTTTTTAAAGACTTCATAAATACAATTAAATAGTTCTTAACCAATCAATTCTCTAGGCCAGACTAGTATCTTCTATCTCTGTACCCTGTATTATAGATATATTTACTTGAAGTTTCTAATTTTATATTACTACCTCATGGAACATAGCATATTTTAGTTTCATATCATACTGCCTGTGAGTCCTGGATTTTTCCAATAAACACTTGTCATTTTGTTGATTTAAAAAAAAAAGAAAAAAAGAAGTAAGTAAATACTTGAACAAATAAGTCAATAAAGCCCCTTCTCTCTTCCTGAACCTAGTATCATATGTAATATCTGAGCTTAAGTTTGCACTGTTTCGCTTCAGTCTCCATGGCTCCTGGTCTTTAGTTTCAAGTCCCTTTTCCCATCCTACTCTGCATCTTAAAAAGCACGGATGTCCTGCCCTCCTCACACAGGGACTCTGTTCAGTCTGACGATGGCCCTGGCTCTAGAGCACCGGCCTTGCCGGATGGCAGCAACCTGGCAGGTGAGGACCACTTGCAGGACTAGTGTTTGTGTTCTCTTCCATCCCAGACCTACTGTGAGTTCCTTCTGGCTCCACATGGAATTCCCTCCTCCACTGGCCAACTCTATTAGAGTCTCAAACACAGTAAGATGTTAGAAGAAACCCTAGGAGAAAGATGACTCTGTCTATGGCTTCTTACCTAAGACCAAAAGTATTCCATGCAGAAGCTTCTCATGAGAGGATGTTAGACACAGCACTGAGAAAATTCTATGCTCAGTTAGATGTCCCTGCAGTGAACAGCCCATGTCTCAATTTGTGTGAGCATGCATGAGTGTATGTGCATATATATATATATATATATATATATATATATACACACGTACATAGTTATCATTTACATCTTACATTTCATTAGTCATTCCACCTGAGAGCACTGTTTGCATCCGGTTGAGACAGTGCTAAGTGATTAAAAGACATACAGTAAGACACAGAATTGCTTCCTAGATTCATGTTTTCATAAAAGTTCAAATTAGTTATAATTAACCTCTTGCTTATAAATTGATTGGTTCCTAATATCCTCACATACAAATCAGTTATTTGGAATTTAATGTCCTATTTCCTATAAATGACACTTTATATGATAGTAACACTATTAGAGTCCTGTAGAATATAGTGACTCAAGATTAAGAACAATTATTTCCTACTGAACCAGACACAATAGGAAACAGCCCTTTACCTTGTTAGCATCCCTCCAGTCCCATCTAATGTCTCGCTCTTCAGTCCTTCCATCCCTCCTTACTTTTACCCAACATGTCTGCCTTCCCTGCCCCTCATGGAAGGTACAGTAGCTACAGGCCTGAGCCTGTTCAATCCAATTGGATGTTTTGGTTTTAGAGTACCTACTACTCACCCTAGTGGCAGAGCTCTGGAAGGTGAGGCACACTTTCAAACCCCATTATGCCCCTTCCATTTTCTGCTGGGGACTCTGCTACCTTCCACTTCTATCTCCTCCATGTCCCAAGCAGAACTCCCTCCTCTTTCTAGACTAAGCTGAGAAAGGGTCATACGCAGGGTTCCTGAGGGCATCCTAAGAATTCTGACTGCTAGATATTAAGAGTTATAAACAGGTTATGACAAATCCCCTCCCGCCTGGTGATCAACTTAATTTTTTCTCTACTTCACCCCTAAAAGAAAGAAAGTTACATACACGTGTTTTCATCGCTAAGAAAAATCAATAAACCAATTAGTGCTATATGTTCCCAATATGTGTTATAACTCAGATCAGTCAAGTCAACTCTCCCACTGTCACTGATCTGCGAGGACACAGACTGCGAGGTGACGATATCAGCAACTCTGCCATAAAGGAAACAGCACAAGTCAAACACTCTACAGGGCAATCCCATTTTTCTCCTATCAGATTCCAGGGAACGAAAAGTAAAAATCACAAGGAATTCTGAGAGAACTGAAGAAAGGGACTCAGGGTCCAGAACTGGGGACCCTGCAGCAACCTCTGTGTGTCCTGTGCATGTGCACATCCCTGAAATGAGGACAGGGCCTCTGAAGACAACCATCATGGTTTGCCTTTTTATTCCCTGTTTGGTACGTCATTCAAGTAACTCTGGAAAAGCTTAGTAACGGCAAGCTAGACCTGTAAGTATAGGGATAGGAAAGGGTACCCCTGAGGTACCCTTGAGGGAAAATAGAAAAAGAAATACCACAATAGTAAGGAGTAGTTCCTGGTCACCTTTATTCAGAGATTAAAGATGTTCTGAATCACATTTAAAAGCTTTTGTAAGGGCAGAATAGGGTGGAACATACAACCAGTGGTAGAACAGACAACCGAGACTTCCCATTATCCAAATGCTGGTTTGGGGTGGTTTCGTCATTTTAGAAAACTAATCTCCCCTCTGTAGATTGTGCCATATATAAAACACATCTTTTGATGGTCAGATAAATAAAACCATGCTGACTGTTTATCATTCGCAAGTATAATTGAGTTTTAGACATCTTGCCTTCCAGGGTATGTTACGCCACAACATTAAGTGTGATGATACATACCTGTTGTAATTCTAGCTTTGGGGAGACTGTGTCAGGAGGACCTTGAGTTAAAAGTCAATCTGGGCCAGTTGTGGAAGCTCTGTCTCCAACACACACACACACACACACACACACACACACACACACACACACACACACAAAGCACTATGTTGCAACAACAGAAACTAATACATACTTTTGAAATTCAAAACATATTCTCATAAAAATAATTTTCCCTTATGATAACCTGAGAAATGCATTTTTTTATCTGGAAAAAAATCCTTGTGGCATCCTCCATCCCATACTCCAGAAACAAACTGGAAATAACATATTTTAAGAAATAACAATCAAGGTGGCTGTAATGGTGCACACCAATGATGCCAGAATTTCTGAGGTAGGAGCAGGAAGATCCAGATACAAATTCATCTTTGGCTATTCATCAATATGGAAGTGAGCCCAAGCTACAGAAGATCCTGTCTCATAAAAAGAAAGAAAGAAGGGGCTGGAGAGATGGCTCAGAGGTTAAGAGCACTGACTGCTCTTCCAGAGGTCCTGAGTTCAATTCCCAGCACCCACATGATGGCTCACAACCATCTGTAATGAGATCTGGTGCCCTCTTCTGGCCTGCAGTCATACATGCTGTATACATAATACGTAAATAAATCTTAAAAAGGGAAGAAGAAAAAAGAAAGAAAGAAAGAAAGAAAGAAAGAAAACAAATAACAATAGAAATAAGCTAAATAAGACACCAAAGAGAGCTATGTCATGACCTGTGACATACAGGATAGATGGGCTATCAAAGGCAATCTTGAGGGGCCCTACAAGGTACCACACACAGGAGATGAATGTTTTCAAGGTATTACCCTGGTTGAAGACCATTAAAGCCTCTTCTCAGAAGCCAGCAGTGACCACTCAGGTAGAATTAAGGTAAAGTACACCAGCCTACACGGCAGGGAAGGGCCGAAGCCAATCACCAGGTCTTCACACTCTTAGCCCCTCCATCTCCAAAGCCCAAGTGACAACCCCTGAAGAGCGTCCCCTCCAATCCTGCTTTTCCCAGGAGCTTAAAGGGAATGTAGCCTGACCCAAGCAGTCGCCTAATCCACAGTGTTCCCAGGTTCTGAAACTCTGCTCCAGACCCCTTTACCTCTGAATAGCAAGTAGCTCGCCTCCTCTCCTTGCTCGCGTCCTCAAAAAGCCCTCCTGCTTCTCCTCGCACCTCCTTATATAAACCCTTTCTCACCTGGCTCCTCCCTACCACTTCCTGTCAGCTGACGCAGCCTCCTGACCTCAGGTGAATTTTATTTAATCAAATGCATCTTTGCATCATTAAACAAACGTTTCAGAGCAAAAACAAAAGTAACACACCTTGAAATAATATTCTACAACGAAGTTCAGATTTTTAGGTTGCAAAAATACTGTGTGCATCTTCACCAATAATATCAGCATTGCTCTGAAAGTGAGTCTAGTCTTTTCAAGTTTGTGTTTGGTGTGTTTTCAAGAGTCATGCCAATAACTAAGAAAATTATTGCTCAGATTTTGAAGCAAGTAGACATTTTACTGCCTTAACTTAGTTCTTCATCACCCCACATTTCAAGGGTATCTTAAAAGTAGACATTCTATTTGGTTTCCCTGTGGTAACTGAAATTTTCAGAGGTTCTGTTTTCTATTATTTTCACATAGCTGTCCTTCCAACAATTTTTTTCATTAATTTTTTTCTTTACATCAACTTCTAGATATCACATATGGCAGTGAACTTCAAGTTTCCAACTGATAAGTAGTTGAACTTCAGAAGAAACATTATCCCCCAGACATATCTCAAATGAACATCCTAGCATGCTCATTTAGTGTGTTTGGCTCATACTGAACGGAAGTATTTACTAAAGTTTTTTATAAGGAAACAATTATTTGGGGAAATATTTACAGGAAATAACAAAAAGGATAGCTCTTACATGCTATGCTAAGTGCTTTTCATCCAGTTCATTTAGTATCATGATAATCATGTGAGGTCTGTAATATCAATTACTATTTTAAATGTGAGCCAAGAGTAACAGAAAGGATGAGCAATGTGCCTCTTGTCACGAGTCTGGATGACAGACCTGCAACTCAAATCATCTGAATCAACCGTCCATACTATCAGCCATACGATTTTTCCAAACTTTTCAGTGGTTTGAGTGGGTCTGAGAAATGTATAGTTATAGTGTGTGTTTCTTTGTTGCTAACAAGCACTGTGACCCTCTAAGAATAAGCATTTGAAGAAGCTCCTAAACTTATTTAACTACAGAAGTCTTTGGAACAAAGAAAAAAGTGGGAGGAACACATTTTGCAAACATTGTATTAATGACATTTCTTAATTCTGTTTAGTAGAAGCCCTTTATAAACCAGTTCTGGACTGACCATTAGCTCAAAAGTCTAAGCTAAGATATTCTTTAATGTTGTTATTTTTCAGCCTGTTTGTAAAGAAAGTCTAGAATTTGATGATTTACGATCCATGTAAGTCATTTTTCGTGTTCTGGGGAGGCATTGACCTTAAAGCATGGTTCAAGTTCCTTCAAGCCTTAAGAAATGAGATTCCTTTACAAAAAACAGTTATTTGTAAGCTTCTACTAATTTTCAGTAGGAAGTCCAATAAGGTTGGCCTGTGTAGCTGGAAGGTTTCTTGGTCCTGCCTGCACGCCCCCACCATGAACCTGCAACCACTTATAAAATAATCATTCAGAGGCTTAATATTATTTATAACTGCTTGGCCATTAGTTCAGACTTGTTACTGACTAACTCTTACACTTAAATTAAAGGCCTGTGCAGAGTACATGGACAAATCAGATCAGGGAACAGTGTTCTGACCCCCAAAAGGGTCTACAACTGTTTTGTTTCATAGGAAACCTTCTTAAGTGATCACTGGGTTTCCCAGATGGCTTCCGTTGAGGAAGAAACTGGCAGATACTTAAGTGACTCCTTAGACTGAGCAGATTGACGTGATGGGATTTTCCCCGTAGGACATGAATAGTATTATGTAATCAAATTACCTCCTAAAGAAGGTAAGACCTGTGAACTGTCCTAAACTAACTTGGTTATGAACAGCTCTCATGATTCATTTTGGCAGGCAGGAGTAACCACAGTACAAATTTGGGGCAGGTGAAAGTCATTTATGCCTTTATAAGCATGTTACTAGGCTCTGACAAAGTATGCAATAGAGCAAAACATTTGGCAGCCAAGAAGAACAAATAGTGGCCATGAGCTCTGAAACACATTTTGATATTCAAACATCACCTTACATGAAAGATGTAACAGATTCAACAGAGTCCCAGTAGTACAGGCCAAAATTCTTACAAGCCATGGGCTGAAGACAAGACCACATAGGGACCAAGTCTCAAGTGTCATTCCCAAGGTTATACAGTGAAGGCCTCATAAGAATCTTACATCGCGTTCTCTCATAGGTAGAATTGCTTAAAATATTGTAGCTTTTCATAAAATGCCAGCATCCATTAGTCTCACTAATAAAAATCCAATTTTTGACCTTCACAGGGATGACAAACATTATTTCAGGAATTGATTGAGATGGATCAGCTGAAGTGCCAAGTGGTGACCATTTCTGTGAAATGGCTTCCTGGATCAAATACTAGCTTACCAACCCTACATAGAATATCCACCAATATGTCAAACAGCTGTCCCTAGAGGAAAAGTTTAAAGTGACTGGAATATGCTTATTGTCACACTACATAAATTGTAGTATTTTAAAGGAAAATTACGAGCACAGAATTCTTGAAACTGTGAATTGGTCAAACTCCACTTGTATTCAATTTACATCTATTAAGAAGGTGTGCATTTGTTCCTGACTCTGTTAGCCCAGACTGAGAGCTGTGCTTGCAGAACAGTACACTTGAGTCCTGACGCTTACCTGTTGTATCCATAGTGTTCCAACCAGAATGTCAAAGGGCTCTTCTTGAACCCCTGCATGGTACTGTCCTGTGACTAAACTCAATCCACAATTAACCTAAATGAAGAAATGGCATATGTGAATTTTATACTCAATGTATTATTAAAAGTACATTTTATATAATTGAAATTAGGATGAAAGTCCTATATTCTTATATACATAGACATTCTATATACATATATATGTATATATAGAGAGAAAGTCTTGAATCTTTAATATTCTTAAATCTACAATATGTACAAATTTGTTCTATCTGTGGAATATAAATTCTGTTTGCTTTTGATATTTCAATTCCAGACATACAGGAACAGACTTGTTGAATGTTCAACAAAAATTAAGATCAGTTTAAATACAAGACACTTTAGAGATTATACATTTACTACATGGGACAAGAAAGTACAATAAAACCTTTTTTTGACTTTGCTATTTTTGTTGTTGTTTTGACAAGGTGTTGTATTGTAGCCAAAGCTGGTCTAGAACTCCAGACCTTCCTACATCGCCCTTCTGAGTGTAATGTTTGTGCTACCATGTCTGGCTTCAAACCTCTTTTAAATCAACATGATAATGTACAATATTTCCATCTTGAAACAGTCTAGTCAAAGAATATTCAAGGTCAAAGAAAGAGAAGAGAGACATTCTCAAGAGGTTGTAATATGGGGACTTATCTTGTGCAAGAAAACTGCAAGTCATCAGGAAACAGAGATTGTCAAAGCTAAGAACATCATGGCCAAGTTAATAATATCATGGTGTCTGCAGAGGCAGCCAAAAATGTTTAAAACATACAAACAAATAGACCTGAGGGCTGGAAAGATGGCTTATTGGTTAAGAGCACTGTCTGCTCTTTCAGAGGACCCAGGTTCAATTCCCAGGATCCACAGGGCAGCTCACACCTGTCTGTAACTCCAGTCCCAGGGATTCTGATGTCCTCATACAGACGTACAGGCAGGCAAAACACCAATGACCATAAAAAATAAAAATAACATTTAAAAAAATAGACCAATTTTAGACAAAGATGCTGGTTTTGATTTGGAGCCTACAACACAGCCATCTGTAAAATCTCCATCTTTCAGCACTAACAGCCTGTGCAGTGGAAGCTGGAATCTAATGCCGCTCAGGCAGTGCCTGGAGCTGCTCCGGTGTGAACCAGGACAAGCCAAGGCAGAGGCAGATCTCTAGGGGGTCCCCACTCCACTCCCTGAAAATTATGGACCCCATTACCTCAGGCACTGCTTCTGCTGGGACTTGGAGAGAGAGCTGGAGCAACAGTGGGACTGGAATGCAGGGCTGAGCAGAGGGACCCAGAAGGCCTAGTGTCCTATGGCTTAGCTACCCCTCAACCTATGGGGAAGCCGACTTCACTCCAGTTCCTGACACCAGTCTTCTCTCTTGCTGCCCCTCAGGATAACAGCTCTGCTTCTTTTTCATTCTTTTTTATTCTTAATTTTCACCAAACTAAGCTTGTTAAGTCAATGAAATCAGTCAGTTCATGGCCAGGAAGAAGGTTAGTACTACATCTGCCAACCTAATGGTTCTTGTGTCCAGGGTCGAGGTTCTGGGTGTTCCACAGGGAAGGAAGAAGCATGTTGGTTCTTTCCTCAGCTGAGCTAAGGCAAACCTTCCTGTTTAAGTGCTCCTAACAACTCCAGTAAACCCTGTCTGCTCCCCAGCCCCACCCACCAGACCTTCCCCTAAAACTTTCACTTTTCAAATTCTCTTAGTGAGAATGAGATAACAATACAAGCCAACACAGATCCAGAGAGTGGAATGGAATATCCTTGCTCAGACCCTCAACCCAAGGTCTTTATCTGTTGCTAAGAAACAAGTCAATATGTAAATAGAATTCCATGCCATGACAACCCTAAGACAAAGATTCTGGCAATCTTGAGATTGCTGTGAACCGGGAAAGAAAATGAGCTTGATTCCATATGGCAGGAAATTAGAAACAGATGCTCTTCCCTTCAAAGAGTGCAGGCAAAGGGGTTAAGAACTTATGGAGATCAAAGATCACAGGACGGTATCTCAGAGCAGCAATCATCTGGCTTCTATTTTTTTCTTTTGAGTCTAACCGAGTTGATGTTTCTTCTTGCGGTGGTTTGAATGAGAATGGTCTCCATAGACTCATATATTTGAATACTTGGTCCTGATTGGTAGAACAGTTTGGTAAGGATTAAGAGGTGTGGCCTTGTTGGAGGAGATGGGTTGCTGGAAGTGGGCTTTGAGACTTCAAAAGACTTGAATCATTTCCACTGTTCTCTCTCTGCCTTGTGACTGTTGATGAAGATATAAGCTCTCAGCTGTTCCTCCTGCTATGCCTTTACTCTGTTATCATGGACTCAAACTCTCTGAAACCATACACTCCATATTACAAGCTTTCTTTTTTAAATTGCTGCCGACATCCAGCCACAACAGGTCAGAGAAACGGGAGAGGAAATGTGGCGTTGGTGCTACTAAACACACAGGAGACTTATCTGAGGGGACAAAGCTTAATGCTCTTCTTTTTCTCTTATGACTCTATTTTTCTCTTATCCCTTTTATACCACCTAAGACAAAAATTTCTATGCCATAAAAGATTACCTTACAACCACAAGTTACATACTTTCCAAAAACAAATTAAAATCTTTACACAGGAAGAAATCACACTATGATCACATGTTACGTGCTTTTCTTAGAAGCCCATGTGTAGTTAAAGATTTTCCTTTGTAGTATTTCTCCCACCATAGCATCTTCACCCCAAAGCAATGATTCTTTTATTGTTTGTTAACTAAGTTTTAAGCAAGCCAAGTCTGTTTCAGCCAGTTCCTTTGTCCTGGCAGGCAGCTGTCTGTGGTTTTGGTTTAGCAGATTCGTGTCTTATTGCTACTCTACAAAACCTTAAACAAGTGGTCTTCTAGGTAACAACCATCTACTTTTCTCTATATACAATGGGGTCATTTAATTTCCTTTCACAACTTTGTCTTTGGTGCATACCTGGGCCTGTGATTAATTCTGTAAGCTACATGACCAAGGAACTCAGCCCTCACCTTGGGTGTAGAGATGTAATTGCTTTCCTTGATCATTTTCCTATTTTTTCCCCCATAGGCAGAATTCATAGGTCTACAATGCATGAAACTTCCTTGTTCTTATTTTTCATCCTCAGCAAATCTCACATCTAGAAAAGAGGGTAACTCCAAATCTTATTTCGGTCTTTTTTTTTTTTTTTTTGCAAGCTCTCATTGGAGCAATTGGCACAGCAGCCTAAACAATTTCCCCAATCATCTTCACTAACTGTCTCAACCACCTGTATCTTTTATGTTGACTTAGAAAGTTCAATTAAATCATTTATCTAATTAAGCATCATTGATCTTATATAAAAATCATCTTCATTATGATATGCAAGGAAATTGCCCAGTGAGGAGTGGGAATTTCCCATGAAAAATGTGCAAGATACAATGGGATTCCTTCACGTAGTAATCACACCATACCAGATACAGAAAGAACACAATAAATAGCAGCAATCAGGAGAAGGCACAGCAGAAGCAAGGGGCATTCTGGAGACCATTCCCCAGGGCTTTGCCTCTCCAGAGTGCGCCCATCAGAGCTTTGCTATTTGGTGGGTTGTATTCCATGAGCTCCATTGCTGACTGCAGCTCCTCTGACATGGGAACTGAAAATAACAAAGCTACTGTTTAATAAAAACTTTGAGACCAATATATCTCTGGAATAAAGGAGTTTATGAAGCCGTTACAGATGCTGGCCAAAAATAAAAGGACTGGTCTGGACACAAGCTCACTGATCCACCAGCAGCATGGCCAGGAAGAGATATGGACACTAGCGAGATCTAAAGAACCATAGTGCTGTGGGATGTCTTTCTGTGTGCTGTGAATATGTGTTGCTCTGATAGGTTGATAAATAAAGCTGTTTGGCCAATGGTGAGGCAGAATAAGGTTAGGTGGTACATTCGAACTAGCGAAAGAGGAAGAAAGGAGAGTGGGGTAGACACAATGAGCCGCTGCCAGGAGAAGCAAGATGTGAAAGTACTGGTAAGCCATGAAGCCATGTGGCAATGCACAGATTAATAGAAACAGGCTGAGTTAAGTTGTAAGAGCTAGCTAGTGAGAAACCTGAGCCAATAGGCCATAAAATTGATAATTATATAAACCTCTGTGTAATTATAAGTGGCTGTGGGACCACGAGGCTGGGTGGGACCAGAGAAACTTATGGCTACATTTGGTGCCCAATGTGATAGCAAGAATTTCCACCCAAAACCTGGGAAAGCTTTTAAAAAAGGGTTCTAAAATGGAGCCAAGAGTAGCTTCCTAATTGTGTCTCTCAGGCAAGCTGTGCTATAGCAACACCTCAATGTGCAGGCTTGAGCTACAATAGGCCAGTTCGTGGCATGTGGGCTTGACTTACGGCATGGCAGATTCCTGCCACAGTACACAGAGGTATCTCCACTGCATTTAGTAGTAGTGGATTTAGCTTTTGATGGTATGGGGGGGAAAAAAGTTTCTGGGCTACGCGCTAGTGGATGGAAGCATAGGTCCACTGCTTCCCAGACTCCGTGGTGAGCATGGAGCCCAGAGCTGGCGGTAAACATACCTCTGCCATGTTGGGAAGCTGAGGGGGCGGGTGGAGTCAACACCTAAGTCACCATGCAGCTTAGCAGTTTAAAACCTCTCTTGGTCAGAGGAGGATTATAGATTCATAATAAGACAGATACAGATGGAATAAAACTCTAAATGGTTTACAGTGTATGTAAAAATGTATGTAGGCTTGGAAGAGAGAGGAAAGAAGTATATATAGTTATCTAAAGAAATATATACAATTATATAAAGAAATAAATAGTTTTAAAAATAAAGTCTTTAAAGAGACAGTAAAAGTAATATAAAAGTTAAGCCACGAAAAGATGAAAATTACACAAAGAATCTGGATACTGCATATTATTACATTGTCTTTGGGATTTTTAACTGCAGAAAGTCATTTGATTGTAAAGGCTGATGGTGTTTAGAACACAGTTGGGAATTGTAATACTGTTTTAGGAAAGTTTTAGTAGTGGGTTCCCCTCTAGGGTCCATGACCTTACCAACCATGGCCAGCTAGCTCTATTTAGTAGTACCAGGCATGAATTCCTTCCTGTTGAGCATGCCTTAAGTCCAACCTGATGGCTATTGGTTTCCCCCAAGATATAAGTGCCACTGTTGCACACCATTGGGTAGACCTTGCCTTGCTCATCATTGTGGTGCACAGGTATTACATTTGCGTCTTACTACTGATTGCTTTTCTCCCTTGGGAGCTTGCACTGCACCTCCAGCTACTATGAGAACTAGTCCGCAGGGAGGAGGCTTCCACATCAGGTTCCATCATGATTTCTCCAAATTCCTATGTCAGAAGTGCATGATGTCTTCAGCAGTGAGGTCTCACCTTCAGGTTCTGGAAAGCAATCAATCAAGCAATAGCAACAGCCTCTATTGTTCTGGAAATCTCGGCCTCCATTAACAAGTCAGAGGTTTCCCATGCCTGGCACTGGGGCTTTTTTAGGTAGTCTATGGCATCTGAGGGGAGCATTCACACCCCAAATAGCACAATTTCATTGAAATTATTTACATGTGTATACACATATACATTATATGTGTTGTTTTAAGTGAACATAAAATAATGCTTCCCTATGGTTTCTTCAATCATCCTTAGTGTTCTTTTCCATCCTGCCTCTCTCTTGCTCTCTCTATTGCCCTACTCTCCCCTCCCCAGATGAATTCCATCCTCCCATTTTCCCTGTTTCCCCCTTCATACAGCCTTTGTCACACTATCCTTTTCTTAGGAGCCTCTTCCGACACACCGTGGTTTCTTTTTACTTCCCTGGTTTCTGCTAATTACTCCCAGTTATACACTCACATCTAAAGATTTCAAACTGGGATCCACAAACAACAGAGAACATGAGGTATTTGACTTTCTGAGTCTGGGTTACCTCACTCAGCATAATATTTTCTAGTTCCATCTATCTTCTTGCAAATTTCATGATTTTATTCTCCTTTACAACTGAATAGAAATCTGTAGTGTGTATGTACCACATTTTTACCATCAGTTCATCAGTTGAAGGACATTTAGGTTGTTTCCACTTCCTAGCTATTGTGAATAAGTGATTGTCTATGGAGTGGGATGTAGAGACCTTATGCCAAAGATGCCAAAGAGTGGTATAGCTGGGTCATATGGTAGATCTACTTTTTACCTTTTTAAGAATTCTCTACACTGATTTCCAGGGTGGCTGTGCCAGTTTGCAATCTCACCAACAGTAAAAGAGGGCTTACCTTTTGCTGAATCCTCTAGAATTTGCTGTTAGCTGTTTTCTTGATCATAGTCATTCTGCTTAGGGTAAGATGAAATGTCAGTTTAGTTATAATTTGCATTTCCCTAACTGCTAACAGTGTTGAACATTCTTTGAGGTTATTTCATAGCCAATTTTATTTCTTCTTTTGAGAACTCTGTTCAGATCCATAGCCCATTTTTTAAACTTGTGTTTCTTGACTAGTATTTTATTTTCTATGTATGAATGTTTTGCCTGCATGTATATATATGAACCTGGTGAGTGTCTGGTACCCATGGAGGTAACAAAAAGGCATTGGCTTCCATGGAACTGGAGATACAGATGATTGTGAGACACCAAGTGTAGGCTGAGACTTGAACCCAGTTCCTCTGCAAAAAGTAACAAGTGCTGAGCCATCCTGAGTTCTTTGTATGTTAAAGGTTGCTTTGTATCTCTGGATGGCATTTATTTCAAAGTCTATGTGTCGCTGAGGAGAGTGTGTATTTTTTTGGTATTGGGTGGAATATCATATAGGTATCTCTTAGGTCCACTTGATGATGTAAGACGTCATTCAGTTCTGAGGTTCCTCTCTTTATTTTTTGTCCAGGTGACCTGTCTATTGGAGTGACTAGGGTGTTGAAATCACCTGTATTAGGTGCCCCAGGGTGATGCATCTATGTTTAGTATTGTGATGTTTTCCTGATTAACTGATCCCTTGATTAGAATGAGGTGTCCTTCTGTGTCTCTTCTGATCAGTTTTAGTTTGAAGTCTATTTTGTAGGTATTAGGCAATGCCTGCCTGCTACTTGATCTCCTTTGCTTGGAACACTTCTTTCTATCCTTTTAAATGACATCTATAGCTTTAAAGCTGAGTTTCTTGTAGAAAATAGATAAGTTGATTTTGTTTCTTGATCTGTTCAGTCAGCCTGTGTCATTTGGTTGTAGAATCAGTCCATTACTATTTAGAGTTATTTAAAGGTGCGTGTGTAGATCGCAGTCATTTTGGTGGTTTTTTTGAAATTCCAGCAGAGGTGGGAGAAAGTTCATGAGGCTTTAGATGAAGAGCTACAAGCAATTAACATCTGCCAAGGGACGGAGAATTAGACTTCTCCAGTGATGAGCCCCGATTGTTTATCCAGTGCCAAATGGTCACCCCTAAAAATATATGTGCAGGCAACACAGAATGGACTACACAGGACACATTTCTATGTTCTTTTATATGTACATGTAACAGTGATGATTTAAAAACAGGAGGCCATGAGTTGGAGGACAAACATGGGGGGGATACGAGGGAGGAAAGGGGGTAATTGGTGTGAATACATTTTAATTAAACTTAAAAGAAACGAATGTTGAAGACTTACATTTAAATTTTTCTGTAACACTGACTTTAAATTCTATAGGCACTTAAATACATCAGTGATGGTGCACATATAACTATCAGTTTATTGCTGAGAACTTTGATGACCACATCTTTATCAAAGTTATCTAACAGCATTTATGTCAATTCTTATCTTCCAAAACTATTCCTGTTTTCTACAATTACTTTTTTAAGACAAGGCATTAAGGAATACATACATAGTTAAAAGCTGCTGGCTACCTCACATTGATTATTTTTTAATTTCAATTTTATGTGTTTATTTATATATATATACAGGCAAAACATCCATACACATAAAATTATATATATATGTATATATGTCTGTGCACTATGTGTGTACCTGGTGCCAGTGGAGTCCAGAAGAGAGTGTTGGATTCCTGGAACTGGAGCTAGAGACAGTTGTAAACCACTGTATGGGTGCTGGGAATCAAACCCAGATCCTCTGGAAGAGCAACCAGTGCTCTTAACTACTGAGCCATCTCTCCAGCCCATTACATTCATTTTTGATGTGTTACTTTATAGGTGAAAGCTTAGCTCTAACTCAACGATTCTCAACCTAAGGGTTGTGACCCCTTTGTGGGTCGAACAACCCTTTCACAGAGCTCGCACATCTGATATCCTATACATCAGATATTTACATTACGATTCATAGCAGTAACAAAATTGCAGTTATAAAGTAGCAATGAAAATAATTTTATGGTTGAGGGGGTCACCACAACATGAGGAACTGTGTTAAAAGGTCACAGCATCAGGAAGGTTGAGAACCACTGCTCTAACTATTCATCATGAAGTCTGGAGCTGCAGAATTAGCACCAGGTGTATGCACTTTGAATCTGCAGATTCTCCTGCTTCAGAGAAGGCTTGGATTTTAGCAAGTCCCTAGGTAGTTCATATGCACAAATAAAAGGATCAAATAAATGTAAAGTGTCAAGGTCATAACAGAGAACGTTTGGGGGTGGAATGAAGCTCAGTTAGTAGAATTCTTATGTAGCCTGCACAGAGCCCTGGGGTCCATCCCCAGCACTGCATAGAAAGGCACCATCACACACATCTGCACTCAGTACTCTGGAGGAGAAGGCAAGAGGGGCAGACAGACACTCAAGTCACCTTTGACTGCGCTCGGGAGTTCAAAGTCAGTCTAAAATACACAAGAGACTGTGTCCAAAACAATTTTTAAAGGAGAGAAATCCTAGGAATTCCAATACCCCTGACAGACTGGGAACACGGGATTCACAATACTAGGAGATTCTGAAACAAATCAAGATAGCCAACAACATGGGCAGAAGATACTAAGGGGGAAACTTGCACAATTAAGTAAGGCTGATAGTTTAATAGTATCGTGTCAATACCGACAGATGTGCTGTGGCTGTGTGGTTGTTAGCGCTAGCAGGAGCCGGGGAAGGCTGGACATGAATGCTCTGCTGGATCTACAACTTTACTAGAATATAGTGATATTTACAGTTACAGTTTTCGTTTTAGCTGGGCAGTGGTGGCACATGCCTTTAATCCCAGTACTAGGGAGGCAGAGGCAGGTGGATCTTTGTGAGTTCCAGGCCAACCTAGTCTCCAGAGCAAGTTCCAGGCAAGCCAGGGCTACATGTCTCAAAAAAAACGAACAAAAAAATTTTTTTTTTTAATTTTAAGGCCTTGACTTAAGTTTAAGCTCTAGTATTTTTAAGCTCAGTGACTTTTCTGGGCCTGTTTCCTCACTAAAGAATGGTTTGGGATGGATGCTCCTTCCACTCCACTTGAGAACCACAGAATGGCTGTGTTCCTCAGAGTTTGTCCTGCTTTATTCCAACAAAGCAAACAACATTGATGAGCAGTTGCTGACAGGAGGAATCTTGGCAACAATCATGAGATTATATTTGAGGTGATTCATTTCCACTGCTTACCCTTCCAAAGCGCAGAGGCCTGAAGAAATGCTCCCAACTGGCGAAGCCCCCGGGAGCCTCTTTAAAAGCTATCAGGCTTTTCTAAAGGAAACTTACTCAGCCAAAAATATTTCCAGAAAAAAGAGTTTTGTTTTGAGAAACATTCAAAATAAATTTTTGTAAGAGACTGTGAACATACAATCCCACTTGTTAAAGAGTGGTGGAATTTGTTAGGTAGGAGTAGAAGGAAGCAGCAAAACAAGGCAGGCATCTCCAGAGGCAGGAAAGCCTCAGGCTCTCCCGGAAGTGAGGCTGTCCATCTGCAGGTCAGTCCCCCTGCAGTCTGGAAGTGTGTAGATGCCAGCGGGGTTGGCATGTGGCTTCCCCAGGAGTTATCAGTCAGGCCAGCTTTCCCGTCCCCAGGTCCCAGCCCACCTGAGGCTTTTTAGGTCAACAACCCTTCGGAATCAGTAACTTATTTTGTTTCCATTTTCCCCTAGGGTTATCAAAGTGCTTTTAGAATTACACAAATAAAGTTATTTGCCCCTCAAATTTAACTTTATAAATTGAAGCTGTAATTTAAAATACATCTGCTTGTACTTGTAGTATTATTGAAACTTTCTGCCTCCCGAGTCCTGGCAAGTAGGGAGACTATCCCAGGAATGCTTTTGGCGGTTACAAAACAAAGCTGCTTGGCGGAGATCATTTCCCTAGACGCCCTCCCACACCTCCATACTCCTCTGTCCTGACTGTGTCTGGCATTCCAGGCTTTCTTCTTCCAACAGCTTTTGCTTCCCTCTTTTTACTGCGTCTAATTCAAGCAAGACTCGGAATTGAAGGACATGGCCTCAGAGTAGGGGGACTTCCTCCTTCTCACTACTCCCCACATTCAACAAGTTGCTCTCTGGAAGGTTACCCTTTTCTCTCATTTCAGAGTTTAACTCCTGAAGAGTCTCCTTCAACACAAGAACTCAGTGTATTCCGTTGGCCGTGTTTGTGTTGTGTTTGGGGTTGGCTTGGCTTGGTGTCAAAGCTCACTGGACAGTTTCTACAATCACGTCTCTATAGAGTAGAAGTCATCTGGGAAACTCTCTGCCATGCCATTTAGGGTGGGGTGCTTCCAGAGGAACTAGCAAGACCCTTTTAAGGGCTTGAATGGGTAGTGTGCTCAGAGCCAGAAGGTCCTGGAGAATGTGCTTTCCACATCCCTCAGTACTCTTCCTGCCCTATCATGACTACAGGAAGAAAACCATATACCTGCAGTGAGAGTGCTCAGCCAGTACTTGTCGGTTTTACATGACCTGTTTTAGCTGCTTAGAGTTGCACTTGGTTGTTTGATATTATCTATTTACTCCTAGATGACTTTTATAACTATGGTCCTGGATTATTACCATACAATGATTTTAATCCCTATCTGGATTAATTTAAATATCTGATGTCTTTTCCCTTTGAGCACCAAAACAAAAACATTACTTAAATTGTTTCTTATGGAATTGACGTTTATATAGTCTGCCTTGCCTTTAAAACAGGTTATACTTTACGATGTCTGGATGAAACCTATTATGAAACATGACGCCCTCCCCAAGGAAGGAAAGATACAGCAGCCTGATTTTATGTTACCACAGCTCACTCTCTTTAGAATTCTTGTGTCATGCTTTAGTGTCCCCTTTTCTCCCTAGTGTCACAATATGCACCTACACAGTGGCTAATATGCCTGTCTATGTTCTTTCTAGCATCTTCTAATCTGATGGAATGATATGTGGAACCATAAAACTACATAGAAAATAAAAGTCTTTAGACAGTGTGTGTGATAACTGCTCACATGAACATATGTAAGCTTTGAGTGTGATCCAAACAAAGCAAAGGAAATGAGAAAGAAAACAATGTGATTCATTAGACACGGTTCTTTTAAGAGTCTCTTCCGGGGGCTGGAGAGATGGCTCAGTGCTTAAGAGCACTTATTGCTCTTGCAGAGGACCCTGGTTCCATTCCCAGCACCCGCTTGGCAGCTCACAACCATTTGTAACTCAAGTTCCAGGGGATCTCATACCCTCTTCTGACCTCTGCAGGTACCAGGCATGTACATGGTACACATATAAAATGCCATACAAATACACATACACATTAAAAAATAAAATAAAATAAATCTTAAAAAGAAGAGTCTCTTCTGAGTAACCAGGTTACAATAATATAAGATCATGCCATTTTTGAGATGTATTTCATATATATATATATATATATATATGTAACACATATAAGTTTTGAAAAATGTATTTGTCAAGGTGTTACTCAAAGCAAGATACAGAGCATTTCCATTATCCATGGAAGTTCTCTTATGCTTTTCAAACCAATGCCCATCTGCCCCTCACACAACAGGAAGCCATACTCCTAATGTCTATCTCTGTCTATGCTTGCTTGCCCTGGAACTGTTGATTGATGGCTTTGTATGATATATAAATATAACATAATTTGTGAATCCGTTCCTGTGCTGGAGTTTGGGTTGTTTTTGGTGTGAGAACTGTTATTATCAGTTTCTTTTCTTGTGCTGTAACAAATGCCGGACAAAAGCCAGTTGAGGAAGAAAAGATTGGTTGTTCATTGTTTGAGAATACAGTCCAGCATGGAGCGGGAAGCACAGGGCACATTGCAGTCATATCCAGGAAGCAGAGGAGACTGACGCGGGTGTTCAGCCGGATTTCTCCCTTTCATTCAGTCTGAGCCTCCAGGTCATGGGAAAGGGGCTGACCATATTCAGGATGGATTTTCACTGCTCAGTTAAACCTTCTGGAAACATCTTTATAGACACACCTAGAGGTATGTTTCTATGCTGACTACAAATACAATGTAGTTGACAGTGAAGAGTAATCATCACAGGATATTACTAACAAAAGCCCTTAGGAATATTGAAGATATTGTGGACGTGTGCTCTAGTTTTCTTGGCTAAAGACAGAAGTGTGGAATTTTTATTACCAGTCTTTATATGACTCTTATACAAAATTATTTCTTCAATTATATTTATTGGCTTTTAAGTTTTAGAATTTGCCTATAATCAAAGCAAGTGAAATGTAACTACTGTTTTAGAAAAGAAAAAAAAGTAGAGAAAAAGAATGTGATGGGTAGAAGAAGAAAAGGCCCCAAGGGGAAAGATAGGATGTATATAAGGACCCAAAAGATGGTAGGAGATGACAGTGTGTAGAGTCAGACTAGGAAGGACCTATCAGGACACATTCAGTATGCCAGATTTCATCTCTACTGAATTCCATGGATGGTCTTTGGAAATAGAATAGTTTGGGTTAGGGAGGATGCCTGTGTTAAGGGGAAGGGAAAGAATTCCTGTAGTAGAGCCCTGGAGAAATGGGCATGTTAGACTTGGGATGCAGAGATGAGGGCAGATATAAAATATTTGGGGACTAGAATGTGAGTTCCTATTGTCAACTGAAAAAAAATAATTTCTATGTAAGAAAGCAATTTAAACACAGTCAAATAATTTAGCAAGTGCTATTGTTGAAATCTCAATTTACCTTTCTTGGGGAAGGGTCTCTTAGTCAGTGTTCTATCGCTGTGAAGAGACGCCATGACCAAGGCAACTCTTTTAAAAGAAAGCATTTAATCGAAGCTTGCTTACAGTTTCAGAGGCTTAGTCCATTATCATCATGGCGGGGAGCATGGCAGCATGCAGACAGACATGGTGCTGGAGGAGAAGCTGAGAGTTCTACATCCAGATCCACAGGCAGCGTGAAGAGAGAGCTATTGGACCTTGCTTAGGTTTTTGAAAATCTCACAGCCCACCCCCCAAGTGACACACTTCCTCCAAGGCCACACCCCCAATCCCTTCCAATAGTGCCACTCCCTAGTGACCAAGCATTCAAATCTATAGGCCTCTGGGGGCTATTCTCATTCACTGCTTGTGGCGATATTGTGTTCCCCAAAATATTGTGCACCCTAATAAACTTATCTGGGGTCAGAGAACAGAACAGCCACTAGATACAGAGGCTAGAAAATGGTAGCACACACACCTTTAATCCTAGCATTCTGAAGGCAGAGATCCATCCCGATCTCTGAGTTCAAAACCACACTGGAAACAGCCAGACATGGTGACTCATGCCTTTAATCCCAGGAAGTGATGGCAGAAAGCAGAAAAGTATATAAGGCGTGAAAACCAGGAACTAGAGCTGGTTAAGCTTTTAGGCTTTGAGCAGCACAGTTCAGCTGAGATCCATTTGGATGAGGACTCAGAAGCTTCCAGTCTGAGGAAACAGGATCGGCTGAGAAGTTGGCCAGGTGAGGTTAGCTGTGGCCTGTTCTGTCTCTCTTCCAGCATTCACCCCAATACCTGGCCCCTGGGTTTGTTTTTATTAATAAGACTTTTTAAGATTCATACTACAACTGCTCTTTCACAGAACCCAGGTTTTGCTTCCAGTACTCATGTTAGGCAGCATAGTCCAGCTGCAATCCAATCACACCCTCTTCATCATCTGTGGACAGCTGCACTCACTTTCACACACCTACACACAGACGCACATATTTAAACACAATTAAATATAAGAAATCTTAAAAATACAGAGTTGTGGAGCCTAGTCCCAAAACATCTACAAAACACTCCTATAATTAAGACTTGCTGCAGAATATTGGGGCAGAAAAACTGTAAGAGCCAGAACTACAGGGAGTTAGCTGTGAGATTGTGTCTCCGGGTAAAATTAGAAGTTACACTTGTAAAGTTGTACCAATATGATAGCCCAAACAGGAGTTGGACAAGGGTGACGCCAATGGGCATGACAGAGTGGACAGGGAGGCCTCAAGCCTACACGAAGAACTATAGGAACTTAAAAAAGCTGGAAGGGGGAGAGATGGTCTTCCCCAGGGAAGAGCACACCAACTGGTTGTCCAGTGCCAAATGGTCAGCCCCGAAAACATGCATCCAAGTGACATTATACAGACTACACAGGTTTTATTTAGGAACATATATGTACACACATATATGTGTGCAATAACAATTAGTGAAAAAAGAGGCCATGAATCTGAAGGATAGTTGGGAGAGGTGTCTGCGAGGATTTGAAGGGAGGAGGAAAGGAAAGGGAGAAATGTGATTATAGTCTAATCTCAAAAAACAACAAGCAAAAACAATTCCAAAATAAATAAATAAATCTTTAAAAAATATAATGGATGAAGACATCCATAATTGATGAAGACATCCCATATCAACCTCTAGTTTCTACATGCATACACAAAAATGCCAGTAAAGATTAAATTATTGACTTTTTTTTAAAAAAAAATTGATTTATTTAAACATCCTGGCCACAGTTTCCCCCCTCTCCTCTCCTCCCAGTTCCTCCCGCCCCCCACCTCCCCTCTGCTGCCCCCCCATCCACTCCTCCTCCATTTCTATTCAGAAAAGAGGAGGCCTCCCATGGGTATCAACAAAGCATAGCATATCAAGTTGCAGTAAGATTAAGCATGTCCCCTTGTATTGAGGCTGGGCAAGGCGACCCAGTATGAGGAGTAGGGTCCCAAAAGCCAGCAAAAGAATCAGAGACAGCCCCTGCTCCCACTGTTAGGAGTCCCACAAGAAGACCAAGCTACACAACTGTCACATATATGCAGGTCAGTCCTATGCAGGCTCCCTGGTAATCACTGACACTTTTTAACCAGGAATACTTCATTACATTTTGGATGCATGTTGGTGGTTAACTTACTGTTTTCTTGATGAACTAAAGGAAAATAACTACAAGATGTTTTATGTATAATATGTGACCTTTGGAGCGGGGCTCAGGTCCTGACTTCCCCTGACTAGCTGTGGCATTAGATAAACAAGTAATTTAACTTTACTTTCTTCATCTACAAAGTGAGCACTATATCTCAGATTTGATATGAGAATGAAATTAACTGGATACATATTAAGAACTTGAGATAATGTCAACACATAGTAGCCAGTCAGTGAAGGCTAATTATTTTAACTTAGTACAATCTTCCAGCAGATCAGGATTGCTTAAGATTATGAAATTATTACCCTCTTTTCAGAGCCAAATACACTGGGAAGTCATGTGTTGCATCATGAACCAATGTCAGAGAGACGGGGAAGCATGAGCTCACTCTTGCGTAGTGATTTCTGGGTACTCTTGAGAATTCCTTACTCTGCATTTCCCACAGTTGTGCAAATTCCATGAGGTGACACACTTCCTAGTTGTTGGAGTTCCTATATTTCTGGAAAACACTTCATAATGAGCTCTTTTTTCATCTTTCACAGACTGTAGCAATATACAAAACCATTATGATGCGGGTTAGTGATGTGGATTGGCTGGTGGAGTGCTTGACTAGGAAGCCCTGGGTTCAATGCCTAGCACCACATACATTAACACAGTGTGGTGGTGCATGTCTGAAACCTCAGCATTCAGGAAGACAAAGGCAAAAGAATCAGAAACTCAGGGTCACTCTTAGTTCCCCATCTTAAAACACACAGACACAGACACAGACACACACAGACACACACACACACACACACACACACACACACACACACACACACACACGGGGGGGGGGAGACCATTCTTTTTTGTGTGTTCTTTTTTTAAATTTTTTAAAATTTTATAATTAATTTAATTTTTACATATCAGCCACAGATTCCCTCCTCCTCCCGCCTCCCGCCTCCCCCCCCCAGCTCTCCCCCCAATCCACCCCCCATTCCCACCTCCTCCAAGGCAAGGACTCCCCTGGGGATTCAGCTCAGCCTGGTAGATTCAGTTGAGGGAGGTCCAGTTCCCTCCTCCCTTCACCTAGGCTGAGCAAAGTGTCCCAGCATAGGCCCTAGGTTCCAAAAAGCCAGCTCATGCACTAAGTAAGGACAGGTCCCGGTCCTACTGCCTGGGGAAGAGACCATTCTTAAGATGAATTAGCAACGAAACATCCTGGGCAGGGGAAATAGCTCAGTCAGTAAAGTACCACATGATAACCAGGAACAGATTATGAATTTATAATCCCAGTGCTAAAGTGACAGAGACAGGGGGATTCCTGGGACTTGCTGGCCAGCCAATCTAGTCTACTGAGCAATCCCAGACAAGTGAGAAACCCTGTCTCAAAAATAAGGTGAGAGTATTGAGGAAACACACACACACACACACACACACACACACACACACACACACACACACAGTATACCCATCATTTCAGTAATCTCAATGAAGCCAGTTTTCAAGACTAAATCCTACCTCTAGGGCCCCACTGTGGCATCCAAGAATCTGCCCTTCCAGCTTTTGCTTCCTCTAAGCTTCAGGAGGATGGAAAGTTCTGTTAATGAGAGAAGTGAGATAATGGAGTCTTACATGAACTTTGGAAAGTTGGCTTGCACAGCCTCATCATAAAGAGGATTCCAATCAACAATTTTGTTGTTGTTGTTGTTCAGAATGAATGTGTAGGCTGGAGTCTGTTCTCAGGCCATAAGTCAGCTTTTGTTTTTTTCCTAACTGGGTGTGCTAAGTGAAGTTAACCTTAAATGGTAGTCCCTCTTTTTTTTATTTGCTGTTTTATGCAAGTCTTCGCTAAGCCTTTCTTACTGAATTCTTAGACGTTTATTCAAGATTGACGTTTCCACCTCTCTACCGTCCAGCAACCGTGCTGGCACCGCACGCACCTGGCAGCTGGCCACCGTAGCAACATTAAGATTACCTCCTCCCAGGAACTCATTAAAGCTGTATTTGATGGCGTCAACTGGAGTCATTCCACATTCATCCAACAGGTATTTATAGAGCTCCTACTCTGAGCACAATAAAGAATCATGATGGCAGCGAAGACATGATTTCCCATTTTTTGTCTATTTAAAATCTCTTTAAAATGAGTGTTTGCCTGCATGTATGTTTGTGCACCGCCTGCATGCCTGGCACTTTAAGGGAGTAAGAGGGCACCTGGCACCCTGATACTGGAGTTACAGATGGTTGTGAGCTGGCCGCGTGGGTGCTGGGAACTGAAGTCCAGGGTTAACAAAAGAGCGGCAGGCACACACATACCTGCTGAGCCATCTCTGCAGTCCTTCATTTCTTATTCTACCAGTTGAGCATGAAATTCCACCCCTGGCTGAGGAGCTCTGATCAGCCATCGCTAGCTTCCCAGAAAGGAATGGTCACTTTTCTCTAAATGTGTAGCCCATGGTGAGTTCCTCATACTCCGGTGGAAGTCCACACATTAAAGAATATTTGGGCAACTGGACGTGATGGGGAAGAATACACAAAATTGGATGGGAAGGGAAGGGGAATGGGTCTGGGAAGAGTTGGAATAGGGAGGATGAATAGGATTAAAATTCGTTCTACAAAATTCTCAAACATTTAATAAAGAAAAAAAGAAATGATACAGTATGCCACGGGAACAAAGAACACAGAGATGCCGTCAGCACAGTCTGGGATTACGAGCTGCAGAGATGTGGTGAAACCAAGTTCCAAGTGACCCTTAAGTCTCTAGCTTTGGTGGCCAGCTGTGGGTTGGTGTTGTACCTGAATATTGAACAGTTGAGGGAGGACAAAAAGATGGTTGGGAATCTACAACTGGATGACCTGTTCAAAGATTTCCAGAGGGATCACAGTCCAAGAGCTGAAGTCATGTGCTGGGGAATTTTATCTTGTGGATGACAGTTGAAGTCCTGAGTGGACAGGCTTGCCTGGAAGTGTCCTGAGATAATCGACAAAGACAGGGACAACAATATGGGTGGCTAACAAGACCTGTACAATGGCGACACTGGTTAACACGCCAACAGGATCGGGGACACTAGTTAACATGCCAACAGATCAATGACACTAGTTAACATGCCAACAGGATCGGGGACACTAGTTAACACGCCAACAGGATCGGGGACACTAGTTAACATGCCAACAGGATCGGCGACACTAGTTAACATGCCAACAGATCAATGACACTAGTTAACATGCCAACAAGATCGGCGACACTAGTTAACATGCCAACAGGATCGGGGACACTAGTTAACATGCCAACAGATCAATGACACTAGTTAACATGCCAACAAGATCGGCGACACTAGTTAACATGCCAACAGGATCGGGGACACTAGTTAACATGCCAACAGGATCGGGGACACTAGTTAACATGCCAACAGATCAATGACACTAGTTAACGTGCCAACAAGATCGGGGACACTAGTTAACGTGCAACAGGATCAATGACACTAGTTAACATGCCAACAGGATCAATGACACTAGTTAACGTGCCAACAGGATCTGGGACATTTCTCAAGGCCCCAATCCTAGATGAAGAGCCCTGGGCAAACAATGGCTGCTGAGAGACAGGGAATTTTTCTCCAGGGACAAGCCCTGACAGGGCTCAATTCAATCCCAACTGGCCAGTCACGCACGCGACACAGACACACACACACACACATACACACACACACACAGAGTTATGAATTTGAGAGGGAGCATTTAGAAAGGGAAGAGGAAGGGGTGGAAATGATGTAAATATAATATTTGTATAAATTTCTGGAATAAATTTTAATTTTTAAATTTTAGAATAAAAACTATATTTAAAAAGAACCTTTCTTCTCAGGTAAGTGAGCACAGACACATCACAGAGAGTTATGACTGGTTGGGACACAGACAATAAATATATAAACGTGCTTGTCCAGATTGCCAAGGTCACATATAGTGAAAGAATCTGAAACACAGAACTAGCAAAATGTTGGGAAGGCATCACTGAGAGTTCAGAGGATGGCTGGGAACACACAAGTCGGTAACACCAAAAAGTAAAGATTGAAAAGAAAACAACAAAACTTCCATTTGTGGAGACCTCTATAAACTAAAATCTCATAGTCTCTCATGAACATATTTCCTTTATAATGATTTATGGTGTGAAGTATTATAAGGAATCATTCTAATTCAACCACAAATGGTTTTGAAGGCATTTCACCAACTGGCCATTTACTCTATCTTTACTCAGTCCCTATTCCAGTACTGGGGCTAATACACGGAGACACAGTGCAAGAAACAGAAAATCTGCCTACTGAAATGTACAACTTACACGTTAAAGACGGCTGAAACACCTCTTCTCTCAGAGGCAGGGGTTCACTGCTAGTGAGAGCCCCAGAAAACTGGGCTAGGTAGATGGTGAACACCACTTAACAGAAAACCTCTCAGCCTACAGTGTTCTTCTTGCATTTCCATTTCTCCAAAGCCACTTTGGTCTCAGTCTGACGCTGCTGGCTGATTCACTGGGAAATCTGGAACAAGTGAGCACGTGCCCTCTGTGTCAAAGGTTGGCACACAGGCCTGCGAGCTTGGATCAAGAACAAAGCTTTCTGGTACGATAAATAAAGAAACGGGAGAGTCCTGAGCCTGGCTCTTCTTTCATCCATGCATAGCGGTTGTCCAACAGCTCTGGACAGTCTACCCCTCCTGTTCCTGCAGAGCAGATAGTCATCATTACAGCTGTTCCAAAGGAAGCGGGCTTTCATGTTCAGTAAAAATGGCCCAAGCAGCAGTTCCACAAATATTAACGTTTGAAACTACTGTGTTTACAGCTGTGACTTCCCCTTCTCTGTAACCTCACCAGCGGCCGACATCCTGATACACTCTACAAGAGGGAGAACAATCGAAAGGCAGGATGGGTGTGGCCGGAGGGAGGTCACTAAACAAGAAAAGGCAGCTATATAAGTGGAGGCTGGCTAGTCGTTAGGCCACTGGGCTGAAAGGACTTTTGCCGCTTGGTAACACACTTCAAAAGAAGTAGCCCACTTTTTAGGCTCTTTGTTTAGCTCTTACTGCACAACAAAGCAAGTTACAAGATCACTCCTATAATAGTTTTGCGCACGGCAGCCAGCAGCAGAAGGCTCCTCCCCTTTGGGAAAGGCTTCCAGATTCCAAAGTTGGAAACATCTCCAGTGCAGTGTTCAAAATGCATCATACATTTGCCTTATTTAAATTGTATTAGTGGTAATAAGCCAATAGAAAAGGGATACCAACAAGGAACGTTCAGGGTAAATAACTTCTTCCTAATGAGTTACACACACACACACACACACACACACACACACACACACACACACACCTCTGAGTGAACGAATTCCCACAAAGTTACACAATATAGTTAACAGAAGTATGTGGGCAGTTGGTTTACGTAAAGGGTCCTGGGTGGGTCCTGCAGCTTCTTCGCCTTAGATGACAAGCTTCTCCACACTAAGTGTACTTGTGGTTTCATCCTCTTCGTTGGAGCCGAAGTATCCCGGGAGGTCCAGCATTCTCTGCTCAGCCTCGGTGAGGCGGAAAGAGGTATTGTCATAGAAGGCGAACTCTGGGTGGATGGGGAAGCTCTGGCATTTATCTTTTCTGAAGTGAGAAGGGCTAAGCTGACTGACTTTCTGGTAGCTGTCTTTGGGGGAAAGGGGCGAAGACTGCTTCCTTGAAACACTCCTGTGACTGGGGGACGGTCCCCTGTGAGCGCGGGGAGGCTCCACTTTCTCAGCTCCTGCCTGGCGATCCCCCGAGTCCGGTTTCCTCCTGGGATGCCCCACGGTGTAGGATTTAGAGAGGGGGCCCAAGGGACTGCTGGTCCGGCCTGCCCCTTGGAAGTGTTCTGATCTCTCGGGAAGCAGGTGAGCACTTCCACTGGGAGGTCTACACCTATGCTCTATCTGGTCCCAGGTCCGCATCCGGGAACTGTAGGCGGGGACCTGGCGGGGAGTCAGCGCCGACAAGCTCCTCTCCCGGAAAGGACGGGACTGCTTGGTTTCATGAAAGCTAGCCGTCCTCCTGAAGAGGGAACTTCTGGAGTGGCACCTCTCAGATGAGCCCTCTCTCCCGACAGTCGACCTCATCTGCGACTTGCGGATCAGGGTCTGGCTGGGACTGACTGCGCAGCTGGGCGGAGGCACGATGCAATCCAGCCTGGAAGGGGGCCTTTCCCCGGGGCCTGGCACAGGCTGGTCCACAAATGGAGACTTGATTCGGAACTTGCTTGCTGCTGCTGCTGCTGCTGCTTCTTCGGGGCACTCCAGGTCTAAGGGAGGGCTGGCAGTGGCATCCAGGACAGTGTCCGTCAGGGGACTCTGAGACACGTGGTACACTTTGGTGGTCTCTGTCAGCCCTTTCTTCTTCATCTCCTTCAACTGCTGCTGGGCCAGGCGGTAGCTGAACAGGGGTGGGATGATCTTCTGAGCGTTGGACTGGAAGCTCTCGCTGCCGGAGGCCTCGTCCTCAGGAGCCCCCGGAGCACTGCACCTGTATGTCAAAGGGATGCCCGTGTCGCCTGGGCCTCCCCTGGGTCCATCACCCGCATCTGAGAAGCTTCCACGAGGCTCGCTCAGCTCGCAGATGTTCTCCTCATCCGAGTTCTTCCGGAAGCCAGGCGAATGGATGGAGTTGTGTCGGGCGGGGGTGCTGCATTTGGGGGCTCTGCCGAACCTCCTCCAGAGTGTGATGAGCACGGTGGCGATGATGATGAACAAGCACAAGGATATCCCTGTGACGGTCACGACGTTGTTGGACTTCACGGGACCCTGGGGTGGAAGAGGTGATGGGCCTGGTGACCGGAAAACTTGAAAGAGAAAAAGAAAAAAAAAGTTAAAACACACGTATTCTCTTACGTTGATTTCTCTGCATTTTAGGGCCAATGTGGTTGCCTCAGTTATCAGAGCAATTAGAAGAAAGGAAAGAACCAAAGACTTGGATTCCTGATGAGAGCTGAAGGCACACAGGGTGACCAGTAAAGAGAAAACCCAGAAAAAAAACAGGGACCACAGAAGGGAGGTGGCCGGCAAAGCCACAACCAGGAGACTTCTGTGCTCAGCAGCTCCTGCCGAGACCCTCCCACACACACTTAAGAAGATGGGAACATGGGCTACCTGTAGTTTAGTGTACCCGTGAGAGGCATGTGGGCAAAGTCGGAACTCGAAACCAAAAACACATGCTGTAGGTAACTGTACCTAAACTTTCACAATTAGCAAAACTCGCTGCGGCAAATCCGACCAGTAGCCATGTAGTCCATCACTTGTCCCACTCTAGTATCTAGACCCTATCCTCCTGAGCGGAAGAAGCTGCCCATATTTCTGCTCTCAACCGTCACTGCCCCTCCAGCCTCCATCACATGGGATGACTTGTCTTCACACCTTTATCATTTCAGGCTTTGTATATTATGTTTCTCTCTGAACCTTCCAGGCTGCTATGTCCTATTTCAAGACAAAGATGGATCTTGTAAGTAAATTCAAAAGATTCCCGATCCTAGTCACAGTTCACTGTAACCTGCACACAGTACCCAATAAATATTAGTTTAATCAACTGGTTCAGCCATTATTAAAAAGAATGACAGTAAAACGATCACTATTGCACCAGACGGAATGAGCCTATCATAGCAACAGACGCCTCCCACTCTTTTGTTGATGTATTGGTGGCACAAAAGCACTTCCTTCCATAGCCAGACAAAACTCTGGATCCTCGATTCAGGTGATGAGAGGCTCGTTCCCTGGTGTGCCGCCTCCGGTATTGGCCATGACCGCCGATGACAGTGTGTGGCAGCATTCCCACCGCCCATCACAAAGTGCTCTCTTTGCTATTTCACTTTCTGACTCTGGCTGGCAGCTTCAGAAAACACACACACACACACATACACACACACACACAGCTGGAAAAGAGTTTTTCACAGCTGCTGGTCTGGCCCATCCTGCCTTATCTAACTCTTCCTACATCTCCTGAAGTGAACGAGATGCCCTGATGTTGAGCAGATCTTCACATCTCTATAGAGTGACAGACAGACAGACAGACAGACAGACAGAAGAGGAAGAAGCAAATACATGGAAAGTTCATTTTATCCAACTAAGCATTTATCCCGGGCCTCGGTGTACAGGAACGGGCATTTTTATCACTTAGCTGCTTTGTTAAAATGTGTGCTTTTCCAGACCCCACCCAATATAACGGAAGTTAGATGCCAGAACACAAAATACAACCATATTTCCTCAAAAGACAATTGCCAACTCCACTTGCTGATGTCTCTTCCAGAAAGCTACACTGGCCTGATCAGAAAGGCAAAGTAGTTAAGATAGGCCGCTTACTATGATTCCTCATTTTGTGACCCTGGGCAGGGCACCTCCATATGCCCAGAGCCTTCCTCCGTAATGTGCAGGAGAGAGTATATAGTCATCACTAAGTATCTTAGGATTATCTCTTGGATGCTTGGGGATATCAGCCTCTGCACATGTCTATAAAATGGTGTCATATTTGCACAGAATTCACACACACACATCCTCCTGCTTTTGAAGACATTTTTAGGTCACCTATACTGCTCAGGATCATACAACAGTTGTATAACTCGTTGTCACACTATATTGTTTACAGAATAAAGACAGGAAAAAATGGCTGGGACTGGCAAGATGGCTCAGCAGTTAAGGGCACTTGCTGCAGACCCTGACGGCCTGAGTTTGACTCCCAGAACCCACAGGGTAGAAAGAAGAAACGCCTGCAAGTTATCTTATGACCTCTACCCAAGCACCATGGCACATGCATGCACTCAAAAGCTCATGTGCATGTGTACATGCAAAAATTTCAATGTTAAGAAAGAAAAAAATGTCTTCATGTGTTCAGGACAGATGCAGTTTCTTTTAGAGAGCTCAGGACTTATTAAAGCAGATCGAGCGACGGAGGGTGGGAAGAAGAACCAGGCTAGTGTTGCAATAAGAAGACAAAACGGAGAATAACATTCTTCAGATGCTAAAATGAAGGACACAAGGCCTACAGTACTGGCTGGAAATACAAAGTAGCAAGAAGACCTTCTAAGGTCACAGATGGGGACACTGGGAGAGGCTGCTGGGTGTCTATGGTCTTGGCTAAAAGCTTCTCTGAGGTCCAAACAAAGGGAACCATCTAAGGCCTTTGAATCTGGAAATGGAGAGTATAAGAAAGTAGGCCTTGACAGAGGAACTTTATCTAAAAGTCAGGACCTCAGCAAAAGCTGGCCAGCTAACCAAGCAGCTTCTCAGGAGGGGGCTGGAATAAGAGCACAGACCCTTCATCACCGTAACTGTGAGTAAGTGCCATTCAGCTTCACAGAGGAGGCAAACCTGCCCCAGGCAAGTGAGCATCTCCATGGACCACTCACATCAAATATCCTTGAGTACCTATCAGGGTGGATCTCGATGATACTCAGAAAATGTGGGAAAGTCTAGTCAATGGGGATGGCAAGAAGAAATCTCCCTGCTTCCTCTTCCCAGACAGAACTGGTAACCAACTTCGGTCACTTAAGAGGAAAGAAACAGGGCACCCTGCTTCATTTTGACAACTGATGGTCTACACACACCCTTTGGACAACCTCTGAGACGATACGGGTAATATTCAGGAGAGATGTTTCTCCACAGGAGTTTTTGTTTCATTATGTTGTTTTAAGGTAGTAGAGAAGCAGGGGGAGAAATAACTGGTTGGGCACGATGGGATACCTGCAATCCTAGCACTCCAGGGGCTGAGGCGGAATAAAAATTCAAGATCAGCCTGAGCAACAGCATGAGAGCCTACCAAAGACAAAATCTGGTGCCAGCAAGATGGCTCAGCTGGCAAAGCACCTGCTGCCAAGCCTGTGAGCCTGAGTTCCATCCTTGGAATCCACACGAGTAGGAAAGAACGGATTCCTGCAATATTCTCCACTAACTATTTCTGTAGTTTTACAGATTACTTTATACATCTGAATCTTTAGACATATTCCCATGTCTCTTCCCTGACTTCCAATATCAAATCCCATCATCTCATTGGCAAGTTACTATCCCGACCATTCCACGTCTCCGACACGGAGAAGCACGAAGTCAGAGCATGGCAATCAGAGGGGCAAGCTTCCACCGAACACAGACTGGTAGCTCCCAGAGGCTCTGGGGGAGTGACCCGAAAGGAAGCAGGAACACCTACCAGCACACTCCTCCAGGGAGCATGAAGAGGTCTCTGAGGACATTCCAGAGCAGCTGGGTCTGGAGGGGAAAGAAGTGAGACACACACGGCGACGCTCTCGGACAGCATCCCCGCACGTGGTGCTACACTGACTCCACGGCTGCCATGGTCCCCAAGTTTCTGCAAGGACATAAGTCACGCTTTTAGTGCCAGTCACGTAAGAATCGGTATTTATCTGCACCCAAAGGAAGCAGCAAAACTCAAAGCCCTGGTCTGAAAACGCTAGAAGGAAAAACATTCTCATAGATGTCAAAAATAATCGGGAGTGTTAGTCTTCATCTCAAAACAAAGAAGAGCTGTACAATCTATACAACCTTAGCCAGTCTGAGCATTCCTACAACCCAGCAGAGAGCTGAGGTCACAGGGCAACATACCAGCCCACAGTGAAAGGAGAGTCAGGCCCCTCCATGGAAAGAGGGGCTGCAATACTTGTTTGCCTGGGCCAGGATCCAGGACCCACCCACACACGCTCATCAGACCAACACATCTAACACGTCATGAATGGCTGAGAGTAGGATGAGAACACAGTCTCTGGGGACAAGATGAGAAGGGGCATTGGTGCCCACATGCACCCTCCTCTCCAGGGGTCCCGCCAGAAGGGCTGAGGTCAAGTGTAGGACTAGACAAAGTCTCCTCACCGTGTGTGTGGAGGGACTAGGTCACAGTAACAAAAACATCAAACCATACAGACCCTTCCTTCCATCTTCTCTATGGAACAACAGCCTCAACCACGGAGGAAAACGCAGCAAAGCAGTCATGCTGAGAGCATTCATTGGGGCCAGCTGTTGTGACAAGACTTGGAGAAGAGCTGCAAATGTCCTGAGCCCACACTATACGAGGTCTTCCCCTACTGCAGGAGATCATAGAGCCTGCCTCCTCCCTGGGATTCAGACGCAGAGCTCTTGCTTCAGATGAAAGAGAACCACAAGACAGTAAATTAAGTACCGAGTAGTTTAACATTAGCAGTTAGTAATACCTCCAGGTTAGTAAATGACATACCAAGTCCCAAATACCAACAGTTTGGTGCCTGGGGGAGGCAAGATCTAGAGGTGAAAGCTAGTGGGAAGGCTGGCAAGACGGTTTAGTAGACACTGGTGCTCGCTACCAAGCCTGGAGATCTGAGTTCAAGCCCCAGAATCTACATACAAATCCTACAGGATGGCCTGATTTCCACCTGGGTGCCAAGACTTAAAGTGGGGAAGTATAGAAACCTGAAGAAAATCCCTCTGGCCACACCATGTTTCCCCTAAACACAGAGTAACACCGACACACACTGAAATCTTAGGTTCAGTAAGGGTTGCTGGGGCAACAGGAACAAGCCAAACACGGCCCAATTCCTTACCACATTAACCCTAAACCCACAAAAATAGCTGATTGAAAGCAGAGATATATCTATTTCTGGAAATAAATTACATTTGCCTAAGTGTCTATAACTTCAAACAATTCTGAGATGCATTAAAAAAAACAAGAAAAACTAAAGTAATCAATAAAATCAGACTCAGACATGACTTAGATATTAGGTATATTGGAAATAAAATTCAAAATACCCATGACTAATGTGTTAAATTAGACACTAGTGGAAAAGTCAAAGAAGACACATACCTATGTGAAAATGTACTACTACTGTAAGCTAAGGATACTAACTGAAATGCTAGAACCACAGAAATACAGTGGTAAAGATGAAGAAAGCCGTCCCCCAACTCCCAGTATGTTCAACACACTTGAAGAAGATAAATATGAATATAGGTAACTAGAAATAACTCAAATGGAAACATAAAGGTATCTCTGAGTAGAGTATGTACCCAAAATAAAGCACGTGGTAGGAGCTTGACACACACACCCCAGCCCCACCCTGTGCAGCAGTGTTGGGAGGTTCGACTTAATGGAAAGTATTTAGGTCCTAAGGGCTCGGCCATCATGAATGATGCTAATTCATTTTGTCCCAGAAGACTTGGGATGTGCAGTCTTTTGGTTTTTCTGCTGCTCCCTTTCATGACATAGCAGGAATGTCCTCACCAGATGTGGGATTCTAGACTTTGGCCTTCCCAGCATCTAGAATTAGCAATAAACCTCTGTTCTTCATAAATTATCCAAACTCAGATGTTCTGTCATTCTATAAAGCACAAAATGGACCGAGATAACAAGGGGGAATAAGATGGGTGAGAGAAGTCCAAACAACGGTAGACAACAGGAAGACATCAAGCAGGATATCACACATGGACTTGGGATTCTGGAAGGAAAAGGTGGAAGAGGAGAGAAAAATTATTTGAAAAGATATGTCCAAAATAATTAAGATACTAAAGGACAAATTCAAGATGCTCAGAAAACATCAAGTAGGAAGACATACAGGAAGAAAAAGATCTTGGAAACCTACTGCTGCCACTTTGCTAGACCAGATTACTTCCTAACAGCATTCTAAATACTTGTCTTTACACCCACAGAGAAGTGTAGATCTCAACCTTCATCAAAGAAGCTTGTCTTTGTAGAAGATGGAGACCATCCCAGAAAACCACAACTGGTCATAATGCAGAGAACCATGAGGTGCTCGGGCTGGAGAGATGGTTCAGCCGTTAAAGGCTAGGCTCACAACCAAAAATATAAGAGGTGCTCAGCCCCAAGAGATACATCTACAACACAACTCCTGCACCTACGGTTCAGGGAACACCATGGAAGATGGGCAGAAAAAGTCTAAGAGTCAGAGGACCAGGAAATCTGGGCGAGTGTATCTCCTAGAAATGACAGGGAAGCCGCAACCATGTTATCACAGCAGCATGGCTTCCTAAACAAGGAAAGAATTATAGGCAACTAACAACACTAAGAGAAGAATTAGTCTTCCCCAGAGATTAGCCCCCTAAGGTTATTATCCAATACCAATCAGTCGGTCCTGACATCATATACACATAAGCAAAACTAAACAGATTCAACAGGTTGTATTTGTATATTTCTGTGTATATATGCGTGTGTGTGTGTGTGTGTGTGTGTGTGTGTGTGTGTGTATGCATATTCAACAATAATAATCAAAGAAAAAGAGGCCATGAATTTGAGATGGAGTAAGGGGGAACAGAAGGGTTTGGAAGAAGGAAAGGGAAGAGAGCAAATGATGTAATTATATTTTAATTAAAATAACATTATTAAGGAAAAAAACAAAACTGTTTCTCAAAGTAGATTGGAGGTAAAGATATATGTGTGTGTATATATATGTATATATATATATGTGTGTGTGTGTGTATATATATATGTATATATATTGAACCCTCTAGGACAATCAACTAAAAATATTTTAATGCATAAATCACAAACTTACAGCATGGTTAAAGTAAATCATAAAATTCTTAATTAATCTACAAAAAAAGAAAAACAAAACAAAGATCTAATGGAAGATTTATAACCCCAGAAAAATAGAGTTTAATCAAAACATGTAATAATAATAATGCTAAACATAAATTGCATAAACATACCAATTAAAAAACCAGAGATTGTTAGATTGGATTAAAAATCTGACATGATGCAAGTGTGTGTGTGTATGTGTGTGTGTGTGTACGTGAATGTTCTGTTTGAAACCAAGAGCTTTATATATGTAAACACATATAAATATGTATAACACACACATAAAAACATGTAAATCAAAGTAAAAGGAAAGAAGAAAATATACTTCGTGAACACTGAAAGGAAATAGAGTGCCTATCTTAACAAAAGACAAAACTAGCCACAGAACTGGGGAAATTACCTGGATACAGAGGAACAATGTGGGATGAACGATGAGTCAATTTACTCTTAACAATCCTAGCAGCAGACCCACCTACAAACGGAACCTCACAATACACACAAAACTCCCCCCAAACAGCTTTCTTCCCACCCTTCCAATATTGGGATGGAACCCGGGGCCTCTGGCATGGTAGGTAACTGCACTACCATTGAGCTACATCCTCCAGATAAAAATGCTCTTGATAAATTCAGACTTCCTCTTCAAAGTAGATACAAAATCACGGCCACACATAATAACTTGTTTCTTATTGAAAATTAATCCAAACCCCCTCTCTATCAATGTCCACCCAACCCCAGTATCTATCAGATCCCGCCAGCACCACATATCAACCTGTATATAATAACATCTCTTCATCCATCATGGACAAAAACTTCTAACACAGCTACAGGTACACAAAGCACTACAAAAACATGAGGAAAATTTGTAGGGCAGATGTGTTCTCAGGGGAGCCAGGTGGTGCAATCTTTGGAGTGAGTCATGGAATATGAGTTCGTTAAGGTAATTAAATCTCTGAGGATTTTCACAAGAGTATGAGCAGTATAAATGAGTATCATGGCCCAACATCAACTGAGATGTGGTAATGATATTCCATACAGCGGTCCAACTGAACACAATATTGGTTCTGTGCCTCCTGGATCACACTGTAGTTCGTCCTGTGGAGGAACAATGAGCCTTGTCTACAAGGCTTCAGAGCAGCTCAACCACTAGTCCCTTTGCTTGTAAGGCTCCGGGAATCTCCTATGACAGTGTCTGTGTGTATTCACCTAATGTGGTTCATTTTCCAAAAATCTACTGGAAATTCTACTACTACAAGATTTAAATAGAAAGTTAGATCAGCATACAGTTGATTTAGCCTTTTCTTGTGTTTGTGTTTAATACTACAGAAACAGAGAATTACAAAAAATAATAATCCTCTTGTTCCTCTAAGCATACCAATTGAAAGCCCAAGATTGTGAAGTTGAATTTTAAAAATACGATCCAGTTATATTCTTTTTAAAAAATGATTTTGACTTTTTGTAAGTACAAGTATAATTTCTTTAAATACATAAAGTCATTTGTGAAATAAAACCAACAATTCCTTTAGTGGGAACCAGAAAAAGAAAATCACTTTTGATTTAAAAAAAACAAAAACATGAATCTTAATGTAAAAACACAAACTCATTTTAAAATGTTGTATTTGAGGCTTAGGACATTTGGGGCTTCGAACATTGGGGTAGGCACACTAGCTATGAAAGCAAATGGTCCCGAATCGAATCCAAATTCCCAGCACCCACGAAAAAGCCAGGCATGGCCACCCATGCCTGTAATTCTAACACTGGCATTGGTGGAAGCAGGCGAGTTCCAGGAGCTCACTGGACAGCCAGCCTACCTGAGACTGAGCTTCAGATTCAGTGAGAGACCCTCGTTCAAAAACAGTAAGAAGAAGAGGTGGAGAGCAATAGAGGAAGATGTTGGAAAGGGGTGACTGCAAACACCAGCTTTCACACAAAAGCTTGTGCACACATCTGCATCCACCAGCCCTCACATATATGCATGCACACGCATCCACATCCACCACACAGACACTGTGCTGTTTCCCCTTGAAAGTAAAATCATGGCTCAAAGAACCACAAAAAGGAAACATTTAAACTTTTTTTTTTTTTTTTTTTTTTTTTTGGTTTTTCGAGACAGGGTTTCTCTGTGTAGCTTTGCGTCTTTCCTGGGACTCACTTGGTAGTCCAGGCTGGCCTCGAACTCACAGAGATCCGCCTGGCTCTGCCTCCCGAGTGCTGGGATTAAAGGCGTGCACCACCACCGCCCGGCTAAACTATTTTTTAAATCTATTTCTAAATCAAAATAACTAAATAGGAATTAGCCCCATCTCAACTAAGGCAATGATCGAATTTACACAGGAAAAACTTTTAAACACCTTAAGCTTCTGATCCCTGAAGATATGAAACAGCTTTGAAGAAAATACTCTAACATGGGAATCTATTAGACATCTATAGTTCACACATCGCACCTGAAAAGCAAGATGACCAGTATTCTAAATAGTTGTTCTTTGTGAATGAAAGGTTGTTTTGTTTGGCCCTCTGTAGATGTCCATAGATACATACATACTTTAAAATGAGCTTGTTCGGCCAGGTAAAATGCCTTTCCAGCCAGCACAAGAGATACCAGTTCTGAATGAGCAAAATTTGTCTGGAATGTGATAAGGAAGGACAAAGATGATGAAATATTGACATTTCTAAGACATCATGTTCTAGAGACCAAGGTAACTAAACAAAACATGCTCAGAAGAAACCCCCAGATGTGAGGGAGAAGCAGGGACACCTGAGAAAAGCATTGCATTTCCTTTGCACAGAGCAAGGTTCACTTCTGTTGAATAGTGCTCATCCTTGGATATTGGACATGCAAACAGTTACAGGTCTTCCAAAAGGGCTACACAGTATAGGATGAATGAGGAAGAAAAAACCAGAATCTTTTCCAAGTTGAAAGCTTTTTTTTTTCTGTTTTGTTTTGTTTTTTTCAAGACAGGGTTTCTCTGTATAGTTTTGGTGCTTATCCTGGATCTCGCTCTGGTAGACCAGGCTGGCCTCGAACTCACAGAGATCCGCCTGGCTCTGCCTCCCGAGTGCTGGGATTAAAGGCGTGCGCCACCGCTGCCCGGCTGCCCAAGCTGAAAGCTTTTTATCGTCTTACAGAGGAATTGACATGGAAGGCAATGGCAGAACAGTGGTAAAGCAGCTCGTCAGGCTAGTCTACTCAACCTTTGGTTTTCACTTGTTTTGCGGGACTGGGACTAGAACTCGGGGCAAACACTCTACCACTGAGCGATATCTCCAGTTGGTAGTGTACTCAGCTTTGTGCTCTGACTCTTCACTCAAACATCCTGAGCCAATGACTTCACTTTTCTGTGTCTTCACTTCCTCACCTATAAAACTGACAATGTAATGAGCCTAAGTTATAGGATTATAAGGCCTAAACCGGTTAATATTCACAAAGAGCACTTAGTACCGGGGACTAATGAATCATGTAAAGATCACAAGGAGTCCCTTTTGGCAACATCCAGAATGTACTGTATCCTTGGGTCCTAAGACAGATTTAGAAGAGGAGAGAGGCATAAACACATTATTCTATTTTCAAAAAAAGGACTAACAAGATTCAGTGAGTCAGTGACTCAGAAGCGAGGCAGTGAGGAGGCTGGGGAGAGCTGCAGTTTGTAAAGTGCTGCTACAGTAACATCAGGACCTCTCCCCAGCATCCATGTGAAAACCTGGGGAATCATTTCTCCCCAGAAGAGCCCCCAACATTGTCTTTCATTTGAGACATGTTTTCTAACCAGGTCCTGTGGCCTCTCGATTAGGCTGGTCTGGCTGGTCAGTAAGTCTCCAGGTTTTCACCCCTGCCGACGAGTGTTCACGGTGCTGGAAGGTACTCTGCACACTACCAAAGGAGAAAGGTAAGCACCCAACAGCTACAAACTCCTCCATCTACAATGGTGACCTGCCTGCAAGATACGCTGGTGCAGTAGTGGTACAGAGCTTGTGGGAGCAACCACCCACTCTCTGATTGGATCTAAGGCCCCCTCCACAAGATAAACCCGTACCCTGTGTGGGTAACCAAGAACCTGAGACTAGATTGGCCAGGGACCTAGGGGGAAAACCAAATACAACTGTTCTGCTAAAGGGTTATTGTAATAAAATGACTCCTAATGACATTCTGCTACACTCAAAGATCAGCGCTTTGCTCAGCCATCATCAGAGGAGCTTCCTCCTACAGCGGATGGGAACAAATACGGAGACCAACAGTCAGACAATATGCAGAGAGTGAGAGACCTTGGAACACTCAGTCCTAAACAGGATGTCTCTATCAAATCCCTCCCCTCAGGGCCCAGGGAACCCTGAAGAACAGGAGGTGGAAAGATTGTAGGAGCCAGAGGGGATGGAGGGCATCAAGGAAACAAGGCCTTCTAAACACAGCAGGACCCATGCACATATGAACTCTCAGAGACTGAGGCAGTGTGCATGGGCCTGCATGGATCTGCACCAGATGGGGTCCTAAAGCTGAAAGGAGAAGTGGACATATGTCTCCATCCCTAGCCCAGAAGCTATCTCCAATTATAACCACTTGCAAAAGAAAAAAATCAGTTTTCTCCAAGAGTGTCTCACTGGGGAAACAAACCACTCTTAAGGGTAGGCCCTAGGCCCAGAAGTAGATGTCCAACAGAAAATGAACTCAACAACATCTTAGAGGTTCCTTGTCTCATAATGTTAACTTGGGGCATTTGTTTGTTTGTTTGTTTAACCTAACAGGTCCTTTGAGTTATGACTTCTGGTTTTGTGTTTTTATGGGATTCCTGTGTGTGTCTGAGTCCACACGTATTTCTTGTGCTTTTTCTTTGGCTCTTTCTCTTCTGTTTGTTTTTTCCTATTCCAATTTGTTTTTGTTTTATCTTATTTTATTTTATTATTATTCCTTAGATGCCTGCTTGTTCTCTAATGAGAGAGAGAAAGGGTGTGGATTTGGATGGGAGGGGAGGGAGGAAGGAACAGTGAGGAGTTGAAGGAGAGGAAACCATAATCAGAATATACTGTACGAAAAAAATCTCTTTTCAGTGAAAGAAACTATAGTATCACCCCCAAGGGTCAAGGACCATCCTGATAGAAGGGGATTAAAAAAATATAGGGCCGGGCAGTGGTGGCGCACGCCTTTAATCCCAGCACTCGGGAGGCAGAGCCAGGCGGATCTCTGTGAGTTCGAGGCCAGCCTGGGCTACCAAGTGAGTTCCAGGAAAGGCGCAAAGCTACACAGAGAAACCCTGTCTCGAAAAACCAAAAAAAAAAAAAAATAAAAAAAAAAAATAAAAAAATATAGGATCCAGAAGTTGGGGAGGACAGGCATGAAACAGTATCTTTGGGATATGCCGTGACCTCTGCACTCGAAACTCACAGTGTCTGTGGCTGCCTGAACAAGACCACCATGGAGTGGAGAGGGACTCTGAGCCTCCATCACTAACTGAAGAGATACTGATGACTAATAGTTTTTGAGGGGAAGAAAAAACCTAAAGAGGTTATATGAATCTGATGGCCAGGACAGATATATGGTCCCCCAGCTCTCAACAAGTTCTCTGTCCCCAGAACTCATAGCCACAGACTCAACCAGCTATGGATAGGAAGCATTCAGAAAAAAGTACTGCATCTGTACTGCATCTGTACTGAAATGCACAGACTCCATTCTTGTTATTGTTCTGCAAACAATGCACCATAACAACTACTTACACAGAATTACATTGTACTGTTTTGTGAGTAACCTAGAGATGACCTGGGGTTGACAGGAAGTGCTGTGTAGGTGTTATATGAATACTATGCAATGTTGGTATCTGGGGACCCCAAAACCAATCTCCCACAGAATCTGAAAGATGAATATGCTTTTAATTTTTCACTAAAAAATAATAATGCTAATTGGTATAGTCTGAAGAATGGATCATGAACACCACAGTTCACCTAGATCGTATTAATTTTGATTACATGAAGGCACTGATTGGATTTTTAAATGCTGAAAAATCTTAATACCAACCTATATTTCTCTGAATTAGCATGCACTCCTTTGCAGAAAAATGGCTTTTCCTTGAAATTCCATAGTTAAAGCAGTATTTGTTCTTCCCCACATCAAACAAAGTGCAGTTAAACACTGTTCTCCTCTCTCCCAGGGACAGGCTGTTTTCAGCCAGCTGAAAAGTCCTCTCATCTGGGTGTCTCGGGGCCTCTTTGTAAACAGCAAGCACTCCTTGGACAAAGACACAAGGAGGTGGCAGGACCATCACCTCCACCACAGACTCACACGTGACTTCCGGTGCCATCGTCAATTTGTATCCGAATTTTTGGGCCAAGTCAATGGGTCCTGTAGAAGTAATGACTGAGTCTTGGCCCCAAAGCTTCAGCGACACAGTGGCATAGGCTTTCACCCCAATGGGTGCACAGCCAAACTCAACCCACTGACCTTGAGCGAGTTCTGTCCTTTTGCTGGCTCTGATCTCCAGCGGCTGCCCCCTTGTTCCTGCCTCAGGAAGACTGTCAGTGAAAACCACGTCCACCAGCATGTCCGGCTTGTCCGCTGGAAACAGGCAGAGCGGCTGGGTGGTAAAAAAACCCACTTGGAAGGTGCCTTCTGCGGCCTTGGCTGTCCTGTTCAAATCGATGTGGAAGACAGGCCATTCCACCTTCAGAAAGGCACTCTTCTCCCAGCAGGGAACTTGTGTGCTGTTGTCCGTCACTTCGGGAATCATTACAAACCAGTAGTCACCCGCCTCCTTGAAGTAGAAGCACTCAAACTGGAGAGTCCCCTGGGACTGGTTGGTCAGGAGGTGCTTTGTGGTAAGAGTCTGATTGGTGTTGGCAGCCCACAGCATGACAGACACGTTCCTCAGTGTCCCGTTAACGTCACCGAGAGAGCGGAAACCCACCGACACTGTCCTGTTGCTCAGTGCCACGTGCACTGGCTCTCGCAGGAGGAGGTACTCAGTTTCTCCAAGGACTGAAAGGAAATGGTCAGAATTGCATTTTAAAGGGAGCGCTTGAGTAGGCCTATCAGGGACGCAGCGAAAACGGTTTCTTAGATGCTACAGACTGTGGAACCAAGTCAAGGATATCACAGAACGACACAGCAACTAAGAGGTCGAGCACCCAGCTTGTTCCTTTCTAAGAGCTCTCAACATTCTCTCATCGCCCTTATGTTTAAAATGGTGAACAGTGATATGTACTCCGAACTCACAACATTCAACATCTAACCGCCGTGAACAGCTATGAACGTAGAAGAATAATTGATCATCCTCAGGCTTAAACTTCAGGCCCTCACATTTCTTACTTTAATCATTTTCTGGTGTTCAGAGAAAGTTTGGTTTAAACAGCACAATACACACGGCTGTAGATTATTTAAAATGTCAGACACTTAACCTCTCTTCAAAGTGATTATTGTCCAATATTCAAGATAGGCGCTTAGGAATTTTTACCAGTAAAAATTTTTACCAGTTCTCCACTTGGATGAGGAGGAGAGTTTTAGATGGATGAGGGATATTATTTATTTATTCTTTGTTGGTCATCCACAATAGTATGAACATTTCTGAAATAACTAGGCATGTCCTTGGCAACTTCAATGACATGGCAGCAACTGGTTCTGGCACTGATAGGGCAGATGACTACTAATTTCCCAAGTACCATTCAGTTATGATCAAGCATATCTTTTAAAAAGAGACCCAGCAGAGCAGCTGAATGGTACAAAGAATGTAGACACATAAGAATCTTTGTTTCCTTTCTGAACTGGATCCAAATACATATCAAAGCAGGCAGGATTTGGCAATACAACAGTCAGCTGGCCCATGGCTGGGCAAGACATTATTCCATAATCAAAGAACTGCCAGGACCCCTTTTCAGTTTGAAAAATGTTACATAATTAAAAATTTATTATTCTTATTGTATATACCCCATCCATATGTTGTATATGCATATTATATTGCACATGTCTAAAGGGGCTCATATTTTTGTTTACACTTACCATCTTTAAACTCCCATTATCTATATGTAATCAGTGATGACTAGAATCAGCACATAGATACATCAAAACATAGATATTGTACCTCATCTGTTTCCTACTTGAGATTAAAATAAGATATATAAAACGTGGATAGATTTGAATACTTGATCATACTTACTTAACTATACATATATATATATATCGGGATAAAGTTTGCTTTGTTTTGTTTTTCCATTTAGGGAAAATGGAAGTTGAAGAATATTCCTTTGCCTCTGGAGACAATGTGAGTTGAGGAAGGTGTTCACTAGTGGCCAAAGAGCCTGTCACACCATCACAGGCCAAGGAAGGGATTATGACTGAGACAAAAGCAATTTTAAAGATGTTTCAAAAAATTTTTAAGTGTGTGTGTGTGCGCGCATGAGAGAGAGACAGAGAAAGAGTGTGTGTATGTGTGTGTGTGTGTGTGTGTGTGTGTGTGTGTGTGTGGTGTGAGAGAGAGAGAGAGAGAGAGAGAGAGAGAGAGAGAGAGAGAGAGAGAGAGAGAGAGAGAGAGAAAGAGAGAACAGTTGCCTACAGAGGCCAGACACATTGGGTCCCCTGGATTTCAGGTGGCTTAGAACCACCTCATACATACAGGTGCTGGTAATGGACTCAGTCTCCTTACTCGCTCTTAACTGTTGAACCATTTCTCCAGACCCACTAAAGTCAGTTTACTTTAAATTTGAAAGGGTCAGGACTGTTCTCTAGTGCATCTTAAGACTAAGAGGCACATGCCAATTCATTAATGTCTTAGTTAGGCTTTCAATTGCTGTCATAAAACACGATGACCAAAAGCAACTTGGGGAGGAAACAGTTTATTTCAGCTTATAACTGAATAACTTATGCTGGTGTTTAGGTATTTGGGGAAAATAGATACATATCAGAGAAAGTTTGGTTTAAATGGCATAATATAAGTTGCTGTAGATTATTTAAAATGTAAGATACCTAACTTCTCTTCAAAGTTATTATTATCTCATATTCAAGATAAGCGCTTAAGAATTTGTACTAGTAGAAGAACTAGTGTCCTCACGTGGGTGAGGAGGAAATTTTCAGGTGGATGAGAGAAGTTATTTATTTACCCCATAATATATGAACATTTCTGAAATAACTAGGCATGTCACACTGCATCACTAGGAGAAGTCAGGGCAGGAACTCAACACAGGAACCTAGAGGCAGGAACTGAAGCACAGGCCATGGGGGATGCTGCTTACTGACTTGCTCCTCATGGCTTGCTCAGCCTGCTTTCCTATAGAACTCAGGACCACCAGCCCAGGGTTGGCACCACCCACAGTGGTCTGGGCCCTTCCACATCAATCATTAATCAGGAAAAGGACCTACAGACTTGCCTGTAGGCCAGTTTTATGGAGGCGTTATCTCAATTGAGAGGCCCTCTTCCCAAATGACTCTAGCTTGTGCCACGCTGACACAAAATTAACCAACAGTTACTAACAAGAGTGGGGTTGTTTTGTTTTCTGTGTTTTGTTTTGAACTAGGATTTCATGTAGCAGTCCTCCTGTCTTCTCCATCCCAAATGCTAGGATTACAAGCTTGTATATGCCAAACGATCCAGATTCTCTTATAAATGACAGAGACTGTCAATGAGGCTGACCAGATTCTGATTCAATGGGAGCCAATGAATGAAAACAATATACATGTCCAGATGAAAAAGGAGAACAGAGGAGCAATGGATGGGTCCCTGTGGGAGTAGAAAACAGAAGGTATGTACTGAAGGAAGAACTCATTACCGTACCCCGGAATTCCTATTTGTTTGGACGAGAAGACACTCTCATTCTAAAAACTACTATCTGATCCTGCTACATCCTAATACTACTCTAGTGCTTTTTGCTTTGTTTTGTTTTGTTTCTTCTGTTCTTTCAATTTCCCTTCCCCCATTTATGACAGAATTGAAGGTAACTGGAATATTCACATAAGCATGTGTATATACACACATGTGGATAACCCATACGATAGATTTCATCTATATCAGGTAGATATGAAAGGGGAAAAAAGAAGTATGAAAGTATCTTTTTTTTGCCAGGCATGGTGGCATCCACCTTTAACCCAGTGATCAGGAGACATGAGCAGCACATCACAGGGCAGCCAGGGTTATGCAGTAAGCCTCTGTCTCAGAGAGAAGAGAAAAGGGAGGGAGAGAGAAGTGCAATGTGCTTGTTTTCATTTATTTAATAGTAGTGAAGCTTTTGTTTTTGTTTTTGAGTTAAAAATACGTTTAAATTGAAATTTGAATCCATCAGGCAAAACCCTGAGGTACAGCATTTCCTGAGAAGCCAGGGTAACAGCGCTGTGGCCTTCAAGAGAGTTCAGTTGACCCACTTGACCTCACCCACACGGGGTCACCAACATCAGTGCATTGATCTCCTCCTGATAGCAGTGACTCAATGTATTCCCACCATACTCACCATAGTCACAGAGCACCACCAGCAACAGATTTGAAAAGTCTTTCAACATCGGTTTCATTCTGATCGGTAAAATCCCAGGCCTTTAGTCTCCTCATGTCCTTTCTCACATCACAATTGTGGCTTTTTTTTTCCCCCAAAAGCACCTGAAATTAGAAACTCAAAGTTGATGACTCCAGTTAATGTGATTCACAGACCCGTAAAAACCACGGAAGGCATTTGTTCATAAAACCACAAAGTCGGGGGCTGGATAGGTGGCTGTGGTGAAGAGCAGGACTACTCTTCCAAGAGGACCTGAATTTGGTTCCCAGCACCCATGCTGGGCAGCTCACAACCCTGGCTAACTCCAGCTCCTCTTCTGGCCTCTCAGGACACCTGCACACATGTGGCATACACTCAAGTAGGTACACACGAAAACATCCATAAAAATAATTATAAATGTAATAAAATAATAAATAAAATAATGAAAAATATGAATAATTTTTAAATGGCAATGCCATTCTAAGAAGTCAAATTTTCTAGGAGGTATTAAAAAAAATATAGAGAAGTGTAACACAAATCTTAAAAGGTCTTATTAATAAAAAAAAAACCAACAACCCAGAGCCAGATATTGGGGTGAAAGCTGAAAGATCAGAGAAGCAGAAAGAAGCCAGCCACATTCTTACTGCTAGAAAATCCTCAGCCCCGTCTTCCAGAAGACCTGAGTTCAATTCCCAGCACCCACATGGCAGCTCACAACTGTCTATAACTCCAGTTTCAGGGGATCTGATACCTTCACACCAATGCACATAAAATAAAGTTAAATAAATAAAAATAAATAAAGAAAATCCTTAGCCCAAGAGAGAGTTATTTCCTGTATACTCACACCTATATACCTTTGTGTGCCCTGCCATCTTACTTCCTCTCTTTGCCCAGCTACATCACTTCCTTTTTCTGCCCAGCTTTATCACTTCCTATCTGTCTGTTCAGACCTTTAGATCTCTATGGTTAACTAGCACTGGGATTAAAGGTGTGTGCCACCATGCCTGGCTCTGTTCCCAGTGTGGTCTTGAACTCAAAGAGATCTGGATGGATCTCTGCCTCCCGAATGCCAGGATTAAAGGCATGTGCTACCATTGTCTGACTTCTATGTTTAATATAGTGGCTGGCATTGCCTATCTCCTATTATTTGGTGACTCCTTTTAGATTTCTCTTATGTATGCATATATTTGGGGGGCTTCTGTAGCCTCAGGTGTCCATGTGGTTTTTTGTTTCTCTTACATATGCATATATTTGGGAAGTTTCTGTATGTAGCCTTATGTCTTCATTTGGCTTTCCTGAAGGCCTTTACTCCTAGCTGTCCCTCCACATATTCCCTCCTTTACCCTGCTCTCCTACCCTCTCCATATGTGATTCTCCTATTCCAATTTCCCTTTATCTCTCGAGAAATGTCTTCTACTTCCCCTTCTGGGGAGACCTTCTCTTCCCCCCACCCCCATCTATTACTAGATACCTAATCTCTGTGCTTACTTAGACTGTAGCCCACATTTCAAAGGCTTGCAAGCTATCATCTCCATGTAAAGGAAAACATATACTATTTCTCTTTTGAGGTCTGGGTTACCTCACTCAGGATGATTTTTCCCCAGGTCCCATCCATTTACCTGTGAATTTCATAAGTACATACTTAATAGATCATTAATATTCCATTGTCTAAATGTACCATATTTTCATTATCCAATCATCAGTGGAAGGATCTAGATTATTTCCAATTTTTTTGGCTATTATGAATAGAGCAGCAGTGAACATGGGTGAGCAAGTGTCTCTATGATAAGGTATATACAATCCTTTGGATATATGCTCTGGATCTTGAGGTAGATCAATTCCCAGCTTCCTGAGGAGCCTGATGGCTATGGATGTTGAACAGTTTTTAAAGTATTTCTCAGCCATTGTGTTTCATCTTTAGAGAAGTCTGTGGTTGGTTCTGTACCTCACTTTTACTTGGTTCTTCTCTTGTTCAGTGGTTTCTTTTTTTTTTAAAGTTCTTTATATATTCTAGATACTAACCGTCTAGAGTTGTGTAATTGGTAACGTTCTTTTCTCATTCTATAGTCTGCTGCTTTACCTGAATGATGGTATCCTTTGCCATACTGAAGCCTTTCAGAGTCTGAGGTCCCATTTATTAATTGGTCTTTATGCCCATGCCATCAGTGTCCTGTTCAGACAGTCCCTTCCTGTACCAGTGAGTTCAAGCCTATTCCCCACCTTTTCTTCTGGTATCTGGGTCTTGTGTTGAGGTCTTTGGCCCATTTGAAGTTGAATTTTGTTAGGGTAATAGATATGGATCTATTTGCATTCTTCTACAAGCAACCATCCAGTTTGTCCAGCACCATTTGTTGAAGATGCTGTCTTTTTTCCAGTCAAAAGTCAGAAGACCAACAATTAATAAATGACTAAAAATTGTCTGAACACCAGAGGGCACCATCATTTGGGCCAAGCAGACTGTGGAAAAATCTTTACCAATTATACATCTTACAGATGGCTAGTATCTAGAATATTCAAGTAACTCAAAAACCTGAACATCAAGCAAACAACCCATTAAAAATGGGTATAGGACTAAACAGAAAGTTCTCTAAAGATGAAACCCAAATGGCTCAGAAATGCTTTTAAAAATGTTCAACATCCTTCGCCATCAAAGAATGCAAATTAAAACTACTTTGAGATTTAATCTTACTCCAGTCAGAATGGCCAAGATTAATAAACAAATGATAGCACATGCTGGTAAGAATGCAGGGAAAGGGGAACACTCACTCATTGCTGGTGAGAGTGCAAACTGCTACAGTCACTATGGAAACCAGTGTGGAGATTCCTCAAAAAGCTGAAAAATCGATCAACACAAGGTCTTGGGCATATACACTTGTGCTGGCTAGTTTTATGTCAACTTGATATAAGCTAGAGTTATCTGAAAGGAGGGAACCTTGATAGGAAAAAATGTCTCTGTAAGATCCAACTATAGAGTATTAGTGATTGAAATGGGGAGGGCCCAGTCCATTTTTGTGGTTTCATCCCTGGCCTGGTAGTTCTGAGTTCTATAAGAAAGCAGGTTGAGGAAGCCATGATGAGCAAGCCAATAAGCAGCATCCTTCCATGGCCTCTGCATCAGCTCCTGCCTCCAGGTTGCTGCCCTGCTTGAGTTTCTGTCCTGACTTCTTTCAGTGATGGACTATGGATGTGGAAGCATAACCCACTTCTTTCTTTCTTCCCCAACTTCCTTTTGATCACAGTATTTCATTACAGCAGTAGTAACCCAAACTAAGACTGGACTCTACATCTTACTACAGAGATACTTGCTCATTCATATTCACTGCTGCTCTATTCATAATAGCCAGAAACTGGAAATAGTCTAGATATCCACCAACTGATGATTAGATATTGAAAATGTGGTACATTTACACAATGATATTCAGCTTCTAAGAAAAATTAAATTTGCAGGTAAATGGGTGGAGCTAGAAATGATCCTCCTGAGTGAGAAAACATTGACCCCAAAAGACAAATAGTACATGTTTTCTCTTATATGTGGACATTAGCTTTTAAGCTTTAGATATGTGTGTTTCAATTAGAATAATCACAAGCTTATGTAGCTAGTGAGGGACTAAGGGGGAGGAGGTGATCTTCCAAGGAATGGGAAATAGGATATAGTATTTTAAAGAGATAAGGGGGAAACTAGGAAGTTTAAATGTAGAGGGGGGATGGGAGGACAGGGTAAAGAAAGGACTATGGGGAGGGATGCCTCACACTAAAGGCCTTTCGGAAAGTCATATGTAACCTACTACTGTAGATGTTTCCATAAGTACATATATGAAAGTAATTTAAATGGAGTCACCATCTATTGGGGGAGACAATGCCCACCTACATATCTTATGCCATCAAGTAAAAGTCCCAATGCCAAGAATGGGTTACATCTTATTGAGTTGTTGGCCAAAGGAGTCCCAGGGAGTCTCTCAAACATCACAGGCTGTTATCAAGGCTATTGGTTGCTTTCCACAACCTGTTGAAGACACAACTTACATGGGTCATTAAACATTGAGAATTCAAGCTGGTGCCTAACTAAAGGCATCACCTCGACTGACTATGCACATCACTGGAGGAGAATCATCAGTCATCAGTATCTCCCAACTACAAATCCTTTAACCTACAACAGTGACCGGCCTGCAATACTGGCATAAATATGGGAGTAACCAACCTCTTTTTGACTAGATTTAAGGCTCCTGTATGGAACCTATATTTGACATTGCTAAAGGGGCCAAGAACCTGAGACTAGATAGGTCTTGAGAACCTGAGACAAGATAGGTCATGAGACTTACAGGAAAACCTATTATTCTGCTGAAGGAGCATAGCAATAAAATGACTCCTAATGAAATATTGCTATGCCCACAGATCAGAACCTTGCTCACCCCTCATCAGAGAATTAACAGAGACTCACAACTGAACAATGTGCAGAGAGTGAGAGACTTTGGAGGACTCAGTCCTAAATGGGATGTCTTCATCAAATCGCTCCCCTCAAGGCTCAGGGATCTACGTGGAAGAGGAGGTGGGAAGATTGTAGGAGTCAAAGGTGACGAACGACTCCAAGGAAACAGTGTCTTCCAAACACAACAGGGCTGACACACAAGTGAACTCACAGAGACTGTGAAATCATGCGGAAGTCCTGCCCAAGTTCAAACCAGACAAAAGTGGACTCAAAGTCTCATCCCTAACCAAGAAGCTATTAACAATACCTCCTGAGAGAAGGAAATCAGTTTTCTCCAATGGTGTCACTGGTATATCAAGCACACTCCAGGGCTGGCCCCATGCTTAGGACTAGCTCACCAGCACAAAACGAACTCCATGTTTTTTGTGTGCTTTTTGTCTTATTTATTTATTTTCATTGTTATTGATTTTTTTTTCTTATTTATTTTGATTTTTGTTGTTTGGAGTTTTTTTGTTTGTTTGTTTGTTTGAAAGATAAAAAAGAGAGCATGAAGTTGGTTGTGGAGGAAAGTCGGGAGGCTCTGAGAGAAGTTGGGGGAGGAGAAAAATATGATTAAAATATATTGTATGATAAAATTATGTTTTATACATTGAGTGAGAGACCTTAGAACACCTGGCCCTAAATGGGATGTTTCCATCAAGTCCCTCCCCTCAGGGCTCAGAGAACTGAGGTAAAGGAGGCAGAGAGGCTGTAAAAGCCAGAGGGGATGGGGACATCGAGGAATCAAGGCCATGGAGACACACCAGGGCTGGTGCCCATATGAACTCACAGACTGGGCAGCATGCACAAGTCCTGCACAGGTCTGCATCAAATGGGGTCCTAGAGCTGAGAGGAGAGGTAGATACAAACTCCCATCCCTAACCCAGAAACTATATCCAATTGATAGCCATTTGCAAATGAAAAATTCATTTTCTCCAAGGGAGTCTCACTGGGGATACAAACCACTTTTCAGGAAAGGCCCCATGCCCAAGCAGCAGATAGCCAACACAAAACAAACCCAATGGCACCTTCGGAGGGTCTTTGTTTCATAATGTTGTGAGGGCATTCTTTTTTAACCTTACAGGTCCTTTGCATATATATTAGGGCTTCTGGTTTTGATTTTGATGGGATTCCTGTGTGTGCAAACTTGTGTGTGTGTGAGAGTCTATATGTGTTTCTTGTGCTTTTTCTTTGGCTTTTTTTCTTTTGGTTATTTTGTCATACTCTGATTTGTTTTTTATTTTACTATTATTCCCTCGTCGCCTGTTTGTTTTCTAAGGAGAGACAGAAAGGGTGTGGATCTGGGTGAGAGGAAAGGTGGAGAGGAACTGGGTGGAGAAACTGTAATCAGAATATATTGTACGAAAAAAATCTATCTTCACTCAAAGAAAATATGTTTTTCATTTTTAAAAAATTGAGAAAAAAAACCCCAAACAATAGATACTCAGTATGTTACAATTTAATGTGAACTCTCTGTGGCTCTGCTTTTCTTGTTTGGGTAGTCGAAGGAGAAAACAGACAAATAAAAATGACCATCTCCTGTCAGTCTTCCAATACTTGTTGCTGATATGCATCAGGAGATGGGTGATTCATGGAGCAATCGTCCCAGACCACCTAGGTGGGCGAGGGAAGACCTTGCTGGATCGTGGTTCACAATGAATTGTAGGAAGGGATACTGAACTTTGATCGAAATACTAGACTCCGGACCACTTAAGGGTAATCTTTTCATACTACAATCTAGCAAACTGTTCTATTAACCATAACCACATACATGTTTTCTTAATGCTTAGAGTCCCATGTTAGTCATAGGTCATTTCTTTCTGGTGGTGCTACAGATTGAATCCAAGGCCTCATCCATGCTAGGAAAGCGCTCTGCCATTGAGGCACATCTCTATCCCACATATAACATTCCAGACGCATGCTACATACCTTCTGATAAGGACAGAAATGAGCAGAATTTAGCAGGCTGACTGAAATAAGCCGCCATTCAGTGGAAAGGAAACTGGTGTGTCTCTATTAGCTTTTGTTCAGTAAGAGCTGGTTGAACAAAGGAAACCCCGCATTTCCTGACAGGGAAGCAGGCTTCCAAGTTGAAGTATGCAGATGACTGGGTTCCCTTCCCTCCTCAACACACCAAAATGAAAACTCTGTGTGAGTGGAACTAGCTCCAGATTTAATCTAATCATTTCCTTGAATTTGAATGGGGTACATGGCTGAAGACTATCGAACTATGACCCCTGGCACCTGCAGTTCCCCCAAAATCTGAGGCAGGAGGATGGCTTGAGCCTACTAGTCTGAGACCAGCCTGGGCAACATAATAAGACCCCACCTAGCAGCAACGTCTGGAAAGATGAGGTCAGCGTTCTGGGATGGCTTGCTTCTCCGAGATAATATTCCTTTTAAAACTCTTTACTCATTACTGATTCTGTGATTATATTTTCTGGCTCATGAAGATGAGCGGTTAAACACAGACTTGTGTTATGGTCTGTATTTAGAGATGAACAGAGATGGAATTATAGAAGGACCCAGTCTACCTGTACATCATAACATGCATTATGATTATAATCGTAATATGCCTCTAATTTGTGTGTGTGTGTGTGGGGGGGGGCAGCTACCTGATTATTTCCCTTTCACCATGTTCCCAAATCCCTGAGTAGTTGTGAGTAGAATACGTGGTGTGAGAATCATTTTAAGAAAATAAGAAGATGGGCCCGTTTTCAAGGCGTTTAAAATGCTTGTATAGGGCCTGGGTTTTAGCTCAGTGGTAGAGTGCTTGTCCAGCATGTGTGAGGCCCTGGGCTTGAACCTTTGGAGCTAAGAAGCAACTCACAAAAGTTTACAGATAAACTGTAAAAGCACCCGTGGAGGAGGTGGAGAGAAGTGGGTGTGGGTGTTCTCAGCGACCAAGAACATCACCTCCCCTTAATAAAGCCACGTTTTTCCAGAAACCAGCTAAGTAAACGCTTCTTCGTAGCCGCCAACAAAGGAAAATTAATTACTCTAACGTCCACAGGACATTATCAAAGAATAAAATGAAAAGCAACATGATTTTACAAGCAAGGCTTCTGTGTATATCTAGGAATAACGTTTGGTAGGAGGAAATCCCGACCCCAAAGCTGCACTTGTGAACAAGCTTTCTCTATCCGGATGGCAGGGTGGTGCTTCCTCGCGAAGCTGTGCCCTCCCACCGACTCACTTTCCAAAGGTGCCGGTCAAGTTCACGCGTGGAAGCCCGGCCCGGCCGTAGTCAGTCAGCCTAAAGCTTGTTACTGACGGCCATTGCTGATTGTTAGTATCCCAGAAAGGTTTCTTTGGGGGAAGTTACAAACTTAGGTCGCAACGCCGAGTTTCCAAAAGTCCCAACCTGAACTCCACTTCTGAGCCTATGTGAGTGCCGTCAGTCGGCCACGCCCGCTCCAGGTGCCCGCCTGGGTCCTGGGCCACCTGCGCTCCGGGGTCCTTACCTCTGGTCCGGTCTGGCTGGCACGGTGGAGACGAGTGGGGAGCCTCAGCGGCCACGGGGAAGCTGGGCGAGCATCCCGCGTCCCGCAGCTGCACGCCCGTGTCCGGCACTCTGGCACCCTCCCGGGCCGCCTGGGACCACGCCCCGAGGCGGGCTCTCAGAGGGCGGGGGTCAAGCGCAAGAAGTCCGCCCTACACTCCCCCCCACCCCACTTCTGGGCAGAGCATCTTCCTTTCCTGCCTGTCCCTAGCTTGCCCTCCAGCCACCGGGCAGGAAACTTGCAGGAAACCCTGGGGCCAGAGGCCCCGTGAGGAGGTGTGGTCGCCTCCCGCGCAGGGTCACTCAGCACATACTTATGCCCATAGCCCGCCTCCCACTGCCGAGACCCGGGGCTTTAAGGGCAAGCTAGCAGCCTTCCTACACTTCACAACCATTCACTTCTTCCCCAGGGTCATTTTCTTTTGGGGGAGTGGGGGAGGACCACAAGAAAAACCACTAAAGTGGCATGGGTGAACACACATCAGGTAAAGTGCATTTCCCTTTTTCTTCCTCTGGAGACAAACTTGGTTAATTAAATTAAAAAACAAATATTTTTTTAAAGTCTATTCTGCAAATGTTATCTTTCTAAAAGAATTGGAGGATAAGTTTCCCACGGTTTAACAGCTGTGCTCGTCACCCAGTGACGTGCAGTGAACTTTCTTTTACATAAAACGAACCACTTCACAGACAAAAATCAATGTCTGGTAATACAAAGAAGAGCACAGCCTCTAGGGCGCCAGCACCCCGCAAGAGGTATTAGGAAATTCTGGAGGAGGGAAGCATGTTAGGACTGAATTGCACGAATTCACCGTGCATGTGTCAAACCCACGTGACTTAATAAGAGTTGGATGTGGTGCACATGACTGCAATCCCAGCAACTGGGAAAACTGAGGCTGGAGGATTTAAAGTATCAGGTCAGCCTGGGCTACATAAATGAGACCCTGCATCTGAAAGTGGGTGGTGGGAATGGCAAGATCAGTGGTAGAGATCTTGCTTAGCAAGTGTGAGTAGGAAGCGAGGGGGAGCAGATGATTTGTTTATAAATGTCACCTAAATTTCTGAAAGTCGTAAAATATGCCATTTGCTAAAAGTTGATCTTAAAAGACAGCACACTTACATGTCATCAGAGTTCAAGTTTTTCTTTTTAATTTATTTTATTATTTATACAGTATTCTGTATGTGTCCCTGCATGACAGAAGAGGGCACCAGATCTCATTACAGATGGTTGTGAGGCACCATGTGGTTGCTGGGAATTAAATTCAGGACCTCAGGAAGAGCAGCCCCTGCTCTTAAACTCTGAGCTATCTCTCCAGCCCCAAGTTCAAGTTTTTCTAAGAACTAATTAGCCAAGTGTCCAAGGAAGCTTTAGGGCTGTCATCCGTTTTCATTGTCATCAAAATTCTCTACTCCAATATTCATTCATCAACTGAAGTTAGGATTCCTTTCAAATACATGTCATATAGTCTCTGGTACCACTGGTTTTGAGAACAAAAAAAATGAAACTCAATGGAGGGCCTGTGGATAGCTCAGCAGGTTATCTTGCTGCCAAGCCTGATGATCCCAGGTAGCCCTGGGTTGTTTAATCCCACCTTTTTCAGCTATAAAAGGTATATAACAGTTATAGTAAAGTTTTGTGGGGCTTGAGAGCAGCATAAACTGCACCTTGTTATATATTAACCTTTCCAAATACACTCTCAAAAAAACTCACTTTGGGTGTGACAAATCTGACATGCATTTTTAAAACAGCAGCTTTATTGAGATGTTTTGCCATTTTTATATTAATTATAGTTCATGACAAAGTGACTGTCCTGGCTAGTTTTATATCAACTTGATACAAGCTAGAGTCATCTGAAAGGGAACGTCAGTTTTTAAAAGGCCTCCATAAAATCAGCTGTAGGCAAGACTGTAGTGAATTTTCTTAATTAGTGATTGATTCGGGAAGGCCCAGCCCATGGTGAGTGGTGCCATCCCTGGGTTGGTGGTCCTGGGTTCTACAAGAAAGCAGGCTGAGCAAGCCAGTAAGCAGCACCCCTCCATGGCCTCTGCACCAGCTCCTGCCCTGTTTAAGTTCCTGCCCTGACTTACCTCAGTGATGGAATGTGCTGAAATAAACCTCCACCCCCACCCCACCCCATGCTGCTTTTGGTCATGGTTTTTTATCCCAGCAACAGAAACCCCAACTAAGACGCTGTATTACTGTCTTTATTAGACAAATATGATAAAAATCTTTTCTGAAATAAAGGCAACATTAAAGGAAGGAAAATCTTTTTGAAGGACAGTGGTATGATTTCAGTACCAAACTCAAACTGGCTTTTAACATGTACTGAATTCTGGCTGAGGATGTAGCTCATGAAAGAGCATTTAACCTAGCACATGCAAGGCACAGGGTTCTAACTCCAGCACACTGAACTCTCTTTCTGAATCAGCAACTCTTCCAGTGACCTCTGCAACTGTAAAATTTTTACACTTAATAACCATCTGTATACAAGCTGGGCGGTGGTGGCACACGCCTTTAATCCCAGCACTCAGGAAGTAGAGGCAGTCGGATCTCTGTGAGTTCGAGGCCAGTTTGGTCTACAGAGCGAGTTCCAGGACAGCTAGGGTTGTTACACAGAGAAACCCTGTCTTGAAAAACCAACCAACCAACAAAAAAAACCCATCTGTATACAAATGTTCTTTATTCTAATAAGCAATGGTCTAGAAATCATAACTCGATGATTTCACATCAGGGCACAAGGAAGAACATAGATGACCCAATTTTCACACTATAATAACAGCTTGTGAAAGCAAGATCTTACATGTGTGCAATCTGACTTTTCAGGAGTACCTCCTACATTCTAAGACATATGGCTCATGTCTTAGAATTCGAGTAACAGGGCAGACCTCAGACAGGTTGAGCTGGTTGAGAAGCCTCCAGGAAGGAGGGAACTGTTAAGCCGGAAGGCATTTAGTGAAGTTCACACTCATTTAGAAATGTACTGTGTTATGTTCAATGAAGTAGGGCAGCGAGGATTTGAAGGGATTGCTACAGGACTGACTGTAGGCTGTGAGGGAGTGAAGTTCCCAGTGCATGTGTGTTTTGACATGGGCACAGCTTGTGGAGGACCCCGAAGCCAACCGGACTGTCATAAACTGGCAAAGCTGTTACCCATATGAGTCAGGCTCAAGAGGAACGGCAGTTTTCCTTGGGAGCCTGAATATGAGTATTTATGAATGACTGATGAGTGTGTGCAAAGACTAACAACTGCTGCTTCCTCCTCCTGATGTTTAAGGCCCGAGACTTCACCTGCAGAGATGAGACTGGAGACTGGCTAACTCCTCCTGCTCTAGGAAGCATGCTGAGGTTTGTGGTATGGCCCATACAGAGGATTGTTATTCGGCAACGAAGAAGAATATGCTATTGGCTTGTGTTCTCCACGGACTGACCTCAGGATGGTGATGTTGAGTAACAGGAACAAGACAAAAATCCAGTCAAACTTTTGATCCCATTTATAGAAAATTCTACAAAATGTAGACTCTTGAATAGTGACAGAGAGCAGATCAATGGTTGGTGAGAAAGCAGGGTGAGAAGGGGAAGGCTGGTCATGAGGCAGAGAATAAGGTGGTAGGAGAAAAAAATCTTTGGGGCAAGCACAATATGGTTTTACAGATGTATGTATGACTAGTTCAAAACAACAAATTTCATACTTGAAACTGTGCAGCTTACTGAATGTCAATAATGTCACACAAACTGTCAGAAAAAACTGGGAGAATGGTATACACCAAACAGACAATTCTTTGAGGAATATCATGTCTAACCTGCAGTCTAGGGGCCACAAGTGTGCTAGAACAGCCATGAACTGTTCCTGTTACTCAACATTGTTGTCCTGAGGCAGTTCATGGAGATCTTGAGTCAGTGGGTGTTCTTTTTTGTTGCTGGGTAACGGTCCATTGCATGTGTCATACCACAGTTTGACCATTTACCTTTAATTACAGACTAAAACCATAAACTTAATGACAAAAAACCCATGCTGAGGTTCTGGGCTGCGGTGGGAAGGGTTAGAGCACTCTACCTAGTCCAGCGTCACTGTACACGTCATCTGTGTGTGTGTGTCCTTCCTTCCTTCATCCTCCACCCTAGCCAGGGTTCTGGAACACAAGCCACATAGGATGTGGCAACTGACCATATTTAAACTTAAAGCAGCTCAGTATTTTCTTGTGGCCCCAAAGCAACAGTTAAAATAACAAGACAAAATATAATTAATTATATGAGGCAGACAGTAACTTTTACAGACTTTAAAATAGAGCTATAGATACAGGGAACAGGTTTTTCTAGGGCAGGTGGGATGGTGCAAGGTATGGTATGATTTAGGTTATTGTGGGTGAGTGGAAGTCTGTTGTTTGAAGATGATTATAAGATGGTCTTATAATAAAAAACCCAGAGCCAGATATCAGGGTGAAAGCTGAAAGATCAGAGAAGCAGAACAGCCAGCCACTAGTTCTTACCTCTACAAAATCCTCAGCCTAGAGAGAGTTCTTATTTCCTCATACCTTATATACCTTTCTCTGCCCTGCCATATTACTTCCTGGGATTAAAGGTGGGTGTGCTTCCCAATCAAAGGCATGAGATCTCAAGTGCTGGGATTAAAGGTGTGTGCCACCACTGCCTGACCTTGATGTCTAATCTAGTGGCTGGCTCTGTCCTTTGATCCTCAGGCAAGTTTATTAGGGTACACAATATACCATCACAGAAGTCAGTACGGAAAGAAAGTCTAGACAGACCAAGGCACATGCCAGAAACAAGGACTTCTTCATGCGTGGTCCCGCCTCTTCCACGTACTGACATTTTCTGTCACTTGGGACTGGACTATCTTTATCGGGCTCTGCTACAAAGCCTCTGGAGTCCACCATCAAAACAGCAGGCTCCAGAGATTAACTAAGAGCACTGGCAACAGTCCATGGTGTTTGGGGGTCAATGAGACCTCACTTGCCAACAACTCCAAACGAGGAAACCCATTCTTGGCACTGGGATTTTCATTTGTTGCCCTGTGGTGTTTGCCACAGACTTGAATCAGAATGTGGGGAAATCAAGCTGGAACTTGGAAGCTTCCTCCCTACTTCCATAACACTGGATGGTTCTATGCATGCTACCTGAGGAGCAAAGGAATCACCAGTCTTACCCAGCTGTGGACCCTGAGAACTGTGACAATTTTTGGCCTGGCAAGACATGTCCACTCTTACAATAGGGGCACAAATGTCATGGGAGTAACACTTTCTGATTAACTTTAAGGCCTTCTGTACAAGTTGAAAATCCATACCTGGTACTGTTATCAGGGCTGAGAATCTATTCTTTGACAAATCATAGACCTGGGGACAGCTTACTACTATTACTCTACTAAGTGGGCATAGTATTAAATTGCCTCCAAATGACTTATCATTATACCCATAGACTAGTGCATCTCTCAACCTTCATCAGAGAAGCTTCTTTTTTAAGCAGATGACAATTAACAGAGACCTACAACTGGTCAAGGAGTAGAAACTATGAGACTGGAATTCTCAGCCCTGAACGTGATATCTGTATCATATCTTCTCCTCCCAAGACTGTGGGATCACAGCAGAAAGGGGGCTGGAAGATTTTAAGAGCCTGAGGCAGTGGATGACTATTAGGAATCTGGATATAGCAGGGCAGTTGCACACATGAATTCACATCAGTTGAGTCTGTATGCACAAGACCTGCACAGGCTCAAGCCATACCAAACCTCATTGGGGAGATGGGATTTGGGCACGAAGTCCCACCCCTGGCTAAGACGCTGTTGGCGATCTGTAGTTGCTGGGAGGAGAGAGTCGGTTTTCTTTAAGGGCACGGTCCCTTGTGGGTTAATCGCTCTTCGGTAAAGGCCACATATCCAGGAGTATATGGGGAGCAGAAACTGTACTTTATGGGTTTTAAAAAGAAAGGACAAAAATATCAGTGAGCAGGGAAGGAGGGGAGGGGATAGATCTGGGAGTAGAAGTGTGTGTGATTATGATCAAAATATGTTGAATGAAATCCTCATAGAACTAATAAAAATAAGAAAAGAAACTACAAACAATTCAGAAGGGTCCTTAAACCCGGCTTGAAGGTGCACACCTGCCTTCTCTACCTTCGCTGACAGCTGCTTCTACTACTGCTTTCCCGAGACCCCACCTTCTTCTCGGAGTTTCTCACGTCAAAAGTCTTTTTAACTAAACTGAATGAGAGTGTAAGGTAGTGATGCCTAGTTATCAACAAGTAGATAGATAGATAGATAGATAAATAGATAGATGATAGATAGATAGATAGATAGATAGATAGATAGATAGATATAGATATAGATATATGTAATTTATTCAGTAAATATTTGTTAAATGCTTACTCTGTGCCAGACCTTGTTCCAGACTCTGAGGAATATATCCATGAACATGTCAGAAAAATCTGTCTTTATTAAGATTGCATTCTAGGTCTATCTTAAAAGGATTGGCAACAAATTTACATAAATCCAACTATACCTATTGGCAAAAAGGGCAATACACACATTTCAACAGTGTGAGTATTGTTAAAGTCCACTGTTGGCATGCACATCATCATATACTGTGTTTACTGTGTGTATAATAAATTCATACCTATATGTTATTCCCCAGGGACTCCCAATGTAAGACTATAGAAAGAACTCTATCAGCAATTTAAGAGACTTTTCAAGGGTCATTTTGAGCATGCTTTATTTTGACCTTAGGCAAAGTTTTTAAAACCTAGCCACCTAACAAGTTGTGACTCCACTGTACTAAAATGAAGATGCAGAGATTGTTGGACAAAAGATAACCTTTTTAAATATTTGTGTGTGAAACTGATAAACATACATTCTGGTCAGCTTAGTCTAATAACCAGGAACATATGGTAACACATCCATGTGAATGCACACAGTTGGTCCACAATGAGATCTGAATCAAGAGTTTTTAAAAAGCTTCTAAGTTATTTCTCATTTTTAAGATAACAAAATTATAAAACCTCAAAGACAACTCATAAGCAATGCTTAATAATTACAAAATAGAAAAATTCTCATACTGGCTTAGTGTGACTAAACATTTATCATTTTCATGTATTTTACAGAGAATTGTAAAAGAACACCAAGGTAAGAAAATTAGTTTAAAGTTTCACAATAATTTGACTCTATACAATAACACCAATTATCTAACCCTGGAAACAGTCTTTGATTATATAATGTAAATTATTTTTCTTTACAGTGACTAAACTGTTCCATTTTAAATTTACAAAGAGATTCATTTTCCTAAGAGCAAAGTGAGAGAACAAAAATCATACAGTGAGGAGCACCAAAGCAGAACATTTTTGCACCTAGGGCTTGATTGGTTTGTACTTAAACACAGCCTGTACCTAAAGGACCAAAACAACACATTTGGCAAGAAAAACAGTCAAAAAGATAAACCAAGGTCTGGAAACAGTGATTTTTAAAAAATCATTTTTTATCAATGTGTCTTTTTCAAAGTATATTTATGTCACTTTTCTTCATCTTTCATTCACATTCTACAACTCAGATTGCTCCACTTTTTGTTAATCTGCAGTCACACTGAATGAACAAGTGTATTATGTGTTTGTTGTGATGAATCCAAACCATTAGAGCGAGATTCAGCAACCTCTGTAACCTAACAACCTTACAACCAGTCCAAGTGGTAGAACAGATTATCAGTGACCTGTTGGTTTAAAGACCTTAGTCAGATAAGAGGTGTGTGTGTGTGTGTGTGTGTGTGTGTGTGTGTGTGTGTGTGTGTAAGTCTGCCAGAGCCATGTGACAGACTACGTGCAGCCGAGAGAAGTAAGACATTCTAATAAACTGACACAATGGTCCAACCAATCCCTAGAAGACTGGGATAGCCAACATTGAATTAACCATAAAGTAAACCTGAGATAAACAATGAGGTGCTTAGGGGAGATGTCACCACAACTGAAATAAGTAAGTGACAGGTTTGAAAGACAACACTAAAGGAGGTTGCCTTGGCCACAGTATTCTCCGATACTGGAGGACAGAGGTAATGGGCAGCCACTTCCCAGGAAGGGATCAGGGGTGGGGTTCCCTGGTCTGCAGCTGAGGACACTAGCAACTTCTCCACAGGGTATCTGCAGTGGCCTCCACCTCATCCAGAGAGTACCCTCAAGCTCCTGTGAGCCTAGGCACCCCTCCCTGTAGCTCCAGGGCCCCTTCCACTTCCAGCTAAGCCTCTAAATGGGCTCCCTGAGTCTGAGGTAATGCCAACGTGCTATACGTATGAAGTCAGGCAACCCACTTAAAAACTCCAGCCATCTACAGGTGACAAAGTTGGCTTTTGCTATCAACAATACTTTCCTCTCAGATGTTTCCTACGCACAACTTACAGCATGTAGGGCATGAAGAAGGGCAGATGGCTGGACTATGATGAGAATATTTCTAGTTGAGTGTTAGGACTCCCAACTGTGAGAGGAGAAAGGAGATCTGCTAACTTTTCTATTTCCTATTTCACATCCTTGGCTTCCAAGTAAAGAGCAATTAAGGTCCTATGCAGTTAATGCCCTTCCAGAACTATCCAACTCTCAGACTTGTAATTACAACTCTGGATGTGTCTACATAGCTCTTTAATTCAGTTTCAAAATCCACGTTTCTTAAACAAAATGATACCACTGCAGTCTTTAAAAATGCCAGTCATAAAATTATCACTTAAAAACTAAAAAGAACCTAACTGAGGAGTAAATGCATAATAGTTTCTCACTCCCTCTTCCCCCTGTTATTTGGGTGGGAGGTCTGAAACCCAAGGCCTCTGCATTCTAGGCAAATGCTCTCCGAGTAAGCTAGACCCTAGCCCTCTCCTTTTTCAAAGGTGTTTTAGCTCATCTGGTAGAGACACACCTGTGTTTGCTTCCAAAGACCCCAAGGAAGAGCCTGGCACAGCACTCTACAGTTTGACCTTTTATTCCAGTGCTGGTGGTTCTTCAACTACAGTGTAGCTGTTACTTCCTTCATGAATGCCCAAGATGGGCGCATCAGATGCGGAGAAAAACATTTACAATTCGGTGAAGTTTAGTCACAGAAAAACGATTATCTGATTGACCCAAACATGCAAGTTCACTTCTTCCCCCGAGGACCTAAATTCAAGGAACAAATGAAAATCCACCATGTTTCAAGTTAAATTCCAAGAGTTTACACAACTATAGCATGACTTTAAATGCATATGCACACTCATTTTTCTGTATTTTCCTATACGTACACCCTACATACATTTCTGAGGCCATAATTCTAGGGAAAGATTAAGAGTTTTATACTATACTATGAAGTTCTAACAAATTCTTGGTTTATTTGTGTTCATTTGTTAGCTCAATGTCATATGACCTTGGCATAATGCCAAGTGTAAAGACAAAAGGTATTTCAGATACAAAATTCTTAGTTCTGTGTCATAAATAAATTTGGGTAAAACCGCAAGCCTTCCACGGAGTCATCTCGGCAAAGATGGCCCATCTTCTCTGCGAGAAGCAGCCTGGGAACAAAGAAGAAAAATCCCACAATGATCTATTCATCCAGAAAGATATCACACACCACCGCGAGGGGCAAGGACTTACATACCTTTCTTTAGCCAGAAGGACAGACATCCCCACAAGTTTTGCAAACTCTTCCGATGTTAAGGATCCTCTTTCTGAAACCTTGTGACAACACACAGCAGAAAACAAACAAGAGAAACAAAACACCAACAACCACAATTATTTCAGTACACTCAGAGGAATACATAGTCAGTAACTGAAGGGAATGTTTTACCAGGTTTTCTACTAAAATCCAAACAGTCACTATAACTAGATCTTCTTTATTTTTAGATTTATCTTTATGTGCATGAGGGTTTTGCCTGCAGAGATGCACACCACATTTGTGCCTGGTGCCCACAGAGATCAAGAGAAGGTGGGGATCTCCTAGAACTGGAGTTACGGATGGTTGTGAATTACCATGAAGGTTCTGGGAACTGATCCCAGTTCCTCTGTGAGAACAAGTGTTATTAGCCGCTGAGTCTAGTCCTGCAGACCTAAATCTTAACTGTCAATTCTGCGAAAGTGGATGGGCTCAGAACAGGCAGAGCAGAGGCTACATACCAACATGAAGCCGTTCATGTTGTAAGAAGGCACTGTATGAAAGCCTAGACAAAGCTACTAGGTGTTCTGAAAAAGCAGCATAGCAAACTGTGTGTGTGTTACACGCTTTGGTGAGGGGCCCATAGTTATAACCGGGTCCACTAAAGGATGGGACTTGAAAACCTGTTCCCAATGCTGAGTTTCAACAGGAAAGCAAACACCTCATTAAGATGTTAAGGGAGACAAGAACTTCAAAAACTTTTACTATGGATGCTGACTGTCTATCACAAAGCATTAAGCCTATGACTGACTTTTTAGCAAAGCTAAATTCAACAGTGAATCCTGCTTCTCAAGTTGCTATGCAGTTGGGTCTTTGTGGCAAGCTCTAAGGACAGAAGGAAACGGGATTCACATACTGTCTCCAGGGCTGAGGCCACCATTTCCTCTTCTTTGTGGGTTTGAAGCTCAATTACCATGACACCACTGTCAAAAACCCGAAGCCTGAAAAACACAGATGTGAGAACAGCGTGGATATATCTAGGATGTTCAACTACAAGGGAGAAGCAAGCCACGTTCTACTTTACTTAATGGCCAGGCCTGAGGACAATCACACAATGCTTGAGCCACAATGACTATGTGTAACCATGACAGAATTAAAGAACTCAAAAATTATCAGACAATAAAACTATGAACCACAATCTACATGATACAGTTTTTCTGGTTTGGGGTGCTTTTAGCCCGAGGATAAGGAGAATGCATCAGAATTGAACATTTGCACTGAAGGTTCAGAGGTGAGTTCTTCTGCGTTTCCTCTCTGAATTCACAAGTCTGAAGTGATGTACACCGGGACACACCCTTCCCTGAGAGGACCAAGTACAGAGCGCAGAAGATGCTTGTAGCACCAGGTGAACTCAGGTTGCATACAGCAGAACCTCAAGAGGGTATCATTCTGGTTTGCCACGCACAGTGGTAGGCTCGGGTGGACTTTCAGATCTCCTCTGTGCAGAATCACGGTCACAGTTGGCAAACTTCCTGTGGCGATTCCTTTACCTGATAGGTAGTTTCAGCGCTTCCAGCATCTTGCACGCATTCACTAAATCTTCTGGTGAGAGCAACTAATGAGGAAAAGAAATCCAGTTTATGCTGCAAAGCAATAGAATGGTACTATACAATTGTAATAACCACTAAGACAGAGTAAGAAGTCAATGACCCATGACCCAGTTATTCCACTCTTGAGCATATATCCAGAGATCTCCACACCCTACACAGAGAGATCTGTGCCCCCTCATTTATGGCTGCTTTATGCACTGGAGCAAAGAACTGAACTCAACCTAGCTGTCCATCAACAGATGAGTGGAAAACGAAAATTTAGTATATATGTGTGTGTGTGTGTGTGTGTGTGTGTGTGTGTGTGTGTGTGTGTGTGTATATATACTATTACTCAGCTCTAAAGAAAAATTGTAGTGGGTAGCTATTCCAACCTTGATCTGGAAGTTCCAACCCCCATTGAGGCTTCGGTAACTGTCACGCCTACAAGGCGGGGCCAAGAGGGGACCCTGAAGACCTGAGATCCGATGCGCCATCTCTCTTGGTTCCTCGACCCTCGACGCTGGAGGTAGGCCAAGCAGAGTTCTCCAGAGAACACCGCTGGACTGTGCTATGTCATTCCCAGACCCTGCAACCTACCTATCCCTTCATTTGTAAGTTACGCCACTAAATAAACCTCCCTTTTAACTACGTGGAGTGGCCTTAATAATTTCTCCAATAAAAAATAAAGTCCAAATTGCAGGGAATGCTAGACTTAGAATGTGTAATATTAATTGAAGTTCTCTCTCATATGTGGGAGCTAGCCAACAATGTGCGAATGTGTGTATGTGTAAAGAAATATACATGTGGGTATAGTACCTACCAGGGAGAAAAGAGAACAAAAAAGGCTAAATACAAGGGATGAAGAAGAACTGAAAGTAGGTGATGCACACAAGGTATGAAAGAGGATAAAGATCTATTTTTCTAGTTATTATTCTGTCATGAAATGTTTGGTTTTGGTGGTGGTTAAGTATATAAAATACATTTGATTCTGAAAGCGTAAAGTTTAATGTGAAGCCTTATAGCTTCCATTTTGAATGCCAATTCTAACTATAAAGAAGTTTGTTGAGCTGTACAGACTTTGGGTCTGATTAATTTTGGTATGTGACATTTTTATTTCCAAGGGTTTTTTTTTTTAATAATAAAATTTAAAACACTTTTTCTAAAGTAGAAAAAAAATGCTCTTCATCAAGTACTGTAGGTCACTCGATTACAAGGATAAAAGAAGAAACAAAGAAGGCAAAGACAGCATCAGCAGTCCTGCCCAACCGAGATGCAGTGCAGGCCACGGGCATGACTTCACACTCCTCGTACCCGCATAAGAAGTGAAAAGAAAAGGGGCCGGAATGGAGCTGAGTAGAAGAAGTCTTGCCTAGCATGTGTAAGGCCCTGGGCTCAAGCTCCAGCACTGTAATAAATAATAACAACAAAAACTTTTTTTGAGATATTTGACATGGATACTGACCTTTGTTTATTTTCTACTTGTTTTATACATTCACAGCTGTTACATGTAGTTACTGGTGGATAGTGTAGCCTTAATAAATGTGCACTGTGGTAGACACAAGCACAGCTCTGAGTCACATGGGATGGCTCCGGAGCCAGCTAAGCCTAAGTACAATGCTTGTCACACCACCGTCTCTAGGTGACGTCAGTCAAATTACTTAATCTGCACCTGAAGTTCCTCATCCCCAAGTTATCTTCAAGGTGAGGACGGTCAAAGCAGGAGTGATGGAGAAGAGAGCTAACAGTTGGTGTGTACCTCATGGACCATCGTGTACTCGATGACAGGATGGCGGCTGCACTCACAGACTCGGGTGAGTCACAGGAAGTGACTGCTTACACAAGTCTGCGCTGGACTGCCGGGGCACCAAGAGCACCAGCAGAGTCTGAGAGGCCAAGGCACTAGGTGTGACTGGGCAAAGGGACCTGACGAACAGCTCCTACTGATACCCAGGCAGAGGAGTATGGTGGTGTTACCGCTGCACTATCTACAAAGAAATCTGAGGCCAGCTGAGCCTGTGCCAGAGCTAAACACTGCAGAGAAAAGGCTCCCATTCATTACAGGACACAGAACTGAGCGCTGACAGGCATCACTCACTCAAACCTTCCCTCTGAAGGTAACACAACCGAGTTCCAAGGCAGAGAAGTGCACCACTCAGGGTCACTCAGGGTCGCTGGCGAAACTGGGAACAGAATGTATTTCTTGAGTTCCAGGACAACCCTTTTTCTCTCACCACATTGCTTCTGAAAATAGCTTGGATGGCCACAGCCTTCCTCAACGTGTACTCATAGAGGCGGAGTTCTACTTTAGCTAAAAGATCATCGAAACAGGCCATTCTCACCTCCATTCCCCGAGCTCGGTTCACTAAACAGTACACCTCCGTGAGGGACATTATTCCCCCACGCTCCTGTTAAAATGGGAGAGGAAAACAAGTATTTAGCACTCTTAACAGAAACCATAATCTGGGCGAAATCACAAATTACATTTTTTCCCCTAAAAAACTGTATTTATACACAAGAGAGTCTATTCACATACTGTGCAGAACCTCAAATTCTATATACGGACTTTAATACCATTTAGATGAGAAGAGGGGGGCTACACCATGTTTCAAACTCTGCACTTAGTCTCTCGACTGCAGACATGTGACTCAGACTAGGAAAGACCTGAGAACTCAGGGGCCACATGTGACTCAGCCACACTGGCAGCCCGTGTCGCCACAGTGCAAGCCTCAACAAGCATCACCTTGGTCGATTCAGGAAGGTCAGGATGAGGCAAAACCAAGTAAGAGGGGCCAGAGCCTCTGCCCAACTCTCGGCCTTGGTAAACCATGGACATCAGTCAGGGGGGCAGACTCAGGTAACTGTTGCACAAAGGAGCCTGGAGCCACCCCACCACAGGCCAGCACAAGGAGGCCAGGGCAGAGTTTTGGAGGACTGCTCTGATTCTTTAGCAGGAGAGCTGAGAAGAAGGCAAAGGGTATCAGGGGCCATGTGCCCTGGTGGCTGGAAGCCTCTAAGAGGAAGGCTCATTAAATGCTAAATTTTTATGTTTATTTAATGTGTTAACTAACTTCAGTTAGTAAAGGAAGAAAGTACAGAATTAAGTGATAGCATAATTTTGCAAGTTCTAATGAAATATTAACGTTACATAGGTAATATCTGTCAATGGCTGCTAACTATCTAGCTATCTACGTCTATGTGTGTATACATCTATAAATATAGACACTACATACCTACTGATAGAAATGTACAACATCCCCTATGAAACATTTTTGTCATAAAAACTGCTATCTATAATAGTTTACAGAGAACGTATAGAATGACAAGCATGTTAATACTACATGGTCAGTCAAGCTGTAGGATAATCTACCAGTTTCTCCCAAAAGAAGTTGGAATTAAAATAAAAAATAAGTAAATAAATTTGGGGCTGGAGCTGCAGCTTAGGCAAATAAAATATGTGCCTAGGATATACAAGTCCCTGTGTTGACCATCAGCACAAAAAACTAAAACCAAACCAAAAGAACCACCATAAAAGAAAGGAAGGAAGGAAGGAAGGAAGGAAGGAAGGAAGGAAGGAAGGAAGGAAGTTAGAGAAATAGTGAACCGATTGTAGCGTATCTGGATATAAGAAGGCAAACTGTAAGAGCGAATGTGAACACTGGCCAGACCTGTGACATAAAGGATTTCTAGTGTTTTAGGTGAGAAAGTGACCCTGCAGCTGTGTTTAAAGTAGTCGTCTATCATTATAGGTGTTAGAATATTTATATAGAAGATGATGTGGACTAAGTGGAGGGTGATTTACTGACGAGGCTAGATGATGGGCACACGGGGATCTGCTGTGGTACTTATTTTGGCAGAGATTTACAACACACCATAAAGACTGCTGTGGCAGAGCCAACTTCACAACTATTAGCAGGAACTAGGAAGACTCGAGACGGGGCCAGGCACGGTGCCGCACATCTGTAATTCCCGGCACTCAGGAAGCAGAGGCAGGCAGCTCTCTCAAGGCCAGCCTGCTCTACACAGTGAGCTCCGGGACAGCCAGGGCTATGTAGAAAGATCCTAACTAAAAACAAACAAACAACAAAAAACAAAACAAAGCAAACAAACAGAAAAACTAGGTGTAGCCAGATATGATGGTTCATATCTATAATCCCAGCCCTCAGAGAGGCAGAAGGAGGAGGGCGGTGAGTTCAAGGCCAGTCTAGGCTACAAAAGGAGATAATGTCTCAAGAACAAACGAAAAGATAGACTAGAGAGAAACATATTTATACAGAGAAAGATCTTTTGAAAACAGGAAAAACCCATTAAACAGACTTAAAAAGTGTAAACATTTGAATGGAAATTAAAAGCAATTTTGAAGATTATAGTCAAAAGCTAATTAATAAGTATTTAAGCCAATTAATATTCCTGGAAGAAAAAACATGTCATTTAATGTTAACCACACAATGAAAACAGTTAGGCTCTTTAAATTTCTGATGACATGGAAATAATTTAGCATAGTTTTGAAAATATACTGGAGTTTGGATTTACCTACCTCTAACGGTGCCTGCAATATTCCAGCCAGTTGTTTGGCTAGCTGCATGTGGTACTGTGTGCCTGAGCCATAGGTTTCCCTGGTAACGGGGTTGGCTATTCCCATACTCAGCAAGTAGGACTTAAACCTGATGGTCTGTAAGAGAGGGTGGGAAATGCATCAATGGACTGTAAAATTAGTTTCTCCTTACAACATTTAAAATTCTTTATCATAAACTTAATGTAGTACAATTATTTTTCTACATAACCATGTCTTCTACTGTGTTTCTTACATGCTGTGAACTTCAAGGCAGTGAACTTCTTACTTGTTCCTTGAAGAAATCCAGTTATTCTCCTTCCTTCTACCCCAGTCTCATACTGTTTATTTTCAAAGTTTTATGTGAGAGAAAGGTAATAATTATGTTCTTTTTTTTTTTTTTTTTTTTTTTTGGTTTTTCGAGACAGGGTTTCTCTGTGTAGCTTTGCGCCTTTCCTGGAACTCACTTGGTAGTCCAGGCTGGCCTTGAACTCACAGAGATCCGACTGGCTCTGCCTCCGGAGTGCTGGGATTAAAGGCGTGCGCCACCACCGCCCGGCTAATTATGTTCTTCTTAATGCTAACCAAATACTAAAACTAAAAACTTACAAAGAAAAAACAGGTATGACCAGATTATAGCCAAACTTAACACAGTAGACATCAAACACAGATATGTATGGGACAGTGTTGGAGCCCATTAGGTTTCCTAGTGACTGTACTCAGCAGAACTGCATAAGAGGTTGATTGGACCATAGGCCTGGGTACCAGGTGACTGTAACTAGCAAGGGGGAGGTCTTTTGCTCCACCCCTTGGCATTGTTATAAATAGACCTTTGGCATAAAGTTCTGGGCCAGTGGATGAGGATCCAGGCCCACTCAAGTCTATCCTGTGTTTTCTCTGTTTCTCTCTCTTCTCTATTTCTAACTAAGTCTCTTATCCCTCATTCCTCAAGAGTATGGGGTAAGTAAGTGTGGGGGCTGGTTCACCACAGAACAGCTACTCTTTAGACATTTCAGTAGCTTTCTTTTCTACACCATAAGAAAGAACACTGAAATAATCTTGAATCCTTGTAGAACTAGCGAAAAAGAATAGGATCTAGTTTCTCCTTAGCACTTTCACATGCAAGAAACAAAAACATTACACTATCGCAGGGCCAGTGAGACGGCCCAGTGGGCAACTGTGCTTGCCACCCGAACCCTGAATTCAATGCCCAGGACCTACATGGTAGAAGGGGAGAATCAATTCTTGCAAGTTGTCCTCTGGCCACCAAGTGCATGCTGCAGCACAGCTCCCCCCCAATAAAGAAATGTGGGGGCTGGAGAGATGGCGCAGCGGTCAAGAGCACTGGGTGCTCTTCCAGAGGACCTGGGTTCAATTCCCAGCACACACATGGCAGCTCACAACTGACTGTAACTCCAAGACCTGACACCCTCCCATAGACACACATGCAGGTCAAACACCATTGCACATAAAAATTACAAATAATAATAAAAAAAAAAGAGTTTGAAAAGAAAAAAAGAAAAAAAAAAGGTTTGGAAGGCAGAAACTGTAAGGACCTACAGGTGTAGCTCAGTAGGAGTGACAGAGAACTGGCTGACCACAAGAACATCACTGCATTCTATCTGACATCTACCACTTCGAAGACAAACTATCGTCCTCACCTCATCTTCTGTGACGTCACCTTGTTTCTCTTTAATCTTATTAGCGATTGATTTTGATAACTCCACCATTTCTTTAGCCTGAAAAAGAAAGAACAAAGACTCTCCTAAAAAAATAGAATTTCAAGACCATCATGACTGAGTCTGAGTGGAGCACGTGACACATACCTTGATCATTAGCTTGCTAAGGTCTTCAAAGGCCTGAAATGAGAAATGAAATTTGCATTGCAATCTTTTTAAAGAATAAAAATGTTTTAAACCAATGATACAAACGTAAAATTTTCTTATAAATAGCGATTTATTATTAATAGTATAAACAACACATCTACTTCATTTTAAAAGTCTACTTTAAGAAACTGTAAACTCCCTCATACTACAACCAAACTTCTCATATATTATTATTTACTGTTCTTGGATACATACAAGAAAATCTCGATCTGAGGTTGGCTTAATGACAGAATGCTTTTCTGGCATTGGTGAGGTCCTGGGTTGTACCATTGCTAACACACACACACACACACACACACACACACACACACACACATACACTAAAAAAAGTCAGTTTTTTTCTGATAGGAGATCAAAAACCAAATACTGTAAAAAGCTTGCCAGGTTAAAAATGACAATGCCCAGCTGCAGGAATACTTTTTTTGGACATAATTATAACGAGCCTTACCCTCAGAATATTAGACCACAACATTTACAGTTTTGTATACAGTGGCTACTGCACAAAAACCATCCAAATGCCTCCCAAACACATTAAATAAAACCACTATAAATGTCTACTTCAAGAGCTTCTTCAAACTCAATCAGATGTTTCTAATAAATTACTTCAGGTTATTGAAAATATACTGTAGAATTTCTCAACTAAGTGATGTGCGTGGATATTTTCTTTCTCTCTCTCTTTCTTTCTTTTTGAGAATCAATTAAGCATCTTGTCATTCAGTGAAAACTCAGTGCTCCCCCTAATAAAGAAATAAGTGTGGGCTGGAGAGATGGCTCAGCAATCAAGAGCACTGGGTGCTCTTCCAGAGGACCTGGGTTCAATTCCCAGCACACACGTGTGCTGACATGCACAACTGTGGCTCTGATCAGCTGTGCCAATCTGCAGGAAAGTATCCCCATCTGCAAACTTTTTTCTTCTGCTCAAAGAATAGCGTAAGAATAATCATGTAAGACCGTCAGAGCCAGCTCACTAAGCTAACAATGAAAACAAAAGGAACGTGCACACACCTCACAGGAATTTCCTCAGATAAACAAAGGCTCAGACCCTGGGCTCTTATCGGGGAGAGCCAGCACAGACAGGAAGCCCTTTGTAGGAGGCTCCGGGCACCAGCTATGAAACTGAGTCAATTCTAACATTTAAATCACACACCAACCTCTTTTTCCAAACTAGAACAAAGACAAATCGTGCAAACGTAGTGTTTTACACTGACTACACAAACTGTTAACAATCTGTTCTACTTGTTTAAGTACAAACAGTATGAGAAATCACTACTGTTTATTTTCATAGCAAAAAATACTAAAAGGTTGAGTTTACACAGAATACATCCTTTATCACGTGTAATAACAAAAACAAATATAAATACCACAGTGCTTTAAAAGAATTGGCTAAAAAATGCTTTAAGTAATTACAAAGCACAAATAAAAATTTCCATGCTTTTACTTCTATTATTATTATCAACTTTAGAATCAGGAAACTATCAAAAAGAAGTCTAGGAAGGTATATAAAACAGAAATTAAAGCCAGACAGATGCACATGCCCATTCTATTATTCCGTCCTCTGGTTTAGGGAGTGTTCTATTATTCTATCCTCCGGTTTACAGAGCGTTCTATTATTATCCACAGTCAAATTTCCACTGTAGTTTTGTTTTAAACACACAGACACCGTGTGCTGGCCTCAGTGACTGCCAGTCACTGCTCTGCTTATTCATTTCATTAATGATTCCCGTATGTTGAATTTTCTATTCAGAACTGGTGAGTCTTGCCTTTGCACAGCCCACCCCTCTTCCCGGACCTCTTGTGCCTGCTGGTGTTGCTAACACTGCTTATCCTTCTAGCCTTTGACCTCATCTTCCCACTGCTAACAGGTCTTCCTTGAGCCCAGCAGACACCAAGGGCCATGCCGAGGGTCCCTTCTGGGTCCCGGGTTTTCTCGTCACAAGGCGGGTCTCACACGCCAACAGTGCCCGTGTGCCTGCCTATCTAGTGTGCCACGACAGTACGCACAGCTTCTCATGTAGGCCCACGGCGTGGAGAACAAGAACTATTTCCTCAGTAAGTCAGTCTCTGTAACAGAACATAATGTCTGTGGAGAATTCTTGGAGGCGTGAGAGTCCATGAAAATGGAAATAATTTATTTCTTGAAATGGAATAGTTTATTTCATAAATTGAGAACTTTATTTTGAACAGTACAACAACCTTCAGAAAAAAGGAGTACTACTAATAAAAACTAGCTCACTATTCCATAGCCTCCCTGTAAGTGTGAACACAAAGAGAAAACAGTGTTCAAATGTGCCAAGGTGAGGCAGATCTGTCATAGGGAACGGGAGACTATGGATTTTCAGGAAAACTAAATATGCTCCGAATTACAGACTGGGACTAGTCAAAGCTGTAGGGGGTGTTTAGGGATTACCTCAGAAATGTTTTTGTCAGTTTCTTTTCTCTTTTCTTCGAGCTTCCTTTCGATGCCTACAATTCCTACAGCTCTTACTCTTCCTGGCTGGGAAAAAAAACAACAAAAACAAAAAACAAGTAGATGGTAAAATAAAAAAAAAAAAAAAAAAACGGAAGGAAACAAACCCTTTGTAAACTACACTGACTTTTCAAAGGTGGGAAAGAACCCACAGAGAAAGCATACAATTACATCTCGCTTCCTTTCAAAGCATTGTCTCTTTCTGGGTGCACATAATGACTTTTAAATAGCAAAGAAAAAATAAATACATAATCAATGGCATGCATGTTTTTCTCTGTATTTTAGGTCTAATTAAACTTCTTATTCATTTTTTATTCTTTGGAGATCTATATTAGATATCAATAATTTATCAAATATATAAAAAATTGTAGCTAAAATGCTTGTACTTGACAAGTTATTAACCAAGCTATTTTCTCACATGTGAGTACTTGTGCATGGTTGGGTACTGATTCAGACTAATTCCTAGGAAGATTCATTTTTTAAAAAAATCAGAACTCTACTGTTTTGTTTTTGACAAGTGTGTGATAACAGAGATTTCGTCTTCTCCTTCCTCCTCCTTTTTCTATTTTTTGGTTTTTTTGAGACAGGGTCTTTCTATGTAGCCCTGGCTGTCCCAGAAATCACTGTGTAGACCAGACTGGCCTTAAACTCACAGAGATCTTCCTGCCTCTGTCTCCCAGAGACTGAGATTAAAGGTGTGCACCATCACGTGGTCAGAGTCTTCTTAAAGAGTATGTAAGTACAGAGATGAAAACCCTGTACTTGCTGGGCCTTGTGGCTCACACCCATAATCCCAGAACTCGGGAGGCTCCGGCAGGAGGACCACACCAAGACTGGGACCAGCAGCACTACACACAAGTTCTCGGTCACCCTGCATAAGAAGACAAAACAAAAGGGGGCTGGAGAGATGGCTCAGTGGTTAAGAACACTGGCTGTTCTTCCAGAAGACCTGAGTTCAATTCCCAGCACCCACATGGCAGCTCACAACTGTCTGTAACTCCAGTTCTAGGGGATCTGATACCTTCACACCAATGCATATAAAATAAAGTTAAATAAATTATTTTTTTTTTTTAAAAAAGGAGACAAACAGAAAGGAAGACACTACACTTACAAATAGCTTTCAAATACCTGGGGTCCTTTGTTTGTTTGTAACGACTGGGAAACTGGCACACTCTCCCATCTCCTCTGGGTCATTTCCTCTGATAAACGCCTGTAAAACTGTAATGGACATGCAGACCCTTGAGTCAGTCAAATGGCAGCCATCACACACGGTACTAAAACATTTCTTCGTATAAAGTTCTGCTCAGTCATCAGAAACAGACTAGACCCCTCAGACACCAAAGGAAGTCCAAAGCTGTTTTCTAGGATCAGCTGCATCAGTCTTAAGAACAAGTGCCCAGCAACTTCCCAATTAGGTCCTCCAAACTATGACACCGGGTCATGGTGCCTGAGTCATCCTGTGTATGGAGCTAACCAAGATCAGCTGCCTAGTGGTGAGCTTTCAGATAGGTCAGCTTAATCCGTTCCCACGTTGTGCTCTGTTGCCTCATCAACTAACCACTAAAATCTTCACTAGCAGTGGAGTAACATCACTCAGCAGGTTTCCAGCTTCAGAGGCCATGTAACTGTATCCCCTGCTTTTCACTTTTTGATAAGACTCAGAACACAAAAAGGTTTTGTTTTGTTTTTTGTTTTTGTAAAAAATGTAGTTTAAAACCTAGTATGTTATAGTACTGTCTTCTATCATTCTGACACACAACACGCATTTTCGATCATAATAGTGTCTTCTATCATACTAACACACAACATGCACCTTCGAATCCTACTGTACTCATAAGGAAGCTTACCTCAATCTGGCCATGTTCTTTGAAGGAGAGTTTGATGTAGGAGTTCTTACTGCTCTGGAACGGACCAGGCTCTTTGTTAGAAGGAGCAGGGTGCAGATGAACCACGATTTTGGCACTGATGAAACAACAAATATGTTGGCCATTTTTTAAAATCACTAATTCTGTCTTTATAACTTTTCATTTGCTTATTTCTTACTATTTATGTATTGTTTTGAGGCAAGAGCTCATCTGTAACTCTGGCAAGTCTGGAACTCACTCTGTAGTCCAGGCTGGCCTCCAACACAGAGATCCACCTGCCTCTGCCTCTCAAGTGCTGAAATTAAAAGTGTGCACCACTATAACAAGCACTTTTTTTAAACTTCTTGTATATTTTAAATCATTCTCAAATTCATGTAAAAATAATGAATTTCCTAAAAGAAATTCTTTTCTAATTTATATTCAGGATCATTAAAACCTGCAAAAGTAAAACGTAAGATATGAACTAAATGTTATCGGCTATATAGATGAAATAAAAGTATGGCTTTAGAAATGAATTCAAAGTAAGTTCCTAACATTGTGAGTGGTTTATGACTAGGCTTCCCATCCACAGAGCCATCACCTGAGGTTACAGGGGCTATCATTTCTGCCAAAGCATTCTGCCTTACATACGTGAAAACATGTGAAAAGGTATCTGTAAAAAGGTATCTGTAAAATGGTCTGGCTGATATGTTAATAAAAACCTATCCAAAACTCATGTTCCACAATGTCATTTGTTGGAAAGTGCCACTCACACAGCAGCATGATCTAGAAGGACAACAATACTGCCGACCCAGGGAGCTATGCTTTTCAGCAGCAGCATCTTCAGTACCATTAAAAGCACGACCAGACACGCTTCACCAGGGTCTGGCCTGGTGACTCCTCCAGATCCTCCTTTCCACGCACCCTGCCCCAACCCCCATATCTAGACACTAGAAAATGGAAAGACACCCAATGCTCATGGATTGGTAGAATTAACATTGTGAAAATGACTATCTTACCAAAAGCTATTTATAGATTCAATGAAATCAAAATAAAAAACACTATCTCACTCTTCATTGAAACAGAAAAAGGAAGAAAAAAAAAACTATCCTAAAATTCATATAGAATCACAAAAGATCCCAGATAGCCAAAAATACTGAGCACAGAGAACAGTTCTGGAGAGGTTACCATTCCAGTTCTCAATGTATACTCCAGAGCCCATAGTAATAAAGACAATATGGTATTGACAGAAAAACAGACATGCAGACCAACAGAACAAAACTGAAGACCCAAACATGAGTATATATAACTTCAGCAATTTAATATTTGACAAAAATTTAAAAAATGCTAAGTTGGAGAAAAGAAACTATCTTCCAACAAATGGTGCTGGGAAACATGGATGTCCACATGCAGAAGAATGACATTAGACCCTTATCTATCACCTTGCAAGAAAACTAACTCCAAATGGATCAAAGACCTCAATGTGAAACATGAAACGCTGTTTGAACACACAGGCAGTGCCCTAAATGATGCAGGTGGAGGGAAGGACTTTCTGAATAAACCTCCATTTGCACAGGAATCAAGGCCAACAATGACAACTAAAAAGTTTCTGCACAGCCAAAGAGTCAATCAGTCATGTGAACATGAAGCCACAGAGTGGGAATCTTTGTTAGCTATACAGCTAAATATACATATATCCTCAATATATAGAGAGCTCAGAAAACAAAGAATCAACAAAACAAGAACAAAGCCGGGCGGTGGTGGCGCACGCCTTTAATCCCAGCACTCGGGAGGCAGAGCCAGGAGGATCTCTGTGAGTTCTAGGCCAGCCTGGGCTACCAAGTGAGTTCCAGGAAAGGCGCAAAAGCTACACAGAGAAACCCTGTCTCGAAAAACAAAACAAAACAAAACAAAACAAAACAAAACAAAACAAAACAAAACAAAAAAGCCAAGAACAAAACAAAAACCAAATGACCCATTCAAAAATGCACTTGGGATCTGAACAGAGTTCTCAGAAGAAAAAAAAAAAAGTCTAAAAAAAAAAATCTCAAAAATGTTCATCATCCCTAGCAATTAGGGAAATGTAATCAAAACAACTTTGAGATCTCATCTTACTCCAGTCAGAACGACCAAGATACCAAACAACTGACATCAAATGCTGGAGAGGATACGGGGAAAAGGAACCCCCATGCACTGTTCACAGGATTGCAATTTGGTGCAGTCATTCTGGAAATGAGTGTGGAAAACCCTCAAAAAGCTGAAACCAAATCTACCATATGGCCCAGCTGTACCACTCCTTGGCATATGCTCAAAGGACTCGACATCCTCCTCCACAGACACTTGTCAGCCATGTTCATTACTTCCCTATTCATAATAGCTAGGAAGTAGAAATGAACTAAATGTCCTTCAAACAGCAAACAGATAACGAAAATGTGGTACACATAGTCTATGGAATATTATTTAGCTGTAAAGATAAATGAAATCATGAACTTTGCAGGTAAGTGGCGGGAAGTAGAAAATACCGTATCGGTTGAGGTAACCCAAACTCAGAAAGACAAATGTATGTGAATGTCCTCTCTCATCTGAGGCCCTTAATTTCTTCAGGTTCTGCAGTATGAGTACATATCCTGAGTAACTGCAGAAACCAGGAAAGTAAAAGAGACCAAAGTCGGGAGAGGAGCCATAGAGAAGGTGTTTGAATAGCAGGGTATAATTGATTTGAATGGGACCAACGGAGGCAGGAGGATTTAATTTGGGAGGCAGAAGGAGATAAATAAAGAGAGGGAGGGTAGTAAATAACAGTAAGGATGTCTAAAAAGTCACAAGGAGATCACATTATTATCTATTACCCAAGCTTACATACAATACGACTAAGTCTGTGTACACACACACACACACACACACACACACACACACACTTTAAATGAAATCTTCCCCTATGGACTAACAATACTCCCCTCCACAGCCATAGACTATCTAACAAGAACCCCAACCCCAGGCATGAGAATCCCTGTTTTGAGTTGTTGGTCAGGGCTGTCTAACAGACCCCCAAACAGTACAGGCTACTGTGGTGTCTCTCAGAGGTGGGAGTTAAATCCCTATTGCTGAAAACACCATGCATTTCAGACACATGAGCTGGAGGGTCCAAGATGGTTCTGACTTTAAAGTCTCCTCCCTGAGAACTGGCTTTCAGAGTACCAGAGGGTGACATACTAAGAAGTAACCTATAGTCCTACCCAGCTATTGATGCCTATAAAACCATAACAATGACCAGCAAGGAATGATAACCCTAAGGGAGCAGGGTTATCAATAGCTATCAGTATCAATAGGCTATCAATATCAACAGTTCTTTCCCTCAGATGAGGGGTTCCTGGGTTTAAATACAGAAAACAGGCACACACATAAAAGACAAGTATGTGTGTGAGGATACATATAGTAAGAGCAGGGTCATATTATTTATTATGACCCAAGGATATTACAGCAAACCTTACTACTTTATGAAGACTTTAAGAATGCACATAAAGTAGAAAAATAACTTTAAGGAACCTACTGACCAACAGTGTGATAAGAAATGTTTTTTGTGAGTAAAGACTTTTTGTGCCAGACAATGGTGGTGCGCACCTTTAATCCCAGCACTCCCGAGACAGAGGCAGGTGGATCTCTGTGAGTTCAAGGCCAGCCTGGTCTACAGAGTGAGATCCAGGACAGCCAGGGCTACATGGAGAAACCTTGTCTTGTAAAAACAAACAAACAAACAAACAAACAAACAACAAATAGATTGTTAGGCCTCACCTCTTCCCAATTCCAGCCGCCTGTTCCTCAATAAACACAATCTGGGACAGAGGAATGGCCATGCAGCACTCCTAAGAGGAAACCAACAGAGAAAGGAGCTTATTGCACGTGTCAGAAGATCGAGTCCAGCAGCATGAGAACGTTGCTCCCTGTGAGGTACTTAAAAACATCAACGCTGTATTCCTTAAATAAACTGCTCACTTGAGCCAGGGCCAGGAAGGCACACGCCTGGCAAGGCCTCTATCACAGCTACACTTCCAATCTCCCTAGTAAACTTAAGGAAAATTGAAATATAATTCTGTGCTGGCATTTTGGTGCATGGGAGAACATAAGGAGATTTTTAAAGGCAGGCAAAGGACTGGTAAGATGGCTGGGTGGGTAAAGGCATCTGCCCCAAAGCCCAAACCTGAGTTCAATCCCCAGGACTCACATTGTAGAAGAGAGAAGTCTGCAAACTACCCTCTGGCCTCCACATGTGCAGGGTGGTATGCCCATACTCATGTACACACAAAATATAACAATAAATAAAATGTAATTAAACCAGGAGGTGATACATCTCTAATCGCGGTACTTGTGAATCTGAGACAGAAGGATAAGGAGTTCAAGACCAGCCTGAGCTATACAGTGAGACCCTGTCTCAAAAAATAAAAGTAAAATGGGGCTGCAGAGATGGCTCAGCAGGGAGCCATCTGAGAGCATTTGCTGCTCCTGCAGAAGAGCAGGGTTCAGTTCCCAGTACCTATCTTGCTCTGTAGCCCAGGCTGGCCTCGCACTCACAGAGATCCGCCTGGCTCTGCCTCCCGAGTGCTGGGATTAAAGGTGTGTGCCACCACCACCCAGCCCACATCTGCACATAACTTTAAAATAATTATACAAAACTAACAGACTAAAGAATGCAGCATCCAAAGAGGCAATAGCACCCGTAAGAGGGGAAAAAATGGTTCTTAAAGAACAAAAAGTCAGACATTGCAACAGATATCACTCTTCCCAAGGATACATTACAGTTTACAGTTCATCTTGGCATTAAAAGTTCATGGTGAGGGGCTAGAGAGATGGCTTAGAGGTTAAGAGCACTGGCTGCTCTTCCAGGCAACCCAGGTTCAATTCCCAGCACCCAGATGGTGGCTCACAATCAGTTCCAGGAGACAGGAGCCCTCTTCTGACCTCCATGGGTACTGCACATACATGGAACACAGATACATGTAGTCAAAACACCCATGACACATAAAATAAAAAAAATAATAATAATTTTTGAAAGAAGTTCTTGGTGACTGGGAGTATAGTGAAGATGTGAAAACACGTGCTTGGTGCTCCCAACCTGAGGCCTGTCTTCTGCACCAAACTCAGTCAGGACAGCCTCTCGGCTGGATGGTGAGTGACTAGGAAAATAAGATATATATATGTATATATATATATACAGACTAGATGGCTTATCCTGTTGACAACTGTAACTTCCAAGTTCAAACTCTTAGGAATAAAGATATCAGCTCATACATATACCTCATCCCATCTAGAAACTATAAAATCGGGGTGCAGAGTCTTTCCCTAAGTGATATAGGGCAAGGCCTTCTCAGCCGCCAGCCTAGTCCCTGCAGCAGACTGCTTCCCCACAGGGCAGACTGCTCATTTTAAGGATCCCTCACAACTGATGAGAGACGGCTCCTCCCCTACACTGAGGCATGCTGTAGGAGTGACTGACTGGTATTTGAAAGCCTAAGAATTAAGCATCCCAGCACTGGGGAGGCAGAGGCAGGTAGATCTCTTTGAGTTTGAGGCCAGCCTGGGCTACAGAGCAAGTTCAAAGTCAGTCTAGGCTGGAGAGTAAAACCCTGTCCCAACACAAAACAAAAACAAACAAGAGAAAGTAAACCGAATCTTGCATGGGGGAGCTGAGGGTGTGACTCAGTGAGAAAGCACACACTCGGCACAGTCAAGGCCCTCGGTTCCAATTCACACTCCCAATTCACACAACTAATTAAACAACACCCAGAATTAGATGCTAAAAGCTGAGGTCTCTTACATTGTTTTTCTGGTCTCTCCAAATCAGCCGGTGCGTACTAAGGAGAAGAGTCCCAGCATCAAACTTTATCTAAAATGACAAGAGCGTACAAGATGTCAATATCACTCCATGTTATCCTGATTTTCTTACCCAGTAAACGTACAATATGAAATTACGGAACACTTTAGAATAAGGCTTATCACAGGTTAAAAAGAAGCAAAACTATATACCTTATAAATATAAGGTATGTATATATCACACACACACACACACACACACACACACGCACGCACGCACGCACGCACGCACGCACGCACGCACACAGAGCCATTATAGAACTATGGAGAAATTGAATGACCTACATGTAGTGTCGGACAGTTAAATAAAATGTATCTACAGCACAGCACACATGCCAAAGTTAGAAGAACAATGAGGCAGGACAACATATGTTATCATGGAATGCTAAGGCAGAGCTGATGGGGGAAAAAAAGGAATTTGCAATGCATTACATAGAATGAAATTCTCCAACAAAATGTACTTTACATGTGTGGGTATATGCATCTCTCTCTAAAGACCCAAAAGGAGGTCTCCATGAGTGCACATGAAGCACTCATTTATCTCAGGAAAAGGGTGAGGAAATGGGAGGGAGAGAAAGAAGCAAGGACTCCTTTCTTAAAGGATTTATTTTAATGTGTGCATGTGAGTGTGTGTCTGTGTGAGTGTGTGCATGTGACTGCCAGTGTCACCCGAGGCTGGAAGACAGTGCTGACTCTCTTGGAGCTGGAGTTAGGCAGTTGTGAGCGGTACTAGGAGCCAACAGGTGGTCTGGAAGATCAGTGTGTGCTCTCAACTGCTGAGCCATCTCTCCATTAGCCCCAGACCACCCATCTGCTTCTTGCTGAGAACTGAAACCCAGGTCCCCAATATGATGGTGTTTTGAGTTAGAGCCAAGTGCTTCTGCTTGGACATGGTCATGAAATGGGGACCCAATGATGGATCAGAGTCATTGTATGAACAACAGACGCAAGCCGTCTCTGAAGGCACGAACCCAGGAAAGGCTGAGGTGCATGCAGTGAGATGGTGGTATCTGCAAGGCAAGAAGAGGAACCTCAAAGCCTCTAATCTCCCAGCATTAGATCCAGGCCACTCGCACCTCAGGACTGAGAAAGAGGCCTCTGCTTATGCCACCAAGCCTGTACAGCACTATTTAACAGCCCCATTCTGCACTCCAGAATTTGGAACTGTTGTTTAGAACTCTAGTATGTGCTGGAGATGGACCTCAGTCGGTAAACTGCTTGTCTATCATCCATGAAACTGGGGGGGGGGGGGTGTCCCAGCACCACAAAAACTGGTATGGCTGCATTTGCCCGTAAACCTATCACTCTAGAGGTAGAAACAGAAGGTCTGAGGGCAGCTTGGGCTATGTAGGAGTCTGTTCCCTCCACTTCCCCTCAAAAACAAAAAATAAAAATACTATTGTATAATAGTATGAAAAAGATGGCATCTCTGTCTGTATGATGAAGTTTTAATTTTATAGATTATTATTCCTGAAAATTAGATAGTAAACCAATTTAGAGTTAGGATCCCAGGGATTAATAAATCAAATCTTTTCAATGCTGTTAAAATAACTATACATATATATGTGTACACACACACACTACACACACACACACACACACACACACACACACACACACACACGGTTTTTTACTCTCTAAACACTAGAGAGCTAGAGAACAGAATTTGCCACAAAATAAGACTTGTTTGAATCATTTCCAGTTATCGCTAAAGTTACAAAGCTGGATCCATTTTCTTTTCTTTTCTTTTTTTTTTTTTTTTCCGTTTTTTTAGCTTTGTGCTTTTCCTGGAACTCACTCTGTAGCCCAGGCTGGCCTCGAACTCACAGAGATCCGCCTGGCTCTGCCTTCCGAGTGCTGGGATTAAAGCCACCACTGCCCGGCTAAGGCTGGACCCATTTTCAAGGCTATCTCACACCACACAATTACGAAGAAAGATTTTAGTAAGAATTCAGTTTGTTACAAATAATGCCAGAATTCTTCTGAGTTTAAAACTATGTGGCTAAGGATTTTTGTTTTAAGCCAGACAATATCATAGCACGGATGAGGTGGGGATCATGAAGCCCCAGCTTCATCATCTCCTAGCTGAAGAGAGGCTCCTGGCAGAGGGCCAGTCAGTTTTGTTCAAGAATCAGGCCCCCCGAGAGGTTACCCATGCTCCAGTAGAGGGCCCCACAATCATACACATCCTGGCGGCACTTACGTGGACTCAATGGGTTTAAAACACAAGTACAGCAAGTTAGGAGGGAAAAGTGAAGTGGGGGTAAGGAAGGGAATGGCGGAGTGAATCTGATCAAAATACATTATATGAATGTAAGAAATTCTCAAACAGGAAAAAATTCTTATTAAATAAGTAACCAATAGGAGCATTACTAAGTATCGATCTATAAAACCTTCGTTTATATTTACTGTGCATATCTATGTGAATATGTCCGTGCCATGACACACATACAAAAGACAGGACAGCTTCCAGGAGTTGCTTCTCCCAGAACCTGAGACCTGATCAAATGCCTCCCCCTAATGAGCTACTTTGCCAGCCTGTATCATTCTTTTTTTTTCTCCCCTTGTATCATTCTTAAACAGAAGTTAAAATTATGTATTCTGTTAACAGCACTATAAGGTATCCGTGATATTTTATTACATTAAAAAGTAAATTTTTCACATATCATGCTTATAGCAAACCTATGCAATATGCCAAAAGTAATGACTTCTGGGCAGTGGTGTACTGATTATTTCAAGTTTCGTTCTTTCTCTCTTTCTTTTCTCATGTGTACTTAAGCAATATTATTAGTTTGAAAAAAAATTAAAGAAACTTGCCACTGGCATACGTAACTTTATGTAACTCTGAAATATATGTACTTTTTAATGTTAAATCAAGCATACACAGGAACATGCTTTTTATTTAGTTAGTTAGTTAGTTTTAGTTTTTCGAGACAGGTTTCTCTGTGTAGCCCTGACTGTCTTGAACTTGATCTATAGACCAGGCTGGCCTTGAACTCGGAGATCCACCTTCTTCTGCCCACTGTACTGGAATTAAAGGCGTGTGCCACCACTACCTGGTGGCACATGCCTTTTAAAAGCCCACACAGGGGCTGGAGAGATGGCTCAGAGGTTAAGAGCACTGGTTGCTCTTCCAGAGGTCCTGAGTTCAATTCCCAGCACCCATATGATGGCTCACAACCATCTGTAATGAGATCCAGTGCCCTCTTCTGGCATGCAGGCAGAACACTGTATACATAATAACTAAATAAATCTTTAAAAAAATAAACGCCCACATATAACAGATTACCAACATTTTGACACACATTTTAAAACATTTTTCCTAAGAATAAGATCTATCAGTATTGCTAATAAGAGGTTAGTGATGAATAATGGTATTACTGCTGAGCGATGTGCTGAACCATCAGTTCAAATGTACTCTGTGAAAAATATTTGTCCCAGGTTTCTGTTGTCGTGATACTTAATCAATATTATTAGTTTGAAAAAAAAATTAAAGAAACTTGCCACTGGCATACATACCTTCATGTAACTCTGAAATGTATGTACTTTTTAATGTTAAATCAAGCATACACAGGAACATGTTTTTTATTTACTCATTTAATTAGTTATTGACCAAAAGCAATTTGGGGTAGAAAGAGTTTTATTTCAGCTTACAGTTTATAATCCATCAGGAAAGGAAGTCAGGGCAGGAACTGAAGCAGAGACCATGGAGAAATGCTGCCCATTGGCTTGCTCCCGGTGGGTCTCTGAACTTGCTGTTTTAGACATCCCAGGATCACCTGTCCAAGGGCAGCACTGTCCACAATGGGCTGGGCCCTCCCACATCAATCATCATTAATTCAGAAAATGCCTCATGGACTTGACCACAGAAAAGTCTGATAGAGGTCTTTTCTCAATTGAAGTTCCCTCTTCCCAGATGTCCCAGATGATGTTGGGTTGATAAAAACAAAACAAAACAAAACAAAACAAAAACCTAAACACTGCACGATTCCACCAGAATACTTGGACTTATCAGAGAAAAGACTTACAAGTTCTGTGTTTTCCTCTGAGTTAAAAGTAAAAGGCTAGGTGTGATGGTACATTTGCCTTTAACCCCAGCACTGGGAGGCAGAGGCAGGCACATCACTGTGAGTTCGAGGCCAGCCTGATCTACATAGCAAGTTCCAGGTCAGCCAGAGCTACACAGAAAGGTCCTGTCTCAAAAAGGGGAAGAAGGGGGCTGGAGAGATGGCTCAGCAGTTAAGAGCACTTGCTTTCTCTTCTAGAGGACCCAGCACCCACAGATCCAGGGAATCTGACACCTCCGGCCTAGGCTGACACCTGCCCTTATGTGCACACAGCCACATGTAGACACACACACACACACACACACACACACCCCTATACACAATTAAAAATAAGAAAAATGTTACAATAAAAAGTAGAGTTCAAGTACTCCTGGTGTGTAATTCAACCTAACTTTAAGTGTCTTGGCTAGTCTGATTTACACAAAACCAAGCAACTGAGTTAATGATATTTTAAGAATCTCTTTTTGCTAGTAAAAATTCCCGTTTTCAAAGCAAATGTTTTGTTAGCTTGGAAGTGCACGATGTTCCCTTAGACTGGACCAGTTCTTGTTTTATCTTGTTGAAATCAAAGTTTAGGATATACATTTAAAGCTCATCATGTCAGTTATGTCCCACTGCCATGCCGATGAGCAGGAGGAAATGCGAAAGGTTGTTGCTCTAGGGAAGAAACTGTGCGATAGTTCCCTTCCGTTCTCCCGTGGATTATTCTCAACCTGACAGACAAGTCAGACTGGTTTGCATTTACTACTCAAAACCAGAATAATCTGAGCTACTTAAAAAGTAAACCAAACTTTTTTTTAAGCAGTTGCGGAAAAGATCTTGGTTCAAAAGCAACAGTAGCACAGTCCACAAAAATACCCGAAGAAACTCAGGGGATCTGGGTCAAACGTCGCATGCACCTCCAACATCTGTTAAGCACTGACCAGGAAAAAGCGTATCGAAGTACAGAGCGAGGCGTCATTGCTATAGCAGCGAGGAAGGAGGGGCCCAGCAAGTGAAAACTTGAAAGTAAAAGTGTTTGTGGGAACGCAAGCTCTTTTCCTCCGTTTCCAGGTCGTACATTTCATTCAGAACAGGACGGCTGGTAGTTTCCAGTATGTACAAATGACTTACTTCCATTTGGGATTTCTCTTATCATGCGCAAGCCCATCTTCCTAAGATTTCAGCTTGCATCCCAAGGCAAGGGCTTAACTGCATGACTCCATAAAACAATCGAAGCGTCAAACCCACTTCCTAAAGTAATCACAAAGCAAACCGAAAAACCAACCCCGAGGGGCTGGACCCCGCTGCCTCCTTCGGAGATCCCTTAGGGCCAGAGAGGGACCGACGGCGGCTCAGCCCAGAACAAATCCATCACCGGTCCAGCAGGAGGGTGGGGAAGGCGTTCCGGTGGCGCGCTCCCGACAAGGCGGAACTGGGCTGCCCCGGGCTCCGGCCACCCTCCCCCTCCCCCGAGACCTCCGGTCCCCCTCGCGGGGCTCCGCTGCCGTCCACCGTGCACCGCGGGCCGCGAGGCCGAGGCCGGGAGCCCGGGGCCCCAGGGCGAGCCAGGCCGGGCCCAGCATGAGGGCCCGCGGGGCGGGTCGGCCTCCGCCCTACCTTCTCCTCGCCGTCGTAGACGCGCACCCCGCGCTGCTGGATCACCAGCGTCTCGTTGATCTCCAGGAGGCCGCTGGTCCACACGAAGCGGTCCATGGCCGCGGCCGGCCGAGCCTCTGCCGCTGGCCGGGGCTCCCAGCCTGCGAGCGGCGCCCCCTGGTGGCCGGCGGGGGTGGGGCGGCCGGGAGGGAGCGGTCTTCCCCCTCCCACCCGACCCCCGGCCTCCGACAGGCGGCGTGAGGGAGCGCCCCCTGGCGGCGGCCACTCGTGTGCACATTGGTTTCCTTGTTGATAAAAGGTTGTAAATAATGATTTGTTTTTGTTTTTCAAACATCTGTAATCAGTATATTAGGTGATACCCTCCGCTCCTCTCTCGGATTTTTGTTTCAGACCAATTTTTTTTTACAACATTGTATTTATTTCATGAGTGTTTGTGTGGGTGGGGCACATGCAAGGAAGTGCTCCCTTGTAGGAGACAGAGGACACCTGATGAGATCTGGTCCTCTCCTTCCATCTTGTGGATTTGAGGATCAAACTCAGGTTATGAGGCTTGGCAGCAGGCACCTTTACCGGCTGAGCCACCCCTCACCCCCTTTTTATAAAAATGTGCATTAGTCTAGATTAATGGAGGTAATGTGGAAAAAAAGCATAAACCCAAGCAGACTGTCATTTAATAAGGACAATGAAGGACATCGGTCCCTCCTAGAGACTGGAGACTACACATAGTGCAAAGGGGTTTGGGCGTTGTATAGGGCTGAAAAGGGGAACTCGGGGGATGGAAGAGTCCATCTGCCGGACAGTTCCCCAGCTGTCTCAAAGTGATAGATACCAAATGAGGTTGGCATGCAGATCTTATCGGAGGCTTCCTCCATCCTGAGAGTCACAGGTGTTATCAGTCAAGTCAACTTTCTTGCCTGGAATTTCTCGGCCCACCTGAGGCTTTTAGGTCCTTTACCTTCAATGTGAATGGATGTTTTGCCTACGTGTAGGTCTGTGCACAGATCCATGCCTGTTGCCCAGGCAGAGCAAAAGGCTTTAATTATTATTCTGTCCAATGTAAATTTTTCTTTCTCTTTCTCTTTCTCCTTTTTTTTTTTGTTTGTTCTTCAAACCAGGCATAGTAGTACACACCTGTAATACTAACACTTGGGGAACAGGGGCAAGAGGAGTGTTCCAGGTTAGCCTGGGCTACATAGTGAGACCCTAAAAACAAACAACAAAATGCCACACGTGATAAAGGAAGAAAGGATGGAAAAAAGGAAGGAAGGAAGAGAGGGAGGGAGGGAGGAAGGGGAAGGAGAGAAGCAGAAAGGAAAAGGAGGAGAAATATGGTTTGTTTTGTTTCTACTTAAGTATTTGGAGCTAGAAAGATGGCTCAGTGGTTAAGAGCACTGGCTGCTCTTCCGAAGAATCCAAGCTCAACTCCCAGTACCCACATGGCAGCTCACAACTATGTGTAACCCCATTTCTAGGGGGATTCAAAGCCTTCTTCTGGCCTTTGGGGACACCAAATATACATTTGATGCAACAGATATACATGCAGGTAAAGTACCTACACAAAGCTGGGCATGGTGGCGCACACCTTTAATCCCAGCACTGGGAGGCAGCGGATCTCTGTGAGTTCAAGGCCAGCCTGGTACAGAGAAAGTTCCAGAATAGGCTCCAAAGCTACATAGAGAACCCTGTCTCAAAAAACAAAACAAAACAAAAAAACCCAAGGGGGCTAGAGAGACAGCCCAGGGGTTAAGAACATGTATTGCTCTATAAGAGGACTTGAGTTCGATTTCCAGCACCCACATCAGGCAGCTTACAACTGCTTATAACTCCAGCTCCAGGGTATGGCCCTAACCTCAGGTACATGCACATGTACAGATATATACACATAAATAAATAATAATGAAAATATTAAAAAAAACCAAAAACAAACAACCAAAGTACCCATACAAATAAAATGTATTTTTTAAAAGGAATCTTTACCAAACAGCGTTTTCTTCCCCTGCATTTTCTTCTGTTTTGTAGTTTTCTTTTTTATATTAGGTGTATGTTTCATCTTGAGGTTGTTGGGCTTTGTTTTGTATAAAGTTGAGGGAAAGATCAACGGTAGCATTTTTCATGTGGAAATTCAGTTACCATGACTGTTTGTTGAACAGTTGTTTTTGTAAACTGTTGTTTCTGAAATCTGTTGCTTTCCATTGTTTGTCTTTATGTCACATTGTCTTGATGATCATGGTTTTTTAACTCTTAAAAACAGATACTATTCGTGTTCCAACTTGGTACTATTTCACAGTTATCTTGCTTACTCTAGATCCTTTATATTTCTTATTAATCTTTACAGGGTCTCCTGATCCAGGAGCATATTCTAGCGGTTTATTTAGTTTCTGTAATTTCTCTCTGCTATACTCTTTTCTTTCTTTCTTTCTTTCTTTCTTTCTTTCTTTCTTTCTTTCTTTCTTTCTTTTTTTTGGTTTTCCGAGACAGGGTTTCTCTGTGTAGCTTTGCGCCTTTCCTGGAACTCACTTAGTAGCCCAGGCTGGCCTCGAACTCACAGAGATCCGCCTGGCTCTGCCTCCCGAGTGCTGGGATTAAAGGCGTGCGCCACCACCGCCCGGCCTCTCTACTATACTCTTACACTGAATGTTTTCTCCAGAGCCTCCTGCTTTCTGAATTCAGTGAGATTTCGCTCATTACCAACCTTGCCAGGTCTCTGTTGTGTTATCTCTGCGGTTCACAATCTCTCTCTTTAGCCTTTCTTTCCCAAACTGTCCCTAGGACTGACCCACCCTGTTCTCCCACAAGCACATAACTTGTTTCATGTACCCACAGGAGAAGCTGATCAACAACAATCATAGTCTACAGTTTATAGTCAGCTGTGTTGATAATGATCTGTTTTGAAAGACGTCTTCTTTGACCTTTTAGAAAAGGATCGTTCTTACCTCCCAGCATTGTGGAGTGGTTGTGTGTGTGTTTAAAAATAAGCTGTGCTTTGTGTAGGGTTGAGACCTTCCAGGCTTTCCCCCATCCACTTGGGCATGTCCAAAAGAGAGTAAGGAGGGGTATGTGAGAGAGTTTGGAGGGAGGAAAGGGAAGGGAGAATGATGTGATTTTGTTAACAATCTCAAAAAAGAAGCTGTTCTTGCTAGGCGGTGGTGGTGCTCACCTTTAATCCCAGCACTCTGGAGGCAGAGGCAGAGGCAGGCCGATGTCTGCGAGTTGGAGGCCAGCCTGGTCTACAGGGTGAGATCCAGGACAGGCACCAAAACAACAGAGAGAAACCTGTCTTGAAAAACAAAAAAACAAACAAACAAACAAAACAACAAAACAAAACAAAACAAACCTGTTCTTGGAGTGGAGTGGGTACATCTGGAAATTAGGGAGAAATTGTCACGTTGAAAAATATAGTAATCTCAAAGGTTTTCTTACTGTCTCAGTATATTGAAATCCCCATGGTTTATCTTTTTTGTTTTGTTTTGTTTTTGTTTTTCAAGACAGGAGTTTTGGTGCCTATCCTGAATCTCGCTCTGTAGACCAGGCTGGCCTTGAACTCACAGAGATCTGCCTGGCTCTGCCTCCCATGTGCTGGGATTAAAGGCGTGCGTAAGCACCACCGGACTTGGTTTATCTTCTGTTCTGAGTTTGTTTAACTACAGACACTTAAAGCAAGCAAACAAACAAACAAACAAACCAGGGCAGGGAGCAGACCTCCCTGAGCTGGTGTCTCTGCTGCTTCGCCCCGGCCCACTCACAGAAGCCGCACAACCTTGTCCAGCATGGAGAAACACCTGTTCAGCCTGAAGTTCGCGGCCAAAGAACTGAACAGGAGTGCCAGAAAATGCGACAAGGAGGAAAAGGCCGAAAAGGCCAAAATTAAAAAGGCCATTCAGAAGGGCAACATGGAAGTTGCGAGGATACACGCTGAAAACGCCATCCGCCAGAAGAACCAAGCGGTCAATTTCTTGAGAATGAGCGCGCGGGTGGATGCGGTGGCTGCCCGAGTCCAGACCGCGGTGACCATGGGCAAAGTGACCAAGTCCATGGCCGGTGTGGTTAAGTCCACGGATGCGACGTTGAAGACCATGGATCTGGAGAAGATCTCTGCTTTGATGGACAAATTCGAGCACCAGTTTGAGACCCTGGACGTCCAGACGCAGCAAATGGAAGACACAATGAGCAGTACGACGACGCTGAGCACTCCCCAGAACCAGGTGGATATGCTGCTCCAGGAAATGGCAGATGAGGCGGGCCTCGACCTGGGCATGCAGCTGCCGCAGGGCCAGACCGGTTCCGTGGGAAGGAGCGTGGCTTCGGGTGAGCAGGATGAACTGTCCCAGAGACTGGCCCGCCTTCGGGATCAAGTCTGACTGCACAAGCTGTCCGAGGTTTACTTTTGACGCGCTCTCTGTGTTTTAGAATTGTGCCAGAATACCGATCACTCTTCTTTCTAAAAACCTTTGGGTTTACAGCTCTCTCCAGATAGGATAAGGAATTCCAGTTTTCCTCCACCTTTAACTGGATTTTAAAGTTCTTTATAGCTTATGATGATGTGTATTTTTTTATAGCTGCCTTTTAACGGAACCAGTTAATTTGCTGTACATGAATATAGAAAAATCGGCCGAACTCTAGTTCTCATGTAATCCGTTTTCACTTAGAATCATCAGATTGAAGTTTATTTTTAGTGTAGTTGATGATACATAGACTGACAAGTGGTACAAAAAAATTATTAAATGAGGAGGAATGGGTACTTTATTTGCAAATTTGTAAACACTTTGTTCAACTTATTCGGTGGGAAATACTTTTTCTGTATATCATTTGGTTTTCTTTGCTTTTGCTATCAAAGAAAGACTACAATTGACTATTAATTTATACTAAAGTTACCATAGAAGATTTTTGAAAATACTCGTTTTCCATTCTGTTAGTTCATATAATAATGGAGTTTGTGTAACTGGGAAAAAATACCACATAATTTATTATCAGGAAAAATTAAATTTGTTTATTTATACTCTAATTTACCAAGAATTCTTAAGGCTTAACATTTGATAATTTCTAGTTGTTTGCTAATGAAAGTCAATCTTTATTGACTTCTGATCAAGATAATGTTCATCAACATGGCAGTCCTATTACATGCCTAACATTGCCAAAGAACTGCTGGTTGGGTCCAGGTAAATCCTGGAACTATGTCACTATAGGTTTTGTTTTTATTTAATAACCAAAAATATAAATAAAATTAGATCAGCCTTCTTTTTAAGTTCTAATTATTTGTATGTATTATTTTGTGTTAAAGCAACAACTCTTTTAAAACCTCAAGAAGCCTAAGTTAATGCTGTAGATCCGCAAAGCTGACCATGGCTGAGAGCTAGCTGGGGAGACCCTCTGGCCTGGAAAGACAGCATTCTCTCTTGCTTAAATAAAACAAGGCCTCCAACATGGTGTCAGTTGTCCTAAGGTCTGGAGGAGCTGTTACAAGGTTGGGAAGGGATGGCTATTTAGTCAGCTAAAGACAGCCTAAGATAAACTGTAGCTGGGCCCTGGACCTGCAACATTCCAGCCTTTCCACCATCAGTGAAGTTCTAACCAATCAGCCTTGCAAAAAGTTCCAGTTTGAAGATGTGGCTTCTTTCTGGGAATATATTTCACATGTCATCTTCTTCAGGGCTGGGATTGCAGATGTGGACCACCACTGCCGGACTGTCTGGGTTTTATATAGATGACGTTTAAATGATGGGAGTTGAAAGGTTATAGTAGCACATGTAAATACACAAACATAGAAAGACTGTCCAAAAGCATTAGTTTATCTCACAGGAGAATTACATACTGCTTCGGAGGAACAGTCATAGCCCGCCCTCTTTTTTTTTTTTCCTTTTGTCTCCTATTCTTAAGTTCACAAATGCATGGGAAGGGCTGGGTATACACTTGCAGTCTTAGCACTCAGGAGGCCAAGGAAGATTGCAAGTTCTAGGTCAGCCTGTGTGGTACATTGCAAGCGTTTCAATAAAATAGTAACAGCACAAAGGTAGATCTCAATTTAAGATTTTGAGCCGGGTGGTGGTGGCACATGCCTTTAATCCTAGCCCTCGGTAGGCAGAGGCAGGCAGATTTCTGTGAGTTCGAGGCCAGCCTGGTATACAGAGCAAGTTCCAGGATAGGTTCCAAAAGGTACACAGACAAACCCTGTCTCAAAATAAACAAACAAACAAACAAACAAACAAATAAATAAATAAATAAAATTTAAAAAATGCAAGCTGTGCAAGCATGGACACCTAACATGTGAGCTCATCTCGCTTGCGAATTGTAATCACAACCCACTTCAGTTAGGCAGCTCAAAAGAGCCTTTGTGACTAGGTACTCCTCAGGGAAGTTGCGAGCTCCCCTCGGTGAGCGCACCAGCAGCCATCTGCTGTCCTTTGCCTTGCTCGGGGCTGTGTCTGCAGACTTGTCCTGACTTGTCAACCCGCGTCCTGCTACATCCCGAGGCTTCAGCGAGCCCGCCCCGCCCTCGTCGCCGGTCCAGCTGGAACTGAGCATCTTATTTGATTTTTTGAAACCTCACGCCAGCCTGCCAACGCTACAGACTCCGGGGCGGCCCCGCCCCTGGCCCAGGACCCGCCCCTCCGCGCTCATTGGCCCATTCAATCCACGCCGGCGCCGAGGCGCGCGCATTGAGCGATGGCAGAGGAGACCAGGAAACGCTGTCCAGGCCGGCCTGCGAGGAACACCTTGCCGGTGCCCCGGGACCTGCAGCTGCCTCCGACCAAGAGAGACCAGCCGGCCTTCAGAGGTGAGCGGCGGCGCGGGGCCTGGGCCGCTCAGCCGCCTCACGGCCTCCTGACAGCCTAGGCCGCTGGCCGCGGGGAGCGCGCGGCCCCGCGCCTGGGTGGGAGCTGGGGAGGGCAGCGGTTTAGCACCCCGGTCGGGGCTCAGGCCTGGGGGGCGGGGCCGCAAGGACCCCCCGACTGCGCCTGCGCGCTGGTTCGCCCCGTCTGAGCTCCGCAGGTGAGGCTTGGAGCTGTTGCTTGATTTTGGAAGACGGAGTTGAGTGATCTGCGGCGATAATACGGAAAGCATTTTCTCACCCAACTTCTGTAAGTTGGCCCAAATTGGGAGACTAGTATCTCATCTCTACCGTTGTTTCTTGGAGACTGGCTTTCTGGAACCGTATGTGGAAATGGTGTGCCCTAGGGAACGTGGTATCTGTCGTATGTCTGTCTGCGATGTCCGTCCGTCTTTTCTGGTACTGCTGAGGATGGACCCCAGTTGTTCTATCGTTGAGCAATAGTCTGCCTCACTCCAGACTCTGGACTCCAGAGAATGTGTTTCTTATTCAGGGCAGTTGTGAGCATCATTCCGGCTAGATTTTTTGTTTTTTTCGAAACAGGGTTTGTCTGTGTAGCCCTGGCTGTCCTGGAACTCGCTTTGTAGACCAGGCTGGCCTCGAACTCACAGAGATCCACCTGCCGCTGCCTCCCGAGTGCTGGGATTAAAGGCATGCGCTGCCACGCCCGGCTATTCAGGCTAGATTTGTGCCAGCTAGACGCAAGCTAGAGCCCTGAGAGGAAAGAACCTAAACTGAGAAATGTTTCCGTAAGATCAGGCTGTGGGCAAGACTGTAGGGCTTTTTTTTTTTTTTTTTTTTTTTTTAAATTAGATTTTTGATGATTTGCCTGCATGTCTGTCTTTCCGAGTGTGTCGGATGCCCTGGAACAGGAGTCATAGAAAGTGTGAGCCGTCACATGGATGCTGGGAATTGAACCCGGGTCCTGGAAGAACAGCCAGTCCTCTTTTTGAGACAGGGTTTCTCTGTGTAGCTTTGCGCCTTTCCTGGATCTCTCTCTGTAGACCAGGCTGGCCTCGAACTCATAGAGATCCGCCTGCCGCTTCCTCCAGAATTGATTCTTAAGTGATTGATGGGGGAGGGGGGAGGCCCAGCCCATTGTAGGCGGTGCTACCCCTGGGCTGTTGGTCTTGGGCACTGCAGAAAAGCAGGCAGAGCAACCCAGTAAGCAATGTTCCTCCATGGCCTGCAGATTCCTGCCCTAACTGCTTTTGATGATGAACTGTTCTGTGGAATTGTGAATAAAAGGAACCTTTTCTTCCAAGTTGCTTTTGGTCAGGGTGTTTCATCACAGCAACAGTAACCCAATGGCAGCCCCTTTTATGATAATTTCTGATTAATGGCATAATGTCTGTAAGTTGAGAAATTTCCTACTATATTGATATACAAATGATATATTTTCCCAGGGAGGAGGCAGTCCACACACTCAGTGAATTAAGGTGCTCTTTGGTAGCATTTGTCCTGCTCTGGCTAATGCCCAAGGAGGAGCCAGCCTTGAATAGAAGATTTCAGTAGCTTATGTGTACATTAGGCTTGTGCTTTTTGGTTTGTTGAGACAGGGTTTCTCTGTGTAGCTTTGGAGCCTTTCCTAGAACTCACTCTGCAGCCCAGACTGGCCTCTGAACTCACAGAGATCCGCCTGGCTCTGCCTCCCGAGTGCTGGGATTAAAGGTGTGCGCTACCACCGCCTGGCAGGCTTGTGCATTTTACATATGCTCTTGCGTCCCAGCCCCAGGTTACACTTTGGACAGTTTAAACAGAGACAGACTAACTAGAAGTCTGAACACTTGGGTAGATGAGAGAGTGACATAGCAAAGATAATTGCCAGAATTATTTAAGTATACCAGTGTTATTCTTTTCTGAATAAATTGTCAGCCAGGGTCATCATCCCCCCCCCCCATGGAGCTATTAAAATTTTTCTGTAGAGCTCCAGTTTAAAAAATGCTGTGTTGTAGGGGACTGAACACTCAGGGTCCTGTTGTTTTCAACACCTGAGAAAGTAGCTTTGCGGTCAGAACCATCTGGGTCTGAGGTGGTTCTACCACAGCTCCACACAAAGGCACTAAACTGGCTCCAGCAAGTCAGAGTTCGGAGTTCTGGGGCCAAAGGCCTAATACAGTGGTTCTCGACCTGTGGGTTGCAACCCCATTGGGGTTGCATATCAAATCTTTACATCATGATTCATAACAGTAGCAAAAAGACAGTTATGAAGTAGCAATGAAATAATTTTATGGTTGGGGGTCACCAGGACTTGAGGAACTGTATTAAAGGGTCACAGCATTAGGAAGGGCCCTGTAAGAGACATTAACCAAGCCTTTTTAATTCCAGTAGCCATTCCAAGAATACCAGGGGCTCTCTAGGGCTTCCCTTCTGTTGGCTACCCTTTCCTCTCTGTGCTTCACCATGTTTCTAACTAGTCACTGACTAGTTACCATAGTAATAGCACTCCATTCAAACAGGCATAGAACCTCCCTTTCTCAGCAGCTAGTAGATTTAGGCCTTTTGTGAGGCTCTATTCATTTTCAGAAAAATATATCATCTCCAAGGACCAACTGTCATTTGGATGCACAGCCAGGCATAACTCATTAAAGAAACCAGATAATTTTACAAACCTGTTATTGCCAGATATAACAGAGCTAGTAAAATTCTTTGTGTCCAGTCTATGGGAGTCCACGGTGGCTAGCCCTGTAGGAAGCATTATGGCCAGTGTTACCATGAGTCCAAAGGGAGGAAGAGGCCTTGTGATCCCCATCTGCAAATGTCTCTTGTTGGATTCCTCAAGCTTCTACCATGTGTCTGTCATGTGCCGTGGATTTCAGGATTGCACAGGGAACAGGGCTGAAGAGCTCTTTTCTATGAGAGGCTGGTGTGGGTGGACTGTCAGTCTAGGTCTCCTCATCCTCCTCAGGTAGGATAGCTGCTGTAACTTAGTGTTTAAATGAGTGCCCACATTTCAGCCTGCTGTGCTGATTGACCTTTTTTTTTTTTTTTTTTCCCCTTCGAGACAGGGTTTCTCTGTGTAGCTTTGCGCCTTTCCTGGATCTCACTCTGTAGACCAGGCTGGTCTCGAACTCACAGAGATCCGCCTGCCTCTGCCTCCCAAGTGCTGGGATTAAAGGCTTGTGCCACCACTGCCCGGCGCTGATTGTCCTTCTGACAAAGGCTCTGTCTTATCTAAAACTCTGCTGGGGAGTCCTTACACAATCTGTTATTGATCCTGAGACCTGGATCACCAGCTTTGCTAAGAGAAGGAATATTGAAGCCAGGCCAAAGGGCATGGCCCATTGAACTAGCTTGCAGGTCTCATACTAGTTGGGTGACAGGCTCAGGTAAAAGATCCCCCATTTGCAGCACCCTCAGTCAGTTCAGGAGACAGTGAAGAGTCATTGCTGTTTGCTTCTGTTGCTTGAGACATTTAGTGTGTGGGTGCAGACTCTAAGATCCTCCATTGGGTGAGACTCCATCTGCCTGTCAAGGGAGACATGAGGACTAATTCATCTTTCCTGTAGCTAGGACATTTTCTGGTCTGCTCTGCACAGTAGAGACAGGAGCAGCAGACTCTGGCAAGTCTTACTTCCCTATGCATCCTTAGTCTGCAGTGAGACTAGCATGCAACCTACTCTGGTATCTGTCCTACCCAGGGAAAGTATCACTCGAGCCCACCATGTAAGTGTAGTGTAAATCTGACCCATTTTACTCCAGCATTTAATTCTCTGTAATTAGTTGATCCTTTTTAATGTGCCTGATTTTGAAAAGTATTTTTTATTTAACAAACCTTAAGTTTGCTTTTAAACTTGTTTTGAGTTACCTGCTTTAGGGTTTACCCTTGACAACATATGCAGAAGACTCTGTACTTCAAGGTATAAATTGGTCTCTGTAAATGAATTACATTTGTACTTAACGTGGCTACAAATACAATTCTGGGCACATAAAGGACATTTAATCACTTTAATTTTTTTTTTTTTTATTTTAGTTTGAGACAAGATCTCCCTCTATAGCCCTGGCTGTCCTGGAATGCCCTAACTATGCAGACCAAGCTGGCCTGGAACCCACAGAGCTCCACCTGTCTCTGCCTCCCCAGTGCTGGGACTAAAGGTGTTCACCACCCACCCAACCATTTAATCACTTATAAGTGACTGGTCACTGATTCTTATGCCCCAAATCACCTTTTTTTGTTGTTGTTTTGTCTTTTTTTTCCCCCCAGAGCTGAGGACCGAACCCAGGGCCTTGTCTACCACTGAGCTAAATCCCCAACCCCCCAAAATCACCTTTGTTTTAACAATTTACAATAAATTAGCAACTCTCAACAACGTGAGGATTTTGTACTAAGGTAATTTATCCCTGTTAAAATTCCTGAGCCTTAAAAATGAGTTTTTTTTTAATTGAAGCTCTTTTAGTATCAAAATATACTTTATACAATAAATACAGTCCACGGAGAAACTGGAAACCTCTTTCTCCTGGGTAGTGTAGTTTAAAAAAAAAAACTTAAGTCAATTAAACAGCTTTTATATTCAGTAGCTCACTTTATCACAAAAGTACAGTTACAGTCTGTCAGTTTAATAGAGCTTTTATATTCAGTAGCTCACTTTATCACAAGAGTATAATTATAGCAGAGAACAAGAAGATTGGTTGTCATCGGGAGACAGAAGAATAAAAGGTGTACAATTAATTTTACCACAGCTCTGTATGACTCAGTTTCTCCAGTTAGTTAAAGCTTAGCAAAGTTATCAGAGACACAAGTGACAAGACATACATCTTTAAGTCAGCTTTTGTCAACATGGATAGACCATAATATGCAAAGGAACATTAGATCACTTTAACCCTTAAGTCCATTAAGTCCTGTTTGACATGTTCATACCTCTGTGGCTTGGCTTCAAGCTTTTATGGTTTTGTTTCTGTCTTTATCTAATTTATCTTATCTAAAAGATTGAGCCCTTATTAGAGATATAACTTCAAATTTATGTCTTAACTTTTTTTTTTGACATCTCGATGATCCTGAGAAAGTTCAGTCTCATCCAGAACTTTAGAGATAGCAATCACCTTAAATGAGAGAACATTCTGTGTAAACAAGAACAAACAAGTTGGGTTGAGTACTCAGAGAGCTAAACATCTGTAATTGTAGTTTTAGCAAACCATTTTTTTTTTTTTTGTTTAGTTCTGGAACCATCCAGCTATCTTAAGCTTTACATATAAATCACCTTGACGGGACAATTTGTTTTTTTTTTTTGTTTTTTTTTGTTTTTTTTTTTTGTTTTTTTTTTGTTTTTTTTTTTTTTTTTTTTTTGGTTTTTCGAGACAGGGTTTCTCTGTGTAGCTTTGCGCCTTTCCTGGAACTCACTTGGTATCCCAGGCTAGCCTCGAACTCACAGAGATCCGCCTGCCTCTGCCTCCCGAGTGCTGGGATTAAAGGCGTGCGCCACCACCGCCCGGCTTGACGGGACAATTTAAAAAATGTGAATACCAACCTGGGCAAGGTGGCTCACACCTTTAATCCCGGTACTTGGGAGACTGAGGCAAGGTGATCTCTGAGTTCAAGGCTCCCTGGTCTAAAGAGAGTTCCAGGACAGCCAGAGCTACATAGAAAAGCCCTGTCTCAAAAACAAACAAGCAAAAAATTAAATCCCATGAGACATAACCCTAACAAATTTTGTCATTTGCTGTAAGAAGTTTCCCTAAGAGGGGCGTAGTGCCTCTCCCCCGCTTAGTTTTTCACAGTCTTTATACTCTCTCCAGAAACCTTGAGGCCTCATGAAATTAGAGCCTAACTGCAGACAGCTAGCTAGGAGTGCCTCCCTCAGGTTAGGGTACAAAGACCCTGACTCTTCTCCTTGAGGGAATATTAACATCTGACATGTCCAGCTGTGATTATTTTAAGCAGCCACAGCTGGAGTTCTGAAGATGGCAGTTGTTTAGCTAGAACATGTGCAACATCACCTTAATGAAGGAAGGGTGAATCCAAATTACACACATAGGGTAATACAGTAAATTAATACCACCTGTGAGCATACTGGTAAACCATTAGGCCCTGTCAGTTTCTGGGTAAACTGAATGAAAAAAAAAAAAAGACATGCAAAGGAAAGGAAAGGACATGACTACTTCTAGGTATGGTGGAGGAGAAAGTTTATTGTAGATATGTGGGAGAGCGTAGCCAGAGGCAAGGATATCTGGGAGAGTGCAGAGTGGATGTGAACAGGCAGAGCTGGGTGTGGGGGGGGGAGGGGGAGGGAGAGAAGGGAACCAACCAGGTGCAGCAGCCAGGAGGTCAAAGGTCCTAGAGAGAAAGGGTAACCACAATGTCTGGATTATACAGGGAAGAGCCTCTGGGGGAAGGGCAGCCCAGCCCCTGGGCTGGAGAGTTCAGGGTAGAGGGTGTGGTAGCCAGCCATGCCCTATAACAGGTAGGGACTGAGGGATGCTGGGAGAACCTGACTTATTAGCATGTGGAGCTTTAAATTCATGTTTACATCATCTAACACAATTTAGCTGAGGGAGCCCTGGTAAGTCTATGCTGCTGGAGTTACTACTGAGATTTAAGACAGTGGGTCTCTTTCAGCCTCTCCAGGTATGTTTCTTATTAGCTGTTTTTATTATAGGCATCTTTACACCATGAGCTATATTGGAAATGTATCTATTGGAAATAGATATTGGAAATAGTTTACCTCTTAGCTGTTCTCAAGCACACAGTGACTTCTTCCACACACGTAAGGCAAAGGAGTCCCAAGGACAGACAGACTCAGTGCAAAGAGCCAGCAATTGGACTCGGCACAGCATGTCTCCAGGCTCCCTCTAGAGACGCACAGCTAAGGGACTCTCTTCCCAGAAAAACTAGCTGTGCATCCTGTGGCCTCTCTGAGGTGGGGCCCCTGGTCTGCCTGGCTGGCAGGGATGCCTGGATTTATGGCTAGGGTTAAGGAAGGGGAGGGGCCTCCTGCTGCAACTATAACTACTGCCCAAGAGGCTCCAGCAGCCACTTTAGCCCAGGCAGGGCTCAGTGAAGCAGGCTATACGGCCCACTCGTGCCCTGCCAGAGAAGTGTTCTTTTCCATTTAGAGGTACCAGAGCCATTTTCTTGTTCTGAGCAGGATTCAAAATTCTTTCTTCGTAGGGAAGAGCTCCAAGTCTTAACTGGACTGTGTGTGTGTGTGTGTGTGTGTGTGTGTGTGTGTGTGTGTGTGTGTGTTTACATATAAACCACAGTTCCCCCTCCCTCCCCTCCTCCTGCTCCCTCTTCACACACCTCCCCCTCCCCCAATCCACTCCTTGGGGAGTCAGCAAAGTCTGGCATATCAAATTGAGGCAGGATCAAGGCTGAGCAAGGTATCCCTCCCTCCATAGGGAATGGGCTCCAAAAAGCCAGTTCATGCACCCGGGATCTGACTGTCTGTCAGCTTTACTAGGAAGCTTCCTTAGGCTCCATCTGAGCCCTCTTCTGCCCCACAGGGTGGGGCCAGTCTTGACATCTTTCCTTGTCCTGAAGGTTTCCTGGTGAATTTTCCTAATCTCTGACTGCAGAGTCTGGAGTACCCTGCAGAGGAAGTGCTGGAAGTGGTCAGGGAGCACTCTTCTTGCAGGACTCCCCCAGCCATTGAACGGCCTTTCCAGCAACACAAGTGGCCGCTGTAGAAAGACATCTCACCGAGGACCTCTGTATTTGTTGCATGTTATTTACATGCCTGCCCTGTGAGGAATCACTCCACACACTTAGAGGGTAATGAGGGAAAGGCTCTTTAATAGTGCTTAACTAGGTTTGGGCTAACACCCAAAGAAGAGCTGGCCTTGAAGATTTCAATAGCTTATATCAGTGGTGTCAACCTTCCTAAGGCTGCAGCCCTTTAATACAGTTATTCATGTTGTGGTGCCTCCAAACCATAAAATTACTTTTGTTGCTACTTCATAGCTGTAATTTTGCTAATGTTACTTTTTGTCGTTGTTGTTTTGTTTTGTTTTTTCGAGACAGGGTTTCTCTGTGTAGTTTTGGTGCCTGTCCTGGATCTCACTCTGTAGACCAGGCTGGCCTCGAACTCAGAGATCTGTCTGGCTCTGCCTTCTAAGTGCTGGGATTAAAGGCGTGTACCACTGCCACTGGGCTACTGTCATTAATCATAATATAAATATCTGTGTTTTCCAATGGTCTTAGGTGACCCCTGTGAAAGGGTCGTTGGACTCTCCAAAGGGGTTGCGACCCACAGGTTGAGAACCACTGGCATATATATATATATTATATATATATAATATATATATTATATATAATGTATATATATATTATACACACACACACACACACACACAAACACTTTAGGCTTGTACATTTTACATGTGCTGACATTATTAAGCTCCAGGTCTTGGCTCCAGGTAATACTTGGAACAGTTTAAACAGAGACAGGAGACTTCCTGTCTGGTCACTTAGGCATATGGGAGATTGACACAGCAAAGATAATTGACAGAATTATTTCTTAAGTACATCAGTGTTGTTCTTTTCAAATAGCTGTTACCTAGGGTCATTTTGCCTACCTACCTAGCAGAATTATGATTTACTGATAAGAGCACAGAGGACTTTTATAGCAGACTAGGACTTGGTGGTTGTGACTCTACTCTGCCCACCTTGAGCAGCCTGTTAGGGGAAATGTCCTTCATATGTGACTAGAGCCGAAAGGCTGGTCAAGTCTAGTGAATAAGCATTTACATCCTAGCATCTTCAATCTTACCTCTAACCTGCCTGGTTAGCCTCACTTCCCGGTGGGGTGTTTGTGGGGGCAGTGCTGGCTTAGCTAAACCTACTTCGTGTGTCTCAATGTCTCCTAAGCAAATCCGTTAGCAAATTCTTTAGAACATCAGTTCTATTCATTTGAATTACTTCTACATCAGTGCAGACAATACTATCTCAAAGTAATTTTCCAAGTAAAGTAACTGTTACTCAACCACATTTGATGTTTTAACTAAAGTTGACTTTGTTACTCCTTCCTCTTTAGAACAAAGAAAAGAAAAACTCAAGGAATATCTGTTAACACGAAAAACAATGTTTTCATACAAACAAGAAAATCAGATATCCAGGTGAGGTCAAGTTTAATTCAGTTGTACAGAATTACATTAGAGTTGTCCAGTAAGAACCTAACTAACGTGTGCCACATTTGTAACTTTTACTTTCCTACTAACCATATTTAACTTTAAAAAACAATGAATTTTAATAACACAATAGTATACAGTTATGATTCCAGATATTATTACTTGAACATGTGATATTTAAAAGCATTAAGAGGACTGGACATGTATTTCATTCAGTAGTAGAATGCTTATATTTCATTCAGTAGTAGAATGCTTGCCACCAAAAGCACCACAAAAGAAAAAGCACTATGATGGCATTTGACCTTCTCTTTCGGCATCAAGTCTTCAAACAATCTGGCGTGTATTAGCACTTTCTGCACATCTCAATTTGTACCTGTGGCTCCTTTATGTGGATGATGCACTAGATCGTCATTTTCTATATTATCTGTTCAAACTCTTCAAGGGCAACCATTCCAGTTTTTTACACAATGTATTCTCTGTGTGTATTCAGTTGCTTACCCACTTGTGCAGGTGCATGCAAGATACGGTCCACATATGCAGGCCACAGTAACCTTCAGGCACGTGTGCTCAGTGAATGAAACTGAGGTAGTCAGGCTTGGTGACAAGCAGCTGCATCTGCTGAACCATCTCACTGGTCCAAGAGAAAACAGTTTTAAAGCAAAGTGTATGTGTATGTACTGAGATACTGACTTAGGAGCTATGCTGTGCTGTAAAAACCAGTGTTTGGTTTTTTTTTTTTGAAAGTCTGCATTCTAAACACCCTGCCTCAAACTTGAATTCCTTCTGCCCTCGAGTACAGATCAGAGATTGGTACCACTGCAGCTGTGATGGGTGATTTCACGTGTCTTTTGGGCTACAATGTCCAGTTGTTTGGTCAAACAGTAGCCTAGATGTTGCAGTAAAAGAATCTTTTAAGGACAGGCGTGGTGGCACATGCCTTTAATCCCAGGACTCCGGGGCAGAGGGCTGTTCCAGCTGTGTGAGTAGGGGACCAGCCTGGTCTACAGAGCGAGTTCCAGGACAGCCAGGGCCACACAGAAACCCTGTCTTGGAAAACAAAGAAACAAAACAGAAGAAGAGAATCTTTTAGGTGTGACTAATGTTTGAATCTGTGACTTTGAGGACAGCAGGTGTCCCTCTGCCTAGGTGGACTTCATCCAATAGGAAAGCAGAGTTGGAGGGTGATAATCTTGCTCTGCAGTTGTTAGGAATTAAAGTTTCATTAGCTCTAAAATACCAGATTTTGTCAGTTCTACCAATAACATTTTAGCATACTTTCTGAACTTGTGAATCTCTTTTAGAATTACTGGAATGTCTAACTGACAATAAATATTTTATTTCCTATCTTGATTTTACATGCAGTTGGTATCATTTGCTAAGGGATAGTCAGATACTATACTAGTCTATGGCTGAAAAAAAGTTGGACTAAGGCTTTAAATGCATCTTGTCTACTCCATTAACTACACAAATCTTAATTCACTTGCCTCAATTTAAAATTTAAAAATCTGGGATCTTGACTATAGCTCAGTGGTAGAGCATTTGCTTGCTTTGTACACAAGCTCCCTTTCCCTAAAAGTAAATCTCCTTCATACAGAACTAATTTTTTTTTTTAAACTAATAGAGATCAGAAAGTGAAGACATCTGAAGATCAGGACCAAGAAGGGAAGAGAGTTCTGAAACTCAAAACAGAAATGGTAAGATATGTGTCTAGCACTCAGACCTTTCCTACATTGTTATGAAGAAATGAGTTCTGAAGTACTGAGTCCTCTTAACTCTTGTAGGCCGATAAAGAAAATATTGGAAACACAAGAAACTGCATTCCATTAAAAGCTGGTGATGTAACCAGTTCAGAAAGACACAACCTGAAGGATAACATTCAAGCTGTGCAGTTATTATCAAGTCAAGGTGATTTCCAAGGACAGACGATGACGTCAGACCAGGCAAGTCACCTTAAAGACAATAAAAAGATTCAAGCAACAGCAGAAAAGCCCAGACAGGATGCTAACGTGCCCAAAAAACGAGCACTTGGCTATTATCATGGCCAGGTTGTTCAGTCCAAGATTAATTCATTTAGAAAGCTTCCAAATGTCAAAGGTGAGAATCCTTCAACAAGCAAGAAACTTCCTGCTACTGTGTCCAAAACCGCAAAGACTCCGTCTGTGCCTGCAAACGCCATCAGTGTAAGAGCCTCAAATGTGACTGCTGCCACCAAGTGTGTCAACGCTAAATCTGTGAGCACTACGTCAAAGAACACACTTGTGCGACCACCTATTAGAAGCCTCCACAGTGATACCCAGAGCACTGTGAAGCAGGGCCTCAGCAGGACCCTTGCCAACGTGACAGTCAGAAAGGGGCCTTTTAAAAAAGAATCACTACGATCAGAAGCAGTTGCGTCTGTTGTTGATACCCGTCCTCAGGATAGAAAAAGAGATAAGGCACCATCAAGAAGCGTGACATCTGAAGGTGCAGCCAGGACTAATTTGTCTAATACCAGACTGATAGAAAAGTCAAAAAATACTGACCAGCGCAGATACACAGTAGCAGGAGCGACTGTTCATAGATCAGTTCTGCCCAGAGAAACCACAGAAGAGAGAAAGTAAGTAGACAAAATTCAGTCTTATTTTCAGTAGAATACCATTTGTGAATTTGGCTTGTAATTTCCTTGAATGTATTAGAATTTCTTTAATCGATTATTTTCTGCCACGCAGTCAGATTTATGTTTGGAGTAACAAGTCTAAAAAGTTATATGTTTTAAGTGTAGTTTGCTGGTTGCTTTTGATCTCTAAAAAGTTGTAGTTGCTGAACGCTAATAACAATTGAGAAATATAACAGCCATTTGAAAATGCATTCTTTGGTGTTTTTTTTTTTTTTTTAGAATTTATTTATTTTATTATTTTTATTCTTTTCTCAAACATTACATCCCAACAACGGTTTCCCCTCTCTCCACTCCTCCCAGTTCCTCTCCCCACCTCCACTCTTCCCCAGATCCACTTTTCCTCCCTTTCCCTTCAGAAAAAAGCAGGCCTCCCAGGGATGTGTGTGAGAGGGCATTGGCTCCTCTGGAACTGGAGTTACAGGTGGTTGTGAGCCTCCTGATGTTGGTGTGAGGAACCAAACCCAGGTCCTCTGCAAGAGCAGTAAGCACGCTTAACCTCTTAGGCATCTCCCCAGCTCCCATTCTTGGATCCTTTGGACATATTTGGTCTTGTTATGTTCAAGAGTTCACCTCTGCAAACAAATACTACATTGTATGTTCCACCAGTTTAGAACTTAGTTTTCTTGATTTGTGTATGGGTGCTTTGCATACCTGGATGTCTATGCACCATGTGTGTTCCTGGTGCCCACAGAGGCCGGAAGAAGGTGTTAGGTCCTCTGGAACTGGAGTTACACCTGGTTGTGAACCACATGTGGGTGCTGGGAATCATTCATACCAGGATTCTCTGGAAGAGCAGCTGGTGCTGTTGAGCCACTTCTCCAGCCCCAGATTTGAAATCTAGTCACCTACTCCATTTAGCAGGATGCCATCATCAAAATCAAAGTAGTAATGTTAATGTACTGCTTTTGCTTGTAGAGCTCGAATGACTGAGTGGAGAACTGGCAAAGGAAAGGGGCTAAAAAGGCCATCTAATTTAGTAGCTAATCAGTCTGAGCCCAAAGGACCAAGTGAAAACCCAGTCGAGTCCTTTTGGACTACCATGGCAGAAGAAGATGAACAGAGACTATTTACTGAAAAAGTAAACAAGACCATTTCTGAATGCCTGAACCTGATTAATGAGGTAGAGTCCTTTTTAAAATATGTATGGCTGTTTTGCCTGTATATGTGTCCATGTGTGTACCTGGTGCCTGCAGAGGATAGAAGAGGGTGTCAGAAGCCCTGGAACCCGAGTTACAGACGGTCGTGAGCCACCATGTGAGTACTGGGAACTGAACCCAGATCCCGTGGCAGAGTAGCCAGTGCTCTTAACCACAGAGCCATCTCTCCAGCCTTCTAGGCAGAGCCTTCAATTTTGTACATCTTATAATTTAGAAATGTTTTTTAAAAGATTTTATTTATGTACTTAATTAAACAAGTTTATTGTTAGGATCTGAGAGAAGCCCCCAACAAAGACCAACAGTCACATATGCAATTAGCAAGAGCGTTTATTTCCAGCATGTTGGGGTGGCAAACAAATATCGACCCCGAAGGGAGGTCGCAAGCTCTTTTTAAGCAGTTGGGGGGAGTTCCATGGAGGAGGGATTAATCTGGTGCTGATTGGTAGAGGAAAGATTAGTCTGGGAGCTGATTGGTTGGAGGCTGTATTGGTTAGGTGCTTCTTGACAGGAGGGTAGGAAAAGCTATCTTTAGCTAGCAGAAGGCTTGGGGGACGGGGCACACGTGCTGAGCCAGCAGAAGGGGCTTCAGGGCTCCCTCTGAGCCCCCAGAAGGCTGTGGGGTGCCTGCTGATTGGTTGCCCCTGAGCTGTGGTCTTCCCGAGAACTGCTTGCTCAGCTCCAGCCAGTTCCATCCAGTAAACTGAAACTAAGGCCTGGTCCCCGGTAGGGCTATTAGGAACCTGTCCTGGCTCTGGTCTGGCTCTCCAGCCCTCTCATTTATGTGTATCACATGTATGCAGATGACAGTGGAGGCTAGAAAGTGTCAGATCCCTGAATCTGGAGTTTATAGTCAATTGTGAGCTGCCCAACGTGGGTTCCAGGAACCTACTCAGGTTCACTGATGGAGCATCACGTGCTCTTGACTGCTAGACTGTGTATCTAGCTCCCACTATTAACTTTTTATATTGCTCACTGATCTTGATTATAGTCAGATTATTAGTTGTTTATAATTCATAATTTGTAGCTTACACATTTTATCTCTTGGTATTTTAGGGATGCCCAAAAGAAGAAATTTTAGGCACATTGAATGACCTGATTCATAATATTCCAGATGCCAAAAAACTTGTTAAATATTGGATATGTCTTGTACGTATTGAACCAATCACAAGTCCTATTGAAAATATTATCTCAATCTATGAGAAGGCCATTCTGGCAGGGGCTCAGGTAAGATCAAAATTTACTGATCTTCAGTTTTACAGTGTAAACAATTCAGAGTTATTTTAGAGCACATCATAGTGTAACTTGATAAGATTGATTTTTATATGTAGTAGTAATGAGTATTTAAAGGCCACAAAAGGACCTGGAAGTATAGGTCAGTAGTAGTAGAACATGGAGCACAGGATTCAGTATGTAGCAGAAGAAATAGTGAAGGCTACAAGGATTGCATTATGCATGCTTTTCAACCTTCTAACACTTTCATTTGTGTACTAAGAGTTATAAGACTTCAGAAAATAGATATATGCTGAAATAGAAATTTAATGAAACAGAATATTTTAGCACAAAATAACCTCCTGTGTGATTCCTATGATGGACCAGAAGGGACCTTACATAATATTATGCTGCGGGCGTAGTGATGTGAAAATGAGAGCCAAGGCTGGAGATAGAAACTGTAGAGAAAGAGCTGACACTGAAGCAGACATTGGGAAACAAGAATCAACACTGGCCAAGAAATTGAAAACAGAACTGATTTTTCTAGGACTGAATTCTGAAACTAGGACTATGAGCCAGGGCTTCCATTTCATAACTAATCTTGTATTACCAAGCATAGTGGCTCTAAGGAACATAGTAAATGCTTTTAATATCTATCAGATAATGAAATTTGAACATGTGAAATATGTTGGTTGACCAACCTTAAGATATTCAGTGATGAATTTAATAATGTGAGACAAAATACACCTAGGACTTAAAATGTTTTTCAAAAAGAGCTTTTAGACTGTATAATCAGCTATTGAACAGAGGATAACTTTCCATCTGTTCATTAATTTTGTTCCTTTCAAACAAGCATTACTAGTTATCAAAGGCCTAAAAATTAGAGGATTTTTTTCTTTTAATGATAAAATTTTATCCTATAAGTTCACTTTTCTTATTCTATTAAGTTGAAAAAAAATAACCGTTTTCAATCTTAACAACAAATGTTTAAGATTGGAAAAACTTTCACTGTGTTTAATATTTTCTATTGAAATAACCTTATTTTTGACCATGTAAACTCCTTTGTTAAAAAACATTTTTTAAATTTAAGCCTATTGAAGAGATGCGACAAACAGTCATAGATATTCTAACAATGAAGAGTCAAGAAAAAGTTAATTTGGGTAAGTTTTCCTTCAGGTGAATTGTAATTTTGCTAAAATCTACTGGTTCGGTTTTCCTTTTATTTTATTTAACTTTTTAAAAGTCAGGTCTTCTCCATGTACTTCAATTGACCTGCTTCTAAAATTCACTGGATGTCTTTAGGGCTGGTGATGATGTTTTTTTTTTTTTTTTTTTTTTTTTTAGAAGATCTTTGGTCTTGTCAAGTACATCCTTTGGGATGGGCCCATGAATCATTAATAAGACAATGCCCCCACAGGCTTGCCCACAGAGCAGTCTTGGGTGGGTATTTTTTCAGTTGAGATTCCCTCTTCCCAAATGACTCTAGCCTGTGTCAAGTAGACATTAATCTAGCTAGTACATTCCTTTTGATAGGTACCAACAACCCTTTGATCTTACTTCACTTACAGTGTTTTCTCATTTAATAGTTGTTCTTCAGCTGTCTTTCATGGGACATAATCTTAAGAACTGGGATGGTTTCCTTCTTAAATTGGTGTCTGCACAGAGGATATTAAGTAATGTTAAACCCCTTGGCAGCAGTCTGTACATAGAAAAAGTAATGATTGGGAGATACAGTTTGGTTCTGTCATTTTGAAATTTTAAGTTGAAATCTTCAAATTTTTCTATAGGAGGAAACGTTGAGGAGGCTCATACAGCCAAGGGACATACCCAGGAAGTCAAAACTGAAGAAACGAGTGTCAGTCTAGATCCAGGAAGTCCAGGAGAGGAGAGTGAGTGTCATAGAAACGTTGAAGGTTGTGAAGACAACCAAGACAGCAAAACAAAAGATCAGACCGAGGATTTTATAACCCCGGATTCAAAAACGGAAGCAGGTTGCCTAATTAGATATAATGTATCTTCTACACCATGCTTACAAAGGTAAATGTTTAAAATGGAATGGGATTTGTTTTCCCACTTCAGTGGTAATTTTGTTTAAAAACATATTAATGCTAAGGGTCAGATCCAGAACCTGACATGATGGCTCATGTCTGTAACTGCAACATTGGGGAGACTGAGGCAGGCAGGCTGCTGTTGATTGAAGTCCAGCCTCGACTACCCTGTTTCAAACAAAACCAGAAAAAAAAATTTCCAAGTATAAGGTTGTTGGGACAGTTCACCTTTCAATTACTGTATTGGCTTTGTTTTTTCCTACACGGTGCCACTTGGCAAAAGCTAGACTTGGTTTCCACCACAGGCAATCTGTACCACCCTCACCTTTCCCCAGGCATTTTTTTTTTTTTAGACAGGATTTCTCTGTGTAGTTTTGGTGCCTGCCTGGATCTCGCTCTATAGACCACACTGGCCTTGAACTCACAGAGATCTGCCTGGCTCTGACTCCGGAGTGCTGGGATTAAAGGCGAGCACCACCGCTGCCCAGCCCCCCCGGCATTTTTTTAAAGATTTATATTTTGTGTGTGGATGTTTGGCCTGTGTGTGTATCTTTACACCATATGAGTGTAATTCCCACAGAAGCCAGAAGAGGGTGTTGGATTCCCCTGGGGCTGGAATAACTTTAGATAGTAGTAAGCTACCTGTCCTGTGAGGCTAGGATTTGAACCTGGGTCCTTCCCTCCAAGCATTTTCAAAATGAAGACATTTTTGGTTTACATTTATCAGTGTATTAATAGCTGTAGTGCTCGGAAGTGAGAAATCAGGCTTTTACAGCTGCTCGAGTGCCCACATAATGCAAATTGCTTACTTCTAGGCACTTGTGTTACCTCTCCCTCTATAAGACAGTCTGTCCCATGGTTGCCACATAGAAAGAAGTACACTATGAGAAACAATGAAAGTATAAGATAAACACTTAAACATGTTTTTGAATTTGTGAAATATTTTTGTGTTTTTCAGTATGAAAAAGAAGATACAACATGGTAAAAATTCCACATTTAAAGAGCTAAAGTTTCTCACACCAGTGAGGCGTTCACGACGCATTCAAGACAAAGCTTTACAGCTGCCGGACATGTTAAAAGACCACGACCCTTCTGTGTCTTCCCTGGAACAGCTGTCTGAGTTGGGAGAGGATGCTTTTGTTTGCCGTCCTAATGCAGCGCTGTGCCCCATGTTCTCTGAGACTGACCTAGTGGGAGAGAAATAGTGCTCCTGAGCAAGGAGCTGTTGTCTTACTCCTGTGGTGGTTTGTTACGGACAGCTTTAATAGGTCTGGAGCTGCCCGTGTGCCGAAGTACAGTACATTGAACTTCGTTAGCTGGTTTATTGTTTTTAAGATCTAATGTTAGCTTCCTCACCTTACTAATTCCTTACACTAATGCTGCATAGTCAGAAAGTGCAGTCTATATAAATTTATATTTTTACAGTGACTTTGTACCTAATATGTTTATAATAAATATCTGTATAGTGTTCCAGTGACATTTCATTTATTGATTGACTTAGTTAATGATGGAACTGACCTTAGGACCCTAATATGGGCTACAGTCTGCTGCAATATGGCACTTATTTCAATAAATAGGTTATGTGGGCTCAGGATGTGGTCCCCATAGAGCACTCTCCTAACATTGCAAGGCCCTGCCTGGATCCAGTCTTAGTACTGCAAGAACAAATACTTTGGCCACGGTAGCTGGATTTAAACTTTGCTTTCAAAATACATTGCTAAATTTGTATTTGCATTTCTTAGTTTTTTGTTATAAAATACCTGACAGAGGGGCTGGAGAAATGGCTCAGAGATTAAGAGCACTGGCTGTTCTTCCAGAGGTCCTGAGTTTAATTCCCAGCACCCACATGATGGTTTATAACCATCTGTAATGAAACCTGGTACCCTCTTCCGGCCTGCAGGGATACAGGCAGAACACTGAATGCATAATAAATAAATAAATAAATAAAATAAATAAATAAGTAAAATAAAACAAAAATACCTGACAGAAACAAAGGAGAGTTTATTTTGACCCTTTCAGAGTACAGTCCAGCATGCTGAGGAAGACATGGTAGGGTAATGGGCCTGTCTGCTACAGAGGATGGAGAGTACTGTTTACACAGTGTTGGGTAAACCTAGGGCAGGTATAACCTTCACAGGCTCCCTAGTTACCTACTTACCAGTCTTCAAAACAGTGCCCGAGGCTGGAAACAAGCTTATAGGGATAATTCAGATTCAAAAACTGGTGATGGCCGGGGACTGAAAGCTTCATGCATGCTAAGCATGTACTGTATGGATGAGCCACGTGCTCAGCCCTGATTCTCATCCTCTGATGTTTAATCTATATAGCCAGACTTGGTTCTCCGCCACAGGCAATCTGTACCACTCCCACCTTTCCCAGGGCATTTGTTTAATTGTTTTGAGATTTATTTTTATGTGCATGAGTGTTTTGCCTGCATGTATATCTATGCACCCCAGGAGTATAGTATCTACAGAAGCCAGAGGAGGTTGTGGGAACCCCTGGGAGTGGAGTAACAGATAGTTGTGAGCTGCCATGCAGAAGCTGGGAATTGAATCTGGGTCTGTTCTTCCCTTCAGGCATTTTCAAAATCAAGACATTTTCGGTTGTCAAGGTAGTGGTTCACACATTTAATTCCCTGCAGAGGTGGCAGATCTGTGGTTTCCAGGCCAGTCTGGTCTTCATAATGAAACTATTACTTCAAAAAACAGAACGATGGGGAAACGGGGTTGTGAATACTGCCGTCATCTTGTGGGCAGAGGCCAGAGATACTGACCACAGCCTCAGTAAAGAATTAGAGTCCCAAATGTCAACAGTGCTGAAGCTGAGGAACCCTGAGCTGGATCCCTCTCCTCTCTCCTTAATGCTGTTTAATGACTTGCCTGATAAAATGCCTCTTATTCCAGTAATGGACTTGTAGGTCATCATTTCTCCTGACTCTCTCATACACTGTCAGTGCTCATTCTTGGTTTCATTGACAGTTCTTCAGGTGCCCTCCCCATTGTGACCTTCCAGAGCAGCGTTAGAAACAACAGAAACAATACAACTGTGTGAGTAATAAATATTCTAGTGGCTATGATTTTGAAGAGTAAGAAGTAATTTGTATAACATACTTAACATAGCATATCTAAAATATTGTAGCATGTAATCACTGTTAAGAATTATTAGATTTGACATATTGTATGTTGTTGCTGTCTTTGAAGTCTTCCGTGTATTCATACCAGTCACTTTAAAAAGTACCCTCCCTGGATCAGCAAGATGGCTTCATGGGTAAATGTGCTTGCCAATTTTGACAACCTCACATGGTGGGAGGGGAGAACCAACTCCTGCAGACTGTCCCCTGATCTCCATGTACATGCTGTGGTACATGCACACAAACACACATAAATTAATAAATAATTTTTTAAAAGAATGATAAGTGTTTCAGGTACTTCAGAGGCCTAGGCAAGTGGATCACTACAAGTTCAAGACTACCCTGAGCTGTATACTGAGTTCTGGGGTAGCCTGCACTACAGAGTAAGAACCTTTCACAGTTGAAATAAAATGACAGTGTTTAAGGACTAGGGTGTGGTACACTGCTTGCCTACCATTCACGAGGCCCTGGGTTCCATCCCCCAAGCACCACAAAAATAAGATGGAATGGTGAGATCTACCTGTAGTCTTATTTTGGAGACTGGGGCAGTAGAGTCACAAGTTCAAGGCCAGTTCAATACAAAACTAAAATAGGCATTGTGTCCAAATGGAAAAGAAAAAGTTGGTAGCCACACAGCTACATTCAGATGGTAGGGATGCCAACTTCATTTCCTTCACAGGGATTTCCAACCTAGACACCACGATGTGCTAGTCCAGTCATCACTACGACAGCACCCTCGTCTCGGTGCCTTCCTGGTTTGCTTACCTGCATAGATTTATTTAACCTTGTGTCTTGTGTTCTGCTTGCACATACGTACGTGTCACCTGTGTGTCTGGTGCCCACAGAGCTCAGAAGAGGGTGTCAGAATCTCAGGAACTGCCATCCTGTGTGTACTGGGAACCGAACCCAGGTCCTCTGCAAAAGCAGCATGTGCTCTTAACTGCTGAGCCATCTGTCCAAATTTCACTCTGGGAAACCAATGAGTTTATTGGACTTCCTTACCCAACATAGGGGTTACTTATGTGTGGGCACTCCTCCAACCAGCCAGCTCTGGAATGCCTTACCCAGCTGAGTTGAAGACTTCCCCATAGCCAGGTAGATGGAGCCCCTGCTCTGTAGTCTTCTGTGACCTGTATATACTCTTAACCCCTCCCTAGGCTAAGTACAGAGTTGCCAGGTGGTAGGGAGCAGCTCAATACTCCAGCACAAGAATGCTGTTTTTACTCTTTGGGGGCCCACCACCTAGCTCCCAAATAAATCACACAGAGTCTTATTCTTTGTTATGAATGCCCAGCCTTAGTTTGGCTTGTTTCTAGCCAGATTTTCTTAAATTATCCTATCTACCTTTTGTCTCTGGGCTTTTACCTTTTTCTATTTCTGTATATGTTTTGTTACTTCTTACTCCATGGCTGGCTGTGTTGCTGGGTAGCTGGTCCCTGTCATTCTCCTCTCCTTTTCTCATTCCTTGATCTCTCCTCCCAGATTTCTCTATTTATTCTCTCTCCTGCCAGCCCCAACTATCCTTTCTCCTGCCTTGCTATTGGCTGTTCAGCTCTTTATTAGACCAATCAGGTGTTTTAGACAGGCAAAGTAACACAGCTTCACAGAGTTAAAAAAAAATGCAACATAAAAGAATGCAACACATCTTTGTATCATTAAACAAATGCTCCGCAGCATAAATATAACACATTTTAAATTAATATTCCACAACACAAGAATCCAGAGTCTCATGCCTTATTATGCCCCTCTATGGGAGGGGGTGGCATCAGCAAGCTCATCTGGGATGATCATTCTCAAGGGACACTAGCCAGAGGACAGTCACTCTTGACAGCCTTCTTGGTAGATGAGATCATAGGGTGGCTCTAGAGGTGTGTTGGTTTGTAATCTAATAAGGCAAAGTCATGGAGTTACATACAGGGGTTAAGATGTATTTTTTATTGTAAATAAGGGTTCCTGTGAGAGTCCTAGGAAATTTCAGGGAAAGGAAAAAGGCCATACTAGAAGGTTGTCTTAAGGTTACAATTGCTGTGATGAAACACCATGATCAAAGTTAGGGAGGAAAATGGTTATTTGGCTTTCATATCACTGCTTATCATTGAAGGGAGTCAGGACAGGAACTCAAACAGGGCAGGAACCTGGAGGCAGGAGCTGATGCAGAGGCCATGGGAGAGTGCTGCTTACTCAGCCTGCTTTCGTACAGAACCCAGGACCACCAGCCCAGGGTGGCCCTCCCTCATCAATCACTAATTAAGAAAATGCCATACAGGCTTGTTTACAGCTGGATCTTATGAAGGCATTTACTCAACTGAGTTTCCCTCTTTTCAGATAATTGTAGCTTGGGTCAAGCTGACATAAAACGAGCCAGCATAAAGGTCATATACATTTAGGCCTTAAGCATAATTCATTGCTATTTTAACATTATTATATGAAACACGTCTATATAAAAAGGACATTCTATGTTGGCAACATTGATGGCGAATGTTAATGATGCTGAAAACTCCTTTTATTTTTTTTCAGATTAGCCCTTGGCTGGCCTGGAACTCACTTTGCAAAGCAGGCTGACTTGAACTCAAGGAGATCCAGATCCACCTGTTTCTGCCTCCAGAGTGCTGGGATTAAAGGCATCCACACCAAGTCCAGCCTGTCACTGGAATTCCTGACTGTCAGCTGGTTGGAGACTTGGAGCAGACTCTCTAGGGAGGGGCTCTTTCCTTTCCCGTGTCTCCCTGTTCTTCCCTTTTTATCCTGCCTCATGTTTTTACAGAGTCAAATTCCCTGCTTCCCTGCTGTACATTTGACTCTAGTCTGGCTGGTCATGTCCCCTCCGCCAAACATTTTGGAGGTGTCTTGGTCTGCTGTCTTGTGATTTTAATTTCTTCCACAACATTAGTTCCATCTGGGATCTGTAGGGAAGGGGAGAAGGGGGAGGGTTAGGTCTTGCTGACAGAATGCTCTGGCTGCAGAAAACCAGACATCCTCCTGATACTGACTTGATGTTGTTGCTCAACTGTTATCAGTCAGCCATGTTTGTATTAGGGAGAAAACTGTTTCTTGAGACAGTTCTCAAAATAGCCTGCTGTGCTGGAGCAAGCAGTTCCAAAAGGAGGTCATAAACTTCTCAAGAGGGTCTTACAGCTGCATCTACCCTCCGAAGCTGCATCAATTTCCTCATACCCAAGCTCCTCACACACTCCTATAAGAGTCCTCACGGGCTCCCTCCCCTTTGTACAACACCCACCCCCAAGGGAAGGTTGATGCCCCTTGCTGTGCTAATAAACGTTGTCTCACCTGTTGAGACCAGAGTTTGGTCACTCCCCCGCCTTTGTTCCTTTATTCTGCATCCCCAAATCGAACACTTGCAACATAGCCCTGGCTTGCCTACCGGGAACTTGCTATATAGCTCTAGACTAGGTTGGCCTCCAATTCTGGATCTTCCTGCCTCAAAACTTGAGTGCTGGAGTTAACAGGCATGTGCCACCACGTCCCGGTACAACTAGAATCCTAATGACTTTATACTATGTAAGGGAAGAAATAAACAGATTTCAGAGTGGAACGTGGATTTCTTGGGGGCGGTGGCATTATCCTATTTTTCACTTTTTCCAAGGTCATACAATAAAGGCTAGAAGTGTTGTCCTTGTGAAACTTGTGTTTGTGGGCTGTCTGCCTAATCTGGAGCAGTAACTCAAGTTACTGGTGGTACCATCTCAAAATGTTAGCACCATTCTACTGCAAGGTGGCGCGGCAGCTTTAAAACTGCTCCTTGAGGGCCAGACCTATTTCTTTTGGTTGCAACAAGAAACACGCCCCGCCCCTCCACCGGCCCCGCCCCGCCTACGGCCCCGCCCACACCAGCCCCGCCCAGTGCCGACGCCCGCACCCGGTGGAGGAGTGCCGTGCGCTGCTGGGAGGTGGGTGAGAAGAGCGGTCCGGGCCAGCAGCCTTGGAGAAAGGAGTGGGTGAGGCCTCTCGGCGGGGTCCTAAGCCACCGGTAGGCCAGGCCTGCTGCGGGGCGACGGGGAAACGTGCTCACAGTGCTCCGCCGCGGTAGGCTCCGCGCCTGGGTCTCGGGTCTCGGGTCGCGCATGCGCGCCGCCCATCTGCTCTTGCTGCTGGTGCGGAGCAGCGGCCGGCAGGTCTTGACGGAGTAAAGAGTGGTTATCCAGGATGTGTACCCAGGGATCCCTACCTAAACAGCCTGGACAGTGACCCCCTAACCCCGCTTCTGGGCACTAGCAAATCACTTTAGCTTTTTTTTTTCTTTCTATTTTTTAAAAATTTATTTGTGTTATTAAACGGGTATTTGATTATAAACATGGGAAGGAACCAGTCCACTTTCGCCACACCCAATCTATTCAGGCCTGCGTTTATGGGTGTAGTACTGAATATTAAGCACATGGAGATTTAAAAGTACAAATGTGGTTTCAGCCAAGGAAAGCCTTGTTGCTCATCAGTCATTTTCAGTCGTGTAGGTTAAAGTCCTCAAGCACCAGAAACGGGGAAACAGCAATTGCAACCGGAGGCCAGTTAAGCTATGAAGGACTTGGTTGTTTTCTTGTAGTTTTATTGGACTGGGGTGGTGGTGGTGGTGGGCGAACAGGGTCCTCATTTGTAGCCCTGCCTGGCCTGGAACTCATGGTGTAGAGGGTGATCTCTGACTTAGTGGCTCCTGCCTATGATTTCTGCCTCCTGGTGTCATAGGCCTGTGACTGTAAGTGTATTCTGGAAACAATACATGGATTTGGTTATAGGGAGGATTTATTGCTGTAGTCTGCTGTAGTCTCCTGGTAAATCTGTGATGGACTGGACACAACCAGGAAGACAGTGTAGTTGGGTTTAGTTTTGAGACAGTGTCTCACCATGTACCCCTGGCTGGCCCAGAACCTATGACCATCATCTTGCCTCTGCCTCCCAAGTGCTAATACTAAAGGTGTTCACCAGCTACAGATTGGAAGCTTTACAGGTCCCCCTGTAGGATTCGATCTGTGGGGTTTACATTACCTTTTGTGCTCTATAGTTTACAACTTGTTGTGTGTGGTTTAAACAAATAAAAAAGTAAAACACCATTTAGCTTTGTGAAACATCAAGTAAATTCATTCCAGTGAAAAGTCAGGTAAATTCATTCCAGCATTTTTCCTGTGATGAAAACAGTGTTTCACCTCTAAATGTAGTCCTCTCCCCCAGCGTCTACCCTCCCCATCTAGTCCAGAGCCTTTAACACGTGCTTATACTCATAATTGCTCCTTGTGTAATGTATGTGCCAGCAAAGGTGTATTAAAAATCCTGCTGCTTTTGTATGGAGACTTTGAAGTCAGACACTGTTTAAATATCCCTTTTGAGTCCTAAGTACCTCCTGCTCAATAAGTCCAAAATGGGACATGCCTTCCTTTTCCCCTGTTTCACCTCTCCAGCCACACTCCCATGCTTAAAAATCAGAGGCTGTACACATGACGTTGAGGCCTTAACTTTCTCTCTGAGAACTGAGTATTACCATTCTTCAGTTCACACCAGAGCCCTCTCTCTTCCCTGTTTGTTCCCATGATTCTGTTATAGAAGATGAGTGAATTGTTCTTTCTTTTCTCCCTATTTCACTTCATCATTTTCTCACCTTTTCTGCTGTCGGAGTCCCGGCTTTGGTCTGGTCCATTTGTGCCCTTTTCACCCGGTCCATTAACGCTGTGACCCGAAAGGGATTCTTCTGCTATGCAGATAGGACTGTGGTGTTCTTGAAAACCGTTAGGAGACAGACCATTCATTACCCTAAAGATAAAAATCCAGCAACAAAATTTTAAGGGAAGAAGCAAAAGAAGGGAAACGGTTGATATTTAAGTACAGATTGACAACCTAGACAACCAAAACAAGAAACTTTAAAAAATATATCATGCACTCGGGAGGCAGAGGCAGGCGGATCTCTGTGAGTTCGAGGACAGCCTGGTCTACAAAGCGAGTTCCAGGAAAGGCACAAAGCTGCACAGAGAAACCCTGTCTCGAAAAAACCTATATATATGTATCATAAAGCCTCTAGTTCCTGTGACTACTGTCCAGATGACTAGAGTGTCGTCACTGTGGAAGTGATTTGTTATGTTTGCATATGTTGTACTTCTTGGTAATTTACATGATGGCAGCTTATGAGACCCTGACAGACATGTCTTTGGAAACTAGATTGGATTTAAAAAACAAATAATCACTGCTAAAACAATACATCTTGCTATTTTTTTCATTCTCCAAACTTCAGGACAGGGGATAATTCACCAGAACATTATCTTACTATCCAAATGCCTCAACCTACACATTTTTAACTTTTTAAAAACATCAATTATGCTGCCTAACTTCATTACTGGAAGAATATTGACAAGACGTTATTTTGGCAAATTAAATCTTAAATATGGCTTTTCAACAAGATGACTATAACCAGGCGGTGGTGGCACACACTTTTAATCCCAGCACTCGGGAGGCAGAGCCAGGCGGATCTCTGTTCGAGGCCAGCCTGGTCTATAGAGCAAGATCTAGGTCAGGCACCAAAACTACACAGAGAAACACTGTCTCAAAAAACAAACAAACAAACAAAAAATGACAATAGCTACTTTGAATTAACCTTGCATTTTAAAAGGAAGTTCCCAACTGATTCTGTTTTTTAAATATAGTTTGGGAGATCCAGCGGTGAAGGCAGGGGTGGAGCCCCGCTGTGGATGTCCAGCATGGACAATTATACAGTCCTGCGAGTGATTGGCCAAGGCTCCTTCGGCCGGGCCCTCTTGGTTCGGCAGGAAAGCAGTGGTCAGAATTTTGCCATGAAGGAAGTGAGACTTCTCAAGGTAACTAACAGGAACAGCTCACGTTGAAAGTGAGCATACAGCCTATATAGAGAATGTTCTTGGGGTTTAATGTGTCATTTACTCTCCCGTAAATATATAATCAGTTTATTCATGAGCTTTACAAAGGCTTGATGTATTCTATACGGTTCTAAGCCTAGTAAAATGAACAGAGAAGTAGTCAAAATGTACTGATTGATCTCAGTGATAACAATTTCCAATTTTGTATACCAGCGATGTGAAAAATCAGCCAAATGTAGTCAGGTACTGGGCTCTACATCCGGGCTCCACAGTACTTTTTGATTCTAAGTCATTTAGAATTTCTTCCTTGAATAAGTTTTGAATGAGTAGTTTGGGAAACTTAATTTGTGTTCATCTTTGTATATTTTTCATCTGGGCTGAGGGACCAATGAAAGGGTGCTTAGAGTCAGTTGCAATGAAAGCTTTGGTTTTTCTTTGAGTGTCTTTATATGGTGTTTTCAGTAGAACACTGGCCATCCAATCAGCTGATGCCTAGGCAGGTTTGTTCTTGGTTTTGGTGGTGGTGGTGGGGGGGAACCAAACCCCTGGCCTTGAGCATTGCTGGGGGAGGGCTCTACCACTGAGCCACATCACCAGTCCAAGTACATAGGAAAATTAGTTTGCGTTCTGTATGTGTAAGGAAAATAAAAACGTATGCTCCAGTACAGCCCGAGCTTGGTCAGCCCAGGCATACAAAATAGCCGTAATCAAAAAGTCACCACATGTTTTGTTTCAGAGTTTGAAAGCTTGAGCCTCGGTAGATTTACAAACCTGCAGGTAGCATTGACGTCTCATATAAAGCTGTACAAAGCATTAGTTTGAGGCTATTTTAAAATTTAGCATTGAATTTCTAATTATTTAAAGTTTTTTTTTCAGTCTTTCTCTGAGACACAGAATTCTAGGAAAGAGGCTGTTCTGCTGGCGAAAATGAAGCACCCCAATATTGTTGCCTTTAAAGAGGCATTTGAAGGTAAATATGAATCCTCCCGGATATGCTCAGACCTGAGCTTAAGTTTTAGCGACTGTGGCTTTCCTAAGGAGTCTCCTGTGTGTTTCAGCTGAAGGGCATCTGTACATCGTGATGGAGTATTGTGATGGCGGGGATCTGATGCAGAAGATTAAACAGCAAAAAGGAAAGTTACTTCCTGAAGATACGGTAAGAAACAGACTTACATAGTTTCTAAGTTTGGAAGCGAATTTCCCCATAAGCCTTGTGAAAATGAAGATTAAAACATGGGCATCTGTAATCACCTGGCCCAGTGAGAAACGGCTGTTTTCAGAGTCAGTGCTATTGACTGATTTCCTCAGGCAATGTGTCTTAGGGTTTCTCTTGCTGTGATGAAACACCATGACCCAAAGCAACTTGTGGAAGAAAGCGTTTGTTTGGCTTACATTTCCAGATCATTGGAGGAAGTCAGGAACTCAAACAGGGCTGGAACCTGGAGGCAGGAGCTGATGCAGAGGCCATGGAAGGGTGCTGTTTACTGGCTTGCTTCTCCATGGTTTGCTAAGCCTCCTTTCTTATAGAACCCAGGACCACCAACCCACAATGGGATGGGCTCCCTCACATCAATCAGTAATTAAGAAAATGCTCTACAGACTTGCCTACAGCCCAGTCTTATGGGAACATTTTCTTAATTGGGGTTCTGGGGTTACACAGTGAAAATCTGTCTAAAAACAAAAGAAGAAAAAGAAAATTAAATAAATAATACTTAGAGATGCACATATAGAGGCAAAAGGTTCAGAAGTTCAAAGTCATCCTTGACTGCATAACAAGTTTGAGGCCACTCTGGGACATAGACTCTTTTCCTCACCTTCCAGATAGACACACACAAAAAAGAAAGTTATATTCTGTTGAAAAGAAGAAGAAAAATATAGTAGACATTTCATTAAAATATACATCTGGATCATATTTAAGATGACAAAACATGGGAATCAGGTTTCTGAATTTCTTCAAATAATACTGAATTTTAGTTGAACTGTGTAATTTTTATGAGTTAAGAATTCACTTTTAAAATGCTGGTAAAATAAGGCCTAGAGGTGATTCCTCAGAATTTGAGTTGACATCAGCTAGTTATTGCATTTTTTTACAGGTATTATACACTCTTTTTTAAAAAATATTTTTTATTAATTCTTTTAGACCTTTATACAGTGTATTTTGATCATAATTACCTACAATTCTCCCCCCTAAATCCTATGTATACTTTTTTCTTACAGATACTTAACTGGTTTATACAAATTTGTCTTGGAGTAAATCACATTCACAAGAAACGTGTGTTACACAGAGATATCAAGTCCAAAGTGAGTGTAGGCATTTTGGGGTCTGGGGTAAAAAGAAAACAATTTCATTGTCTTTTTCCTATTACTATTTCTTTTTGGGACTTCTGTTTAGTTTAGTTTAGAAAATTTTGCCAATCTAATACTTTTTTATATTTACTCTTTTACTTAAAAAAATTTAGTCAGGTGTTCTGCTTCTCTGTGTGCACTTGGGAGGCAGAGGCAGGTGGATCTCTGAGTTTGAAGCCAGTCTACAGAGTGAGTTCCAAGATAGTCATGGCTACACAGAGAAACCCTGTCTCAAAAACACAAAAGAAAACAAAGTACCCTTACCTTATTGAAGTAAAATTGATACAATTTTATATATTTATAGTATACAGTATATGTTTTAATATACATACAAGTATGCACATTGTAACATGATTAAGAAATGTTAATTGATGTGTCTATAATCTTATTTACTTTTTTAGATTTATTTTTATTATTTTAAGTGTGTGGGGGGGATGTGGGTGTGTGCATGTGTGTATACATGTGTACTGTAGCTTAAGTTTTCCTGCCTGGCCCACAGTCAGGACAAATCTCTATCACCTGCCAATCCCACAGCCTCAGACCCGACCAAGTAAACACAGAGACTTATATTGGTTACAAACTGTATGGCCATGGCAGGCTTCTTGCTAGCTGTTCTTACAGCTTAAATTAATCCATTTCCATAAATCTATACCTTGCCATGTGGCTCGTGGCTTACCGGCATCTTCACATGCTGTTTCTCATCATGGCGGCTGGCAGTGTCTCTCTGACTCAGCCTTCCACTTCCCAGCTTTATTCTCCTCCTTGTCCCGCCTATACTTCCTGCCTGGCCAATGGCCAATCAGTGTTTTATTTATTGACTAATCAGCAACACATTTGCCATACAGAACATCCCACAGCAGTGTACTATGAGAAAGTATAGATGCCCAAGAAGGCCTGGGCTTTAGATTCCCTGGAGCTGGAGTTACAGATGGTTGTGAACCACCTGATATGTGTCCTGGGAACCAAACCCGGGTCCTCTGGAAGAGCAAAAAGTGCTCTTAACCACTGAGCTATCCCTCCAGCCCCCTCCCCTTCTGAACATTTAATACCTACTCTTCAACCAGACTTGGTGGTATCTGCCTGTGATCCCAGCCCCTGGGAGGCCAAGGCAGGAGGATTTCTAGTTTGAGGCCAGCACAGACCACCTGAGTCAAATCACTACCACATAAAAATAAATAAAATCTACTCTTTTAGTAATTCTCAAGAATATCATATATTGCCAGGCAGTTGGGAGGGACATGCTTTTAATCCCAGCCCTGGAGGCAGAGGTAGCTGGATCTCTGAGTTTGAGGCCAGCCTGGTTTACAGAGTGAGTTCCAGGACAGCCAAGGCTACACAAAGAAGCCCTGTCTCAATAATAATAATAATAATAATAATAATAATAATAATAATAATAATAATAATAATAATTTGCATGTTAAAACCATGTACAATAGATTTTTTGTTTGTTTGCTTTAAGACAGGGTCTCACTATGTAGTCCTGCTGTCCTAGAACTCACTATGTAGATCAGACTGGTCTCTAACTTAAAGAGATTCACCTCCTGCCTCCAATTGAAGATGTGTGTTACAATGTCAGCCTTGCTTGCTGGAATTAAAGGTGTGCACCACCATGCCTGGCTCCATGTGGTAGATCTTACAGATTTGCTTATCCTAAGTAGAACTTTACACCCTTTGACCTAGAATTTATACTAACCAAATAAAATACTGTATGTGAAAAAGGAGTTAAAATCTCTTGGAGTCTATGTGAATGTAGCCCTTTTAATGTCCACCAGATAAATTCATGTGTTCTCAGGGAGGAAGTGGGCAACACCTGCCCCAGCCACCAAGTCACCAGCATAGGCTCCTACTGATGAGATCTGATGCCATCTGATATTTGCATGTTAGACTTCAGAGCAGTCACCCCGAATCCCTAGGCAGGGGAATGTGCAGCTCTTTTAACAGGGGATGTTGCTAGTTTTTCGTTCTCTCTGGGACCCAGCTGTCAGTATTTCTACCCTTATCTCCACCATCAGCAGGCTTTGAAAGCTGCTCAGGAGACCCCTGCCTTATGCTGGGACGATCAAGATATAATCCATGTTCTTTTTTAATGCAGAATGTCTTCCTCACCCAAAGTGGAAAAGTGAAACTGGGGGATTTTGGCTCTGCCCGTCTTCTCTCCAGGTATGTATCTGTCCTACTCAGTGACAGAGATGGGGACAGTCCTTTTCAGAAGAGCTTCAGAATCATTGCCTTTCTGTGGTTTCAGTCCCATGGCCTTTGCGTGTACATACGTGGGAACACCTTATTATGTGCCGCCAGAAATTTGGGAAAACCTGCCTTATAACAATAAGAGGTGAGTAGTATCCTTCTTTGGACAAGGTTGGCGATTTGGTGGGAGGGTCTCTACCCTGCAGACTGAAGCTGGAATGTGGTGCAGATGCATGGCGATTCCTAACCAAGGAAGTGAAGAACCTCTGCAATGAAAACTTTTTGTTTGTTTGTTTTATTTTTTGTTTTTTCGAGACAGGGTTTCTCTGTGTAGTTTTGGTGCCTGTCCTGGATCTCGCTCTATAGATTATGCTGGAACTCACAGAGATCTGCCTGGCTCTGCCTCCTGAGTGCTGGGAGTAAAGCGATAAAAACTTTTTAAACCCCTGAAGAGATAGACACCAGAAAAATGGAAAGACATACCATGTTCATAGATTGGTAGAACTAATATTGTAAAAATTAATTGCTTTGCCAAAAGTTATTTACAGATTCAGTGCAATCCAAATTAAAATCCCTATCTCATTCTTTACAGAAATAGAAAAAAAACTATCTTAAAATTTAGAGGGAATCACAAAAGACCCCAGACACTCAAAACAATCCTGAACAAAAAGAACAATGTTAGAAGGATTACAATTCCAGTTCTTAAGCCATATTAGAGTAACAAAAACAATACAGTACTGGCACAAACATGTGGAACAAAATTGAAAACCTAAACATGAGTACATATAACTTCAGCTACTTAATATTTGACAAGAATGCCAAAAACACACACTGGAGAAAAGATATCATCTTCAACAACTAATGCTTGGGAAACCTGGATGTCCACATGCAAAAGAATGAAATCAGACCCATATCTATCACCTTGTACATAAACTAACTCAAATGGTCAAAGACCTAAGTGTGAGACCTGAAACTTCCAGAAGAAAACAAAATAAATTTATCATGTGATCCAGCTACACTACCCCTTGGCATATGTCCCAAGGACTAGAAATCCTGCTCTACAGATACTTGCTCAGCCATGTTCATTGCTGCTCTCTCTATTCACAGTAGGTAGGAAATGGAAACAACCTAAAGGTCCTTCAGTAGATGAATGGATAATGAAAATGTGGTACACATACACTATAGAACACTAAGATACAAAAATAAATTAAGTATAATAAAAATAAGAGAAAAATGCTTGTATCGCCTTGGTAACGCATAACATAGTTGTTGCTATGCTGTCTCTTCATGCTTCTAGTGACATCTGGTCCTTGGGATGCATTCTGTATGAACTCTGCGCTCTGAAGCATCCAGTAAGTATGGCGCCAGACCAAGGGGCCATTTGTCATGCCCTGCTAAGGCCTGAGGGATGTGCCAGATTTGGCCTGGAGTTCACTTCCCCAGGGAGAATTTGTTACAAAGTTCCCGTTGGTTCCCACTGTTATCTTTGTGTGGAGCCTTGTGTAGGTCTGTGTCTGTTAGAGGCTGTGTGTGATTCTATATGTAGCTTTTCTTCTTTTTTTTTTTTAAATGAACACAATATTTGCCATTGTAACCATTTTTAAGTTCACAATTCAGTGGCATGAATTATATTCAAGATATTAATTGCACTCATGATATTCATTAACTACACTCATAGTATTCATTAATTACATTTGTGATATTCATTGATTACATTCATATTGAATATTTTTATTCAGTAACTATATTTATGATATTCATTAGTTACATTAATTGTATTGATTAATTACATTCATGATATTATGTCCTGATATGGCTATCCATTTGTGGGGCTTTTCCATCACACAAAACAAAAACTCTGTACTTAGGAAATCATTGCTCTATATTCCTTTCTTCTCTAGCTTGAGATAACTTCTGATCTTTCTGTCTCTATGAATTTGTATATTCTGCATATTTCATGTAATACAATTCTATAGTATTTATCCTTTTTTTAAAAGATTCATTTATTTTATTTCATGTATATGAGTGTTTCGCCTGCATGTATTTGCAGCACATGTGTGCCTGGTGCCCCGGGAAGTCAGAAGAGGGTGTTAGATAGTGCAGAACTGGAGTTACAGATGGTTGTGAACCATTATATGGTTCTTAAGCTCTGAGCCATCTCTCCAGCACCTACTTGTCCTTTTCTGCCTGGTTCACTTTGCTTTCAGGGTTATAGCGTGGATCAGAATTCCATTCCTTTTTATGACTGAGTAATATCCCATGGTTTGTATGCACTGTTTTGATTACTGTCTTACCTGTCTATGGGGTAGTTGGGTTGTTTATGTGTTCTTTCTATTGTAAATAATGTTGATATGAACATAGGTAAACACGATTGTTAAGAGTCCCTGGTTCCAACTGTTAATGCATATACTGAAGAGTTCAGTTGTGGGTCATGAAGTCATTTATGCTTAGTGTATTAGTTAAGTTTCATTGCTGTGATAAAGCACTAACCAAAACCAAGTTTGGGAGGAAAGGGTTTATTCATTTTACAGTTACAGTCCATCATCCAGGGAAGCCAGGGCAGGGACCATGGAGGAACTTGGCTGGGCTCTCCCACATCAACCATGGATCAAGGAAACACTCCATAGACTTGCGTACAAACCAGACTGGTAGAGACGGTTCCTCTTTTACCTGGTAGCTCTTGTTTCTGCTTGACGAAGGCTAACCAGTACACTTAGCTTTTTTTTTTTTAATTAAAACATTTTTTTGAGAATCTTATATATGAGTGCTGTATTTACATTTATTCTCCTCCTATACCTAGCCTCAGTTCTCCTGTGTCTCTCCCCACCTCCATCTCTCAAGTCTATGACCTTACTCATTTGGTGGTAGTTGCCTGTTTGGTGGTAGTTACTCATTTGGTGGTAGTTACTCATTTGGTGGTAGCTGATCACATAAAGCAACAATCAAAGCTGACCCTGATTAGGTCTTCACTTTCATAGAAATAAGTCATTCATCTGTATATCAAACCTGTCTGCTTGGGAGCACACAGCTCAGAAGGTGGTTGGGGCAGAAAATGTCCCCTCAGCACCTGACGTGAAAGTAATTCAGCCCAAGCATGTGTTGTTCATGATAGGACATCTCCCTTGAATAGAAGTGACCCCTAGTGCCAGCTTCGCAGCTTAGAGAGGTAAGCTGGGCCTGGTGGTACACGTAGGGGACAAGGCTAACCCGACAGAGAAGACCCCCAAATAGTCTGAGAGTGCCAGTGACATAAACATGGGGGAGGAGTGGAGAGACAGTTCAGTGGTTGAGAGCACTTGATGGTCTTGCAGAGGACTCAAGTTCAGTTCTCAGCACCCCGGTGGAGGCTCACAGCCGTCTCTAACTTCAGTCCTTGGTGGTTTAACACCTTTGGTCCCTGTGAGCACCTGAATATTCATTCTCTCTCTCTCTCTCTCTCTCTCTCTCTCTCTCTCTCTCTCTCTCTCTCTCTCATACACACACATAATAAAAACAAAATCTTCAAAAAAATTGAATAAACCCATTTAAAAAAAACCAGCTTAAAGAACTTTTAAAATCCTGAATCAGAATCTCCAAAGAGGTCTTGAATTTGTGTTTGTAAACCAGATGATTCTGAATTGCGTCCCAAGTTGGGCACCATGGTTGCGCTGATGCCACCCCGAGTTTGCGCATGCCAGGCCAGCACTGATTAGGTACCCAGAGCAGACACTGATGTCCACCTTCCTCCAAAGACATGAGGCTGTGAAGTGTCCTTAAGGACAACCATGGAGGGATGGAGCCCGAGAGCAGGTGCCTTTCCAAAATGAACATACCTTATGAAAGTATGAATTTACTTCAGCTGATATTTCTTACTTCTTTTTAAAATTTAAGACATTTTTTTATTCATTTTACATACCAACCACAGATCCCCCTCTCATCCCTTCTCCAGCTCCCTCCCAGCCTCCCCCTATCCCCTTCTCCAAAAGGGTAAGGCTTCCAGTTGGGAGTCAGCAAAGCCTGGTACATTCAGTTGAGGCAGGACCAAGCCTTCCCCCCACCCCCTCATGCATCAAGGCTGAGCAAGGCGTCCCACCATAGGTAATGGGCTCTAGAAAGCCAGCTCTTGGGGCTGGAGAGATGGCTCAGAGGTTAAGAGCACTGACTGTTCTTCCAGAGGTCCTGAGTTCAATTCCCAGCAGCCACATGATGGTTTACAACCATCTGTAATGAAATCTGGTGCCCTCCTCCGGCCTGCAGGGATGCAGGCAGAACACTGTATGCATAATAAATAAATAAAATTAAAAAAGAAAGCCAGCTCATGCACCAGGAATAGATCCTGATTTCATTGCCAGGGGCCCCTCAAACAGACCCAACTACACAACTGTCTCCTGTGTGCAGAGGGCCTAGTCCGGTCCAATGCAGACTCCACAGCTTGGTTCAGCTGTCTCTGTAGATTTCCCCATCATGATCTTGACCCCCCTCGCTCATATAATCCCTCTTCCCTCGTTTCAACTGGACTTCTGGAGCGCAGCCTGGTGCTTGGCTGTAGATGATATTTCTTATTTCTGTATTTTCTTTAAATATATGTGATTTTAAAGTGTCACTTTTACTTTTCAGTTTCAGGCACATAGTTGGAAAAATCTTATCCTGAAAATATGTCAAGGGCCCATCCACCCACTGCCAGCTCTGTATTCCTCTAAGCTTCAGTGTCTCGTCAAGCAGATGTTGAAAAGGAACCCTTCACAGCGTCCCTCCGCTACCACCCTGCTTTGCAGAGGCAGTTTAGCTCCCCTGGTCCTGAAGTGCTTACCCCCCGAGGTATGGCAAGAGTGTCTCCCGTTGGCTCTAGCATGGTATCATTTCTTTTTAACTTATCTGGAGGTGGGCATGGGTGTACCATGGTGTGCATGGAGATGTCAGAGGACAACTTGGCTCTCTCCTTCCATCTTTAATGGGTCCAGTGATCAAACTCAGGTTGTCAGGCTTGGCAGCAGGTGCTTTTAACTGTTGAGCAATCTCACTGGCCCTAAAATGGTTATCTCTGAAGCATAATATACTCATTAGATATGCTTGTAAAAACTCGGCATAATTCAGAAGTGTATTTAAATGGTTAAACTTCTCTTCCCTCTTCCCCTTCCTGCTGCTTCTTCCAGTAACTGTTACATTCCCTATACTGGGGTTAAGCCTAGGGCTTCACTGACAGTGGGCGGAGTCTAGCGGTCATTTTGAGATCTGGCGGTCATTCAGTTTCCTAGTCTCTCCAGATCTTTTTCTAGACACATAAACAGATATAGTTTAAACTATATAACATTTAAATTATAATGTTAGTTGGCTCCCCGCCCCCCGGCCCTCCCCCCTCTCTTTCCTTGCTAAGGACCAAACTTGGGCTGTGGTTTTTGGGTCGACACTTGTCTTCAGATTGGCAGGCCTGCCTTGGCCTCCCAAGCAGCTAGGATTATACTCATCTCCTGACATTCGCTTTGACATGGCATCTTTATTTTCCACCTTTAAGTGCTCTTGTGTTGAGGAGCATTGATAATTATGTGACATTATAGTGCGTCTAAAGGAAAGTGTCTTTCTTTACCTGGGTCTGGGTATGCCGGCGAGTAATCCCTGCTATGTGGCTAAGACAGTAGGATCATAAGTTCAAGGCCTGCTTGGGCCATAGAAAAGTGTTTTTCACATCTTTAAATTTCAGATCATCAGAGAATATGGAGAGCAGATACTGGATGAAACCAAAATTTCTGAGCCCAAGAAACTGAAAAAAAGGGGTAAGAATTTTGGGAAGTTTAATTTTCAAATGTGTTTTTTAAAGTATCATAAAATAAAAATATAATTTTTGCTGGGCAGTGGTGGCACATACCTTTAATCCCAGCACTCAGGAGACAAAGACAGGCGGATCTCTGTGAGTTTGGGAGGCAGAGACAAGGGGATCTCTGTGAGTTTGGGAGGCAGAGACAGGGGGAATATCTGTGAGTTCAAGGCCAGCCTGATCTATGGAGTGAGTTCCAAGCCAGCCAGAGCTGTAACACAGAGAAACCCTGTCTTGAAAAACCAAAAAAAAAAAAAAAAAGAAAAGAAAAGAAAAGAAGAAAGAAAATGTAATTTTCAAGTTATTAGTTACCAGAGATAGCCTTCAAATAATTTTTTTGCTACTTCAGACATAATTTTCTTCAGATCTTATACTGTTGTAGAATAAATACGCTTTCCCAGTGAGGAATCACTCCACGCACTCAGAGATTAAGAAAGGGAAAAGAAGTTCTGTAATAACAGTGCATGACTGGTTCTGGTAATGCTTAAAAAGGAACCAGTCTCGAACAGACCACCGCCTGTGGACCTTCCATCTACACATTCCACAAAAGAAGTCATCCTTAACCCTTTCGGGTCCCAGCCCCAGGTCACACTCTGGACAGTTTAAACAGAGACAGACTACAAGTCTGGCCACTTGGGCAGATGGGAGGTCGACACAGCAAAGATAAATGCCAGAATTCTTTAAGTATACCAGTGTTGTTCTTTTTGAATAGTTGCCACCCAGGGTCATCTGACCCACCTGGCAGAATGATGCTTTTCCTGGTAAGAGCACTGGGGACTTAATGGCAGACTGAATTCTGGTCGTCACCCTGTGCTGCCTGTTAGAGGCATGTTCTTTGATATGGCGGGTTCTAAGTCTGGGTTGTCTCCTTTTGTTATGGAATGGAGCCTGATTGGAGGTCAAGCCTAGTGAGACAGTAGCAGAAACTTTCTCACAGCCCTGAACTTCAGCTGTGGTATGGAATTTTCTTTCCTACAGTCCCTAACAAGACTGCTTAGTCTGATCCTTACCTTCCAGTCATATCAGAGGCCACGCTCCTTAGCTAAATTCTACTTTGTGGAATTTAATATTTCATAAGGAAGTAAATCCTTCACAGCATCAATTTTATTACTGCAAGTTTTTCCCGCCTCGATGTTGTACTTTTAATTTTTAGGGACTAAGAAGAACCTAGTGTGGAAGTTCAGTGATGAGAGAATGTCTGTTTTGTAATTTAGCATCTTACCCACTTTGGCTTATTGTGGGTTAGATGATAGGGATCTAACCATGAAAATACAACACTTATATTATAGCCAGTTGTATCCACAAGTTTCTGATGGACCTTGTGCAAACTAACTTTTCAGAGGCAGAGCCTTTTCTACCGAGAACTGTGGCTTTGAGTGGCAGTGGTCAGTCAGTGTTGGCTTATCGACTGTCTCAGGTGCATCATGTAGCATTTTTATTTTTTTTATTCTTTCATCAATGACTTCCTTCTGAAGAAGTCCAATAGAGATAATAGGTGTGAGAAGAAGAAGAGAAGAGTTAAGTGTAGCTCACTCCCAGCTGGGGCACTGTGCATAACCAACCCTGTGTGGAGTTCTCTGTCATGGTGATGTCCTCATAGACCACCAGAGAAACACTGTGAAAGCAGTTTGTTTATTTTTCTGGGTTAGGTTGTGTAAGGGCTGAAGGAGTTATGAGCCAGGAACTGTGGACAAAACTGAGAACATGTGTGTCACAGTGTCACGGATGCAGGCTCAGTTCACGGATGCAGGCTCAGTTCACGGATGTAGGCTCAGTTCACAGATGTAGGCTCGGTTCACAGACAGCATCTTCTTTGTCACTCAAGAGGCAGCCACTCACTTGGCTTTCCAAGTTTGCTTTGACGATAATTTTATCCCGGGTACTATCTTGTAGCTTTTGTTCACCTCCCAGGGTAGGAGGAAACGCTGGGCAAGAAAGCGCTAAGAGGCGTTTCAATATATTTTCGGAAAATGTAGCTTTACAATTCCCAAAATAGAGAGAGCGTTACAGGAGTTAGCATCAGAGCGTCTCCCAGGCAGCCCTACCAGCGAGGCTCAGCACCTGTCCTCAATAAGCCAATTAAAGACAACAGTGGGAAGAGAGTGGAGGCCTTCTCAGAGTGTCCACATTGGGAAGAGGAACCAAGAGAGCTGGTGACACCCACTGTGAGATCCCTGCTCCAATGCCAGGAAAGAGGAGTGACCCCCCAGGCCAGGGGCTTAAAGAGAGTGAAGGTGTAGGCAGGAAACACTTACTGACTTGTACACAGACCACATACAAGTCAGGCACTGGCAGGCACCCCGGCACCCACAGGACGCACACAGGCAGACAGATGTGTGTGTGCAGACCAGCACACACAGGCAGACAGATGTGTGTGTGCACACCAGCACACACAGGCAGACAGATGTGTATGTGTGCACACCAGCATACACAGGCTGACAAAGGCACTCGCCTCTGACATCAAGGCCATATTTATGCAGACTCACACAAAAGTGGCATTCAGCCAGGTGTAATTATAGAATAGATGACATCACTGTTACTTTGGGGTTCCCTGGACATCTGGTATCAGCCATTTATTGCTGACTCAAAGCCCCTGGATGTCCAGCTTTAGCCATCTTGGTCTATGCTAGATATCCGTCTCAGTCCCATGTTGTCTAAATGTAAAGTGGCTTGTATGGCCTTCTGTTCCCTTCATGCACACACACTCCTTGCCTGTCTTCCAGGGTCCTGACGTGAGGTTCAAATTTATGGCAGGCAAGGGATATGCTTGACTAAATTGTCCTGGTCAAGGTGGGCCCCCATGGTTGACCCATCATGGAATCCCTTTCCAGGAGACAAGCTCCCCCTCTGTCTTACCCAGGCTTCAGCCTTTCCCCTCTCCCAGCATGAGACTCCTGGGGAAATGCCAGTTCCCTCAGGATTATTGTTCCAATAGTTTGACAGCCAAAGAGAGGAACATAAATGCCTCTTTAGAATATCTTCATTGACAGTCACAGGAAGAATAAAGGAGTCAGTGAAATGCTGCCAGAGTGGGACCATTTTAGTGCCCAGATAGTGAGATCAGAACAGTGAAACCATGCACAAGGACAGGGACTGTGTGTGATGTGCTTCCTCTCGTGTTTTTATGGCCTGTCCTTCAGTAGCCATTTTTAAGATGTCGAATGGAGCAGGGCATGGTAGCATGTGCCTTTAATCCTAGCACTTTGGAGGTGAGGCAGCGGGATCACTGTAAGTCTCAGGCCAGCCTGATCTGCAAAATGAGTTCTATGCTAGTGAGAGCTATACAGTGAAACCCTGCTTTAAAAACAAAAACAAACAAAAACAAAAGTCAGTAAAATGTGGGGGAAGAAGACTCCTCTAGCTTCTCGGGTGCTTAAATGGGTTGGCATAAATGACTTTCATGTTATCTGAACATTATGACTGAAACAGCATAAGTTGCTTCTTTTGATATCTAGAGAATATCACCAGATTTTGAAAGCTTGATAGCTTTTCAGGTTAATGCTGTGGTCAAGTATCTTTAAAGTCCTTATTTGTCAGTCACCAATAATGCCAGTGTTGGAGAGGCTGAGGAAGGACCATTAGAGTGTAAGGACTGCCTGGACTATATAGTGGGGGACCTTTCTCAATACACAAAATACGAAGGGGGAAGCGGGGAGAAGCTATGCTAGAATTTAGTAAGACGAGCCTTCCTGTGCTTTCTCCTGCCTTCTCTCTAAGCAGACCCCAGCGGAGTCAGGATAGCTCTGGGAGATGAAGCAAATGCCATGGTAAGTGCTTTAAAATGGAATTGTGAAGCATGCATGCGGTGAGCATCAGGTGTTCTGACATGCTGTGAGGTTTCGGGATGTGGCCTCACCCCTCCAGTGAAGTTGTCCTTCACCTTTTGATGCATGAAGGAGCTGTTGCCCTGTACCACCTGCTGAGCCCTGCAGACCTTCATTTATCCTTTGTTCCCATTTTTAATTGCCGATGGCCGTGGTATCAATCTAGATATGACAGAACTCAGTCCTGCCTCCGGACATCAAAGTTTTGTTTGAGCTTGGCTTCTTGTTTTGCTTTGCTTTTATCGTGGTAAGAGTGTGTGTGTGTGTGTGTGTGTATGTGTATGTATGTTGAAACATACAGCCGGCCAGCCTGCCAGGGAGGAGCTGTGCCCTTGACTGTAATTCAGTAGGACTCACTGGGGACTAAACCATAATTCACTATGCATTGACTTCCTCTCACAATACAGAAGCCATAGCTAAGATTAAATTTTCTTTAAAAAAAAAAACATTATGGTTTCCAGTTGGCATTCCTCAAGTGTTTGTACTGGTTTATGATTATCTTTGTGCCTCTTTAATTTTTTGTTTGTTTGTTTGTTTTTATTTCTCTGAGACAAGGTCTCATGTAGCCCAGACTGGCTTCAAAGTCTCTGTGTAGCCAAGCACAACTTGAAATGCCCAGTCCTTTCCTTTCCCTGCCAAGTGCTGGAGTTCTAGGCACACATCACCACATCTCTGTGTTGTCATTTCATGCAAACATTCTTTACAGCCGAGTGTGGTGCTGCATACAATTAATCCTAGCACTCCAGAGGTAGAGGCAGGTGGATCTCCGAGTTCTTGACCAGCCTGGTCTACATAGTGAAACCCTGTGTCAACCAAACAAAACAGTGAAATAAATGGGAGGAATTGCTCTCACTTTTTTTCCCCCTGTAACACTTTTAGGAGGTGTTATGAGGGTAAGGAGGAAAGCAAAATTCTTCAGCTTTTTGTTTGATAACCTACTCTGATCATGTACTGTTTACATACTGACTAGCCAGGAGTCTAGATAACAAAGAATTAAACTATACTTATGATCTATGCTTGGCACTGGTGTGAGAGGGGACCTTAAGGAAGTTGTTTGTTTTATGTTTGTTTGTTTGTTTTGTTTTTTCAAGACAGGGTTTCTCTGTGTAGTTTTGGTTCCTGTCCTGGATCTCGCTCTGTAGAACAGGCTGGCCTTGAACTCACAGAGATCTGCCTGGCTCTGCCTCCCAAGTGCTGGGATTAAAGGCGTTCGCACCTGCTGCCCAGCTCTTTTTTTTTTTTTTTTTGATGTTACTAATTTTATTTTATATTTCTTTTTTTTTAATGTTACTAATTTTATTTTATATTTCTTTTTTCTTTTTTTCTTTTTTTTTTTTTTAATGCCGAATGCATTGAAGGAGGGAAGAGGTCTTAAATACAGGCTTACAGCACAATGGGAGAACCCCGGAGGGCAGAAGTTTGCTACTGATGTTTTACAATCTTGCATCTAAGCTGTTAGCACCCATTATGCAGGATACACAGACAAGGAACTTCCCTTAAGCATTCAGGAGGGTGGAACCCGGCAGGGAATTAGCATAGGGAGGATATCAAGCTCAAGGTCAGCAAGCAAGGCAACAGTTACACAAAACAGGGGCCAGGGTCCTACAGGTTTCCCTTTCACTAAAAATTGAGCTTCTGACTTAGTTTGCGTGGGACGTCAGCAGGTCACCTTACCCATCCTGGAGACGCCTGCCCAGGCCACACAGGCGCTCTGACTTAGGTTGGTGAGTGTCCCCCCAGGTATTACCCGTCTCTGAATACTCATTATCATACAGGCTCAATCGTGTGTGAGCTGTAGAATTAACTGCTGCCAAAGATCTCAAAGTGGCACTGGGCTTGCAATCTGTGTGTTCGACACAGAAAAGACCAACAGAGGTCCTATCCCACCCATAGCCAGTAGGCTAAAGGCAACTGAGCCATTCCCTTCCTTAACGAGCCTTACTGCAAATTGGAGTCCTTGTAAGATGGTATCCCAAAAGCAAATGGAACTTGAGTTTATAAATTTATAATTTTCAAAGCCAATTGAAATGTATATAACTATTGAATTAAATTTATCATGCCCAATAGAATGAAAGATTAACTAACTGTGGTAGCTACTTTTGCTGCCAGGGTCTCCACTGTGCTAGCTGTAGTAACCAATTATGAAATGGTAATCCCAGAAACAGTAGCAGCGGTGTCCGCCACTGCTATAACAGCAACAACAGCCGCCCAGCTCTTAAAGAAGTTTTTGCATGCATTCAATCATGCTGCTCATTGTCGCTGTAGAGTGTTTTTGTTTATAGTATTAAAACGTGTGCCAGCAAAATAGGTGGTTGGTCAAAGCAGCTTCCAACACCAGTGTGTGCATCATAACCAGACTGTTCCTCACCCCCAAAAAGATTATTGTCATCATGGAATTTATGAATAGTTAAACCTGTAAAATTTCTAATATACCTTAGATTATAAATAATGTCTCACTATTATGTTGGTGCAAGTGAAATATAACCTGATGCTGTGGTACCTTTAAAAAATAATTTTATTGTGATATTGTTTTAGATTTATTGAAGCCTTTTTTTATTTTTTTAAGAAAAGATTTCTCACTGCCGGGTGGTGGTGGCGTATGCCTTTAATCCTGGCACTTGGGAGGCAGAAGCAGGCGAATCTCTGTGAGTTTGAGACCAGCCTGGGCTACAGAGTGAGTTCCAGGAAAGTTGCAAAGCTACACAGAGAAACCCTGTCTCGAAAAAACCAAAAAAAAAAAAAAAAAAAAAAAAAGAAAAGAAAGAAAGAAAAGATTTCTCTGTGTGGCCCTAGCTGTCCTGGAACCCACTCTGTAGATCAGGCTGGCCTCGAACTCACAGAGATCCGCCTCCCTCTGTCTTCCTGAGTGCTGGGATTAAAGGTGTGTGCCACCACCAGCTTATTGAAGCATATTTTATATATGATAAAATGTAGCCATTTTTAGCATATAGTTAGTGAATTTTGGTTATTTTATTCAGGGAGCCATCTAGTCAGCATCACAGTAAGAATTCAGAAACTCAAATCCTCTGAAGAGTTTGTGTTCCCCTTGCAGAGGACCTCTTCCTCTGCCCTTGGGAAATTATGTCATAATAATGTTGTGTATTGCTGAACTCTGGGGGCCTGTTCTGAGAAAGCATTCTTTGGTGATTTCATCATTGTGCAAACATCTTAGAGGACGCCAATGTCACTAAGGGACGTACCTTAGGGGGTCACTGGCTGAAGCATTGTACAGAACACAACTCTGTCACCACTGTTCGTGGACTGTTCAGCAAGTCCCCCCAAAATGAAAAGGGTAAGGTTTGTGAACATAGTGAAGAAGAGGCCAGAAAGCAAATAAGATAACCCAGGATTGAGGCGGCAAGAGAATCCTGTAGGCCACCCCTGGGCAGGGCGAAGTGACCTCAGAGTTTGAGGCTGTTGTGGGACCAGAAAAACATCGATTTTCAATGGGGTAGAGATTGCTGTTCTCACTTCCTTTCTCTTGCTGTGATAAAACACTCTGAGCAAAAGCAACTTAGAGGGCCAGGCCATCGCTAAAGGAGCAGGGTAGGAACTTAACAGGAGCTGAAACAGAGACCGCAGAGGACACTGCTTGCTGGCTCTCTCCTAGGTATATGCTTAGGAGCTGTTATACAACCCAGACCCACTTTCTGAGAGAAAGGTGCCACTAGAGTGGGCTGGACCTCCTACATCAGTTAACAATCAAGACAGTCCCCCACAGACACGTCCACAGGCCACTCTCATCCAGCATCCGGGCAGTCCCCCAGTTGAAACTTCTTCCTCAGATGACTATAGATTGAGTCAAATTAGTAGGACATTGGGCATGCCCTGAGGGCTTTTAACATCCACTTCCTCCAACTGCTTCACGATTCTGATGGGTTGCGGGTGGGTTTTGAAATCACTGGTGTGCTGAGCCATCACTGTGACGTGACGAGGTATTTTGTGTCCTCTTGATGTCAAAAAGAATTTTGAGAACCACTGCATAAGAACAAGAAAGGTTAGTGTGTCAGCAAGGCCTGTTGCCCATCTATTCATTCAACCAGTGACTGAGAACCCGTGCCTGGGACCAGCTAGGTGCTGCGTTTGTATCCCTTCTCTGAATATGTACATGTTTAGTGAAGACCACTCATTGCGTTACTATGCTGCATGAAGTTAAGGGTTCAAACAGTTTGGAAAAGTACCGACTTAACAAAATTTCTATAAGAGTTTTATATGATTTGGGGTGGGAGATTTTGGAATGAATACTCAAAGACCCAGGTGAACAACCCATTTAAAAAAATTTTATTACATTTATTTAATTATTGGAGGTAGGGTCACATGTGCTGTGGTAAGTGGTCAGAGGACAATTTGCTGGAGTTAACTCTTTCAGCAGCAAGTGCTCTTAACTGCTGGGCCATCTCTCTCCTCTCTCTCTCCAGGCCCCCCATCATAATAATTTTTGGGTATACAGTTCAGTAGTATTTACACTCATACACATTAGTGTTTGACTACTTGAAAAAAATGTAGCTATCAGAGTAGCAGAGATGGATGGATGGAGAGAGAGAGAGAGAGAGAGAGAGAGAGAGAGAGAGAACATATGAAGTTAAGAGTGTAAGGAGGTAGGGAGGATCTGGGACGAGGTGGAGGAAAGGAAGCCATGATCAGAATATATTGGTATTTTCAATAAAAAAGAAAAAAGTAGGTAAATATCTCTGCTGTTTATATATGTGTATATACATATAAACACACATATATATCTATCCTGTAATAGCTACTGACATGCATGGCTATTAATATACATGTATATGAGCAAACTATTATTCATATGCACAAGTATATGATATATGTGGCTATTAATATGCTTGTATTTGGAATTCTACGACTTCATGTTTTTAATGCATTGCTTTTTACTTTTTAATTAAAATAGCTGATTACATATTTGTTTGCATTTCTGCAGAAGCACAGTCGTTATTTAACCACTGTTTTCAAATCTTTTATAAAGCAAAAGGAAGAACACAATAGAAAGTGTAACCGTGCTGAATTGGAAAGCACTCATACAAACTCAGTTGGAAGTGCACCGAGGAGAGTAGCCAGAGGAAATCCGGGTGAGTGACTCAGATTATGGTCATTACTGATGCAGGGAGTTGGGGACTGTGAGGGAACACCAGTGTTCACCTTACTTGGTCTGGGGTATCATTAGCAAGTAGGCAGGTGGGTATGTACTGCTCTTCCAGGACTTAATATTAGAGAACTATTTTGGTTATCTACAAAAAAGAGACATTAAGGTCTGGAGAGATGGCTTCATGGTTAAGAGCCCTGGCTGTGCCTCCAAAGGACCTGGGTTCAATTCCCAGCACCCACACAGCGGCTCACAAGTATCTGTAACTCCAGTTCCAGAGAATCTGATGCTTTCTTCTGACCTCTGTGGGCACAGACATATATACAGGCAAATTACCTAATAACATACAGTTTTTTAAAAAAAGAGAGAGACTAAGAGCTGGGGGTGTGGTTTGGTAGTAGAGTTCATGCTTTCATACTGACTCTCAACACAATAAAAGGGAAAGTAGGGAGGGAAGAGAAGGCTGAGTGAAAACCTCAGCCCACAACACAATAAAAGGGAAGTAGGGAGGGAAGAGAAGGTATGCCAGTGAGTCATTAGAAGTGTAGCTGACTCCGTGTGAATGAGTCCTTGGGAGTTTCAATCCTGTACATCATGCAAAAGGTTAACAATACGCATATTTTAACAGTCACTTTGACGGTTCATTCTGAATTGAGCTATCATTTTGCATGATCTCATTTCAAGATTTTTGTTGATATTTCCTTTGTTCCTAAGACTGGACATGACTCTTGCTACATCTGAGTTTGAAAGAGACAAGAAATACTTCTTCCTTGTTAGAGTACATGTTTAGATGTGGATGAATAGACAGAATGATACTGTTGACCCTCTTTTTCCACATTTAAGAATCAGGTAGTCCATCAGAGCACCAGAGGAGTACCACTCCAGCAAGCCCTCACAGGCAGCAGTGGGAGAGACATGTTCCCAGTTCAGCTCTAGCAGCATTGGAAGAAGCACCCATCCTTACCTCCAGTTTCACGGCAGAGGAGGACAGAGGTCAGCACCATCACTGTTCCTTGGGGTCTGGGTTCAGATACCAAAGTTCATGCATGCTCAGGTGCCTCAAGGAAAATGCATGTAACACCCATATCCTCCTATATACTTTACTCTCTAGACCACTTGTACATAAGACGACATAAATTCTGTGTAAATAGTTGTCACACTGCACTGTTTATGTGCATATGTGAATATGTTCAATACAGACTTAATTTTTATTTTTTAATTTTAATTTTGTGTGTGTGTGTGTGTGTGTGTGAGAGAGAGAGAGAGAGAGAGAGAGACAGAGAGAGAGAGAGACAGAGAGACAGAGAGACAGAGAGACAGAGAGAAAGAGAGAAACTCTATATGTGCATATGTATATGAATCCAGAAGAGGGTGTCAGATCCCTTGGAGCTGGAGTTCCAGACATTTGTGAGCTTTGCAGTGTGGATGCCAGGATCTGAACTCTGGTCCTCATAATTGAGCAACATGTGTTCTTAATGACTGAGCCATCTCCCGAGCTCAAGACTTCACTTTTTAAAAAAAAATCTTAGATCCAAACACTTGGAGCCCATGGATATACAGGGAAGACCATAGCCAGAGTGAACACTCTCTAGTAGAATTTACCATGCTAGGGTTTTAGTTTATAGCACTCTGCAATGGACATTTGGTGCTCCTCATGTAGGTGAGTGAACTAGATTTTCACTGAGAGTCAAATATAATCATAACTTTGCTTAAAATATGATCTGAAAGATAGATGCTGGAGATTCTTTTTTTTTTTTTTTAAACCTGGTACTAATGTCCCTCTTTACAATTAGGTGGTTCTGTAATAAAGTACAGTGAAAATCATGCCCGTAAGCAGTGGCTCAGAGAGCCCCCTGAGACCTTGTTGTCAATGCTGAAGGATGCTGATCTCAGCCTGGCATTTCAAACATACACAATATATAGACCAGGTAATGTTCACCTATTATATGATCATAAGAATCCTTTGACTTTTAAAAATATGGTAAAATACGAACACAATTGATCATCTTAATAATTTTTTTTAAAGATTTTTTTTTTTATGTGCCTGTGTGAGTGTATGCCACTTGTGTGCAGGTGCCCATGGAGGCCAGAAGAGGGAGTCAGATCCTCTGGAGCTGGAGTTAATAGGCAGTTGTGAGCCACCATGTAGGTGCTGGGAACCAAACTCGGGTCCTCTGGAAGACTAGCAAGTGTTCTTAACTGCTGAGGCACCTCTCTCCAGGCCCCTCATCTTAATCCTCCCCGAGTATACAGTTCAGTAGTTTTACACTCATGCACGTGATTGTGTAATCAGTCTCCAAATTCTATTTCTTTGCAAAGTTGGAGCTGCGCACATTAAATAATAACTCCATTTTTTCTTCCTCAAATCCCTGTAACTTCAAAATTGTAAAGCTGGCTCAGGAAAGATGGCTCAGCAGTTAAGAGCATCCTGCATTTGAGAGGACCAGGGTTCAGTTCCCAGCACCCATGGGGCAACTTCAGTTCTAGAGGATCCAGTACACTCTTTTGGTACACAGGCACATGTGTGGTACATGCATAAGTGTGGGCACACACACACATACACATAAAATAAAGATAAATAAATCTTTGAAGTTCCAAAATTGTAAAGGTTTTCTTGAATCATTTATAGCTAGTCTTAACCTGTGTTTAAAATTTCCCATACAGATACTTTATTTCTATTTCTTGATTTCTTATTTTAACAATCACAATATTACTGTGTTTGAAAAAGTCATTTTGGTTGTTTAGCTCAAACTGTTTGGGGGGCACCCAGGCAGGGGGATCGGGATCCGTCCCTGGTGCATGGGCAGGCTTTGGGGAGCCTGGTGCCTGTGGTGTGACGTCTTACACAGCCTTGGTGCAGTGGGAAGGAGCTTGGACCTGCCTAGGCTCAGTGTGCTGGGCTCTGCTGACTCCCCATGGGAGACCTTGATTTGGGGGATGTGGGGTGGCTTGAGAGGGAGGGCTGGGGGTGGGAAGAGGGAGGAGGTGGGATCTGTGGGTGGTATGTAGAGTGAGTAGAAAATTCCTTAATAAAGAAAAATGAGGGCGTGGTGGCACAGGCCTTTAATCCCAGCACTGGGAGGCAGAGGCAGGTGGATCTTTGTGAGTTTGAGGCCAGACTGGGCTACAGAGTGAGTTCCAGGAAAGGCACAAAGCTACACAGAGAAACCCTGTCTCAAAAAACAAAACAAAATCATCACTATAAATTAAACAGCTACACAGAGAAACCCTGTCTCAAAAAAAGAACAAAATCATCACTATAAATTAAACATCATAATAAATAAGAGAAATTATATAAATATAAAAATATATATATAGAGAGAGCTGGGTATGGTAGGACATGGCTATAACCTAGCATTTGTGAGATAGAGGCAAGAGTATCAGAGGTTAAGGCTAGCCTCAGCTATATAGCAAATTTGAGGCCAGCCTCGGCTTCATAAGAACCCTATCCCCCCCCCCCAAAAAAAAATTAAATTTGGGGCTGGAGAGATGGCTCAGAGGTTAAGAGCACCAACTGCTCTTCCAGAGGTCCTGAATTCAATTCCCAGCACCCACATGGTGGCTCACAACCATCTGTAATGAGATCTGGCACCCTCTTCTGGACTGCAGTCATACATGCTTTATACATAATAAATAAATAAATCTTAAAAAAAAAGAAAAATGAAAAAAAAAAGAAAAAGAAAAAGAGTAATTTTTAAATTGTTAGTGGTGCTGGGGTCATGCTATTGTGCATGATAAGCTGTATCCCTAGCCCAGGAAAAGCCCTTTTTGTCAATCTAAATATACAGTTGTCTTAGGGATTACCTCAAACCTCAAAGTTTCTTTTCTTTTTGGTTTTTCAAGACAGGGTCTCCCTGTGTAGCCCTGGCTGATCTGGAATTCACTCTGTAGACCAGGCTGGCCTCAAACTCAAAGAGTTCCACTTGCCACTGCCTCCCTAGTACTGGGATTAAAGCCACCATGCCCAGCTTCAGATTTTCTTTAAATTCTATTATATTGAATATATTCAATTATAGAGTTTCTCTGTGTAGCCCTGGCTGCCCTGGAACTCACTTTGTAGTGTTGTAGACCAGGTTGGTCTTGAACTCAGAGATCCACCTGCCTCTGCCTCCCAAGTACTGGTAAAGGTGTGAGCCACCACCACCCGGCCAGGATTTAATTTTTAAAACATATTTTCACTAAACTTATTAGACAGAACAACCATTTATAATATTGTCCTTAGGTCTTCAGGCCAGAGAACTGCGTTTAAGGATTGCATATGTATGCATATAACTTGGATAATTCAAATGCTAACTCTTGCTTATTTTCTGTGTTTTTGTTTATTCTTCTCTCATACAATGCATCCTGACTGCAGCCTCCCCTCCCTCCACTCCTCCCCTCCCCCCACCCCACCTCCCCTCCCTGCTTACTTAAAGTCTAAGATGAATCTTATCAAGTAGGGCCTGTAATGGCATGGCAGTTTTTGGTGGTATTGCAAGAGATTGAGTTATATTTGTTTATTTGATGAATGTCTATTGAGTGGCTAATACAGATTATGATAAAAAGAAAAAGAGGGCTGGTGTCTAGCCCAGCAGTGATGTGCTCTGTCTGCATGTGCTAGCATGCATAAGGCCTTGAGCTAACGACTTAGCTCTTTTTTATTATTTGTTTTGAGACAGAATCTCTCCAAATTGCTCAGACTATAATATAGATTTCTTATATTAGAAATTTTTAGTGTATTTCCCCCTCCCCTCTCTTGGAGAAAGTGTTGCTTTAAAACTTAATCCACATTCTGTTACTTTCTGGGTCTATTGTCTGCCCAAATCGTGATGAGTAAATGCTGTTTAAATTGGCTGGCTTCTCCAGGCTCTGTGGCTCTGGTCTGTAGTCCTGACATCTGGGCCTGTGATGAAGAGCAGCCCAGGAGATCAAGTCCAGCCTGGGCAACGTAGTGAGACCCCATTTAAAAACAAACAGGGAGACTGTCATACTTTCTGTTGCTATTCCCCTGAAGGTACAGAAGGATTCTTGAAAGGTCCCCTTTCTGAAGAAACAACATCAGACAGTGTCGATGGTGATCTTGAGTCTGTCATTTTGGATCCAGAGAGATTTGAACCGCGGCTGGATGAAGAAGACACGTATGTTGTAATAGACCTAGACTGCTCTAATTGGGGAATGGAGCCTCTATGCACATGCTGTATCATACCACAATAATTTCAGATTTAGAAATAGCTAGACTACTTTCCATCTTAAACAAGCACTTCTGTTTGCTCTTGTATGGTGGGCAGTACTGACATTTTACTATGAATACTTGGCTGGATCCTGCACATAGTTTTTTTTCAGACCAGACCTGTCTTTGTTTCTGAGTTTTGAGACACTTAGACTCCTCCTGCATCAGCTTTCGGGTGTTAGGATTAGATGTGTGTGCAAATATATCTGGCTTTCATTTTATAATGCATTAGGGTTTTTTTTTTAAACATTAATGTTAAAAATGTTAAGTGACATTTTTGGGGGGAGAACTAACATTTTATCTCTACTCAATTACCTTATGGAATTGAGTTTTCAAAAATTTAAATAGTATACATATATGGTAGAATTCTGCATTGAACCTATCAAGAAATACAAAGCATCCCCTGATACAGGGGCTTATCATCCAAACTGTTTTTTCACAGGGACTTTGAGGAAGATGATGAAAACCCTGATTGGGTGTCAGAGCTCCAGAAGCAAGTGTGATGGCAGGATGTGTGTGATGGGAAACTCCTCGGAGAACGTGCCTGAGCCTGTGGGGGAGATGCTGATGACCGGAAACGAAATGAAGACAGGAAATGTACCACAAGCTTAAAAAACAACCCAGAACCCTTGTGAGTTTTCTAACACAAGGGAGGTCTAGAGATGCTGTGTGCCTTGCATTCCGGTGGACTGCTAGCCTGCTGGCTACTCTGTGTGTGATAATAGAAAATTACCTAACTTCTTCGATCCCTAATTTTCTCAACTATACAATGAGAATAACAATGCCTACCTCATAGGAACCAAGACAGTTATAGAAATCCATGTGTTGTTATCCACAGTTACTATGTAACACTCTCACCTTTCCTAAAGGGTTAAGGATCTAAATTTATTAAATTGTGACATTTAATGTGGCTATTTTTCAATAATACCCAGATTGGGGATGCTTCAAGACGATTTCCAGTGATCTCTACCAACTAGCAGCTGTCCTTAAATGTTCCTCATAGGTCAGGGGATCAGCCATGAGATGAATGGGTGCGCTCTAGAACTTCCCAGAAGATTGTAGTCCTGGACCCGAGGCAGGACTCCAGCCAAAGAGATGTGACAAATGTCAGAAACTAGCAAGTGCCATGGAATGACGTGGGGCACCATGCACATCCATGCTGGATCCTGGACCCCATCATGTATTACCTCATTTAATGCTGTGATACTTTAGGGAAGGGAGAATCTTTCCCCGTTGAAGAAACTGGCTTCTGACCCCGTATGATGAAGAGTGGGTAGAAATTATAGTCCAGTCATTTACCAGGATCTGCTGAAATGTGGACTACGAGTAGCTTTTAACAACTTAACTCTCCTCCCTTTTTTTCAGTGCTGGGGATCAAACCCAGGACCTTATGAATGCAAGGCAGGTAATCTGCCACAGCCACACCACAGCCCAGCTTCTGTCTATCTTAACATGCAAAGGCTGTGCAAATCCTCACCTGACCTGTGTGTCTCCTTGTGCTCAGTCCTGTGGTCAGTGTGAGCCTCTGGCAATTTCCCTGTCTTCCTTGCCATTTTTGGGGAGTGCTGGTTAGGTGTTTTGTTTTCATCCTCAATTTGGGTGTGTCTGGTGTTCTTCACAAAGGTAAGCCCCATCCTCATCGTACATGACGTCAGCACGGTGTGCCACAGATGCTGCTTGCCTCAATCAGTAGTTAACTCAGTATCTGCTGGGCTTCTCATCATAGGTACTAACTTCCTGTCCCTGTTCCGGTCACTGTCACTAACGGTCCCACTGGCGCTGAGAGGATTCACGGTCTACCTCTGTTAGAGCAAAGAGTGTAATGTTACACTAAGTCACTGGTTAGGTTGCTTAATTATGTCCAGTTGGTTTCTGTGCACTTTGTGATGTTCTTGTCCTTTTAAATCACTAAATTTTTAAATTACTAAATTAAATTAGATAATTTAACCTGTACCTTCACTGTTCCAGCCCCAGAATCAACAGTTTTTGTTTTTTGTTTTTTTGTTTGTTTGTTTGTTTTTCCCTCAAGAAGCCATGGTTCCTCTCATTGTTTTAAAGCCAATATCTGGTTGCTGAGTGTGCTGGTTGCTCCTGGCATTTCTGGGTCCTGTCTACATACCTGTGTTCTATGCACCCCATCTCTCTGTATATTAAGTCATACACAGCCTCACACTGAAGTCACTGACTAATCCAATCCCATAAGGTTAATTCAGGCTTTTCCTCTTGCTCTTTTTATATTTATGTGTTCTCTGGCGGTGAGAAACACAGATTGCAGCCATCTGTTTAGATGTTGAGACCAGTACACATACAAAGCAGTGTCCAAACTGTTAACCCTCGCTGCTGGGAGGAACAGATTAGCAGCTAGAGTGCAGAGCTTGTGTGTGGCTTCTGTTGTTGGCTTTACCCTTCCTAGGTCAGTCCCTTGAACATTAGCCCACCACTTTTCTGGTGATCTTTTGTGTTCAAGAAGGCGTGAATAGTTACAAGAATATTTCTAAGACACTCAACTTCCATATATACCATCCTCCACATCTCCTTATCTGCTCTAATCACTAGGCACAAACATTACAATCCACCAGACAAACTCGAAATTACGTGCATAATAATATCTAATTAACCACTGAAGAGTCGAATTATAAATCCTCTTGAAAATCAGGGGATTTCCACTTTAAACCAAACTTTCATGCGTTTGCTTATTTGGGTGAGATTTGCCAGCCCTGATAGCTTTTAAAAAGAGAGAGGATCGGGTGTGGCACACCTCTTTAGTTTCAGCAGGGAGGTGGAGGCAGGCTTCTGGACCTTTGAGTTCCAGGCCGGCCAGGGGTGCATAGTGAGACTCTGCTACAAAAAACAAACTAACAAAACAAAACCCCCACAACACTTTAGGTCCTATGGGCAGGAAATGCTAAATTCCATCGACATGCTTCTTTCAGAACTATGGTGACCAACAAGAACTTTAAGCATTGAGAAGATCATGTTGCTATAAAATTGTGACCCAGGAAGTAGGATGCAGATAGAGGAGGAAAAGGAGTAATGTACGTTTTTGGAGAAGTGAGCTTTGTTGGGGGGGGGGGGTCATAGACAATGGTGGGATACGAAATGGTCATGAGATTTAGATTCCACTGGATATGGCTGTCTTCCTTGTGTTAGTATTTACCATTTTGAAAGTGGTATATTTTTCCACAGGTCTACACCTTGATGTACTTATATGACATGGCGCTAGGTTGAGAGGGCCGTTTGCAGACCCCTGGGCAGCACCTGGCTTTGTTCGTGGACTAGGATTCCTTTAATACACCCCTCAGCAGTATTTGAGACCTTGCGTGAGAAACCTGCTTCCTCCTGGGAGTATATATCCCAGTTAAACACTGCTTAGTGTGTATGGGACCCTAGGCACCTTCGCCACCACCTCCCCCGACAACCAAACCAATGTTTCCTCTCAGCATTGCTTGCTCATCAGAAACCTCTGTAGGTGGCAGGCAGCAGAGAATATATATATATATATATCAATCAATCAATATCAACAGAGAATATATATATATATCAACAACACCAAAGAAACTCTCCCATCCCCATGCACAAAAAGCCAGCCAAAAAACGGGTATAAAGCTTCCAAAAAAAAAAAAAAAAAAGCCTCCCATAGAAGTCTATAAATAGCCAACCCCATCACACACCCTGGAACCCAAAGATTGCAACGAGGCAATCTGACTGATCGCCCACCCCACAGTTCTGGAAAAGTTTGCCCCCAAAGCGGTTTCTCCCCGCTCCCTACTCTCTTACTACCAAAACCGAATCTCAGACCTCGCGCTGCCTTCTGCACCCACGGATACCAAGGCTGCAGATTGCCAACCTCTCTAAATAAAAGTGTGCTTCTTCCGCTTTGAGGTCAACTCTGTCTTCTCGTTTTCCTCCTCTGACTTACTTCTCACAGCACAGGAGTGTGGAGATGTTTTCTGGTTGCTTGTTTTATGTATGGCTTCCCACCTCGGGCAACTGGAAGGAGTGCCCATGGGTCTCCTCTGCCCCCGCCCAGCGCTCCGCCCACTTTCCCGGAGGTGGCCCCGCTCCAGCGTCCGGGAGGCTTTGCTGCCAGGGGCCAGATCCACCCGGACACTTAAAGACTCACTGCTGACTGAGCAGGTAGGCTGAGCCCACCGGGCTTGTTCTTCAGGAACTGTCCTAGGTCTCTCTAAGGCAAGGGAGAGAGATGGGGAGTCCAGGCGGGAGGAGACAAGGCAGCGGCTACGGAGCCTGCTCCCTGGGCTGCGTCAGTTTCCATGGCAACTTACAAGCTACAAAGTCCTGGACTCCATCCCCTTCCCACATGCTGGCCACAGCCTCTCGCTGACAACCTAGTATCCACCTGACTTGAAATTTGAAAACAACCTGCCCAGTAGACCACCCAGAGTTTTAGAAGTCTGCCTTGTGTCTGAAGCAGGAGGATGGCAAACTTAAGGCCTACCTGAACTACTTAGATCAGTTTCAGTAATAGTCCCCCAAAAGGATTAGCTATAAAGCTCAGTGGTTGAATGCTTACCTAGCATATATGTGCTCCTGGGTTCCATTCCCAGTACAGCAAAATATAAACCTCCATTATCCCTTAACTGTGGCATAAAAGGGGAAAAGAAGGAAAGCAATCTACAACAAAGTATATATTTCCACCTGTAAACACCTGCAGCCAGGGGCCAGGACAGTCACCTGGCCGCAGTTGCTAGAACTCGGGACCTCCCACCGACTGCAGCTCCCTAGCCCATAGACCGGGTGTTTTTCCATATTGGCACACAGCTAGTAGGAAAGTCCCCAGACCCAACCAAGCCTTGATTTATATTCTTTCTTTTCTTTTCTTTTTTTTTTTTTCTCGAGACAGGGTTTCTCTGTGTAGCTTTGCGCCTTTCCTGGAACTCAGTCTGTAGCCCAGGTTGGCCTCGAACTCACAGAGGTCCGCCTAGCTCTGCCTCCCACCACCGCCTGGCTTGATTTATATTCTTAGGAAATCCAGCACTAGTTAAGGCCATGGAGAGATACTTAGACGTGTAATGGTTGGGTTCTAGAGGCAGATAACTATGAATGGGGTTTTCCACTTACATATGTGTATGCAGAGACTCTGTGGTCATCCCTTGTTGTGTGGGACCAACGACCTTTGAATGGCAAAACTAGTACCCCAGGCCCTAACTTCATCTTAACTACCATAATGCCTCCATATCTCTAGAACCCCCCCCCCAACATGGACAAAATAAATTCCCAGGCTTCCCTGTAGAGGGCAGTACCTCCCACTGAGACGTGAAGGGTGCTTGCCCCGCCCTTGACTTCCAGATTTTTAGAGGCACCAAGCATCTGCAAGGTGTCTTTCCTTCAAACACGGGTCATTTTCCATTTTAGAAGCTAGAGAAGAAAGGTTTATGAGGTGGCGACTCGTCTAAGGTCACAAAGCTGAGCTGCAATCCAGAGTGACCTCGGAATCTACCAACCAAACCCTTTTCACCGTGGTACCTGTGGCCATAAGGGAATTTCGTGACTCTGAAAAGCTGGGTGGAAAGTTTTAGCAAACAGTTCCTTTGCATTTTATCCATCGTCTGCTCGTTAGCTGTCATGAGAAGTGTACAGTAAAGGTTTATTACTTCATTTTAGGAAACTCTGGCCCCCGAAACAATGGATAAATTTGACCTGATTAAGATCATCGGGGAAGGCACCTTTGGGAAAGTATACTTGGCAAAAAATAAAACAGAAAGCAATCACTGCGTCATAAAAGAGATCAGTTTTACAAAGGTAAAGTTGAGAAGTTCAAACTTTTGATAATTTTAAGTGGTATATTTAGCTTTAAAAATATTATATATATTATATTATATGTATGCGTGCTTGCATGAGTTTATGTGAGTGCAAGTGTCTGCAGAGGTCAGAGGGCATTGGGTGCCTTTGAACTTGATTTGCAGGCAGTTGTGAGTTCACCTGATCTGAGTGTTAAGAACTGAACCTGGGCCTTCTTCACGAGCAGTAAGTGCTGAACCATCCCTCCAGCCCCCATATTGTCAATCCAGTATGGAAACAAACACCTTTTTCACAGTTATGAATTTTCAGGTTCAGTGGACTCTGCTTTCATCCCCTCGAAATCCAATCCAAGAACATGTATTGCATCCATTTTCTTGGTCCCTCCCGCTCCCCGCCCCATTGAACAAAGGACTTGTCATCATGCTGGGCACATGCTGTGATGGCTGAATCCTTGGCTGACCCACCCACCTCTGTGCTTTATATTGTCTTTCCCTTCCTCCTTCCTCCCCCTCCTCCTCCCTCTTGCCCCTCCTCCCTCCATCTCTCCCTTTCCTCTCTTTCTTTCTTTCTTTCTTTCTTTCTTTCTTTCTTTCTTTCTTTCTTTTCTATTCTTTTCTTTTTCTTTCTTTTTTTTTTGAGGCAGGGTCTAGATTAGATAGGTAGACAAGCTAGTCTCAGACTTAGACTCCTCCTGCCTCTGTCTCTCTACCGCTGGGGTTACAGGTGTGTACCATCATGCCAAGTTACCAGTCCTTTCCTTAAAAAAAATTATTTAGGCTGGACATAATGGTGCACACCTTTAATCCCAGCACTCCAGAGGCAGAGGCAGGTGGATTTCTGTGAGCTGAAGGCTAGCCTGGGCTACAGAGTAAATACAAGAACAGCCAGGGCTATGTAGAGAGATCCTGTCTCAAAAAATTTATTTTTAATTTATTTCAGGGTGTGTACGTGTGCTTGCACGTGTACAGACACACACACCACAGCACACGTGCAAGAACACACACACCACAGCACACATGTGCACACACACACACACACACCACAGCGCATATGTGCACATACCCACCACAGCACACATGTGCACACACACACCACAGCACACATGTGCACACACACCACAGCACACGTGCACACACACACACCACAGCACACATGTGCACACACACACACCACAGCGCACATTTGCACACACACACCACAGCACACATGTGCACACACACATTCATCACAGCACACATGTACACACACACACACTATAGCGCACATGTGTGCACACACACCACAGCGCACATGTGGAGGGAGGTCAGAGGACAGCTTCCCACGTAGGTTTCAGGGACCCGCCTCCAGATAAGTCCCGACTCTCCACTGTGGCTTAGCTTCCTCCCTTTTGCCAGTGCACCGGGTCACCTGGTCCTTCGCTGGTGTTCTCCCAAGTCCAGTCTCCACGTAGCTCATTTTACCAGTGCCCGAGCCGTGGCCCCAAACTCCCCCTGTGAGGTCTAAAGGAAAAGATGGCTAGGTTGACTTCATAAAAATCAAACTTCTTGGCCCGATGGCATACACCTGTAATTCCAGCTACTCCAGGGACTGAGGAAGGAAGATGGCATGTTCACGGCCTGTCTGGGCTACCAGAGAGTTCAAGGCCAGCCCACACAGCCTGCTGAGACTCTGTCTCAGAAATAACAAGCAGAGGCCGGAGAGATGGCTCAGAGGTTAAGAGCACTGCTTGCTCTTCCAGAGGTCTTGAGTTCAATTCCCAGCATCCACGTGGTGGCTCACAGCCTTCTATAAGGGGTCTGTGAAGGGGCTCCAACAAGTCTGAGCGTGGCAGACACAGCCCAAGCATGGCAGACACAGCCCAAGCATGGCAAACACAGCCCGAGCATGGCAGACACAGGCCGAGCATGGTAGACACAGGCCGAGCATGGCAGACACAGGCCCGACCAAGTGTGGCAGACACAGGCCCGACCAAGTGTGGCAGACACAGGTCCGAGCGTGGCAAACACAGGCCGAGCATGGCAAATACAGCCCAAGCATGGCAAACACAGGTCTGAGCATGGCAAACACAGGCCCGAGCACGGCAAACATTGTAGACAGGTTTTGCCCTTTACCCTTCCCCTCTCCCTTGCTAAAAACCATGACATTCCTAAAGCTAGCCCCCAAGGTCCATTCCCTTATTTGGCCACTGACTCATTCCTGAGACAAAACACCAAGGTCCAACAATTGAAGTTCATTATTTGGCTAATATGTCCAATCAGGATATACCAGCTCACCCTAGCACAGACTCCCCCCACTTTTCCCTTAAAAACCCACTCCTGCAGAAACACCTCTCTTGTCCCCTGCTTTCCTGCTTCTCTTGCTTGCTTGCCCTTGCTCCACCCCCCAAAAAGAAAATAAAACAAAAATTAAAAAAATAAAAACAAAAAGCAAGAAGAATACTGGAATGTATCTCAATGGTAGAGCACTTTTTTTTGTGTGTGTGTTTTTGTTTTTCAAGACAGGGTTTCTCTGTGTAGTTTTGGAGCCTGTCCTGGATCTCACTCTGTAGCCCAGGCTGGCCTCGAACTCACAGAGGTCCGCCTGCCTCTGCCTCCAGAGTGCTGGGATTAAAGGGGTGCGCCACCACCGCTTGGCAGCAGAGCACTTTCTTAGCATGCACTAGACCATAGGATGAAGAAAAACCAAAAAAAAAAAAAAAAAAAGAAGGAAGAGGGGAAGGAGGAAGAGTGTGATGTGAATAGAAGCTGTTGGGGGGGGGTTTCTTTTGTTTCTTGTTTTTTGGGAGTTAGTCTCAGTACCACAGCCGACATATCGTTATTTTTCTATTTCCTTTCATTTAGACTCCTATTTTCTCTTTTTGCTAACTTGATAAATTGAACGTTAATTTCTTAACATTCGGCCTTTCTTCATTAAAATAAAAAAAAAGAGGGGTTGGGGATTTAGTTCAGTGGTAGAGCTCTGGGTTCGGTCCTCAGCTCTGAAAAAAAAGAAAAAAAAACAGACATAAAATAAAAAAATATTGTAAGTTCCAACTCAAGAATCTGTGTGGTCTACAATCTCAGAATTTGGGAGACTGAGACAAGAGAATTGCTGTAAGTTTGAGGCCAGCCTAGGTGACAGAGTGAGACCCTGTCTCAAGAAACAAAACAATAAGCTAGGCATGGTGACACATGCCTTAAACTCCAGAACTTAGGAGGCAAAGGCAGGAGATCTTTCTAAGTTTAAGGCCAGCCTGGTCTACATGGTGAGTTCAAGGCCATCCAGGGCTACATGACAAAACTTTGCCTCAAAACAAAACGACAAAACAAATAAAAAAAATAATAAAACAAAAAAAAAAACAAAACATTTTTTATCCTATTTCCTCTCCCCCGCCCCTCCCAGATCCTCCCCGTCTCCCTACCCACCTAATTTCATGTTCTCATTCTCTCTCTCCTCTCTCTCTCTCTGCCCCTCTCCTTCCATCTATCTCTGCCACCCTGGTAGCTACATTTTTAGAAATAGTCAAACTTACCAAGCTGGCAGGAGAGAGGCAAAAGCATTTTAAAATCTGAAATTCCCGTTCTGATCATGCCGTTTAGAATGAGGCATGTGACATTGGATCTTAGGTTAGAAGCAGGGGTTGAGAATGTCAATTATAAAATATCGTCTGGGCTGTTTGAGTGGCGGAGGGTGTGCTTACCTTGTTCAAGCTGCAGCAGAAGAAAAATGGAAGGGAGGAAGAGGAGGAAGGTAGTCCAGCACTCAGGAGGCTAAGGCAAGAGAACCATCAGTTCCAGGCCAGCCTGAGTTACCTAGAGAGGCACACCTCCTCCAGAGAGAGAGAGAGACAGAGAGAGAGAGAGACAGAGACAGACAGACAGACAGACAGACAGACAGCATGGGGTATGTGCATAGGCACCAAAACAGTAGAAAAGTATTATATTATTCTTGGATGACAAATAGAATAATAAATTACAAAACTAGAGTTAAATCATAAAAGATGTTTTCTTTTGACATTTATTTATTTACTTGGTGTGCGTATGTGCACGCATGAGTGACCCAGCACACACGTGGAGGTCAGAGGACCACTGTGGGTGTCAGTTCTTTCCTGCTTCCACCATGTGGGTTCCAGGGATCGATCTTAGGTCCCCAGGTTTGGCAGCAGGTGCCTTTACCTGCTAAGCCCTCTTGCCGGCCCCAAGAAACTGGTTTTTTTTTTTTTTTTTTTTTTTTTCGTTTTGAGACAGGCTCTCCCTTCGTAGCCCAGGGTGTCCTCAAATTTGGGATCCTCCTGTCTCAGAGTGCTAGCATTATGGGCATGTATGGCTTATTTCCTAAAATGGAGAAATGCAGAATACGGAATCTTGCTGGTCTGTTTTTGTAGCATATGACAGTTTTCTTCTCAGCAGTGACTGCTCTTGGAATGTTATGTTTTAGAAAGGATTTCCTTATGTTGGAGGATAAAGATGATGAGTGAAAATCTAGTTACTAATTTCTTTATAATTTGCATTTACTTCTTGCAACAGGACCTCACTATGGTGCCCAGGATGATCTCTGCCTCCTGGGCAGCTGGGAATACAGTCGTGTGTCAAGTGTAACCAATTCCGAACTTGCAGTACCATAATGTTTCCCCAGCATTATTAATTTTCTTGATTATAATTGTCACTGACAAGCCGATGGTTACATAGGAGGCACTCTGCTCGTTCCATAGTGGCCCTGCCTTTGAGAGATAAGTTTTAGAAGTGACATTGAAGCCAGTGGCATCTTGGGGGATTTTGGATGGCAGTGAGCAGGAAGCATGCCTCTGTAAGCCAGTTACCTCTGCAAGACACGCTGTCTCAAAATATCCCTTTGATGCCCTTCCAGGAGAAAGAAGCTTCACAGAAAGAAGTGATTCTGCTGGCTCAGATGAAGCATCCCAACATTGTAACCTTCTTCAGTGCCTTTCAAGGTTAGATTTTTCCATCATTAAAGTATCCCAATAAACTAAAGAGCTCTAGAAGAGATGTGTTCCCAAGAATCGTGTATTTATTAAATTTTGTAAGTACATTCATATTCCTGTGCAGTTAAATTGTAACCTGAAACTTTGTCTTTATTTCCTATCTGGTGAGGTTTGTCCTTTGCGACAGGGTCTTCTGTAGCCCAGGCTGGGCTCAATTCACTGTGTAGTTGAACATAACCTCAAAGTCCAGATCTTCTTCGTCAGCCTCCCTAGTGCTGAGGTTACAGGTGTGTTCCACCATGCTGAGTCCTTCTAGTGACTTTTTATAGATGGCTTCCCTCTCATAAGTTTTTGCACGTCTCCTTAATTCTTATTCTACCAAATAGACAATGGTTGCTGTGCCAGATGAAGTGGTGGTAACACTCAAATCACAGTGGCCTGCAGTAATACACATCCATTTCTCATTCCCACTCCATGCTGGCTGCCGGTGGAGTGTGATGTCTGCGGTCCTGGATAAAGGGACATTGCAGAAATAGAGCATGTCGCTTTGTAAGCTACCAGGAAGAGGGGACACAAAGCCCAATGGGCACAAGGTCATGATCAACAGGATGTGTGTCATGGGTTATAGTTGGTCCCTTGTGTTCTGTGACAGTAGGTGGCGCTGTATAATCCTCTCACAGAGAGGCAGCAACCTGCCAAAGGAGAGCAGAACTTTGAGGAGCTTCATTCTAAAGTCTGTGTTTTCCTTGTGTGTACACGTGTGTGATGTGTGTACATATGTGTGTGCACACAGGGGCCCCAGGTTGGTGTTGGGAGTCTGTGTCAATCACTTTCCCTCTTACGTGTTGAGACAGGATCTCCCAGTTGAACTCATAGCTCACCATTAAAGTTAGTCTCAGCAGCCAAGGATTGGAATTGCAGGCAGGTCTCTATGCCCACCCAGCATTTACGGGGGACCTGAAACCCAGTTTTCATGCTCGTGTAGCAAGTGCTCTGAACTGAGCCATTTATCCAGCCTCCCGCCCCTCAGATTGTTTATTTCGGTTTTGTCTGGAAGCTAAGAGTACACTGGTTAGAGCCCATTCTTTCACAGAGCAGATTCTGTGGAGTCATCATTCTAGTTACCAGGCTTGAAGCAGGTACGAAATGTGCAAACCCCTGTCCTGCAAGTTTGCATTATAATGGGAAGAGACAGGCAGTCACAAGTATACAATATATTGGGTGTTTATGAGGGTATCCCAGGATCATAGATACCCACAGTTCACCACGCGACAGGGATATCCCACCCCAACCTCTCTCACTGGGTTGTTGTAATTCATGGGCTGTAGGTACTAAGAGAAGAAGGGCTAACCTAGAGTATCACTAGGTGCATAGACAGCAGCAAGCAAGTTCATAGATACACCCTCTATTTCTTGAACTTTTCATGGTGTGCCCTGTGCTCTCTGCTGTTCAGAAATCACAGCGTTTAAGGAAGTTATGAGGCCAGGCATGGTCTCATAGTCCTGTAATCCCAGCACTGGAGGAGCAGAGGCCAAAGGACTATTGTAAGTTCAAGGCCAGCCTGGTCTCCAAAGTGAGTTCCTGGCTAACCAGTCGTACAATAGTGACTCTCTATCTTACAACCCGTATGATATTAGTTAAGTTAAAAGCAGTTTGTATGACCCTTTTCAATGAGTGATCTTCAGAGGAACTCTCGGGGCTCTGGTGAGGCTTTTCACGGGCAGGGCACGTAGCTGGACTGAGCAAGTGTGCATGCTCTACCTCTGAGCTACACCCTGAACTCTGAGTAAAAATGAAAGCCATGTAGGGAATAAAGTGCCCCGCATTTCTATCTACTGTTCTCATCTTTCTCTTCTTCAGCTTGTCAGTAATTGTTGAGATCCTTTGTCTACCTGAATTCTTCTCCCCCTCAGACTTCCTCAAGCCACTGTCCCTTCAGTGATTCCCCCAGGGCACTTTTCTACTAATGTGTGTGATGATCTGTGAATATACATTAGTACAAATTTGTTTAATTTTTTTTTCTTCAGGTAGGAAACTTTGGGGTTGAGAATGTAGCTCAGTGGTAGAACAATTGTATAGCGTGGATGAGGTTCTGAGTTTGATCCCTAGCAACACACACACACACACACACACACACACACACACACACACACACACAAATGTAAACATTAATGAGTTTAGGGACTTTTATATACACTTTGGTCCTCTACATGTGGCAGATAGTAGATGCTCAATACACAGATGCTGAAAGAGTGAATGGACTGGGCTGTTTTAATAGACTGGAGTATATATACATTTATTCTATGTAGGGTGGATTTCTGAAGACACTTGCAATGGATACTGTAGCTATAGTTTTCCTGCCTGGCCCACAGTCAGGACAAATATCTCTCTCACCTGCCAGTCCCACAGCTGCTCAGACCCAACCAAGTAAACACAGAGACATATTGCTTACAAACTGTATGGCCATGGCAGGCTTCTTTCTAACTGTTCTTACAGCTTAAATTAATCCATTTCTATTAATCTATACCTTGCCACGTGGCTCGTGGCTTACCGGCATCTTCACATGCTGTTTCTCATCGTGGCGGCTGGCAGTGTCTCTCTGACTCAGCCTTCCACTTCCCAGCTTTATTCTCCTCCTTGTCTCGCCTACACTTCCTGCCTAGCCAATGGCCAATCAGTGTTTTATTTATTGACTAATTAGCAACACACTTGACATACAGAACATCCCACAGCAGGATACAGTTACACAGCTAAGGGCACTTCACAGTGTAAATGACCTCCTTTGCCCCTGTACATTGCTTGGCAGCTTGCTGGTCCTTAAAACAAGGGCTTAGCCAAGAGCCTCAGAGCCTGAAGGCACCTGACTGTGAGACCCTGTACATACAGGCTTTGCTGGCCCTACAACAGCCCATCACTCACTGCAAGAGCCATGGCCTAATGTCTGTTTCCACTTTCTCGCAGGCTGTTAATGAGTGGGGGGCCACTCTCTATTAGAAGAGAAACTCTGTGCTCTGTCACAGGGCCGGAGGTGGAGCTGGAAATCACTAACGCCTTCTGTCTCCAACTCCCAGGCTGATGACTTCAAACAGTTATTCCGTGTTCACGTGCTCACTCCTTCCTCTTTACTCTGTTAAGGGCTCCACACCTTGGGGATGGTGCCTTCTACATTGAGGGCAGGTCTCTCCTTCATTAACCCAATCCAGAAACTCTCACAGAAATGCCCAGACATTTGTCTCCTAGGAGAGTCTAGACTCTGTCAGGCAGACAACTGATGTTAACTCCCTGGACTACACGGAATTAACCCTTTATCAACGAGGCCAAACAAACAAACAAACACAAGAAATGCAGGTGGTGTAGTGGGATGAGAACCCAGTCCATCCTCTGGCCACACCCACTCTCTCGCACTACGTTTTCCTGGTGTAGTCTTCACATTCTAGATTTTGAAAGGAAAATGGTATCTAAAAGCTCTCTGCCCCAAAGGATGTTGTTTTCTTGCAGAGAACAGCAGGCTGTTTATTGTAATGGAGTATTGTGATGGAGGGGATCTCATGCAAAGAATCCAGAGGCAGAGGGGAGAGTTATTCAGTGAAGACCAGGTAAATCTACTTCTACTGTTCGTGGGGTGTTACCTTTATAATGGTCTAACTACATCCTAGGCTATGCAAAGCACGTTTCTGGTAGGGAAATTTGAATCATAAAATCGTAGATTAACATTCTTGATAGTTGAATTGAAATAGAATTTGGTTTTGAGAATGATTTTTTTGGAGGAAATAGCTCTTGTCTACGTATGTCATGCAGGATGAACTTCGTGTCTAAAACAATCGTGAAGATGGGGCCAGAGACATGGCTCAGGGTGTCAGGACATTTTTTATTCTTACAGAGGACCTAGGTTCAATTTCCAGTATTCACATGGTGGCTCACGACCATCTGTAACTTTAGCTCTAGGTAATCCACAGACCTCAACAGGTACCAGGTATGCATATGGTATACATACTCACATACATGCAGACAAAACACTCATACACATAAAGTGAAATAAATAAATCTAAAATAAAAAATTAAATACCATGTGGGGCCAGAAAGGTGGCTCAGTGGGTAGAGGCACTTGTCATCAAGCCTGATGACCTGAGTTCAGTCCTCGGAACTCGTATGAAAGAAGGGGAGAACCAGTTCCTGCCGATTGTCCTCTGAGTTCCATACACTCACCTTGGCATGTGCTCCTCCCTCTTCTCACAAATAAGTAATAATATAACTTTTAAGATTGTCAGAATTGGGCTGGGGAGATGGCTCAGCCATTAAAGGGTACGCTTATAACCAAAAATATAGCAAAGGACCTATAAGTTTTAAAAAAAAAAAAGAGACAAAGGACGTCCAAAAAACACCATTGAGTTCATTTTGTGTTGACCATCTACTGCTGGGCATGGGGCCTGCCCTTAAAAATGGTTTGTATAACCAGTGAGACTCCATTGGAGAAAACTAATTTTTCATTTGCAAGTGGTTATCAATTGGAGACAGCTTCGGGGTGAGGGATGGGGACATGTGTCCACTTCTCCTCTCAGCACTGGGACCCCATCTGGTGCAGATCCGTGCAGGCCTGGTGCATGCTGCCTCAGTCTCTGAGAGTTCGTATGTGCATGGGTCCTGCTGTGTTCAGAAGGCCTTGTTCCCTTGGTGCCCTCCATCCCCTCCGGCTCTTACAGTCTGTCTGCCTCCTCTTCTGCAGAGCTCCCTGAGTCCTGAGGAGAGGGATGTGATAGAGACATCCTGTTTAGGACTGAGAGTTTCAAGGTCTCCTACTCTCTGCACATTGTCTAGATCTGGAGCTCTGTATTTATTCCCTTCTGCTGCAGAAGGAAGCATCTCTGATGATGGCTGAGGCAGGAACTGGTCTATGAGTGTAGCAGAATGTTGTTGAGAGTCATTTTATTACTATATTACTATATTCCTTTAGCAGAGTGGCAGTTGGTTTTCTCCTGGTCCCTGCCCTATTTAGTGTTAGGTACCTGGCTACCCAAGCAGTGTTGGGGATGGATTCCATCTCTCAGAGTGGGCCTTAGATCCAATCAGAGAGTGGGTGGTTACTCCCACAAGCTCTGTACCACTACTGCGCCAGTGTGTCTTGCAGGCGGGTCACCATTGTAGATAGAAGGCTTTGTCACCTGATTGGTGTTTACCTTTCTCCTCTGATAGCATGCAGAGTTCCTTCCAGTATCATGAACACTAGTCCACGGGAGGGAAGGCTCTTTCTCGGTAGGCACCAGCTCAGCATCTCCATGTACAATGAGTTGTATAGATGTTGTCTTCTGCAATCAGTTTGTGGATAACAACCAATAGCCTTGGCAATATCCTGGGTTGTTTTGGTGTTCCCATGGGACTTCTTTGGCAAACAACTCAATTAGATGTACTGGAAGCGTCATTTGGTGGTGAGAGAAGTCTAGCTAAGGCTCTTTTCCTCATTGTTTGGTGGTTCCATTTAGATTGCTTTCACATACAAATATATGTATATATGTATGTATATGGAAGCTTCTTCTGTATTAGACTTCCATACGACCCCTCAAATGGCCCTTAGTTTTAGCTGTCCTTCCCTGTAGTCCCTCTCTTCCCACCTCCCACCTCCCCTACCTGTTTGATCCTCCCATTCCAGTCCCCACCCCATCCATCCATAGCTATCTATTCCATTTTCCCTTCCTAGAGATACATTTCTCCCCTCTAGTCTCTTACTCTGTGCTTAACCTGTGTGGTTATAAGGACTGGAGCTTGCTTATCAATGACCAACAGTTAATATCCATACATAAATGTACCACATTTTCTTTATCTATTCATCCACTGATGGACATCTGGGGTTTTTTTCTGGCTATTATGAACACAGCAGCAATGAACATGGTTAAGCAAGTGTCTCTGTAGAAGGATGTAGAGTCCCTTGTTTATATGCCCAAAATTGGTAGCTGGATCTTGAGGTAGGTCAATTCACATCTTCCTGAGGAACCGCCACACTGATTTCCATAGTGCTTGGACAAGTTTGCACTTTCACCAGCAATGGATGAGTGCCCCCCTTACTACACATCCTCACCACCACGTTATTTGTTTTATTGACCTTAGACATTCTTAGAAGTCTGAAATGAAGTCTCAAAGTAGGTTTGATTTCCATTTCCTTGATGACTAAGGATGTTGAACATTTCCTTTAGTGCTTCTCAGCCATTTGAGTTTCCTCTTTTGAGAATTCTCTGTTTAGATCAGTACCCTATGTTTTAATTGATTTACTTGTTTTCTTGATATCCAGGGTTTTTTTTTTTAGTTCTTTATATATTTTGGATAGTAGCTCTCTGTTGGATGTGAAGTTTGTAAACAATCATTTCCCATTCTGTAGGCTGCCACTTTGCCCAAATGAAGGTGTCCTTTGCCATGCAGAAGCTTTCCAGTTTCCCGAGGTTCTATTTATTAATTGTTGATCTTAGTGACTGTGCTATCAGTGTTCTATTCAGACAGCCCTTTCCTGTGCCAATGAGTTCAAGCTTACTCCCCACTTTTGCCTCTATCAGATTCAGGGTGTCTGGCCTTACGTTGAGGTCTTTGATCCATTTGGAGTTAAGTTTTGTGCAGGGTGGTAAGTATGGATCCATGTACATTCCTCTACATGTAGCCGTCCAACAGCACCATTTGTTGATGATACTGCCTTTTTTTTTTTTTTTTTTGGTTTTTTGAGACAGGGTTTCTCTCTGTAGATTTGGAGCCTGTCCTGGAACTCACTCTGTAGACCAGGCTGGCCTCAAACTCACAGAGATCTACCTGCCTCTGCCTCTCAAGTGCTGGGATGATACTGCCTTTTTTCAGTGTGTGTTTCTGGCTTCTTTATAAGAAAATTAGGTGTCTACAGGTGTGTGGACATATGTCTGGATTTTCAATTCTATTTCATTGATCAATGTGTCTGTTTTTATGCCAATTCCAGGCTGTTTTTATTACTATAACTGTGTAGTACAATTTGAGAGAGCTGTGTGATATCTTCCTAGAAAATTGAAGACTTTGAATATATGCATGATTAAAGAATCAGTATCTTTAACTTCTGTAAGTTTAATCAAGCATTCTTCCTATTTCTGTACTATATGTTAAGTCTATATTTACAGAAACTTCTTTCTTATCTAGGGATTATTTTGCTATATTTTATAAAAATGTTTTTTGTGACAAAATTTTGATTACATTTTCTTTGGTTGGGGAAATTCCAAGATGTCAACTGAATCCTGATACCTAGAATATGGGCCATCTTATATTATTTTCTCCTTACTATATCATTTGGCAGACAAAGAACCTGTGAGTTTTAGAGTACTTTAAATGAATTTCTGTAAGTGTAGAACACATTTTATTAAAGTGGCTCCCTGCCTTCTGATATAAAACACAACATTGAGCTGGATCTGGTGGCAAAGGCCTGAAATCCCAGTATCAGGAGGCTGAGGCAGGAAGACTGCCATAAGTTCGAGGCTAGCCTGTGCTACAGCAGTGAGTATAAGGGTAGCTAGGGCTATATGAAAGCATCCTGTGTCAGAAAAATAAGTAATGAATAAACAAATAAATGAATACAATACTTATGACTAAGAAATAAACTAGAATTCAGAACCACAAAAAGAAAAGGAGCCCTTTTTTCCTCCTATTTTTTTTCAGTGCTAGGGAAGAGTACAGTCTGGTATATAGAAGGCAGTATTCTACCAGCTCAGCTGCACCCCAACTCCAAGGTGACCTCTAAAAGTTAAATAGTTGTTAGTTTTCTATTAGACATATAAATAGGCATTCTTGTACAATTTCTTTTTTTTTTTTTTTTTTTTTTTTGGTTTTTTGAGACAGGGTTTCTCTGTGTAGTTTTGGTGCCTGTCCTGGATCTTGCTCTGTAGACCAGGCTGGCCTCAAACTCAGAGAGATCCGCCTGGCTCTGCCTCCTGAGTGCACCACCGCCGCCTGGCTCTTGTACAATTTCTTTTTTTTAATAAATATTTTTATTTTATAATTAATTTAATTTTACATAAAAGTCACAGATTCCCCTGTCCTCCCTCCTCCCACACCCATCTTCCCTCCCCCCAATTCACCCCCCATTCCCACCTCCTCCAAGGCAAGGTTTCCCCTGGGGAGTCAGCCCAGCCTGGTAGATTCAGTTGAGGTAGGTCCAGTCCCCTCCTCCCTGCACCAAGGTTGAGCAAAGTGTCTCAGCATAGGCCCTAGGTTCCAAAAAGCCAGCTCATGCACCAAGGACAGGTCCTGGTCCCACTGCTTGGGGACCTCCTAAACAGTTCAAGCTCATCAACTGTCTCACTTATCCAGAGGGCTATTGTTTTCTACTTCTTCCTTTCTGTTTGTCCTGGGTACCTTCCATCCATTGTAAAGAAAAAACCTAGTGGCACCAGTGTCAACAGGGGCCACAGAGAGGGGCCACAGAGACAGCAGACATGCATTGTGCTTGTCCTGGGAAACCCCATGTTAAACAAGAAAACAACAGCAACAACAACAACAAAAAACAAACAAACAAAAAACCCACAGATGGTCATGGTGGTAGAGGCAGGCAGATTTTTGTGAGTGAGAGGCCAACCTGGTTTACACATGGAATTCCAGGCCTTTCAGGACTACACAATAAGACCCTGTCTCAAAAAAAGAGATAGATAGATGGATGGATGGATTAGATAGATAGATAGATAGATAGATAGATAGATAGATAGATAGATAGATAGAGATAGATAGATAGATAGATAGATAGATAATGGATAATAGATAGATAGATAGATAGATAGATAGCCATACGTGGCCACCATCTCTTTTTGGCTTATATTCTTTTCTTTCTACATATGGATTTCACTTTAATGCTAATGATATCTGAAGCACTTTTCTGGGCTATAAGATGGAATTAACATGTTATAACCTCCAGCTCCATTTTTATTATTCTTCCTCTTTTTTTCATGTGACCGTGAAGCTGTGTCAGGGACCACCAGACTGTTCAGTAGCTTGGTTCTGTTCCCTTCTGCAGATCCTGGGCTGGTTTGTGCAGATTTCTCTAGGACTGAAGCATATTCACGACAGGAAGATACTGCACAGGGACATAAAGTCTCAGGTAACAGCTCAGACAGATGACCTAAGACACAGTGACTCCTATTCTCTTTTTGAACATGATTTTCCTTCACTTTTAGAACATCTTTCTTAGCAAGAATGGAAAGGTTGCAAAGCTTGGGGACTTTGGAACAGCAAGGACACTGAATAAGTAAGTACTTGTAAAATTCTATCTTTCTATTTAAAATCGACAAAGTGTTCACTTTGAGGCATTGTGAATTAAGATAATAAAAGTTTCATTATCCCCACAATTTTAGGTGACTGAATGAATATGTTGAATCACGGGACTGTCTGTGGTTAAAATTCTGAAGCTGTGGGGCTCCGGAGATGAGTCAGAGCTTAAGAGTGCTTGCTCCTCTTTCAGAGAACCTGAGTTTGGCTCCCAGCACCCACTTCTGGTGTCTCCTGTAACTCCAGCTCCAGGGCATCTGGCATTCCTTTCTGGCCTCTGTGGTCACTCCCACACATGTACATGTATGTGTGCGCACACACAAACAATGAAAGTAAAATCTAGAAAAATTCTCAAGATAAATTGTGACTAATCAAATGGCAGTAGAGATGCTCTAAAGAACAGCTAAACCATATTCCTGAATATATTATACTATAAAAAATACCTCACTTGGTTTTGTGGACTTCTTGGTATCACAAGGAAATATTTTGCTGTGTGACGTGAGCAAAGTGGAATTGTGATTTACAAAAACAGCATGGTGACAGCTATACAAAACATACTGTGTGGGCTGGGGAGATGGCTCAGAGGTTAAGAGCACTGACTGTTCTTCCAGAGGTCCTGAGTTCAATTCCCAGCATCCACATGGTGGCTCACAACCATCTGTAATGAGATCTGGTTCCCTCTTCTGGCGTGGAAATTTACATGGTGGCAGAATGTTGTATACATAGTAAATAAATAAATAAATCTTTTAAAAAAACATACTGTGGAAGCAGATGGGAAGAAAAAGGATCTCAGTTTGACACCAGGTTTTAGGGAAACTCAGACTCCAGGTGACTTAAGTTTTTATTCATTGACTTTTTTTCTTGATGGTGTTGGGGTTTAAAACCAGGGCCTTTCACATGGTAGGCAAGTGCTCTACCAGTGAGCTACACCCCAGCCTAATTCCTTTTTGTATTTTCCAAATTTTAGAATACACAATTGTATCACATTGATAGCTGGAAAAACAGTAATCTTATTATACCTAAGAGATTTTTAATTAAAAATTATGTCCTTATGGAGTTAAGTCATAATATATATGTAATTACTACTACTACTACTGCTATTATTATTATTGGTATTCTTATTACTATTTTGCAGTGCTATGATTTAGGGCAAACACTTATTCACATACCTAGCCATAAGGTATGTTTAAATTAAAAAAAATCTAGACATGTGTATACATTTTAGCATATTTTTAGATTCTTTTATTTGCATTAACATTTTGCTTGCATGTATGTATGTACACCCTAAGCATGTCTCGTGCTTGTGAGAGTCAGAAGAGTGCATTAGATCCCCTGGAACTGGAGTTGGGGATGGTTGTGTGCCACAGTGTGAGTGCTGAGAACTGAACCTGGGTCCTCTGGAAGAACAAGTGCTCTTAATCACCTTTCTAGCCCACATGTACCTTTGTGTGTGTTATAGGGTCTCATGTAGTCTGGGCTAGCTTTTAACTTGTTATGTGGCTGAGGCTGGCCTTGAACTCCTTATCTGCCTGCCTCCACGTTCCCATACTAGAAATATAGATTCATGGACCACCATGCCTGGCTTTCTTGTGTTCTTGTTCTCTCTCTCTCCCTCTCTCTCTCTCTCTCTCTCTCTCTCTCTCTCTCTCTCTCTCTCTCTCTGTCTTTCTCTTTATTTCCATGTAAGTATGGATGTGTGTGTTTATATATGTATGTGTGTATAAACTTGAGGGTTGATTTTTGTTTTGCTTTTTGAGAGAAGGACCTCTCCATGTATCTCTGGCTGTCCTGGAACTCACTATATAGACAGGTCTGGCTTCCAACTTACAGAGATGTGCCTGCCTCTGCCTTCCAAGTGTTGGGATTAAAGAAGTGCATCATCACACATGGTTGGGGGTTGAACTGTAAGGTTAAAAACCTTCTGTCTTTGTTAGTCTGTTGTTCATACGAAATGTCTTGCTTTCTTCCAATATGCGCACAAATACAGTTTTGTTGTTCGTGTTTACAATTTTCCTTCCATAGTCATGTCTTCAGCCTCTCTCACTCTACTAATGAAACTTATTTTGTATTTACTCTAATTTCCTAGTTCCATGGAACTTGCTCAAACGTGTGCTGGGACACCTTACTACCTGTCCCCAGAGATTTGTCAGAACAGACCATACAACAACAAAACGTGAGTTGCTCTGGGTTGGAGAGTGTCAGTCCAACCTGGTGGGTGACACTGAGGGGTAGAAGTCTCATGTCTAATCTGTTTTCTGATGGCACGTGCGCGCTTGCCTTTTCCTCATGTGTGAAAGGAGAATTCCAGTGACTAATATCCTGGAAGCGTTTGGACTTACTTAAGACAAAGCAATTTCTCCTCATTTAAAAATACAAAGAAGCCAGGTGGTGCTGCTGCACACATTTAGTCCCAGCACTTGGGAGGCAGAGGCAGACAGATCTCAGAGTTAGAGTCCAGCCTGGTCTACAGAGCAAGTTCCAGGACGACCAGGGCTACACAGAGAAACTTTGTCTCGAAAAACAACAACAACAACAAAGGCTTGCTTTAATTAATTACTTGCTCTAATTTGGTACTTTTATTTGGTGCTGGAGCCTGAATCAGGCTTGCTTTTGTGCTCTGTCACAGAGTCACAACCTGCAACCAGGCTTTTAAGCCTGGGGCTGGAGCAATGGCTCAGGGGTTAAGAGCACTGGCTGCTCTTTCAGGGGAGCTGGGTTCTGGTCCCAGCACCCATAAGATGGCTCACAACCATATATAACTTCAGTTCCAGGGTATCCAGTGCCTCTTCTGATCTCCTCAGGCACCAGGCACCAGGCACACATGTGGTACATAAATACGCATTCAGACATATCATTCAGACAGAAAACAAAATGAATAAATCTTTTTTTTAAATAAAAACATGAATAGAAAAATTTTAACTTAAATGTGATTTAAAGATCTCCTCCCTTGTCTCTCTCCTTCTCCCTTCCTGCCTCGTGTGTGTGTGTGTGTGTGTGTGTGTGTATTTAGACCAGAGGTCTAAATATCAGGTACCTTTCTCTATTTCTCTCTCCATTACGTTTTGAGACAGTGTCTCTCACTGAACATGGATGGGAATTACCAATTGGCTGGGCTGGCTGGATAGCGAGCTCCAGAGATCTGGCTGTCTCTGTCCGGCGCTGGGGTTATAGACACACAGTAACGTATGAAGCTTTTATACAGGTTCTGGGGGCCCAAACTCAGGTCCTCACGCTGGTGCTTTGGGCACTTTACCAACTAAAATACCTCCCTAGCTATTTGTTGGTTTGTTTACTTATTTATTTGAGACATTTCCTGGCCCCAGGGGATTTGGCCTCAGTTATAACACAGGTAGGTAGTGTTAGATAGAAGGTAGGTGGTTGAAAGCAGAACTTTGCTCTGCCAGGCAAAGAGCCCTGGGTCAACAGCATTATTTTGTGGTCTTTGGTTGTTGTCTGGGACAGAGTATATATCCTGGGCTGGTCTTGAACTTGCCATGCAGCCAAGGAAGACCTTGAACTTCTGATCTTCCTGCCTCTACTGCCTGAGTGCAGGGATCACAGGCATGCCCCAGCAGCAAGCAGGTGGGCACAGCACCAGATGGTTCTCTCTAGTGTCACAGTGCCTCTGCAGGCCATGGGTGTTGGGTCCTAGTGACTGAAGAGGGAGGACCCAGCCCATGGTGGGTGGTGCCATCCCTGGGCTGGTGGTCCTGGATTCTGTAAGAAAGCAGACTGAGCAAGCCATGAGGAGCAAGTCAGTAAGCAGCTCCCCTCCAAGGCCTCTGCATCAGCTCCCGCCTCCAGGTTCCTGCCCTGCTTGAGTTCCTGTCCTGACTTCCTTCAGTGATGGACTATGATGTGGAAGCCAAAGGACCGTTTCCTCCCCGAGTTGGTTTCGGTTATGGTGTCTCATCACAGCGATAGTAACCCTGACTAGGACAGATCTCTTATCTCTACGAGCGTTTCAGCTCTTGTGTTGGCCTGAGTTGAGGTCCCCAGCCCCTGGCGGCAGCTGGCATTGCAGCTCTCAGGCAGGCTTAGGTAGTGAGATTATTCAGTCCTTGATAGCAGTCATTGTCACAGTTCTTACAGGAGCATGGCATCTCTGGGACCTTTGCCCCCAAAGGCTTGATGGCTCTCCAGATCTCGTGCAGCAACCAGAATCTTTGATTTTTATTCTCCTGCTCCTTATACCCTTCTTCAGCCTGAGTTCTCTGCCATCTCTATGTCCACTGCCACACCCCTCAGCCCCTGTGCCCTGGCCACTCTGTTGACCTGTCCAGTTGCCCAGCACTTGGCTGCTTTGTGCTTCTCCAGTTCGGCTGGGCGACCACCGACTGCCCAGTTGTCCCTGCGGCGTCTCCTGTCCCTCCCACTACAGTGTCTCTGCTGCAGCTTTCATCCTGTTACCGGTTCAGCGTGTGCTACGGAAAGTAGGCCAGAACCCAGTTTGTGCTTTCCATATAGTCCTGGACCGGTGACCTCACTTGAGGGTGGCCTACAGGGGGTGGGGGGGGTGTCACACCTAAAAGGAAACTGACTCTTCGCCCAGCAGTGGATCTGGGAGGAATGAGCATGTGTGAATATGATTAAATTCATATAATAATAAATTCATATAATAAATATTATTAACATTAATACAAACTAATAAAAGTGAGGACAAAAGTAAACAGGAAAAGCCTCTTATTGTGATGTTGCGGTACCCAGGAGGCAGCCCAGGAGATGGCTGTCCGCTGACTAGATCAGAATTTGACCAGCCTGCTTACGTAGCTGGAGAAGGCGTGTGTGCACTAAGCACAAGTTGCCTGTCCAGTATCTCTCCAGTGGGATTATTTAGAGTTCATTAGTGCTTTGACATAAAGCAAAACAACTTAGCATAAACTATTTCAATAGCCCAGACCGTGTCTTTAGGAACCTCGGCAAGATTGTTGTGAGGTCTTCTCAGGCCATTTGTGGGGTGTATGAGATGGCTGGTGCCGGAACAAGGGTGGACTCGCTGACTGTTGGACTGAAAATCCTTTTGCTCAAGGAAGCCAGGACTGAGGGCGAGTCTAGTAGCTGCCCCATCCCTCAGTGTTTTTGCTTATTTACCGGAGAGTGCACTTAGACGAGGTACTTCTGAACTTATCACTGACAGCAACAGTGATTCCAGCTGACCTTACCATCTGCATCATGCCTCAGAAAAGTGGTTCCCTCCTGCCTGTATTGTGGCGTGGTCTGCCACTGAGCCACACTTCCGCCCCACTCTACTTTTCTCTACTGGGCCCTTGGTAGGGCTCGTTGACAGCCTCCTTGACATCTCAGACTTTCTCTTGCCCTTTGGATTTAATTATCCTTTTTATTCTTGGAAATGACTCAAACCAAGCATATACTTATAGTTACTAACAGAGATTTGGGGGGTGGATGGGTGGGAGAGTGCTTGCCTTATGCTCAAAGCCCTGGGTTTAATCCTTAATACCACACTAAATATTTTTTTAAATAAGTGTGGAAAGAGCAAAATTCAATCCTATATTGCAAGCATGTTTTTCAAATGTTCATTGAGACTATGCTGTCACGTACTGTAACTTTTTCTCTGTCAAGAGCTTTGAGTAGAATTTATCTTCCTCAACCAACCATTTTCCTGTAGCTAGAGTTTTCCTGCCTGGCCCACAGTCAGGACAAATCTCTATCACCTGCCAGTCCCACAGCCTCAGACCCGACCAAGTAAACACAGAGACTTATATTGCTTACAAACTGTATGGCCATGGCAGGCTTCTTGCTAACTGTTCTTACAGCTTTAATTAATCCATTTCCATTAATCTATACCTTGCCACATGGCTCGTGGCTTACCGGCATCTTCACATGCTGTTTCTCATCGTGGAGGTTGGCAGTGTCTCTCTGAGTCAGCCTTCCACTTCCTAGCTTTATTCTCCTCCTTGTCCCGCCTACACTTCCTGCCTAGCCAATGGCCAATCAGTGTTTTATTTATTGAATAATTAGCAACACATTTGCCATACAGAACATCCCACAGCATTTTCCAGCTTTTCAATCAAAACCAGTGCGTTCTGCAGTCTTGCCTTGCTCCTTTAATGTGTCCCCAATTGTACACACATTGTCTTTGGGTACATGGAGTAAATATTCACCTATCATATTGTAGTAACGTGTGCTTACCTGTTGTCTGCCAGGATTCTGAAGAACTTCAAATGATTCTTATTTTAATTTTTATCTTAGAATTGATAATATATCTGAAGGCACTTATGAAAACATACCATCCTAGTAACATGAAGCTATCCCAACACAAAACAATGTAAGAGGCAAAAACATCTACCAATAATTGTTGCCGTTTTCTGGCCATGTAAACCCTTCTCTTCTCCAGGGATATTTGGTCTCTCGGATGTGTCTTATATGAGCTCTGCACACTCAAGCATCCTGTAAGTATGTTGATCATCATGTGAATCTTGAATTACTGAATGCATGTATTGGAAATTAACTTCTGAGAGAAAAAGACTAATGTTTGGTTTTATTATATTGTTTAAAAAGTACATGGATAGCCAGGCATGGTAGCATGTGCCTGTGGTCCTGTCAACTCAGGGATTCAAGATGAGCATGAGCAACAGAGAGAGAACTCATCTTTAAAAAGCCAAAGCCAACAACAAAATAAACCCAGGAGGTGGAGGCAGGAGGACTGAGAGGCCAGCCTGGTCTACATAGCTACCTTGTCTCCATGCTTTATTGGAAGTTGGACACACAGGCACCATTGCCTGGCATGCACAAAACTTCCAAGGCTCCCAGAAGCAAACCATATGTTCAAAACAAACCATATTATTTGCATAAATGTCTTGGATAAAGAGAGCCACTCTTAACATTTAGGCAGGAGTGGAATTTCTCTACAAATCTCGGGTCCCAGAGACTTCAGACCAAGGCCAATACTGTAGGCAGGACTTCCCAAGGACAACTCGCTTGCCAACTCTTGTCTACACAGCTGTCTTCATTATTACTGTTGTTGTTAATGTGAAAGTTCTCACAGTTGGTATCTAAACAAAACCTGCACTCCATTGCCCCACCATCATGTTCAACATTATTATGTATAAATAAATACTTCTTTCATACAACGGAAGACTTCATTGTGGATGAGTTTATGAGTAAATATTTATGTTATAGTATTTCAAAAAGCAAAAGTAAAATGTCCTGTCAGCATGACTACCTTTATAAAATAAACATTCTTGAAAAGATTATACAGAATTATACCTCTGAGTTGCGAAATTATACATATTTTCCTATTTATAACTTCCTATTCCTCTCAGTTTTTAAGCGTAAGTAAATGGTATTTTGGTAACAAAAAAATTAAAAATAAAGGAAACTTTTTAAGCTAGTATTAAAATTAGGGAGTAGGGGTGTAGTTCATAGGTAGATCACGTATCCATTCAATAAGTAGCACCAAAAACAAAAGCAAAATGAAAGTACTAAAAGTTTAAATCTTGTTTTAAGTAGCACAGCATCTCTTGGAATAACTGCCTAAGTTTCTACTATGACAGATAGGTGATGACAAGATGAGGCAGAGCACAGTGCTTCCGACAGGAGCTTAGAAATATTCATAGGCTGGGGATGCAGCTCAAGGGTAGAGCAAGTGCCTGGCATGCTCAAGGCCCTCTGCCAATGCCACAAACAATAATAGACAGACAGACACACAGACAGACAAACAGATAGACAGAAGGTAGGTAGATAGGTAGATAGAAGATATGTAGGTAGGTAGATAATAGATAGATAGATAAATAGATAGATAGACAGATAATAGACAGCTTTTGTTTTTTTGTTGGTTTGTTTTGGCTTTCCAAGACAAGGTTTCTCTATATAACAGTCCTGACTGGCCTTGAACTCAGAGATCCGCCTGTCTCTGCCTCCCAAGTGCTGGGGTTAAAGGTATGTGCCACCACCTGGCCAGCTTTTGTTTCTTGGTGTATTTCTTACTTTAATTACCAGTACTCAGCTTGTCTCTAATGTGGTATAATTATCCTTGTCCTTTCAGTTTGAGAGTAACAACTTACACCATCTGGTTCTGAAGATTTGTCAAGCACGTGTTGCTCCTATATCATCCCACTTTTCTCTTGACCTACAGTCCTTGATACCTCAGCTCTTTAAAGTGTCTCCTCAGGATCGACCATCTATTAATTCTCTTTTGAGAAGGCCTTTTTTAGAAACTCTTATTGCCCGATACATGTATCCTGAGGTAGGTTTGGGGGTGACTCTAGATTTTGGTGGAGATTTTGGATGCTAAGTCATTGACACATATATTTGATTTCAGGTCCATTCAAGAAGAATTCAGTCCCATGCTCATGTGCAGAATGCCGCTATCCATTTTACAACTCACTGGGGAGGTAGTCCATGGTAAGGATCATGTGACCATGTAACCAAAGAGCATCTGTGGTAGCTGGGAGTGTAGCTTGTTGGAACACTACTTATCTAGCTTGCACAAGACCCCAAGTTCTATCCCAGCATCAGAAAAATGAAATAATACACCCCAAATTCAATTCTTAGCAGGGCATCATTGTAGCTCAAGTTTTCCTGCCTGGCCCACAGTCAGGGCAAATCTCTCTCACCTGCCAGTCCCACAGCCTCTCAGACCCGACCAAGTAAACACAGAGACTTATGTTGCTTTCAAACTGTATGGCCGTGGCAGGCTTCTTGCTAACTGTTCTTATAGCTTAAATTAATCCATTTCCTTTAATCTATACCTTGCCACATGGCTCGTGGCTTACCGGCATCTTCACAAGCTGTTTCTCATTGTGGCGGCTGGCAGTGTCTCTCTGACTCAGCCTTCCACTTCCCAGCTTTATTCTCCTCCTTGCCCCGCCTACACTTCCTGCCTAGCCAACGGCCAATCAGTGTTTTATTGATTAATTAGCAACACATTTGCCATACATCCCACAGCACTTCCCCCCCCCCTTTTTTTTTTTTTTTCAAAAAGGAAGGTTTTAACCTTAACAAAGTAAAATTACATATAATTTGGGAATTTGGGCGTAGCTTCTCTTACTACTTCCTGCTGGAAGGGGGCGCTGTATCTTATGGGGAAACAAAGAAAATTTTAGAATTATGGAATAGTCCATGAGGCTGTATCGTCTGAGCCAGATGCCTTGAAACCATTCTGGATGTTGGATCATCTGGGCCATGGTGTCATTGGAGACCTTCAGGGGGTCTTGGCTGGTCAAACCTGATGTATCTTAATCTTGAACAAATCCATAGCCTCTGGCTTTCTGTGGGAACAAAAGCAGAGTCTCCTTTCCAAAGCAACATATCCTTATATCCAAATTTTAAAGTCAAGGTATCTCTAAAATATACATTTTGCCATAACTCAACAGCTTTTACAATCAAATGTTTTTCTGCAGTTAAAAATCCCAAAGCAACACAATCCAGATTCTCTGTGTAATAGTCATCTTCACATGGCTTATTTTTTATATTAATTTTACTGTCTCTTTAAAGACTTTATTTTTTAAAACTATGTATTTTTTTCTATAACTGTATATATCACCTTTTTTGTCTTTTTCAAGCCTACGTATCTTTTACACACATTGTAAACTATTACATCTGAATCTGTCTTATTGTGAATCTATTGCTTTAAGCTGCAGCAGCTGTGGCTGCTGGCTCCACCCACTTCAGCTTCCCCACATGGCCATGGTACTTTACCATCAGCTCTGGGAGCAATCGTGGGTCTATGTTTTTATCCAAGCAGCGTGTAGCCCAAAAACCTCTTTTTTTATTTTGTACTAGCAAAGGCTAAATCCACCACACAGCTTAATGTGCCACTTGCAGAGGCCTGATTCCCGCCATACTGCAGGTTGAGCACGCAAGCTAGGAACCCACAAGTAGCTCAAACTGGCAGCTGCCGCTCATTTGAGAGAGACAATTAGGAACTGTTTTTAGCTCCGTTTTAGAATCTTTTTTTTCTCAGTTTTTAGGTGGAAACTCTTGCCACCACGTTGGACGCCATTTGTAGCTCAAGTTTTCCTGCCTGGCCCACAGTCAGGGCAAATCTCTCTCACCTGCCAGTCCCACAGCCTCTCAGACCCGACCAAGTAAACACAGAGACTTATGTTGCTTTCAAACTGTATGGCCGTGGCAGGCTTCTTTTTAACTGTTCTTACAGCTTAAATTAATCCATTTCCTTTAATCTATACCTTGCCACATGGCTCGTGGCTTACCGGCATCTTCACAAGCTGTTTCTCATCGTGGCGGCTGGCAGTGTCTCTCTGACTCAGCCTTCCACTTCCCAGCTTTATTCTCCTCCTTGCCCCGCCTACACTTCCTGCCTAGCCAACGGCCAATCAGTGTTTTATTGATTAATTAGCAACACATTTGCCATACATCCCACAGCACATCATCACACCTGTGGTCCCAGTACTTGGGAAACTGAGGCAAAAAGATCACAAGTGCTAGACCTACCTAAGCTATATCTGACTCTGAAAAAGAAAAGCCCAAAGTTATCTTGTCCTACCCTGTCCAAAAAAAGTCCAAAGCCCAATTCCTTGGGGTTAGTGGTGTTGCTCAGTAGTGTAGCACTTGACAAGCATGGATGATACCTTGGTTCAATCTTTAGCATTGAAACAGAAAGAGGAGTATCTATATCCTTATTTGATTCATAAGTGTGACTGGGTTCCACACCACTGTGAAATGTGATGGTCTGAAGCTTTGTTGCAATTCCAGCACACTAACTGTGTGATGTTAAAAAAGAGCATTTATTATGTGTGTATCATACAATGGGTTTTGACATATTGCTACTATTCATGGGAGAAATTCCAATAACTATGAAGAATATGGGTAGTTAGAAAATATAAGTGTATCAACAGGCTAGAAATCATCTAGTCACATGGGTAGAAGTGGGTGTCCCCAAGAAGTTATGTATCTATCTGTGAAGTGACCTGGAAACTCAGCTCCTTTCTTCTGATTAGTCAGGAAACCTTCACAAAACAGGACATGCTAGTAGAGATGCTTGAAGTGGCTAAATCAAAGCTTACTTTTTATTGACCTGAAGTGATGGAGGTCAGGAGGAAGAAAGAGTAGAATATTCATAGATAGATCATAAGTTATTGTACACTCATGAGCTGATGTCTATTCTGTAACAGAAAAAGTGGATTGCCCATTAAGACTTACCTTACAAAGTCCATTGGAGCTGAAGCTTGGATCTTAGACATAACAAAAAAAAAAATAGTGTGAGAACCTAGATGTAACTCAGAGAATGCAGGTGGTGTTTTATGGGGGTAATAAGTAAGGAGAACAAATCAATAAGGGTGTCAAGAATCCGCTGAAGGTCTGGGGTGCTCAGTGTGTATATGGGGGTGAATATTATGGAAGAGAAAGTACAAGCAGCATGATCTGGCTGTAGCCACATGCTGGACTCCCAGAGAGTGGAAACTCTCTCAAAGGAGTCTATGACAGGGAAATGCACACAAGAAACTGAAAATGAAGCAGGTCATAAAGAGAAACGATAAGCTTCTTTGTTGTGTTTATTTTGACATTGTAACCATCTAGATTGAGAATGCTTAAGGAGGTGGAAAAAGCCCATTGTCTACATTTGTAATATAAGGGAAAAAGACTAAATTTTAATGAAGGCCAAGGCAAACATATTAGAAAACATGCTTACTTTTCAAACAGCAGGGAGTCAGGAAGAGCGTTTCTATGGCTCTTATAAACACCATGTCCAAAAGCAACTTGGGGAGGAAAGAGTTTATTTGGCTTCCATGTCCCTGTCACAGTCCGTCACTGAGAGCAGTCAGGGCAGGACCCTGCAGGCAGGAGCTGAAGCAAAGAACATGGAGGGGTGCTGCTTACTGGCTTGCTCCCCATGGCTTGCTCAGCCTGCTTTCTGACACATTCCAGGACCATCTGTCCAGGAATGGCCCACATCAATCATCAGTCAAGAAAATGCCCCAACAGGCGTTCCCACAGGCCATTCTGATGGAGGCATTTTTCTCAACCAAGGTTCCCTTTTTCCAGATGACCCAGTTTGTGTCAAGTTGATAAAAAGCTAAGCAGCATATAGGTGTGACCTGCTCCTGTAACTATGTTTAACTACTTTGTCATTATTATGAGTAATTGTTTCAGTACAAGTTACCATTAATTCCTCCTTCCTACCAAAGTAGTTGTTGAGGGCTGGAGCTCAGTTGGTAGAGTGCTTGTCTAATGAGATCAAGCTGGGTTTAGTTCCCAGCTCGGAAGAAAACAGATGCCTATCATCCCACACTCAGCAGGGAGAGGCAGAATCAGGAGTTCAGGACCATCTTTGGCTACATAGAGAGTTTGAAGCTAACCTAGAATACATGATACTCTTTCTAAAAAAAATATAAAGTAAATAAAATTAAAGTGTAGTTATTGCTAGAAATATGTAATACTAGAAACAGTTTTTTTTTCTATTCAAAGAAAATACGTTGTGATACTTCATTATTACTTCTCTTGGTGTAAAGTATCAAACTCAACTGACTTTCTTGAGACAGCTTCAGTTGTTGAACTTCTGTATATATTAATGGTCTGGAAAATTTTTAAAAACTTAAATTGTTTAATTATGGTCTTAAATGATTCTAATCCAGGGCTTTGAGCATCCTAGAAAAAGATAACTATAGCTAGTCATGGTGGTGCAGCCCTGTAATCCCTTCCCCTGGGAGACTGAGGCAAGAAGATTGTGAATTTGAGGTCCATCTGGGCTACCCAGAGACCCTTACACAATGGAGGGAGAGAAAGGGCGGGGGTGGGGGAGGACGCAGGCGTAAGCCTGACAGTTTTTTGACCAGACCTAAGCAGTACTGTGCTGGCAATCACTTTAAATGTTCCCACAGCAGTGTAGCATCATCTCTTCATTCATTAAGAGGGAAAAGAGGAGGACCATGCCCAGCTCTCTGGAGCTTCTGTGTGTGCCTGGAGCAGACAGGCAGCCATGTAATGGGGAGCAATGAGTTGTGGATTAGTCATCCCACAAAGCTGGATAGAAGCCAGGTCTGGCTTTGTTTCCCTCCCCTCTCCATATCTGAGGTCAGAAAGACCAAATCCTGCCCTAAAGAAAGGAAACTCATTAGATTAGAGAGTCTTTCTGTCTAACCTTTTCAGCATCCCTAACTGAGGCTTCCCACTTCATTTTAAAATTAATCCTATCTAGTGTGTGTGCATGAGTGTGCATGGAGGTCAGAAGACAGTTTGCAAGGGTTGGTGTTCTCTCCACCACGTGGGTCCCTGGCATTGAACTCAGGTTGTCAGGCTTGGTGGCAAGCACTCCTACCCACAGAGTCTGTTCACAAAGAGCCCTCTCTGCTTTTGGAGATTTCTAGGCAATCTTTGCCATTTTTTGGTTTGCAATTGCAAAACTCAAATATTCACCTATTTCTTCTTCTTTTTTGTTTTTGTTTGTGTGTGTGTGTGTGTGTGTGTGTTTTCAAGACAGGGTTTCTCTGTGTAGACCTGGCTGTCCTGGAACTCACTCTGTAGACCAGGCTGGCATCAAACTCACAGAGATTCTCCTGCTTCTGCCTCCTGAGTGCTGGGATTAAAGGCGTGCGCCACCATCACCCAGCTTCTAATCTTTATCTTTATCACCAGGTGTTTGCTCCAGGTCTCCTCATATACTCATTTTTCTTTCCTTTTAAAAGCATTTTATTTATTTTTTCTCTTCATTCCAAAGCTTTTCTTTCCTGATGTTGCATTCTGTAACTTTGAACTTCAGACTACAGATGAATTATGAGTTCTATCACTGAGGAGAAAATCCACCCATCAAATTGGTGCCTGAGATGATTAGTGAGAATGTCTACTCAGGGGCTGGAGTACTGGAGCTGAGCATCAGAGCATGTGCCAATCCCCAGCACCACAAAAGATGGAAGGAAGGAAGGAAGGGAGGGAAGGAAGGAGGGAGGGAGGGAGGAAGGAAGGGAGAAAGAGAGAGAGAGAGAAAAAGAAAGAAAGAAAGAAAGAAAGAAAGAAAGAAAGAAAGAAAGAAAGAAAGAAAGAAAGAAAGAGACATATACATACAGAGACAGACAGACAGACAGACAGACAGACAAAGAGGAGATTATGTTGAAGGGGCACATTCTTATTTTCTCAGGTCTGCTGCGTATCTTCAGAGGAGATTTGAAGCTCAGCAATATAAGTTAAAAGTGGAAAGACAATTGGTGAGTAAGACTCCAACTGGGGGAGTGCTCAGAAGTGTCCTCACAGTTTATCCTCAGACATCGATGGGTCCAAATTCATTCTGCTATAAAACCAAGGCCACCCACCATTTACTTTTACTTTTAATTTATAGACAGAATCTCACTATATAGCCCAGGACTGGCCTGGAACTCTTTATAGCAAGCTGACTTCACGATCTTGTTAATCCTCCTGCCTCAGCCTCCTGGGTGTGGAGTACAGGCATGGACTACTATCACTCTTCTTTTGAATTGTTCATCAGTTCAAGTTCTTATTCTCACTATCACAGCCCGGGGCTGCTAAACCTCAGAAGAGCTGCAACTGACCAGCTCAGCAAATGGACCCAAGCCACAGCACAAAAGTAACTTAGCAACATCACCAATGGTTCAATTTTAAGATGCTGTTTAAAGCATTTAATATTTCACTTAAGAAAACTCGGCTACTCACCAAGCACTCTCCCATGCAGATTGCTTGGTGATATACTTCTTGTCTCCAGTAAGTAGTCCAGATTAAGCCAGAATGTGTAAGGGTGCCTTATGAACTATTTCCTTTCATAAACAGGGTCTTCGTCCACCTTCTGCTGAGCCACATCCCAAAGGGAGAGAAAAGCTACAAAGCCACAGGGAGGAGACTCAACTCCAGGAGCTTCGATACAGGAAGAACAGAGTGAAGGACCAGGTTTAACATTCCCAGTTCTGTCCACCATTGTGTGTGTGTCATGGTCCTTCACCCTGCAGCCTTTCTTGACATATGTCAGCATCCCTGAGGACACAGAGAGCTGAGTTTATAAAGCGTTTGATAAAGAGATTTTTATTAGATCTTTTAGGACTATTGTAGTGAAATACAACAAAACAGGTAGCTTAAAACAGCGGTAACATTGTCTTGTGCTTTTGGAGGCCGAAGGCCAGAACCAGTGTGGGCAGTCATGTGTTCGATCCTAGAAGCTTGTACATAGTAGGGTTGCTGGCTTCTGGAGGAGGCATATCATCTTGGTTTTGTGTGTGTGTGTGTGTGCTGGGATCTGTGCATCTGAAGTGATGATGATGTTTAAAGTACTTCTTGGTGTAGATTTCTGGTCCAGTCTTTATCGGGTAAATGTTCAGTTCTTTGGTTACTGTTGGCTGATATGAGTCCTAGCCAGGTGTGGAGGCTTTGGGGTCCCTGGTAGAGAGCTGTTCTGCAGTTCAGCATGGAGTCACAGAGGAATGGAGATGGCCCAGGAGGAAAAGTTGAGAGAGGCTGTGGGGAAGAACAAGGGGGACCCTGGGTTTGCACCAAGAGGACGAGTGTGAAGAGGATGTTGGTGCTCTGGGAGGAAGGGTTCCTGTGGGCAGGCTGCTGCAGGACTAATGGTAAGTCTGGAGAGACTTTAATGGAGGATAGGAAGGGAGGTGAAGGTCCCCTACCTGAGTCCCAGCCTAGTCTGCAGCTTTGGGTTCCTGGTGGAGAGAGGTTCTGTGGGTAGGCAGAGTCACAAAGGACTGGAGATGGCAGAAGGAAGGGCTGAAAGGTGTTTCTAAGAAGGACTAGAGGGACCCTGGGTCCACACCAAGCAGCCAAGTTCCTAGTGGTTGGGATTGGGCTGTGCTCACTTTTTCAAAAGGCATTTATTTACTCATATTGATTGAGGGGCACACTCTACCCCAGCATGACTTCATTTTAACTAATTACATCTGTAAAGACCCTATTTCCAAATAAGGTCACAATCTGAGGTACTGGATGATAAGACTTGGGTGTATGTGGTGGTGACAATGATGATGATGATGATGATGATGATGATGACGATGATGATGGTGGTGGTGGTGGTAGTGGTGATGGTGATGAGTGAAGTCTCTTACCCAGGCTAGTCTTGAACTCTTGAACTCAAGTGGTCCTCCCATCTCACCCTTCCATATAGTTAGGACTAAAGGTGTGCACCCCAGCCTCCATGCATCTTTTGAGGGGCAACATGTTCAATGAGCACAAAAATGGAATGTGCAGAGAGGCTGCACATGATTTGGAATTGTAATAAACAAAGATCTCTGCCCCATACTTGTGTGTCCCTCCCAGGCTCTGAAGTACCACAGCCAAAGTGAGCATATCATTACATGTAGAAGTGTCTGGTTTTGTGATGACTATTTATACTATGTGCTTCAAAAACTGTAGGCTATGTAGAGATTATTTTCAAGTTTTAAATTGGTTTTGTTTTTCAGGAATATTGGAGACAGCTAGAGGAAATCCGCCAACAGTACCACAGCGACATGAAGGAGATTAAAAAGAGGATGGGGAGAGAGCTGAAGGTGAAGCCACTCTACCAGAGTGAACATTGTTCTATCAATTTAACAGTGACAAAATGACCAGATAGTAAAAGCCATTTAATATCTAAAGCTAGGCTGGCAGCTTTGGGTTCCTGGTGGAGAGAGGCTCTGTGGGTAGGCAGAGTCACAAAGGACTGGGAAGGCTGAAAGGTGTTTCCAAACACCAAGTGGCCGATTCCCTAGTGGATGGGAGTGGGCTGTGTATACACACACACACACATGCATGCACACACACAAACACATATATGCACACACACATGCATGTATGTGCACATGTGTACATACACATGTACATTCACACATGTACATGCACATATACACACATGAACACACATGGACACATACATATGGACACACACACAGACATAAACACACACACACACATGCACACGCACACACACGGATACACACACACACACATGGATACACACTCACACATACATACACACACACACACACACACACACACACACACACACAGAAACATGGACACATGAGGAGAACACAATCTCCTCATAGGAAATGAGAAAGAGGTGATCCTCCAGGTTTCTTTCTTTGTAGGAAAGCTGTCAGACCTAACAGAAGATTAGCATTATGGTTTACTAGAGGCCACACAGGATGATGATGGGATATGAGGATCTTAATTAGGAATCACTGTTCTTAAAAATACATACTGTCTTCCTCGTGATCAGAAAGCCAGTGTTTACTGAGCAGCTGCTTTAGGACAGAACTGGATTAGATGAAGAAAGTCCAAGATGAGTATAGGCTCATGCCCGTCAGGAGAGTGAAAATGGCCGGAGGTTATTAAAGTCAACTGTGAGCAGGGACTCCAAGTCTGTGTGGTCATGGGCAGTGCCACTTTTCCCTTTGGGGGATATTATATTAGTAATAATATATAATGATTGTTAAGTTATCATAGGATATAATGGCCTCTGGAGGAGGCCTATTGTCTTGGTTGGTCATGTGCGGGTGCTTGTGTTGGGATCTAGACATCTGGAGTTCATGATATTTGAGGTTAATGATAAACCACATATAACATGGTGGTCTCACAAGACTATATTGTCTGATGTCCATGCCACGTTAGTTTGTATAAATATGTGCTATGATGCTCACATTTCTCAGGACATACTTCTTTGTTTACGAGACTGTGTACTGATCACAGTTGACATCACTCTTGAAAAGCCCACAGTGGTAAAAATGGAAACTCATCCTTCCATCTCTCAGGTGTCTAGAATTGTAGCAGATGGCTGTCTCCCCAGGAGGTGACTAAGGTAGCCTGTATTTAACCTGCTGTGTGAAAACCACACAGGTATTCCAACACTGTGAATCCCCTCAGCATCCTGCATTGCTCCTTCTCTGAGGCCTGTTGGGCTCTGCGGAGGCCACCTAGCACCTCCTTGAATAGATCTGCCATGCTGCTGCAGCAGACATGCCGCCTCCAGCCTCCCTCCACCACTGAGCGTTTGTGCAAAAATTAGTATAAGTGAGCACGAGCCGAGCTTTTCCAGTGCACCTTATGTATGTCCTATCACAGAAAATTCAGTTACTCATCCAAAGTCACTTAGCAGTTACAAGGCAAGCTAAGAGTACGTCTCTGACATGTCTGCTTCCTAGCAGATGCAGTTCTATTCAAAGTATGCATGTGAAATGATAATGGAATAAGACTGCCGTAGTCAAGCCTCAAAGATGCATAGCAGCAAGGATGAGAAGGCTAACTAGGAGGAAAGCTTCTGTGGAAGAGTTGATGGATAGCGTGGGGGGAGACTGGACTGAGAAGAGGGGTGGACTTTACATGGTCTGATCTCAGTGGCCTGTGCTGGATGTAAGGGGTGCGTCTCTCCAGGGCAGAGCTTCGTCCATGCCGGGGAGCCTTGTGCTGCCATCAGCCTTATGTACCTCAGGTCTGCATCGGGAAGTCTGAATCCAGAAAAGCTGAGCAGCAGGCATGCCTCCCTCCTTTTCTTTTTCCTGCCTTTCTTTATTTTGGGTGCTGGGGATCACACTCAGGCTGTGCATGCTGCCAGGGCCAGCCAGCAGGCGTTTCTAGAGTGTGTGAAAGAAGCATCTGGTGAATTTGGTCAATCCCAAGGTAAAGGAGGAAGAAAGAGGGCTTGGAGGGGTCTGTGGCTAGCTCTTCATCCTCTCTGAGAGGGACAGACGGTAAGTAGCCTACAGAGCCAAGCTCACTGACTGTGTGTAATCTGCATTAAAGGAGAATGCAGACCTCAGTCATAAAACCTATTTGGTGAAGAGGAGTCACCTGCCCTCCCGCCCTGATGCAGCTGAAGAAGAAGCCTTGGCACAGGTAGAGATGCTATTGCCAGGGGGGTGTGAGCTTCCCTGCGAGGGTGCTCCTGTCCCACGGGTCAGGGAGAGGTCTGACCTCTTGCTGTGCCACTCAGTCCGGTGGGGACCTTACAAAAACTCAGATGCTCTCTTGTCCATTCTCCTTTTCCGTTTCTCCTGGCCTCCACCCCCTCATCACCCTTAGGCAGCTGCTCATGAGTTTTCTGTCACAGTGGACTAGTTTACATCTTCTGGACAAGAGCATGACATAGAAATGCCATCATCCCTTAGTGTCCCCTTTCATCCGGCTTCTGTCATGCGACAGGAAGCATTACTAGTGTTAAGTTCATCTATGTTGTTCATTTACTTATCATCCCCTGTCACACCGCCACTCTAGGAACTTCACCCTGCTCTTCCCACTGCATGGGACATGTTTTCCTTGGACCTTCATATGTTAAAGCCCAGTGCCCAGGCCTGAAATCAAGTGCCAAGTGGGTTTTCATGCTTTACTCTCTCCTCCTGCTCATTTTCCACCCTATTGCCCTGTTTTCTTTTCATTTTTGCTTTGTTTGAGATAGAAGTTCATGTAACTAAAGATGGCCTTCAACTCTTGACCCCGCTGCCTCTGCCTCAGAACACTTGGATCACAGGCACATGCCACCACCACCAGGACCTAATTTAATTGATTATTGTTGTTGTATGTGTACATGTGTGTGATATATGTATGTGGATTAGTATAGGTGTGCATGAACTACAGGACATATGTAGAGCTCAGAGGATGAATTTTGGGAGTTGATTCTTTTCTTCTACCACGGATCCCAGGTCACCAAGCTTGGGTAACAAGTGCTTTTACCCGCTGAGCCTTCTTGCCAATTCCCCCATTTTATGTATCTGAGACTTGCTTGAAATCATGTCATTAATTTGCAGACTCACGTGTTACCTAGCCTGCTCTAGGACAGTGCACATTTTCTATCAGCAGAGTCCTTTTTAGCCATGTTTGCTGTGTTCTTCATTGTGTAGGGGTATGGACCACAGAGGGAAGGGAGAGCTGAAAAAGAATTTGTAGAATTCTACCTCTCCAACCAGCCAGATCCTTGCAACCTTCTCCAGGGTCTAGCCTGACCCTTCCCCTCCACAACCCTCTGTGAACCCACCAGATCTAGCCCAGGTCCCACATCCAGTGCCACAGTCTAGTCTGGCCACCTCTGCCTGAAGAGCATCTAACCTCTGGGCTTCTACCAGGACCCACCCTTACACACACACACACACACACACACACACACACACACACACCCCTTGTTGTCAAAGTTACATTCTATGGCTGAGGTGTGGCTCAGTGGTAAAGTACTCACCTAACATGTACAAAGCCCTAATTTGATCCCCAATACTGCATAAGAAAATCATCTTCTTGAATTGGATTGGGTTAATTTGCATTGGAGTAAAGAGAATTTTGTCACATTATAGAATTGTTGCCCATTAAAATGCCAGTGTTAAGAACATGACTATTTTAATTGGATGAATACTGTACCTAAGTTTTTAGTGAATTATGATTAACTTTTCTTGGCAAATAAAATGTTTTTATTCTAAAATGAAGCATCAGATTCAATGTAGAAATCAGGTTATAGAAATATATAGTAATGTGAATTTAGATACTATGAATGTATAATTGATATGAAGTGACAGAATTATGTTTTTCTCTAAGTTTTCAGATATTGAAAGAGGCTTGAGTAAAGTATAGGATAACCAACATACAATGCACAGCCCCAGGGAGGCTAGGTAACAAAGAGGGCCCAAAGAGGGATGCATGGATTTACCTGGGATTGGGAAATAGAAGAGATCTGCTGGGTAAACTGGGGGTAGGGGTGAAGGGATGGGAACTTGAGGGAGCGGGTTGGGCGGACTGGGCATGGGAGGTGGGTTAGGGGCAGGACAGAGTGGGAGAGCAATGAAAGAGACGTCTTGATGGGGGTGCTATTTCGGGGTTAGGGAGAAATCTGGTGCCAGGGAAACTCCCAGAAATCCACAAGGATGACCCCAGCTAAGACTAGTAATAGTGGAGAGGGTGCCTGAACTGGCCATCCACTGTAATCAGATTGGTGACTACCCTAATTGTTATCAGAGAGACTTCATCCAGTAACTGATGGAAGCAGATGCAGAGATCCATAGTCAAGCACTGGGCCTAGCTCCAGGAGTCCTCCTGAAGAGAGGGAAGAAGGATTATATGAGCCGGGGCGGGGGGGGGGGGCGCGGGGGGGAGGGTCAAGGTCGTGATGGGGGAACCCAGAGACAGCTGACCTGAGCTCATGGGAGCTCATGCACTCTGGACCAACAGTTAAGGAGCCTGCATGGGACCAATCTAGGCCCTCTGCATGTGTGTGACAGTTGTGTAGCTTGGTCTGTTTGTAAGGCTCCTAGCAGTGAGATCAGGACCTGTCCCTGGCACTCAAGCTGGTTTTTGGGAACCTATCCCCCATGCTGGATTACCTTGCCCAGCCTTGATGCAGGAGGAGGAGTGGATGGGGAGGAGGGTAGATAGGAGTTGGGGGGGGGGGATGGGAGGAGAGGAAAGGGGGAAACTATGGTCGGTATGTAAAATAAATGAAAAAAAGTTAATTAAAAAATTAATTAAAAAAAGAAAAAAGAAAAGAGAGAGAGATTTGAAATAAATTAGGCTTCAGAACATAAAAGGTAGTAAAATTCCAAAGCAGATACATAAACTGAGACCCAAACATTCTTGTCTTTCGCTTGCATGTCAGAAAGATGATTGGGGCTCATGCCTACAGTCTAGGTTGGCTCGGTGATTCCCAGTATCTTATGGACTAGCCCTACTGTGTGGTGCTGCACTAGTGATCTTAAGTGTGTGTACTGTCAACACAAACTGACCCCAGGGGTTGTAATTGGAAGGCTCTATCGAACTGCTAAACTAACAATTTTTTCTTGTTTATTCTAGAGAGGAGTAATGTTTGAAATTAGCCTAGATAAGTGTATTTCTGAGGAAGACGCTGTCCAAGAGAATGAGGTATGTCATTATGTACATTGCCATGGTCAGCTATGACAAAGTGAGTCTGTCTTCAGGTTCGTAAAATTGTTGCACAGGCTGTAATGAGAATTTCCTAAATACACTTAGAAACAAGGTATCTGATGCTTTTTATCCTCTCATTAAAAAAAGATGAGACTGTTTCCTTGGATGGATTATTCCATTTTAATTTGTGTTTCTTTTAAAAATGAGTTATTTTCCTGATCATATTTTTATTATTGCCAATAAAAAAGCATGGTATATATCCAACAGTTAATATCTGACTTAAAAATCACTGAGCAAGTAACCTGAAAGTGTCATTTATTTTAGGTCTTAATTAGTTCTCACAACTTGGCAGCTGCCTGTGGGGAGATCCTAGTTGTGCGTCTGGGCTCCCCTTGCTGTGGCAATAAGTGCACATGTACAGAAACACCCAGGTTTCATCTTATCACTCGATTTTAATCCCTTTTATAATTTCATCTTTCATCAGCACTTCCAACAAATGTCGATTCCAACATTAACGGATTTCTTTTTTCCGCTTAATTTCCTCTGAATTCATCTTTTAGATTACTAGAAGTTAAATATGAACATCATATATGACACTCATTTTGTTTGCGTGCTGCTAGAGAAGAGAGCTTACATGCTATGCAAGGAAAATTCTCTGCCACTAGCTGCCCGGACCCCAAATGACCATTTTAGTATTGGTGATAGGAGATGAGGGGCAGTTTTAGGACCTAATCAGCTTGGTTGTAAAGTCCAGTGTGGCTGGTATCCATGGTGTCAACTACTGGGGAGGCTGAGGTAGGAGGCTTGTGTGAGTCTGGTCATTTCTAGAACACTGTGGACAACACAGTGAGGCCCCAGTTTAAGAAGAAAAGTAAGGAAGCTGGAGAGATGGCTCAGCAGTTAAGAGCAACAGTTGCTGGTTAAGAGCAATAGTTGCTGGTTAAGAGCAACAGTTGCTCTTCCAGAGGACCTGGGATGTTTGATTCACCGTCCACATGACATCCCACAATCATCTGTAATGCCAGTTCCAGGGGATCCAACACCCTCTTCTGGCCATCTTGGGTACCAGACACAGAAGTGGTATACAGGCATACATGTAGATAAAACAGTCATACACATAAAAGAAAAGTAAATGAATCTTGAAGAAGAAGAAGAAGGAGGAGGAGAAGGGGGAGAAGGGGGAGAAGGGGGAGAAGGGGGAGAAGGAGGAGGAGGGGGAGGAGGGGGAGGAGGGGGAGGAGGAGGAGGAGGAGGGGGAGGAGGGGGAGGAGGGGGAGAAGGGGGAGAAGGAGGAGAAGGAGGAGAAGGAGGAGAAGGAAGAAGAAGAAGAAGAAGAAGAAGAAGAAGAAGAAGAAGAAGAAGAAGAAGAAGAAGAAGAAGAAGAAGAAAAAGCATATTATGTTGGATACTGAGAGCAGGGCGTGGATAAGGAAACGCTGAGGTGAGTAGTGTGATTCGGAAGATAGAATGCCTGGGTGAAATTGAGTTCTTCCATGATCAGGCTGGCTGCTATGTGCAAGAAGAAATGGAAACATTGCTGCTTCTGTCTCAGTCAAAATGGTTTCACCTTTAAAACTATATGGAGCTGGGCGGTGGTGGCGCACGCCTTTAATCCCAGCACTCAGGAGGCAGAGGCAGGCAGATCTCTGTGAGTTCAAGGCCAACCTGGGCTACAGAGTGAGTTCCAGGAGAGGTGCAAAGCTACACAGAGAAACCCTGTCTCGAAAAACCAAAAGAAAAAAAGAACTATATGGATTTGTTCATATATGTATATCTATCTCTCTCTATATATATTTATATATTACCATGTAGCTTGAAAATTAATATTTAGGAACACACATATTAATGCATTTAACTCCCAATATGGCTTCTTTCTCATGAAAAACTGAAATTTCTTTAGGCAATGGATAAACTAAATGATACCTTGAGCTTTGAAGATGGCATACAGTTTCAGGAGCGCAGAGCTGTAAAGGAGCGTGATTACACAGACAGAACCTTTGAGGAACTCTGTGGCCCTGAAGCAGGTACATATTGCTTGAAAGCAGTGGAGGAAAAAAGAGCTTTTCATTTGCAATCGTCTCCAACTCTCTCCGATGGGCTCCTAGCTCCTTCCCTGCACACACCCTTCATCCAGCATTCCTTCCTCACACACACACACACACACACACACACACACACACACACACACACACATATACACATGCACACACACATATACACATATACACACATGCACACACACACATACACACACACACACACACACACACACGGCAGTTCTACCTACTCCTTCTAGGAATGTTTCAGCACTTCTAGGAATGCCACACTTAAGGGTCTTTCTCAGTACCTACTGAAAAGCTCTCTGGGCAGGTGTGACAAGAACCACAACCTCAGCATGTGTCCTCCTCCTTCCCAGAGACCTTTGCTTCAGGACAAGGCCATTGCCAAGGTGACAGTTCCTTCTACACACCTAGGGAAGCTCCTCCTCAGAGGCACCTCTGAACTTTCCTCTGCCCCCATGCCTTCTGCTGCGAGGTAGGGTTCTGTCACCCTTGAGCACCGTGGTGACATAGGAAACCATGAAAAACCCGGGTTCTGGAGCCAGTGGCAAGCACTGGAGTTTCTGGTCAGGGGGCATTTCTTCTTTTGCAGGTTACTTTCACGTTCTGAACCCCCTTTTCCTCTTTGAGGCATGGGGAATAGCAGTAGTAATAACCACACAGGGCTGCTGTAGCAAGAAGAGTGACGTATGATATGTACAAAGTGCCTGATAAATGATAGGTGCCTGATAAATGATCTTCCCTTAATTAAAAGTGGGATTGATTGATTGCCTTTATACATGTGTGCCTGCATGGGTTTATGTGCACACTTGCATGAAGGTACTGGCGGGGGGCAGAGGCAGATCCCCTGGATCTGGAATTACAGGAGGTTGTGAGCCACCTGATGTGGGCTCGGGAGGAAGCCAGAGTCAGAGCGGCCGGAGACTGAAGCAGCTCATCACATCACACCCACACTCAGAATCCAACGGACCTGCTACTCAGTCCACTCTCTCTGTTCTGTTTCTACAGTCAGGGCCCAACCTAGAGAGATGTGCTGCCCCCAGTGTGTGCAGCGTTCTCCCACATCAACTAAGGAGAGGAAGAAAGTCTCCGACAGACATGCCCACAGGCCACCCAGATCCAGACAGTCCCTCACTGAGACTCTTTTTCCACTTGATTCATTATATCAAATAGACAATTAAAAGTAAGCATGGCATTGGGAAAAACATGAAATCTGATCCTAAATAATGGTACAACAAAACAAAATGTTAAAAAATCATATGTAAAAGTTACATATTTGAAAATGAAGTAAAAGAATTATATATATACTTTAAATAGGGACGAACTGGTTGTTCAAAACACAAAGACACTGGGGTGGCAGTACACACTTGTAATCTCAATACTCCAGGGACCAAGCTGAAGACCAAGAGTTTAAGGCCAGTATGGACCGCACAGCAAGTTCACTACCTCAAAAACCAACCAAAAAATAAAATCACTAAGTAGATAAATAAATATTTTAAGATGTAGAAAATATCACAGAATAAAAGAAATTATTAATAGATATGGCATTAGTAATGAAAAACTTGGCTGAATGTGGTGGCTTACACCTATAATCCCAGTAATTGGGAGGCTGAAGTGGGAGGTTCAGAAGTTGAGGCCACGTAGCAAGATCCAGGATCAAAAGGCCAAAAATTAATAATAAAAATAGTTTTAAAGTATGGTATTAAGTTCATGAATAGTATAATTTAATTCCTTAATTTTTCAGTTAACTCTGTGTGTGTGCCACGTGGAGTTCAGAGGGCAAATTGGAGGAGCTGGTTCTCAAGTGGGTCCTGGGGACTGAACTCAAGTTGTCAGGTTTGGCAGCAAGTGCCTTTTCCTGCTGAGCCATCTCAACAGGCCTGTTTTTTAACTTAAGAAAATGGATTTGGGATTAGAGAGATGGCTCAGCGATTAAGAGCTCTGGCTGTTCTTACAGAGGACCCAGGTTCAATTCCAAGCACTACATTGCTGCGGGCCGCAGGAATATATTATAAAAACCCAGCTGGTTATGGCAAAGTCACTACCTGGAGGGATTAAGGAATTCCTCCAGAGGAAGCCAAATTCCAAGGAGTTTTTGGTGTTACTTGGCTTGTTATATATCAGCTGTATTCTGTTATGAAAATCATGTGTGCCTTCATAGTTTTCCCAATTGACTTTTCCCTAAGAAGGGCTAACAGTGTGGACTCATCACTCTCTGGACATTCAAGGTATTTGCAGAACAGCCTCAGGAAAGGCTTCCTCTGGAATCAGATATCTCCCTTAGTCATTTTCAAGGACTAACAGTAATAACAGTCCACATGCAAGTCTCCTGATTTAAGGTAAATTCCACAAGGAGACACCACCTAGGTCAGGTGGACGTTAAGTAATAGCTTTACACAATTTAGCTCAGACCCTCCCTTCTTACAGCCTTACTAGCTTTATAGACCTCTAACCCCTTACCTAACCACTTTTAGGAATATGTTGATATGACAGCTATGCTCAGCCAGAACCCCAGTTCAAGCCTCCCTGTAATTATCATCATTGGCAGCATCAGGCCAGGTCCATCCCCAGATGGAGGAAAGTATCTTATCAGAGATACCTCTGTACTCTCTAAGAACAGACTTAAGCATCCAGACTACCCATTTGAGAAGGCCTGGCGGATGTACCAATTAAGCTTAACTTCCTCCTTTCCCAAACCTTACCTCTAGTTCCAGATCTTCCTTTAACTATCACCAAAGGCATCTAGCTGTACACAGGTTGCCCAGAGACTGAGCATACTTTCCCTCACCCTGCAGAAAAATGGCAGATAGTTTGGACAGATAGGAGCCACAGGGAAAAAGAAGACAGTTTTATTTTCTCCCATTGACCTAGCAACTTACAGATTCTTAACATTTTCTGCTAATCACGTTTAAGATTATAGTTGAGCACATAAGATCCTTCTTCTTAGATATTACCCAAATTTAGCCTTTAGTTAATTCATTTCCCCATTGGTCACTTCCCTTTGGGGTTGCAAATGATAATTAATGGTTATTGCCCCTCTATGTGATTCTTATCACCCCTCCGTTTGACCCTGGAAGGCTGGCTTTGCACTGCCAAGGGATTACTGCTTGTAAGTGTGTATATACCAGGACTCCCAGGGCACAGGAGGACAGAGAGACAGAGAACGGAGAGGGATAAGGAGGATTTTGACCAGAGAGAATGTGTGGACGAGATGGAAGATGAGGAAGAGTCAGATGAGGAAGTACTAGCTGGGTAAGAACAAGATGAAAAGGACCTAGATGAGGCAGAATTAAGACGAGAGAATTAAGATAGAATTTAGAGGGAGCAATAGATAAATATAGAGAGAAATCAGGCAAGAAGGAGCTAGGCACGAGAACAGAACTGAAGCTGTGTAAATAGGATGTTATGCCAGAGGAATTAAAGCAAGTGGACTATAGAGCTCGGTGTGCTGAGATTCTATTTCCCAAAATTAGTCCTTGCCATTCATAGTTCTCTCTCCTGAGCCCTTGGGATGTATAATATTAAGCCTGGTCCCTCTAATATTATACAAGATTACATGACAGTTCACAATGGTCTGTAACTCCAGTTCCATAGGGTCTGACTCTCATCCTGTTTCTGACCTCTGTGGGCACCAGGTACACAGAAAAACATGGAGACAAATACTCATACATATAAAAATGAAAAAAAAATTACAAAATTAAAAAAGAAAATGGCTTTGGGGCTGGAGAGATGACTTGGCAGTTAAAAGCCTTTGGCTTTCTTTTAGAGGACCTTAATAAAGTTCCCAGCAACCACACTAGGTGGTTCTAAACCAAACTCCAACTTCAGGGGATCGGATGCATTTTTTGGCCACCTGCACACACATGCACACATGTACACAAATAAATAATAAAATAAATAACTTTAAAAAGTGGATCTGGGCATGGTGGCTCTTGCTTGCTGTCCTAGCACATGGGAAGTGAGGCACAAAGGTAAAATTGCCTCGAGTTCCAAGCCAGTCTGGGACAAAGAAAGGTGGCACATTGGGGAGAGGGAGAGATTGAAAGGAAATAGAGATTGCATTGTTAGAAACAGTCACATGAGAATTCTCATAGATGTCTCAGGGATTTGACCATTCATGTATTTCCTTAGGCCTTAGTTAAATGGATAATCAAACATTAATGGTAAAAATGAAACAACTTTGAAAGCTGTTTGCAGTGTCAGCCTTCTATGTTGGGTCTGTTAGAAGCCCAGGTTCTGTGGCTTGAACATCCTACTCTTGGGTCCCTGGGCTGGTTAGTTTTCTGTCAACTCGACACAAACTGGAGTCATCGGGGAAGAGTGAGTTTCAGTTGAGGAATGGCCCCTATCAGGTTGGCCTGTAGACGAGCCTGTGAGGCATTTTGTTGACCGATGACTGATGTAGGAGGGCCCCACCCGTTATGACATCCCTGGGTTTGGGGATGTAGAGGAAAGGGAGCTGAGTGTGAGCCTGAGAACAAGCCAGTAAGCAGCACTCTCCCATGGGCTCTGCTTCGGTTCCTGCCTGGAGTTCCTGCCCCGAATGCTTTCATGATGAACTGTATGCTGTAAGATGAGATAAACCCATTCCTCCAAAGATTGCTTTTGGTCATGGCATTTGTCACAATAGAAAAGCAAACTGGGACAGCCCCTAAGAATGTTCGGTGCTGCTGTTATACTCTGGCTGCGATGGAACTAATGGGTGATTTTCTTACACCCAGAGGGTCTCTTTCAGGACGTCATTGCTGTAGAGAACAGGAGGCAGTGGGATGCCAGAGCACCTCAGACTCTGCTGCAGATAATGGCAACAGCAGATGTCACCTCCCCCTGCCCCACCATGCCTGATGGTGAGTCTTTGGTCAGTTATTGTCAACCAGCGGCAAGGGGAAACCAGGGCCCGGCACAGCTGCGCTGCCAGCACACACTGATGGGAATAGTTGTCACTTCCCAGTCACTCAACATTTTTCACAGACATTGTTTTGGCCTCACAAGTATCAAGTTGAGACTTGTCTTCTAGTTATCCTAGGGGTCGATGACTCTGGTCATACAAAGTCAAGGAAGAAAATTGCACCTGCATCTTTCCTGAAGGGAGAGGTGGGAAACAAGGGGGGAGTCTACTTACTTAATTCCCTGCGCCAGCTTAATTACAGCCTTGTCATTTCATCGATGATTTTTTTTGCCTCAGCAAAATGAAGTTGGTCTTAGGGTTAGGGATACAACTCTGTTGTCAAGGGCTTGTCTAGCATGCACAAGGTCCTGGGTTCAAGCTCCAGAAAACTCAGGTAGTCATGTTTATGCAACAAGCATGTTTTACTCACCTAGTCATTTCCCAAACCCTTGGAAGTTACCTTACTAAGCAGGGAAGGTTTTTATTGTTCACTTCCTTGTTCCTCTTCATTACTTAACCCTGAGAATGGGTTAAAATTTAAAACTATGCTATAAGTTGAATCCATGTCCTTGGATTCAATTACTCCCAAATGGAAAATATTCAGAAAAAAAGCTTTCATCTGTGCTGAACGCATACAGATGTTTTCTTGTCATTGTTCCCTAAGCAGTGCAGTATAACAGTGATGTAATCTGTGCTGAGCACATACAGATGTTTTCTTGTCATTGTTCCCTAAGCAGTACAGTATAACAATGATGTACGCAGCATTTGCATTGTGCTGTGCTGGACAAATCATCTAGGGTTGATTCAAAGCTTATGGAATAGGCTGGAGAGATGGCTCAGCAGTTCAGTTCCCAGCACCCAAATATGGAGGCTCCCAACCCCATGTAACTCTAGTTGTGGGAGACCCAAACCCTCTTCTGGCCTCTTCAAGTACTGCAACCAGACACATAAACCTACACCCTCACACGTATCTACATAATTACTAAAAATAATAAAAATTAAATCTTAAAAAATAAAGTATGCTGGTAATTAGGCATGGTGGCACATGCTGTAATCCCAACATTTGGAAGGTAGAGATGGAGAGCAGGAGTATCAGGAGTTCAAGATCATCCTCAGGTACATAGACAGTTCAAAGCTAGCATGAACTACATGAGACACTGTCTCATCCTCACCCCCTATAAAACTCTGTGGGAAGGTTAACATAGGTTTTATGCAAATAGTGCCTATTGCCTATAAACTATTTAGTCATATATATTTAATTTTTTTTAAGTTATATATCCTTGTGTCTGTGTGTGGATAGATACACGTTCGCACAGTGCCCGTGGAGGCCACAGGCATAGCATCTCCCTGAAGCTGGAGTTACAGGTAGTTGAAAGAGACCATGTGGGGAGCAAACTTGAATTTTCTGCGAGAGCAGCATGTGCTTTCAACTGCTGGACCATCTCTCCGGCCCATATGCACAGGTTTTTACACCATTGGATGGTCTGCAATTCATCTGCTCTGGGTGCCAAGGGATAAGTGTGTATCACTAAAATGAGTTATTTTAAGTGTATGAGCTGATTTATAATTCAGTAAGATATCTGAGGGTGAACTCAACTTCAAAATAAGCACATGGAAACTTACCACAGTTCACAAAGTAAAATGTGACTCTCTTCTCATCAACCTTTGACAAAAAGGCAGTAACGTTTTTTTTTTATACTGGTCTCTTTATTAATAAAATGAGGAATGTGATTAAATCCATGGTTCTGACATTCTGTGGTCTTATAAAAACTGAAACAAAGAAGCATCTTGATTTTTGCTAATACAGTATCCTTTTCAGATGGCCAAGTTATTGTGATGGAAGGTAGTCCAGAAAATGGGAAGCTGTGGTGGTGTGATGTGCCAGGGACCCTGAGTGCTGTGACGGCAGCACATGCCCGCAGTAGCCCATTGTCTGCCAGTGGAGGGGAACCTGGTATGTAGTTCATTTTTAATGAAGCTACTATGTCAATGCTTTATGAATGCAAAAAGATACTAACCATACATCTGGCTTGGAGAGAGAAGTGGGAACATGTCTTCTTTTGTCTGATTTGCTCTAATCAAGTGGTGTAACAAGTGAAATGAATGGGGTGGTGGTGGCGCACTCCTTTAATCCCAGCACTCGGGAGGCAGAGACAGGCGGATCTCTGTGAGTTCGAGGCCAGCCTGGTCTACAAAGCGAGTTCCAGGAAAGGCACAAAGCTACACAGAGAAACCCTGTCTCGAAAAACCAAAAAAAAAAAAAAAAAAACCAACCCCCCCCCAAACCGAAACAAAACAAAAAACCCAAAAAACCAAAAACCAAAAACAAGTGACATGAACTTCCAAGGACAGAAGCATAATTTTGTGTAGCATTTGAAGGTGACAACTGATTAAAAGGACCGGCACCCTGGGGTGATAATCTAGCATTGCTGAGCTCTGATAAGTTACAGTGGGATGACTTTATTTTCCTATGCGTAGTAAGAATGCAAACCAAATAGTTCATTTTGTTTTGTTTCCACTGTTTTTTGTTAAAGACTGTGTGTCACTATGTAGCTCTGGATGGTTGGATGGCCTGGAACTCTTTGCTATGTAGACCAGGTTGGCCTTGAACTCACAGAGACCCATTTGCCTCTGCCTCCTGAGTGTTCTTCATTTTAAAAGCAATACTCATCCCCTCTTTCTCATCAGAATCTTTTGTTGTCCAAGAAAACATCCAGCTTATAGGTGCAAGTGATTCTTCTGCTTCTTCTTCTTCTTTTTTTTTTTTTGTTTGTTTTTTTTTGTTTTTTCGAGACAGGGTTTCTCTGTGTAGCTTTGCGCCTTTCCTGGATCTCGCTCTATAGACCAGGCTGGCCTCAAACTCACAAAGATCTGCCTGCCTCTGCCTCCCGAGTGCTGGGATTAAAGGCGTGCGCCATCACCGCCCGGCTCTTCTGCTTCTTGAGTAGCTGGGATGACAAGCACACATCATTAAATACAGCTACATTATATATTATATGTTATATACTATATATAAAACTTTATATATATATAAAACATGACACACACACACACACACACACACACACACACACTCACTGTGACTGTGCCTCATGAGTGCTAGAATTAAAGGCATGCACCAGCACACCTGACTATCTATATTATATTTTTATTAACAGATTTTCTTATTGACTCAAAATGGCTATTATATAATTCATCTTTGTTTAAACTTAGATTCATTACTAAGTGATTTATTTTCCACTGAATCAAAATATAATTTTCTCTGTTACAGTTTAACTTTTTCCTAGGATGTTTACTTCTATGTTATTGTTTAACCTTTTCCCTGGGATGTTTACACTAAATCATTCTGGGGAAATCAAGCATAGGTCAGGCATGGTGCTGTAGGCCTTTGGCCCTAGCACTTCAGACGTACAGGCTGGAAGACCTACGTTTGAGACAGCCTGAGTGTTAGAAATGGGTTCGAGGGTTCCAGGAAAATGGCCACATGATCCAAAGTATTTCAGCAGGGCAAAAAGTTTTACTTCTGCAGAATGGTGTGTAGTCCTGTCAACCAAGCAGGCAAGCACACACAGCTGGGCCCTGATGGACTTTTATTCTGAACACAGAAGGAATAAAGAAACAACCAGATATAGATAGTCTAATACCTGACAAAACAAATTTAAAACCCAAACTAATCAGAAGAGATAGAGAAGGACATTTTACACTCCTTAAAGGAAGAAACCCAAGAGGATATTACAGTCCTAACATGTGTGCACCAGAGAGACATCCACTTTCATAAAAACAAATGCTATTAAATCTAAAGTCACAGATTAACTCTGACACAGTGATATTGGGAAACCTTAGCACTCTTATCAGTCCAGACAGAAACTAGAGTAATGGTGGGGCTAAATGACACCATAAATCAACTAGATCTTACAGACATCTACAGGACACTCCACCCAAACACTAGAGAATACATTTTATTTATTCTCAGTAGTCCATGAAACTGTCTGCAAAATCAACCACATATGAGGACACAAGGCAAGTCTCAACAAATTTACAGAAGAAAATTGAAATAACATCCTTCATATTACCTGACCACAAAGGAATAAAGCTGGGTACCCAGCTTTATTTGTATTAATACTGGGTATTAACCAAAGTTAAATCAAATAGAATAGCAATAGAAAGAACAGAAAGTACACAGACTCGTGGAAAGTAAACAATATACTACTGAATGAAAATTGTGTCAATGGAGAAATCAAGAAGGAAGTTTAACACTTCCTAGAACTGAATGAAAAAATGAAACACAACATGTCCAAATCTCTGGGACACAATGAAGCATTCATAAGAACAAAGTTTATAGCACTAAGTGCTTGCATAAAAAAACCTGCAGAGACTGAACATTAATAACATAATGTTAAACCTGAGGGTCTTGGAAAAGAAGAGCAAACAACACTCAAATGGAGTAGATGGGAAGTGATACTAACAGTCAGGGCTGAAGTGAGTGAACACAAACAACAACAACAACAACGTATAAAAAGTATAAAAATCATCAATTTTGCTTTAAAAGATGATCAAGATTGACCAATATACTTTACCCAAATAACTAAAACAGAAAAAGAAGACCCAAGTCAATAAAAGCAGAGATGAAGGGGAGACATTATAACAGATACTGAAGAAATTCAGAGAATCACAATGAACCATAAAATTCTATACTCTACCAAACTGGAAAAATCTATAAAAAAAGAAAGAAAGAAAGAAAAAGATGGATAAATTTCTTAATACATATGACCTTCCAAAGTTAAATCAAATTGAAGTAAATAATTTAAACAGACACATAGCAGCCGATAAGATGGAAGCAGTAAGAAAACTCTCCCAACTACAAAATCCTCAACCCAGACAGATTTTTTCAAACATTTTCAAACTTTCAGACCTCCAAAGAAGAACTAACAACACTCCTTAAATTATTTCATAAACTAGAAAAGGAACACTTTAAAATTCTTTTTATGAAGCCAGGATCACCTTGATACCCAAACCAGACAGATATCCAATACCACACACACACACACACACACACACACCCCAAGAAAGAAAGAAAATTATTGGCCAAGTTTTCTAATCAACATAGATGCAAAAATTCTCAATAAAATACTTATAAACTAAATTCAAGAACCCATCCAATAGATTATCTACCATGATCAAGTTAGATGCATCAAAGAGATACAGGGATGGTTTAATGTAAGTAAATAAATAAATTTAATGTTGGAGCCAAGGCTTGTGCCAGAAAAAGAGGCTAGATTCAAAATGGAACAAAGGGAGTGGTGGGACCCTTCTCAGCTAATCCTGCAACCAGTGAAAGGAAAAAGCCTAAGGAATTTTCTGCTCCTAAAAAGAAATGATAAAAGCTTATGCAAATGTCGTGCAAGGAGGGGGCCAAACCCCATCCAAGCATGCAACCGACCTTGGTGTTTTGTCACAGCAATAGAAAAGTAACTAAGACACCGGACAAGATCTTGTACAACCCAGGCTGGCCTCAAACTCATTTCTCCTCCTGCCTCCGCTTCCCAAGTGCTGTGAGTCCTCCTGGCAGATGTTACCATGCCCAGATCAAGATTATTATTTGCGATAATAAGAATGAATACAAAGACTCGGCTGCAATGATGAAGGTGTGTATATGTGTACTTCCAGTTTGCTCTGCAGGCCCCATCACTATGTGCATAAAGCACAGATACACACTGGTTTTACAGGAATGGAGAAGAATAAGGATGGTTCTGTTTTGGCAAGTCTTGAGTTTTGTTTTTGTAATATTTATTTATTATGTATACAGTGTTCTCCCTGCATGTATGTCTGCAGGTCAGAAGAGGGCACCAGATCTCATTACAGATGATTGTGAGCCACCATGTGGTTGCTGGGAATTGAACTCAGGACCTCTAGAGGAGCAGTCAGTGCTCTCAACCTCTGAGCCATTTCTCCAGCCCCAAGTCTTGAGTTTTGATACTCATACTTTCCTTAAAATTTCTATGTAACCTCCAAATGGGGTAATTTTGTCTCTTTCTGTCTGACCCTTATTGATACTCATTTTTTAAATGTCTTCTTGTGTTTTCCACTATTTTTAGTACAGTGCCAAATATTTCATTAATTGCTTTTCTCATCACTGATACTAAATACTCAATAAGACAAAACTTAAGGGACAAATGACTTCTTTTGGTTCATGATTTGAGGAGCCACTGTCTATCATGGCATGGCAGGAAAGCATGGCAGAAGCTGTCTCTGTGGTGGCAGAAGTATGTGGCAGCTGCTTGCACACACCTCGATGCACCAGGAAGCAGAGATGGATCAGGAACAGGGCATGCCTATAAAACCCAAGGCTCTTTGCCCAGCAACCCACTTTCTCCATCTAGGAACCACTTCCAAAGGTTCTACAGCTTCCCTACATAGTACCACCAGCTGGGACTCAAGTATTCGAACACTTGAGCCTGTGGGGGACACTTCACATCCAAACCACAACATGTATCTGTTGGCATCCCTGTCAGTACTTTGTTTTGCCATCATGGGTGGCATTCACTGTAGGGTTGTGGGTATATGTTGTTCATCAATGCATAGATTAGTCTACTTTAATCTTTACCATTTCTTTCAGTAGTAATGGTAAAACCACAGCTTCCTCAAGAAGACCAGGAAGAGGCAGAAGTAGCCGCTGGCATTGTAGTGGATGATGAACAGTTGGATCCACGATGGGATGGTGATATGTGAGTAGGTCATATGCAAGTGAGATAGAAGATGGCCCATGGAGACCCACCTAAGGAGACCAAGTTTTATACTATAAATGGATTTGTTTGGGCTCTGTCCCCGTCCCCCCTTCTCTGTGGTGTGCATGGGTGTGCAGAGATGCATGTGTATCTGTGTCTAGCAGTATATATTTTTTTTCTGTTTTAGGGTTGAATCATAGGCTTGCTTCACACTGGGGTACACATCTATAATCCCAACACTTGAGAGTTATAGGAAGGAAGGCAGGAGGATCAAGAATTGAATGTCATCCTCAGCTACAAGCAAATTCAAAGCCAGCCCAGGCTACAAGACATCCTGTCTCAACTCTGTCCCTCACAAAATGATTAATTGCATCATATTAAATATATATGCATGCCAGGTGGTGGTGGCACAGGCCTTTAATCTCAGCACTCAGGAAGCAGGCTGATCTCTATTGAATTCAAGGCCAGCCTGGTCTATAGAGTGAGTTCCAGGACAGCCAGGGCCTGTTATACAGAGAAACCCTGTCTCAAAAAACAAAAACAAAAAAACCCTCAAAACTCATATATATGTGAGCCTATGGGGGGCATTCTCACTCAAACTACCACACTTGGGGGAAAAAAATCTCACAAGGAATTTGTAAGCTCAGAGTTGAGTTTGCTTGGATTTGGAGTTTGAATCACAGCATGTGGGTGGCCTGGAAACCCCCGCACTGAGAAACCAGCATTAAGAGTAACATTAAAGGATGTTATTACTCCTAGCATCTCAGAAGAAGTAAATATAAAACATGTGCTATATTTATATTGTTATAATGTGCTGAATTTTCTCAGGAGAAATGAAGGCAAGTTCATAATTGAAATGTGAAAACAGCATCTAGCCAGATGAGACCCTCTTTCAAAACAAAATAAAATGCAGTCACTCAGCATCTACTATGAGAGACTGCAAATACAAGAAATAGCTGAATTAGGCCATGAAGAACTTCATATGATTATATTGTGAAGAATGTATTTTAAGTTATTTAATTAAAACAGGGACTTGGGGCAGGGAGAACTCAGGTCAGTAGAAGAATGCCTGTTTAACATGTATGAGAACTTGGGTTTGTTTCTGATTTTGTTTTTCAAAATGGGGTCTTACTGTGCAGCTTAGGCTCACCTTTAACTTGCAATCCTCCTGCCTCAGACTCTCTAGTGTTGGGTATAGGCATGAGCCACCGTACCTGTAATATGTGGGGTGTGTGTGTGTGTGTGTGTGTGTGTGTGTGTGTGTGTGTGTGTGAGAGAGAGAGAGAGAGAGAGAGAGAGAGAGAGAGAGAGAGAGAGAGAGAGAACTGACTCTTGAAAGTTTGTCCTCTAACTTCCACATGCTTACCATACACATACCATTCATACACATAATAATAAAAAATAAAAAGATCTTAGTGTTTAGGCTGCTAAAACAAAAAGCTTTGGAGTAGGTTACTTATAAATAACGGAAGTATACAGTTTTGCAATCTGTTGAATTCAAGATTTGATGTCTGGTGAGGACTAAGTCCTGGGTTCAAAGATACTGTCTAGCACTGTTCTCACTGAGTGGAATGGAAAAACACTCCATCAGGCTCCTTTTATAAAGCAATGTCCAATTCATTAGAGCTTTGCTCTCATGGCCTAATCACTTCTCCAAACCCTGTAATTTCCCATCTATTACAGGTTTAGAACTTACCTGAAATGTGTAGGAGCAGCAGTGTTTTGGATAAGGGATTCCCATCTGTACTCAACATGCTAAACAACAACAAACAAAACAACAACAACAACAACAACAACAACAACCACCACCACCACCACCACGCTCAACTGTCTTCCAGGGCTGGGCTCCCTGGAGGACTGAGCATGAGCTTCTTGTCCCTTGTCACCTCTGTTGTCTCCCATTGCTTTCTCAGTCCATTTGATGATGGCCCATTCTGCCCGGTACTCTTAGGAATGGGGACATAGTTTCTCTAAGGTCATCTGTTGCCACGAATTACTAAGGCAAGCCATCATGTCTCTGTCTTCATCTGCCTCTTCCCTTGGTTAATTATAGCCACACATTGCTTAATAAGAGGACTAGCTCTTGGAAATGTACTGTTAGGTGATTTCATCTTTGTGTGAACCTCATAGTGTGCACGTACACAAAACTACACGGTGTAGGCCAGTCACTCCACATGACCTCTTTTGTTTTTGTTTTTCTAGACAAGGTGTCTCTGTGTAGCCCTAGCTGTCCTGGAACATGCTCTATAGACTAGGCTAGTCTCAAACGCAAACTGCCTCTGCCTCATGAGTGCTGGGATGAAGGGCCTGCACCACTATGCCTGGTTCATATGTCCTTTTGCCAGAGTCAAGAAACACTACACACAGGCTGCATGGGGCTGCTCCTAGTGTAATAGTGGTTTTTGGGGGGTGTGGGTGGGTGTTGGTTTCTATTTTTGAGGCAGGGACTCAGATATCCCAGACTAGTTATATAGTCAAGGACAATCTTGAACTTGAGTATCTTCTGTCTCCACTTCCTGTGTGTTGAGTTTATAGGGATGTGCCACCATCTTCAATCAGTGCTGTGTAGCAAGCCTTAGACTTCACATGCTAGGCAAGCACTCTACCAGCTGAGCTACATCCCTAGCCCAGTGTAAATGTGTTATACAGTAATCTTTTTTTTTCTAGGTAGGTATAAGCATGAGGACCTGAGCTTGGAGTCCAGCACCCACCTAAAACAGGTGTGGCTTTGTGTGCTTGCAACCTGTGCTGTGAGCAGATAGTAGGATTGTTGGCTTAGCTGGAGCCTAGTTCTGAGTTTAATGAGGGACAGTCATGAAGGAATAATGTAGAGTGACAGAGCAGGACTCCCCATGTCCTTCCCTGGCCTCTGCATGAATGTACATATGCACCTGCACCTACATCTGCACACACATTCAGTCGCATATACTTCCCTCCCCAGGCCAAACTGATATAATAATTTGTTACCTGATGAACATCCAAGTTGTGTAATGCTCAGGTGGAAGCAGGGAATGAAAAAGGAAACTAGTTTTTCTATTATGGCTTTTATATCAGAACACTGATTTTGACTGCTTATTATTTCAGAAAATTTGAAGAGTCTGAAGATGAGTTGAGAAGTGAAATAATAGAATCCCTAGAAAAACTTGCAACTTCCACAGAAGAAAGGGAAGAGGCTCCCAGATCCTCTAAGAATGCTGAAAAGCCAGGAGAGAAAGAAAGCACAAACTTGCCAGTCTAGAAACTCCAGTGAGGGTGAAGCTGGTTTGGGCCTATCTAATCTGTATTGCTAAGGCCACAGTTCATCAAATGCCAGTCAAAATGTGCAAGCGTGGATACTATTTCTCATTGCCGGGGATTCATGTCCTTAAAGAAAAGTCCACCCTCTTACTGATTTTATACACTTTGCCCTGATGATGCTCTCGAGGGACAACTCCGATGAGTGCTGTTTTTAGCTTTAACTCTATTAAATTGAAACTATCGGTTCATATCTCCACATTTGTCTTTAGAATAAAATTTATTAGAAAAAAACAGCTTTGGCGATGTGTGGCAGCTATTACACTGGTCTCTGCTCAAATGGTACTAAAACTGTATTAACCCTTCCACTTCCCTTCTAAGTGTAACATTTACACAGAGTCCAAGGGAACAAACAGCAACAGAACACTGGAACTGTTGTTTTCCAAAACACAGGGGGATCTTACACTTTGGGGTGAGTAGAGAGTTAAGAGGAAGGACAGTGGGAGAAGTGAATTGCAGAGACCAATTTTCTTCTAGAAATTTTCAGAAGTTCCTGTCATAGCTATGTAACAGAAGTAACTTTTCTGTTGTATTCACTGACATGAACACAGATGCACTCTCATTTATTTATTCCTATCAAGGTTTTGGAGTCAAGGATACTTTTCTATAATATTCTGAAACACATATTCTGAAAGTACCAATAACACTGGTACTTATTCTAATTTTGCTTATATGATGACCCTGTAAAATACTCTGGAAATTATTAAAATAGGGTATATGGGAACTGATAGTATAGCTCAGAGGTTAGCATGCACAAGAACTTGGGTTGGACTCCCAACACCAAAACCAAGTATATGAACTATAACTATTTCTAATTCACTTAAAGCATCTATAGGGCTTGAGAGATGGTTTGGCTAAGACCATCAGAGGATTCAGGACAATGTTCTCCCCTCCCCCAAGAGCCATAGGCTATCCAACAAAACCCCAGTACCAGGCTTCAGAAACCTCCTTTTGAGTTGTTGGTCATGGGAGATCAAGAGACTCCTGAAACAATATAGGCTATTGCTATTGCCCTTGTTGCCTACCAGAGCTGAAGGGAAGTCTCTGTTGCAGAAGACATCACACACTTTGGACACAAGACTTGCAGGTTCAAGGCAATCTGACTGGAAAGCTTCCTCCTTGAGAACTAGATTTCATAATACTAGAAAGTGCTTTGCCAGCTGCCAAGGGAGGATAGCAATCATTAGTCCTGCTCAGCTGTGATCCCTACAAGCCACAAGCTGTCTCTAAAGGGGTAACAGTGGTACTTATGTATTGGTGGTAAGCAATAGCTGGCACATTGAACGCAAGGCCCACTCAACAGAAGGGAAATCATACCTGGCTAGTGAGGTCATGGATTTTGGAGAAGGTATTACTGCTCCTTTCATAAACCAGTGTAACTCCTAACTGCATTCTAAATACTTGTATTTAAACCCAAAGATAAGGGTAGTTTTCTCCTCTGACCAAAGCAGCCTTCATTTTACAGAAGATGAAGACTATTACAGAAAGCTACATCTGGTCAAAATGTACAGAACAACCATCTGTGGGGTGCCCAGTCCCAATTGATACATCTTACACAACCCTTACAACTAAGGTTCAGTGAACACTGCAAAAGAGAGGGACAGAAAGATTTTAAGAGCTAGAGGACCAGGTAGTTGGTTGCAGTATTCTTATCTTCTAGATATGACAGGGAATCTACACACACAAAATCTCAAAAATATGCCTAAACAAGACCTGAACAATGACCACACCAGTTGATATGGATGAGGAAATCTTACATGGCTCGACCCCTAGATCAGTGGTTCTCAATCTTCCTAATGTTGTCACCCTTTAATATAGTTCCTCATGTTGTGGTGACTGCCAACCATAAAATTATTCCATTGCTATGTCATAACTGTGATTTTACTACTGTTATGAATTGTAATGTAAATATTTGACATGCAGGATATCTGAGATGTGACCCCCAAAGGTTGAGAGCCTCTTCCCTAGATGAAGAGCTACAGGGAATTGATGACTGCTGAGAAAGAATTAGTCCTCCCCAGGGATGAGCTCTCTAATTGGTTATCCAATACCAAGCGGTCATCCCTAAAAACAAATACAAGCAACACCAAAGGGACTCAGCAGGTTGCATTTACATATTTATTTGCATACACATGTAGCAATAATAATTAAAGAAAAAGAGACCATGAATTCCTGAGGTAGGAGAGTCTGAGGGGAAAGAGGAAGTGGAAAAAATAATGTAAATATTTTAATTAAATTAATCACCCATCAGATTTAGATATAAGTGTATTTTGTATCAACAGCTCTACATCACAATTAGTTATAAATATATTATACAAAGACCATGTAACACATACTTCATAGCTGTGGTATCACTCACTGTAAATAGGAATGTGAATCCCCACTGCTGTGGACTCAAAACGGAATGTTCGGACCACTGAAAAACCGTAATTGTAGAGGACTTAACAGCCACTCAGAAGTTTCCTAGAAACAGTTAAAAGATGAGTCTCGACATTTTGCACAGTACCTGAAATCCAGTAAAAAAATAAATATCTGTAGTACCTTGTTAGGAACATTGGAAAAGAATATACATGTAAACCATATTTTATGCTTTTGATACATGAAAATAATTTTGAAAAGTTGGTATGAAATGTTAAGAAATTGAGAATCCTTTTTTCTTCCATCACATCCTCTGTTTTCTTCATTACATTTTTATTTTTTTCCGAGACAGGGTTTCTCTCTGCAGTTTTGGTGCCTGTCCTGGATCTCGCTCTGTAGACTAGACTGGCCTCGAACTCACAGAGATCCGCCTGGCTCTGCTGGGATTAAAGGCATGCGGCACCACCACCTGGCCTCATTCCAATTTTTATAATCTTTAGTCCTGCTATTTTGTGTGGATGGGTAGGTAGGCTTTGTGAGCTACAGCCAAATCTTACTTCAAAGACTAGCCATAAAATAACAGAGTGAGCTGAGGGTCAGAACACCAGGTCATAATCCTGATTCTGTCATCAGCTTTGTGATAATAAAGAAATCTACTCGGTTTTTTAAGTTGTTTTTTGTCTGTAAAGTTGAAAATAAAATAGACAATGTGTAAGGTTCCTTTTACCTCCAGACTCCACAATCTCTTTGCAAAGTGAATTATCTCCAACTCAAGCTCTGTTGGTGTGCCACACTGCTTTTCCTTTGTAGTGAGTCAATAACATAATTGGGAGTAGATAATGAAGCTAGCCAGATCAAAACAAACAAAAATAAAAACAGCTGGAGGAGACAGCAAGGAATAATGTGCCTCTTTTGTATGCCCTAACACAAATGTCAGACAAACTGTGTGGGCAATTCCTTTAACTAGAAGGAACTCTATATGTACAAAATGACAAATGCTGTCATTACAGTCCCATCTGTGCACACATAATCACTTGTTGCTGTGCTGTGGCTCACGCTTGCCTCACACACATTACAGCCAGCTACTTACAGTCACATCCCCCGCCTCCACATACTTGCCAGTTATTCAGAATAGAAGCTGGATGAAATTTATACTGATTCCCAGCTACTGGCTAAGAAACCAAAAGCTACAGAGTTGTAAACACATCTTTAATTTACAAGTACAGAAAATCTTTACTACTGGTTGTTACTTCTTTAAAAAAAAAGTTTTAAAATTTGCTTTTATAGTGTTAAATTACCTGGTAAACAGCCAACAGGGGAATATATTCTGACCTCTCTATCAGGTGTTAGGGACATATCTGTCTCACTCATTAAGATTTCCAGAGGTCTGAGTGTCCGTGGTGAAGTGCATATTCAGAGGGAGAAAATGGGTAAGTTGGCACTAGAGTTTGGAGGCCATACTTGAAGAACCATATACTTTAAATTAGCGGTTGTTTACCAGTACTTACTTAGCTAGGTTTCCAGTACCATGTTCTCCCTCTAGTTGAGCCAGTCTCAGTCCAGTTTAAGAGCTGTTGGTTACTGTTAAGTATGCGGTGACACTACCACTGTACCCTTAAGGTTTTCTTGCTATGCTGGTTTTTGTTTTTATGTGGTTCATAGGTGGCATAGCTGGGTATGGCTGTTGGTTGCCTCCCTCCTTCAGAAGTTTGCATGGCACCTTCTTGTACCATGAAAGTTAGTCCTGGGGTAGCAACCAGGTTTTGTGTGTGTATGTGTGCTCACATGTACGTGCTCTTCAAGTTAGTTCTAGCTTAAGGGTCTCTTGGCCCCATTTCTGAAGCGCATGGGACTCCAGCAATTGAAACTTATTTTCCACTTCTAGGGGGTAACCAAGGGCAAAAGCAATTGGTTGTATGGTTTAGGAGTCTCTTGGACAGACCTGGCCAACAACTCAAAAGAGGCTTCTCATGTCTGGTACTGGGCTTTTTGTTAGGTGGTCTTTGGCTCTTGGAGGAAGGATTGTCAGCCCAGATGAGAAAAGTTCATTAAAATTACACAAGTATTTTTATACACAGAATTACAGGTACTACAGTTCTTTTTGGTGTTGTTTAGTAATTAACGGTATGACTCTTTGTGGCTTTTTTAGACATCCTTACTTTATTTTATCAGCCTCCCTCCTTTAATCATCTCCTTCCCCCTTCCCTAAAAGCCACCCCCAACACACACACCACGTCCCCTATCAGGTCACTGGGATCTTTGGTTGTTATGTTTACTAAAGCAATACTTAATTTTCAGAGTAGCTTCATATGCTTCACATCTTGTATCACAATTCTAAAAGGTATGAACAGCTTGATTTCAGATGAAACACCCAAGAATCAAAAACATTAAGGCATTGCTTTAGTGTTAGCAGGTCAGGTATTTGTAAATGGTGAAGTAAGGTCCAGCCCAGTATGCTAACTACCGCCTGGCACTTTTTTCAAAATGCCATCTCATGATCCTTTACACTGTTTGCGCACTATGATACGACAAGGTCAGTTTTAGAAAAGCAACTTAGCTTGATATTCTCTTAGCTTGAATCTCTTCACAGTGGGGCTGTTAAGGGATGAGAAACCCATAGAAACAAACTGTGTTAGGCTCTAAACAAAACCCAACTTCTACACACACCTAGTTATGGGAAAGATTGCTGCTGGTGTTTTGACTTCAACATATCTGTACACACCCATGAAGAAATCAGTCCATCCAATCTCTTGACTGATGCTTTGGAATAGGATTAGAGATGCCTGTTTGAAGTTTCTTTTTCCTTTAAGAAAATTATTAGGTATACTTAAAAGGTTACTCATGCTGTTGTTTCCCAGGACTCCTGAGGTTGGGGTAAAGCTCTCACTGGTTAGAACACTTGTGTACCATGAGCATGACTCTAGGTTCAATCTCTAACTCTAAACCCACCCCTCAAAGTTTTTTTTCCAAAATGTAAGACTAAATTTTAAAGTGCCAGCTGATTATCTGCTAAGTGTTCCTCTCAGCACTCCCTTTCCTCTAGAGGGAAGGAAGTGTTTGGCTGAGGTCGGCTCAGTGAATTCTGTGGTGCTAGGAATTCAAATGTCCCTGCTCCTGCTTTCCACTCGGAGGCTCTACATTCTGTCTCCAGCATCATAAAACAAAAACCCAGGAAGTTTTATGTTTTCTAAAGTACAGTGATTTGAAACAGGATTTGGGGCTTAGGATGCAGCTCAGTTGGTAGAGTAATTGTCCAGCCTCCGTTGGGCTCTGGGTTCCATCCCTAGCACTGCATACACTGGACTTGTTAAATTCATTACTATGATCATAGCATTCTGGGAGGTGGAGGCAGGGACATTCAAGGATTAAAATAAAAGGAAAAGATAAAAAAGTTAAAATACACCAGTATGTAAAAATCTGATTGGTAATTTTTTCCTTTGAGATTTGTACTGTTTAGATTTTGAGGCCAAATACTAATGTAAAATCTGTACATTAAGGTACACGAGATTACTTTTCCCATATAGGTAATTTTGCCATTTTGTTAAATACTACCTTGTCTATATACACATTGTCTATATACAATATTGCTCAGGCTGCCTTTATTACGATAGACAATGAACTCAGAAAATATTTACATGTGAAGGTGTTTCCAAGTGAAGCATTTCCTTTGACTTTTTGGATGCTGGGATGGAACGCAGGACCTTGCACACACCGAGCACAGGCTCTACCACTGACCCACACCCCAGCTCCACTTTGTAGAAAATATCCGGAATGTGCACAGATTTGGCATTACGTAAGTAACTTCTCCACAGAAGACAGGAATGATACTTCAAACTCCTGGTCAGAAAATCTGCTTACAGACGCTCTAGCAGTTTTCCTGATTTGAAGTCTCTTTTCTGAAGACAGAGAAAGAATGTGAGCCATGGTTTCAGCATAGCCTTCTTCACTCTCAGCCAGAAATCCAGTTATTTGTCCTTCATGAGGAATGACAATGTCAAGCTTTGGGCCTCCTGAATTGTGTGCAAGGATAATTGTGCCAGCTGCCATACACTCCACAACTCCTGAGAAAGAAAACAACAACAAAAACATACAGACCTTTAAGTTTTTGATGAACACAAACTTTAGAAAATTCTGAGACCCAGGAACATTTGATTAAATATATGCAAGTCTGGAAATTTGCTTATTTAACATGATTCAAAATAAAACAATTTAAGGGTTTTGTGTTTGTGTGCTTGCCTGTGAAGGTACCCATGCAAGCCAGAGGTTGACTTCAGCTTGCTCTACTGCTCTCCACTGATTGTCCAGACACTCCCTGATTTTGGAGCTCACTGTTTTGTCTAGATTGTCCAGTCAGTGAGCTAAATAAAGATCCACTAGACCAGCGGTTCTCAACCTGTAGGTTGAACCCCTTTTGGGGGATGGGTGTTGAACAACCGTATCACAGGGGTCACTTAAGACCACTGGAAAGCATAGATACTTACCATTTCTAACAGTAGCAAAATTACAGTTATGAAGTAGCAATGACAAGAATTTTATGGTTGGGGGGTTACCATAACATAAGGAACTATATTAAAGGGTTGCAGCATTAGGAAGGCTGAGACCCACTGCACTAGACTCTCCACCATTACCACCAGTGGTGCGATCATAGGCATGCTGCCACACCTGCCTTTTCAATGGGTGCTGGAGATTTGATCTAGGTCCTAATGCTTACAGTGAGTAGTACACTCAGTGGGTTACCTTCCCAGCACCCAGGCCTTTAAGTCTTTTAGTCTACAAAGTGTCATAATAATGCTGCTTCATTCTTGACTAAAACAGACAAGTAGATGGAGGTCTATAGACATCTTCTATAAAGAAATACACTGGGACTGAGGCTGTAGCTCAGTGGGTAGAATGCTTGTCTAGCATGCATGAAACCCCAGGTTTCAACCCTAGCACCACACAAAAAACTACATAAGATGGTGCACACCTATATACCATTGGGAGGTAGATGGAGAAAGATCAAGAGTTCAAGGTCATCCCTAGTTACACAGCAAGTTCCAGGCCAGGCTGGGCTATGTAAGACCCTGTCTCAAAGGAAAAATAAAGAATACTAAACAAAGTAGAAGAACACACAACATTGCCAAGATGATAAAAGATGAACAAGTATCAGAAAGATAGAAAGAAAACATCAAAAGTAAAGTTTTAAGAGGTTCAATAACATCAGAGGATGAAAGTGTAAACAACCTTAGAGAACTAAAATGTGCTGCTGCTCACAAAACATACAACTGCCTGTGTTCAACAGCAAGGTGGAGTTGGGTAAGTTTTGGTTATTGCCTGTCACATGATGTACATGAAGATATAAATTACTCTATCCAGCCTTCCCTAGTTGCACTCTTCTTCCATTTTCTTTCATAAACAGACCTCGCAATGATGCTCTCTGTACTCAGACTCCGTGTGCTCTCACAGTTTCACCCTGGCTTCCTGTTCTCTTGCCACACTCATCTTTCCCTAGGTCACTGATGGCCTCTTCCTTTCCCCAGTGTGCAGCCTTTTCTTTTAGCCACTAACCACCAGTTCTGTGTTTGCAAAGCAGTCCACGACCATCTCTGCAGCTTCCCCCTCTTCTGCCTGCTCACCTGCTCCTGCTCAGCTCTTTACCAAGGCTCCTCTTGCTCTCATACTTTCCCCTGGCCTTCTTTGCCATATCTGCAGCTGCCTGTGTCACTCTGTATTAGTCTAAGGGAACAGAACTCACAGAATAAGTACATATATTAAAGGATTTATTAGAGTGACTTACAGCCTTAGTAGGGGCTTCTAGAACAATCAAAGGAACTGTGGTGGTTTGAAGGAGAATGTTCTCCATAAGCCCATATATTTGAATATGTGGTTCCCAGTGGGTGGAACTGTTTGAGAAGGATTAGGAGGTGTAGCCTTGTTGGAGGTGTGTCACTGGGGGTGGGCTTTGACATTTCAAGATTCACACCATTCTCTGTGCATCTCTCTCTGACTCTAATTTGTGATCAAGATGTAAGCTTTCAGTTGTTTTCTGCCACCATGCCTTTGTGCTGCTAATATGGATTCTAATCCTGAAATCATGAGCTCCCAATTTTTCTTTTATAAGTTGCTTGGTCATGGTGTTTGTCACAGCAGTAGAAAAGATATTAAGATAAGGACTTTAATGCATATCTTACAGTACCAAACAACTTGTTTGAAAGAAAGGAAAACTCACCAATCCCAAAATGCTCATTCCACATGGTATGCAGACCGATTGTTGCTTCAGACAGGTAGTTCTTCAATTCATCAAATGAGATGTTTATTTTAAATTCCACATTGTCTTGAACTCCCAAATTCTCAGAGAGTTTTCTCAGTTTGTTTACTCGAAGCTCATCCTCTTTGTTTCGACACCCTCCAATAAGGACAAGTTTAAGTGAAGGGCGTGACTCAGATGCCTTCTCACTTAGCAATTTAGCAAAGGCTTTGATCTGCAAAGCGTGATTCTTTTCAGGCCTGAACTGGCCAATGGAAACCAGCAAGTGTCCTGGGGTCACCCTTTTCTCATGTAAGGGGATGTCCAGAAATGTCTGCACATCACAAGGTGGATAAACAATGTTAGTGCAATGCCTAACTTTCCACAGTGAGAGAATATGGTTTAGTGTCCAAGAAGAATTCACCATGACTACATCACTGCATGAACCAACGAGGCCATAAATAAAAGCAAATAAATAGTAGTAGATGAGCTTTGCTTTGCTGAGGAAAGCATTTCTGCTAATGAAAGCCGCATTATTAAATCCAGTGTTTTGATTCTTCACTACAGAGAGCATGTCAGTGCTGATAGTAGGATAATGAACATAGCTTCCAACTCGGCAACCCCCTATATATTTAAACAGAGGGAGTGTGAAAGCATATCCCATTGAGTCGATGTAAACATCAGGAACACGCTGCATCAGAGCTTCCCAGCCAAGAAGAATGGATCCAAGACTTTGGCCTAGCAATGTGAAGTGGGGATACTGAGAATCTTCCACAAGGTAGCGTTTCCTTAAGAAAACAAACTCCACTGGATGAACTAACTTGATGTTAAATCTTCTGAAAGCACCTTCTAGTATCTGCTGACCACTGACATTAATGTCTCCAGTATATACAACATAAACTGCTTCAGGATACCTGAAACAAAATGTTATTAATTTGGGTTAAAATTAACCAAATGGTACAATTTCCTCATAATCACAAGCAAGCTTATTTCTATACTTAATGTTTTCTACCCTTTTTCATTGATTGCATTTAAACTACTGACTCTGCCCTTCCTTGAGGTTTTTACTCTTAATTTTTCAAATGAGACTATGTGCTGTAGTTTGTCACCTGCATATTTGTAGTTGAAATCTAGTCTCTAGTCGAGTAGCATCAAAAGCAAACGGACGCACAATGAGGTTAACAGGAATTGTGCCTTTTTAAATTGATCTTTTGCTGTTGAGGACTGAACCTAGGGCCTTGTGCATGTGTAACACACTTTACCCCTGAGCTATACTCAGACCTGTGTTATCTTATAAGAGGACTAAAGGAGTCTGTTTTCTCTATCACAACATGAAGATTCAGTAAGCAGCGGTTACCTACCACTGGGCTCTGGACTGTGGGTTTCCCAACCTCTGGAATTACGAGCAATACATTTCTCACTTACAAACTATTCAGTCGAAGGTATTATGTTGTAGTCATCAGATGAGACTAAGATATAATGTCTTCTAATTATCTGCCATTCCTTCTACTATGGGTTTTAAATAGAACAAATACCAACAGAAATTTCTGACATATCAATGAGAGATTCTCATTTTTAGGAAATACTAAAAAAATTTATTTTAAGTAGTTTAGCTGTAGAGCACTTGCCCATCATGCTCAAGGTCCTGTGTTCAACCTTTAGTGACACAGAAAACAAACAAAAAGACAAAGTGTGAGGGGGTGACACACCCTCATTTTACATGGGTCTTTAAAGCAGTAATGAAATACTCAGAAAACAAAACTAAGATTCACTAAAACTGTCTTGAGATAGGATCGTAATTCTTTTTTTTAAAAGAGTTATTTATTTATTTATTTATTTTTGGTTTTTTTCGAGACAGGGTTTCTCTGTGTAGTTTTGGTGCCTGTCCTGGATCTCGCTCTGTAGACCAGGTTGGCCTTGAACTCACAGAGATCCGCCTGGCTTTGCCTGCCAAGTGCTGGGACTAAAGGCGTGTGCCACCACCACCCGGCCAAGTGTTTTTTGTTTTTGTGTATTGTATGTGACTGTGTGAGTATATGCCACATGTATATAGGTAACCAGGAGGCCAGAAGGTGTTAGATCCCTTAGGGCTAGAGTTACAGGCAGTTATAAAACACCTAACTGGGATGCTTGGAACTGACCTAAGGTCCTCTGGAAGAGCAGCAAGTACTCTTAGCATTACTTAGTATTTTCCCCCTCATTTGTAATTATCCCCCCCCCCCCCCCCACCAAATATGTAAACCTACATGATGAAGTTTAACTGGTTGGGGACAGTTAATCACATTCCTTTAAGGAATTAATTCCTGGCTCTGGAGACATGTCTCAGTGGTTAAGAGTACTCGATGTTCTTACAGATGACCTGGGTTCAGTTCCCAGTGCCCACATGGCGGCTCATAAGGATCCAATGCTCTCTTCTGGCTTCTATGGGCAGTGTATGCATGTTGTGAACTTTCATACATGCAGGTAATAATAAGCATAAAATAAAAATAAATAAAATCTTTAAAAAAATTAATTCCCCAATTTTCAGACAGACTTCCTGAGCTACTTAACTAATTCTAATGTAACAAATTCTCTTAAACACATTATAAGTAACATACATATATACATACATACATACATAATTATAGCCTGATTACAATATAATATTAAAACTATAGACTTGGACCAAGGAGATGGTTCAGTGGATAAAGCACATGCCACACAAGTGTGAGGACCAGTGTTTGCAAACCCTGAATCCACATAAAAGTGGCAACCATGAGTAATCCCAGCTCTCTGGAAGGCAGAGACAAGAGGATCTCTGGGCAAGCTGACTAGCTAGATTGGCAGGAATCCTGAGGTCCAGGTTCAGATAGAGATGCTTCCTCCATAAAAAGTGGAGAGCAACTGAGTACGACACCCAATATCAGCTCTGAGTCTCTACACCCATGAGCACACATGCACACACAAATGAGCCCATAAACTATATACTTATTTATTTCGTTTTTTGTAAAGAGTGTAAATCTTTCTCAGTTAAAAAGCATGCCAACTAAGGAAAAGGGTACGGCATTTAAGATGATTTGGGGTTGCTCTTCTAAGGGAATTTGGGGCTATGGTCCCCCCTGGATAGGTTTTGTACAAACCCCAGAGATTTATATATTTTTATACACTTCGAAAAAATTTATTTTCAGCAGGACATATTGGTGCATGCCTTTAATCACAGCACTTGGGAGGCAAAGGCAGGCAGATAGATCTCTGTGGGTTTGAGGTCAGCCTGGTCTACATAGTGTGTTCCAGGACAGCCAGAGCTACACAGTGAGACCCTGCCTCGATAAAACCAAATATAAATGAATAAAATTATTTTCTACAATGTTACCACACACACACACACACAGAGACACACACGAAGATCATATCCCTTGTCCTCATATATTGTCATCTTCCCTGTCCCAACAGATCTTTTCTTTCCAGCAAATCTTTTTCCTACTTTCATGTCTTTTCCTGGTGTGTAGGCATTTAATTAGGGGTGCCTATGTCAGCACAGGTGGAGAGTTATTTACTTAAACAAGAGCAACTTACTAGTGGCTACAGCACAAAGGACTGTAACTCCCCCACCTCCAGCAAGCATTAATTGCTGTTAGCTTCTCAGGAATGGGTGGGGCCTTAGGAACCTTTCTCCATCTATGATGGAATGTTGAAGGGTCTAGTCTCACACAGGTTTTGTTCATGTAGCTTAGTGTTTTTATTTGAGAAATAAGAGCAGGTTTTAAAAGCCAGCTTTTTTTTTTTTTTTTTTTTGAGAGGTTGCCCAGGCTGGCTTACAACTCCAGGGCTCAAATGATCCTCCCACTTTAGCTGCTAGAGAAGGTGGGATGACCACTGTGTGCTGAACCTGAAATTCAGTATGCTCTTAGGAGGCAAGCAGCAACGTGTAGCGCATTAGCTAAGAAAGATGCATACCTACTTTTTCTGCAGGGCTTTCAAGGCACACCATAAAACCCTCTCTCCGCCGCCGCCTGCGTTGCAGTAAGGATGGAAAAATGCAACCACTGTTTGATCTTTTCCATTCCTGCTGGTTGAAACGGACTTTTTCTTTCTCTGTAGATGTCGCCTGAATAGCCAAAGGACAATGACCAAATATACACACAAAACTCCACATAGAATTAGTCCAGGGAAGAGCAGTGAATAAAAAAATCTGAAACAAACAAAAGGTGAAAATCAATCTGTTGTCAGTTTAAAAACAACGCTACAAATTAAAGTTTACTTTTACATATTTGCTTAATATCTTTGTATCAGAGAGAATTTCTGTAGCTTATAAGTCTGATAACAAAATATCCAATTATTTTTAATACTTTTTTTCTCCCCTCTAGTAGTGGTGATTGAATTCAGGGTCTCATATATGCTAGGCAAACATTTAATCCCTAGCCAGTATTTACCCATATTTAAGCAAAAGGCTTTAAAGAAAGGTAACTATAATCCAAGTTATGGATTACTCATCAAATCACCATTATAATGCAGAAAGTTAGCAATTATAACATACATAGTATAGAGCTGGAGGCATTCTCTATAGGAGGAAGAAACAAGAATGTGCTAGAACAAACTAGCCTATTCATATTTTTTATTTTTTATTTTTTTTTGGTTTTTCGAGACAGGGTTTCTCTGTGTAGCTTTGCGCCTTTCCTGGAACTCACTTGGTAGCTCAGGCTGGCCTCGAACTGTGATCCGCCTGGCTCTGCCTCCCGAGTGCTGGGATTAAAGGCGTGCGCCACCACCGCCCGGCCTTTTTTATTTTGTTTGTTTGTTTGTTTGTTTATTTATTTATTCATTCATTCATTCATTCATTTATTTATTTATTTCCTATTCATATTTTTAACAATCACTTTAGAACTTGAAGCAGAAAGTGGAAAAATGAAGATGTAATACAAACTTTGGCAAGAACGCACGTATCCACTGTTCTTCAGAGAGCCATTATACTAGCTCTAAATTTTCTTTTTCCCTTTTTTGTTTTTTTCGAGATAGGGTTTCTCTGTGTAGTCTTGGCCGTTCTGCACTTCAGGCTGTAGACCAGGCTGGCCTCAAACTCACAGATTCGCCTGCCTCTGCCTCCCGAGGTCTGGGATCAAATGCATGTACCACCACCGCCCGGCTGCTAGCTCTAAAATTTCAACCTGAACAAAAGTACGTAGGAGTTGAAGGAACTTAGGTAGGCCTTCCTAAGTTAGGAACATCTTGTGAAATCTAGATCTAGTCCAACAGTGGTAATCACCAGGTGGCTAGCATTCTGACTTATTATTATTTCTATTTTCTAATTTTTAAATAGGAAACGGTATTTATCTTAAAAACAAAAACAATACATTTATAATTTAGACATCAACCGGGAAAAATAAATAAATCAACAGATGGTCGAGAAGCAGAGACTTAACCCATCGGTTTACGAAGCAGAGAGAGAAGCGGCAACAACCGGTAAGGAAACAGCTGCTCAGCCAGGAGTGAGGCACGCGTAACAGCTGCGGTAAACTGAGGCACGACGAAGACAGCTCTTCTGCAGCCTCGAGCTGGGCTGCCCCAAGCACCTCCACCAAGGAGGGGGACGCCTCGTGAGCTCAGGCCACCAAGCTCCTCACCTCAGCAGCGCGAACAAGCGACAGCTCCCCGTGTCCGCCGCCATCTTACTCCCACCCCCAACCTCGCAGCCCGGAAGCGCTTGGCTGTTCTTCTACCCTATTGGCTCCTGAGGAAGCGTGCGTCGCTAGCCACGCCCCTCCTGCCTACACGCCTTCCTACGGGCTGCCAATAGCCGCTTCCCGCAGGCGGGGCGCACATGGGCCCGCCCACTTGGGCCGCACCCCAGGGGTGGTGGGCGTGGGGGGCCGGAGGGCGTGGCCTATGATGGACAGCGGGTTCTCCTGACCTCGACCCCGCCCTCCCCCGCCGCCCCTAGTCTGGAAGCCCCCTCGCGGGCGTCCCGCCCCGCCCCCACCGCGGAACTAGCGGTCGGTTGGGACCCAATGGGAGGTCCTGGCGGGCCGCGAGCTGATCTTCCAGGACAGAGTCCACTCTTTCAGGGGTGGCGGCGGGTCCCTGGCGGTCGCAGGAGCGGGACGCGGGGTGGAGAGGGGGCTGCGCAGGAGCGGGCGCCCTACGGCTGTGACCCCGGGCTGCACCTCCTCTCCAGCGCACCGGAGACCTCGCTGCACCGAGTCTGCAGCGCCGGGGCTCCGAGGTCAGAGCCGTGTGTTCCCCAGGAACCACAGATGCGCGCCTTCGCGCCTCCTCTCCCCGGCTTGCAAAGTCGCTCTTCCCTCCCCTGACCAGGTGACCTTTGGGCTCGGGGATGGATCCCAGGAAGAAGTTGGCGTTTGTGGGGACGGTGCCTGAGCAGGAGAGACAGGTTCCAGCCGAAGAGGCCAGTCAGAAAGTAAGTTTCCTTCCCCAGACCGCGGGTGTGCACACCTGCCCGAAGCGCTTTCCTCCTCGGTTCCTCCAGGACTCGTGACTGAGAACACGTAACCCCCCAGAGCCCAGCTCAAGGGGTGGTTTGGGAGGAAAGCCCTCTAGATCGAGTGTGCCTCTGGTCCTTTGGTGTTCAACCATTTCGACCCCAGCACTTTTCTGGGCTCTGAGCGTGGGGTTGCTGTGTAAAAGCTCTAGTTGCTCAAATCTAGTTCCCTGGGGGTGGATTAGTTGAAATCTGGAGCCTGGCTTCTTATACGGTCTACATCCAAGTCCTGCAGCTTAAAGCCATTCATTTTAACAATACAAGTAGTTAATTAATGCAATCTCTTATAATGCAAACAGTACAGAAGTATTTAACAGGAAAAGCAGACCTGTCTGTTTTCCAGTTCTTCATGTATGTCTCCCGTAAGCAAATATTACTGAAACTTGTAGGTCTCTGGCATATGAACAATTCTTGAAGATTTGTGTGTTTGTGTGTTGTTTTAAAATATTCTGTCTTGCCTAATTGAAATCACGTTTTATATTCTCCAACTTTTTTTTTCAGTTAACTGTATTTTGATTTTTGGAGACTGTTTCACAAAGTGGCATAGGTGTCCTCATAGTATGTTGATGATTCCTTTGTGGGTGCTCATGCTGGTTGCTTTCTTTCTTTCCCTATTTCAAAGTTGACATGATCTTTGCACTTGAATCATTTAAATATGTGTGTATGTGTTGTGTGTGCACACACACACACGATTGTTATGGAGGTCAGGGGCAACTTGCTGGAGGTAGTTCTCTTTTTCCACCATGTGTGTCCTGGGGACTGAACTCAAGTCATCAGGCATAAAGGCAGGTGCCTTTACCTAGTGAGTCATCTTGCCTTATTTGTACTAGAATTTTAAAAAAAATATTATTTATTTTATGTATGTATGGGGGAGAGCGAGAGATGGGGAGGAGATCAGACTTGGTGACAGGTGCCTTCACCCACAGAACCATTCAGCTTGTCCTATGCTTGATTTTTAATATATATACTTGAGTATTTCTTTAGGTCTGGGTGACTGGACTGGAGAGTAGCTTGCTCCTTTTGTGCAGGTCTCTGAAATGAGTTAATCCAGCAGTTTTATTGAGTGTCCCTTTAGTGAAATTTATTAAACTCTGGTGTGTAGAAATGAAAGAGAACAGGTTAATGGATGGGCAGAGAGAGGGGGGTGGTGAGTAGGTAATTCGTAATTCTTACCGTGTGAAAACGGCATTTGAACCCTGATGTGAAGACAGCACACACTGGGGAGGGGTGGCCAGAGCAGAGGAGGAGACATCTCCTATCTTTTGCAGTGTCCCCACAGAGAGCAAAGTCTTTATCTAACCAGATGAAAGTCAAGACCTGCGCCTCTCCTTGGAGCAGTTGGTTAACTGCTCTGGCCCATGTTGACCCCACCCTCTTGTGAATTACACTGATAACTGCTTTAGACAAAGTCACAGAGCTTACCATGGGCTAGATGTTGTATTACTTTGTATTTCTCTGTGTTCACTCTCATTTAATTTTCACAACCCATGCCCCATGTCTTTATTCTGTTATTGCTGAAAATCAAATCTGTGGTCTTGTGCTCATGATTGATTTGATATAGGTTTATAGGTTTTGACTACGGTGTCAGAAATACTAAGGTCTGAGAATCCAGCTATGACCTAAGACCTTTCCTTTAGGGAATCGATAGGAGGATGATTGTAAACAACAGGGTAGGTTTTTTTACAACCTACTTACAGAGAAGCACCAAGAAAACCAGGAATGTTAATGAAGCAGGTGTGACACTTCAGAGGGAAGATGAAATAAAATATCTGAAAAAAACAAACAGACAAACAAACGTATATATATCTACATTCCATCCAGAAAGCTGAGAGTGGATATTGCTAAGGACCTGGTCACCTTTTTGCTATCTGTGGAGGCAGACCTCACTCACTTTTTGCTATAGAGGTAGACCTCTCCCAAATTCCTCAGAATGATTATCCCAGACTTTTCCTTCCCTAGCCTCTATCTTTAGCTCTCAGTAGAACCCACCCTAAAGGGGAATGTCACATGTATTTTATGGCCTGCTGACCTCTATGCTCTCTCAGTCAGAGACCACGTTAGATTCCAGGTTGTTTAGCTCTAGAACCCACCCTCGTGGTCACATGTACTTTGTAAAGGAGTTCCTATGTAGTCATACCTTCAGTTTTATTGTGTACTTGGATTGAAATGATTGTTGCCTGGAAACCTTTTCCCAAATTGTGTTTTAAATATGCTGACAATGAACTGCCTGGCATTAGACTCCCTGAAGTCTGACCCATGTTGGCTTCCCTGCCAGGACATCTGCAGGGTCCCCCTCGGGTAGTGGAGTGGGGAAGGATAAGGACAAAGAAGGTTGTATTTTAGTAGGTGATCAGATAAGACGTCCAGGAGAAGTTACGTTGGAATAGAGATCCACGTGATTCACATTTCAGGCAAGTGTTCTGTGCTGAAGCCAGGAAGTGTCCCAAGTTCTTAGGCACAAGTGTGATAATAGGAAATGAATATTTGCTCTTTGTCCTGGGTTCCTGATTGGAGCCAAACTCTTGGGATTTCTTCAATGAGAGTGATAGGAGCATGTTTTATTGTTCACAAGGAGAGCCCTTCAAAGTCAGTGAGATCTGTTAAGAGGCAGACCTTGATGTGTTTTTAGGTGGCTTTAGAACTGGAACTGGGTCTGGTCCCCAGAGAAACCAGCCATGTGGTTCAGGTGTTAGAATCTACCCCCCACCTCCCAGGAGGTAAGAACTGAAGATTAGTTTAGTCACAAATGACGAATGATTTTATCAACCCCGCCTACGAAATGGAACCTCCATAAAACTCCTAAATGATGAGTTTGGGGAACTTCCAGAAAGTGAACCTTGTGCAGATTCTGGGTGTGTGGGTGGCCTGTCTGCAGAAGGCGTGGAACCTCTGGGAACCCGTCTCCTCTCCCTTGCTGCTTGCCTCTCCTCCGCTAGGCTGTTTTTGTGCTGTGCCCTTTGTTATGTTCTGTGAACTGCTGTAGTGAACTATCCATCCTGAAGTTGGGCAAGACCCTGATGTATAGCCGATCACTCAGATGTTCAGGTGCCCCATGTACAGTAACACTCACTAGAATTAGAGACTCTGACGTGACCAGCCCTTGCCCCATGGGATCTGTGCTAACTTCAGGCACGGTTAGAACTGCAGAAGGCATCCAGGCCTTGCTGGTAGGGAAACTGAGGCAGCAGTTAAAGAACTTGCTCAAGGAAGCTTGCTAATAAGAGCAAATTTAGTATTTGGTCCTAGGTCAGCCTGACCAGCTTTCTCAAAAACACACTGTCCTTGGGACTTCATGATACTTGGTCATACGTCTGGTGTCAGTCACTGAACTATGATTTGGCTTAACTTTGCAACTCTGAGATGCTTAAACACAGGGACTAGACTTAGAGCATTTAAAGCATATTCTTCACAGTATGTATGCTTTCCCAGTGCAGAGTAGGTCGTTTAGCCCCTGCTCCAGAGGCCGGAAAGTTCTAACAGCAATATAGGTCGTAGTTATCTCTTAAGTGTATGGCTAGTGTTGAAGGAAGTGAGAGTATTTAACAATATAGTTCTTTTCTTGAGATGGGGATCTTGCTATGGAGCGCTGGCTGGCCTTCTACTTACAACATCCTCCTACCCAGTGCTGGACTTGGAGGCATGAGTCACTACAGTGGGCTTCCGTCTTCTCCACAGTTTGTAAAGGTGCCCTTCAGTTGTTCCAGAACCAATGAGTTATAACATTATTTCACCCATTGTGTTTTTCTTCAGGGGCCTCTCTGTGGGGCAGGAATCACTGGGTGATGCAGTTCCTTCCATGCCTGGATTACAGGTGTACACTACCAAGCCTGGCTTTTTATTTTGTTTTTATTGTTTCTTTTGTAGCTTTAGGTTTTTTTTTTTTAACAGTTTTCTTTTATTTATTTTTATGTGTATGAGTGTTTTTGCCTGCATATATATATATCTATATATAGATATCTATATATATATATATATATAGATATCTATATATATCTGTGCACCATGTTAGTGCCTGGTGCCCGGAAGGGAGTGGTGGATCCCCTGGAACTGGAGTTGAAGATGGTTGTGAGCTGCCATGTGGGTGCTGGGTATCAAGCCTGGGTCCTCTGGAAGAACAGCCAGAGCACTTAACTACTGAGCCAACTCTGAAGCTGGATTTTAGTAGCTGGATTTTAAATGCTTTACTGACAGTCGTTCCAGTTTGAGTCAGAGGGTGGCCACGGTGGCGACATGGTCACTGCTCGCTGATAACCACAGCACAGGCAGGTATGAAGGAAGTATCCTTGGTCAAGCGGCTCCATATTGTTTCAATCGAATGAGAAAAATACGTTACCAGGTGAAATTCTGAAAATGCCTGTTAATGTTTATTTGTTTATTTATTTGTCGTGATGTTGGGGATGGAGGCCTTATACCTGCCAGCTGCATCCTAACCCTTTGTTTTTTAAACTACTTTACAGAAGAAAACAGCAGTTCAAAGGTGGACGCCATAGAGCAGAGCAGAATGGCTTTATTTTTCTTTGTGTGGCTAGGGGTGTGTCTAAAAAGCAGCTGGGGAGGAAGGGTTTATTCAGTTTACAGTCCCACATCACAGTCCATCCCTGAGGGCAGTCAGGACAGGAACTCAAACAGGGCAGGAACCTGGAGGCAGGAGCTGATGCAGAAGCCATGGAGGCTTCTGCCACTGGCTCGCCCATCATGGCTTGCTTTCTTATATCATCCAGGGCCTCCCACCCAGGGGTGGCACCACCCCCTATGGGATGGGCCCAACCACATCAATCATTAATTAAGAAAATGCCCCTCAGGCTTGCAGTAATTGAGGTTTCCTCTTCCAGAAGGACTCCAGCCTGTGTCAAGTTGACATAAAAACTAACCAGGGCAAGATGGACCCCGGGGCTTTGTGTTTATACACAGAGCTAAACCCCAAGGTCGATGACCAGAAATTGTGAAATCCGCCCTTTCAGAATGTAAGTTTTGCTGGTGCCAGAAAGTCAGGCAACTGTGTAGCTGCTTCTGTTAGCAGTTTGTTTCTTATCTCAGTGTGCCTTTGGCCCTTTATCTGTCTGGTTATGACCTTACAGACTGTCACCATTGTAGGAGGGACCCTTGGCTCAACCTTGTCTCTTCCTCTCAACAAGTGACCTCTGCTCTTACTTTAAGGAAATTGGTACCACTGGGCGTTCTTTCTTTAACTTTTCTCCCTGGCTCTACACACCCCCTTTCCCTGCCGAGTTTTATTTAGAGCTACAACGTGCCCCCCCCCCCCCCTTTTCCTTTTTCTTTGAGGCCAGGTCCTGTAGCCTAGGCTAGCCTTAAACTCACACTCCTTCTGCCTTATCCCCCTCCATGTCACCATGCTGTACAAACTACCTTTTCTTCTTTTCTGTAGAATCAGAGGGCAGTTCAGCCTTCTTTTCAAGGTCCTGCTCTACCTTTGACCCTTCTTTCTACCTGTCTAGAATTTTGAGGACCTAGCCTCTCTTCACCTCCATCTCCCTCTGCCCATGAGGCTGTGGATTGTGCTTTTATTCTGAAGTCTCTCTGTCACCTTGTGCCCTCCCGTAGCTATTGTACTTATTTCCCTCGCTAGAGAGAGTCAGTCCTCTGCATGCCCTTGTTTTCATTTGTTGACCACTCTGCGTTTTTCTCAGTATTTTGTCAGTCTATTGGATATGGAATACATGCAAACATCTGTATCCAGTCATAAAATGTCACGCTGTAGGTTATGCCTCTGCACCTCACTCGGCGTAAGAATAAGAACATTGGGGCTGAGGAGATGGCTCGATGGGTAGGAGCCTTCGTGCAAGTGTGAGGACTTGAATTTGAGTCTCAGCACCCACGTAGAAAGCATGGACATGATTGTCTGTTGACCCAGCACTGTGGGAGGTAGGGACGGAAACAGGCTGATAGGACCTGGCTGACCAGCCGGTCTAGCTAAAATGGCTAGCTTCCGTTTGAGTGAGAGAGCCTGTCTTAAAGGAGAAGGTGGAGAGAGAGAGTGGAAAGCAGCCTGTGCTCTCCTCTCGCATGCATGCACCACGTTCACGACACATACACTTTTATCCCCTGTATCAGTCAGGGTTCTCTGGAGAATCAGATCTGATAGAACGACCCGCCCCCCCAATAGGATTTATTAGAGTGGGTTACAGACTGTGGTCCTACTATTCCAACAGTGGCTGCCTCCCAGTGGAAAGTTCAAGAACCCCAGAGTTGTTCTGTCCACAAGACTGGGTGTCTTAGGTCTTCAGTGTACACCAGAATCCTGAAGAAGTTGGCCCTAATACTAGTAGTGAAGCAATGAACTTGTCATCGAGAGTGAGGGCGAGCAGGCAAAGAGCAAGTACTTCCTTCTTCCATGTCTTCTGTGTAGGCTGCCACCAGGAGGTGTGGCCCAGGTTTAGGGTGGGTCTTCCCACCTCGAGTGATCCCATCAGGAAAAATCCCTCACAGGTGTACCCAGCAGCTTGGGTTTTAGTTAATTCCAGATGTAGTCAAGTTGACAATCCAGAATAGCCACCCGCCACGCCCCCCCCCCCCCAAGAAGAATAAGAATATTAGCTAGTAATATGTCTGCCCTTCTTTCTTCTCCCCCCTTTTGTTTCACCCATCAGCCTGTGTCTCTAGCCTGCTGTCCTCATCCTTTTTTGCACCATCTATAGAAGTATCCATTGTAGATGTCAATTGCGGGGTGACTACCCACCAACCCCACAGTTTCCCAGAGTTTTCTTGAGCGAGAGCAGCAGGAAATATTAGACAGAAGGATTTGGAGTGTGGAGATAAACAGAAAATAAAGGATAGCCTCAAGAGGGCCTGGAACCTATTTCAACGGCCCCGACTGTCTCTGCCCTAAGGTATTTATAGAAATGCCAAGGGGTGGAGCAAAAGACCTCCCCCCAGCACTGCCAAGTACAGACCATCTCAGACACCTGCACTCAGGCCCGTGGTCCTAATCATCCTCTATGCGGACCTGCTGGGTAAAGCCACGAGGAACCTGAAAACGGGCTCCCACGGTCAACTGCCTTTCCCTGTTTTGTGTTTGTTAGAACCCAGGTTGTATTGCTTTGGATTTGAACACAGAGCCACAGGTACACCAAGCACATACTCTCTACCATCCAGCTATACCTGCAGCCCCTGTAATTCAGCCTTTTGTGTTTCAAAAATGTTTCATGTGTAGATGGATAGATGAACAATATGTTATCTAGTTTTGCTACTGTCTAAGATTTAGAAAAAAAAATAATACCATTGTGGTTAGTGTTTTTCACTAGACATGGCAGCTTGAAGAGTTATCCCTGGGTAATAAGCCTTTGAGGGGAATTGGCAGGTAGGGGTAGTCTGTGGGTTTTACAGTCATGAGCAGGTCTGTTCCGAGTCTTTGTTGTGCCTCCTGACATGCAGGCGGCAATCCTAGCCCTGCTTTTCTGAGCTCTCTGGTTTCCTTCATTGCTGTCCTGAAACCTCTCTGCCCTCCACCTTCCATGAATGCCAGGGCATTTCCGTCCCAGTGTTGATTTCAATGTCCTTAAATTCATGTTGAAACGTAATCCCAGTGCAGCAATATTAAGGGCCATGCCCTTTAGGACGTGACTGAGCCGTGAGGGTTGAGTCCTCGTGAAATTGGGATTAGATGCCTGTGTGAAAAGTCTTCATGGAAAGTGTTTGCTCCCTGCCTCCTGTCCCTTTCTGCCCCATCTACCAGAGGACACTGGTCCTTCTCTCAGGACAGTGCAGCAGTAGGGCACCATCTTGAATGAAACGGAACCCTGGTAAGTCCGGGCAGCCGAAGAGTGTGGTTAGCAAGATGAACAAAGATGAGCGGATGAGAGCAGCAGTTAACCAGAAGTTAATAGAAAGCGGAGAAAGAGAACGCCTCAAAGAGTTGCTGAGAGCTCAGTTAATCGAGTGTGGCTGGAAGGGTCAGTTGAAGGCACACTGTGAAGAGGTAAACAAAGAAAAAGGACTAGAACACGGTATGCTTGATGACTTGGTGGCTGAAATCACTCCAAAGGCAGAGCCCTGGTACCTGACAGTGTGAAGAAGGAGCTCCTACAAAGAATAAGAACATTCCTTGCTCAGCACGCCAGTCTTTAAGGGTGAGCTAGAATATGGTGTTCTGTGGGTTTAGTTCTGAAAGTAAAACTTGTCATAAATTAGAGGTTGATTTCCCAAAATAAAGTCCTTTTGTGTATGATGGTATACAGCTTTCAGTGATGATGTATACATTGTATTGATTTTTTTCCTAAATTTGTTATTTTAATAAATAAATCTCATGAATGAGTTTCAAGAAAAAACAAAAAACGTAACCCTGACTAGAGACTGACCTAATGGCTTTGATCTTGGATTTCTTGCCTTCCTTAATGCTGAGATGCACAGTTCTTGTTCTTTATAAATCACTGTGTTTTTAGTGGCCCAGATAGACAAAGAGACTGCTGTTGAGGAGAGTGCTGTAACAAATACCTGGAACTGGGAAGTAGTGGGAGGCTGGAAGAGTTTGGAAGATCAGGCCAGAAAAACCATAGATTGTTCTAAACAAAGCATTCAGAGTGATTCTGGTGAGAATCAGAAGGCAGCGGTACGTGGACAAAGCTGGGATCTTCTTGGAGACATTAAGTGGTTGATCAGAGTGTTGGTAGAAATATGAGCAGTGAGAGCCATTGTCACGAGACCGCAGGTAGACATGGTAAGAGTCTTCCTGGGAGCTGGAGGGAAGGCCATCCTTATTACAGTGTGGCAAAGAACCTGGATAAACTGTGGCCAGAGCCTGATGCTTGTGGAAAGTAGATCTGGAGAGCAGTGAGCTAGGATACTTGATGGAAACAAAACAGAACAAACAAATCAACAAAACCACCAAGCGAAGTGTATGGAGCGCTGCAGGGTTTCTCTTGATCTCTCAGAATAATCACAAGAGAGTGGACCCAGAATAGAGACTGTCGTGAAAGGGGAAACAGAAGTGAGATGGAAAATTCTCAGCCTACCTCACAGGAAAGAATAATGGGGCTCTGGGGCGAAGGCACTGGGGTGCAGCCAAGCAAACACTCAATGGGGAGATTAACATGGGTGGAAGGAAGCCAGACGTTTCAGACAATGCAAGAATGATCTTGAAGGCATTCCAGAGATCTACTTAAATTTGATCATAAAAATGATTGTGTATTGACTAAAACCCAACTCGCTGCTCTTGCAAAAAATGTGTCTTCATTTGCTCTAAGTCATCAGGATTTTTTCCAGAGACCTGACTTTGATTTTTTTTTTAATTATTTTTTTACCAGCTGATGCAAAACTCAATGATCACTTCAAAAGGAATATAAGATGGTTTATTCTGGGGCCAAGTATGATTGACAATGGCCCAGAAACACAGATACCCTAAATACCATACTCGGCCATGGTAATGGTTTCCTAATGTTTATATAGAGACAGAACAGTGAAAATTATAAATCCATTACGGGAACGTCAGGGAGGCAGATGACAGCAAAGGAGGGAGATATCTACTCTATGCCCCAGATGCTGTCTGATGATATTCTTAGCCTTTGGTTGGGAGACCTTACAGGTTCATACATTCCAAAAGGATTTACCTATGAGGCACAAGGTTAGATGTTAGATCAAGCAACATCTTATTAAGAAGGCTGAAGATAACCCAAGATGATAAAGTTGACTCAAGACCAGCAACATTTCAGTTCTCTACAATCACAGAAATTCATTCATGTATTCAACAAATGTTGGGAAACTAAGCCCAGCACTGTTTTAGTACAGGGAATACAGCAAGTGTTGGAACAAATTGACAAAGGGTTCCTGCCCTGTGGAACTGAAGTCCTACATATATATATATATATAAAATTTGCTGATAGCCAACAAGAAGTCAGTAATCACTGTGGCCTGTGCTGACTGACTTCTGTGGGGGAGGAAAATAAGGCAGGGAGTTAGGAATATTTGTACTCTAAATGAAGTCTTTTTGGGGGAACTGATTTATGAGGTAACATGTGAGTGAGGATCTCTAAGGGGATGGAAGAGGATCTGCATGTGGAATGTTGGTAGGAGGAGTTTCTATACTGAGGAAGCAGGTGGTTCTAAGTCCCTTTATTTAAGGAACAGGAAGATAGGAATGGTCATCAGAGTGAAGGTCTAGTCTGGGAGTATGAGATCCCAAGACCAGGGAGAGGGCACCATGCTTTTTTACAGGTCGTAAGGATTTTAGGTTCTACTCTTGAGTGCGAGGAACAGCCTGGAATCCCCTCAGAGGAGTAATAACTTCCCATTAAAGGGCTTCTGACTTTTGTGTTGACAAGCCAGAGGTCACTTAGGAATTTTTCTCTTTTTCTGCCTTTTAAGACAGGGACCTGTTAGTTGCCTTTACTGGTCTAGTACTTGCTGTGCAACCCAGGCTGGCCTTGAACTTACGGCAGTCTTCCTGCTGCCGTCTCCTGAGTGCTGGGATTATAGGCACACCCTTCCAAGACCACTTTAGAAGTCTTTAAAAGACTACTGGTGAGATGGGCTGGGTCCATCCTGGATCCAGGCTGGAGGGATGGATGGCTCAGCTCTTCAGAGCACTGGCTGTTCTTCCAAATGAGCTGTGTTTGATTCTCAGCCCAGCACCTACAGCGGTCCATAGCTCCAGTTCCTGGAGATCTGGCACCCTATTCGGGGTACTGAGGAGATCAAGCATGCAAGTGGTTCACAGACATACATGTAAGCAAAACACCCGTGCACATAAAACTATCTTTTTAAGTGCTCAGGGGGTTGATGCTGGCTGTCTTTCGAAGGTGGGACTGACAGGACTTGCTGGACATTTACCGCTAGATTTGAGAGGAGACACTTCTCAGGAGTGAATCCTGGGCCATAGCCAGGAGAAATCTCATGTACTAATGAAGACTTTGGAAGGGCAGGGAAGGGGAGAGTACTGGGAACTCAGTTGTGGAAAAGCTAACTTTGTGGTGCTTAGTAAACATCCAAGGGAGATGGCGACAAGGCATTTGGGTTCCTAAGTGTACCAGGGAACGAATTTGTGTCTTCTCCAGATTCCTGTATTGGAGTCAGGTCTTTGGAAGCAATTAGCTCAGGAGGGCAGACCTAATGGGATCGGTGCCCTTATAAAAGAGGCTTGAAAAGGGAAAGGAGGAACGATGTAATTATGTCTAAACTCAAAAAATAAAGAAGTTATCAATTTAGAAGAGAGGCTGGAAGGAGTGACTTCCTTAGCTCTTTTGACGTATGAGGATGCAACTAAGATGTGCCTCCCAGAAGTGGGGAGCAGTGCCCAACACACCCTTTATCTGCTCACCTTGATCTTAGATTCCTGACCTACGCTTTGAGAAGTCCGTTGTCGTCATTTACAAAAGACCCGGCCTGAGGTGCTTTGTTATACATCCTGATCAGACTAAGAAAGGTGTATTTCCATGGGACTGGATCAGATTAGCAGAGAATGTATACATTTGAAGAAGAGACCTATAGGATAAGCTGGGGGAAGGGAAGGGGCCAGGGAGTTGGAGGGGATTTGGGCGGCACTCCAGCACTTAGCACTTTGGGGCCTACAAGGCTCTAGTGTAGGGCTCAGAGTGGAATAGAATAGGAGAAATCCCAGGGTCTCCTGGAGGCTGACCATGGTGGCCAAAATGGGTTACTCTGAGCTATGAGAAGAAAGCAATCTGGTAGGTGGTGGAGTCCAAGAATGCTCATGTTTTTTTGGTTGTTTCCATGTTATAGTATTTCAGGAAGAGGGCCTGTAGGCTGGGGCAGGGAATCTTAACAAGGAAGAGCTATAACATGAGTGTCCAGTGGTGGGCAGAGTGAGAGGATTGGGATGTGATTGGGCCTCCAGGTGGCACCAGAGACCTCTCCAGGTTAGTGGTGGAGCTTGAGCGCATAGACAGTGCCTGGACTGGGAGTTTTATCTCACCATTACTCAGCAGACTTGTGTGTACCCGCTGGAATTTACAGCAGGCTGGAGCTATTTAGGTGGATCCAGGTGAGGTGAGTAGCCAGGGAGGAGACTGTACACACAATGACCTGTGAAATAGAAGCTTTTCCTTTGATATTTGAAGTTTTTCTCATTTTGGCCCTATCTGGTCCTCCTATAATGTAACTACTGTTATTTTTCTACTCTAGGCTGTTAGGCAAATAGAACTTTAAGAACACTCTCCAGTGAGCTTGCCTGTGGTTGGTTGGCTTGTTTCCATTTCTTATTCAGACCCCAGTGTAAAAGTCCTACTGAGCTAGCTGTTCCGTCTTGGAAACCATTAGTTTCCTTATGCAGTGGTGTGGGACCATCGGGGAACTCTGACCAGCGCCTGGCCTTGCTCCATCCAGGTGACTGAAGATTAAATGAATATTTTCATCCCTGAATGCTGCCCTCTACTGTTCTAAGGGCAAATGTTCCTTGTGCTCCCGTAGAGGTGTTTTTTGTTTTGTTTTGTTTTAGTTTTATTTCTTTATTTTTTGAGATTTTAATATGATTGCATCATTTCCCCCTTTCTGTCTTAGTGCTTGTCTGTTGCTGTGATAAAACACAATGACCAAAAGCAAGTAGGGGAGGAAAGAGTTTATTTTGCTTATACTTTCACATCATTGTTTATCATTCAAAGAAAGTCAGGGCAGGAACCTGGAGGCAGGAGCTGATGCAGAGGTCGTGGAGGGGTACTGCTTACTGGCTTGCTCCCCATGGCTTGCTCAGCCCACTTTCTTACATAACCCATGTATCACCAACCATGTGGTGGCCCCATCCACAATGGGTTTTGCCTTCCCACATTAATCACAATTTTAAAAATGCCCTACAGGCTTGCCTACAGCATAATCTGATGGAGGCTTTTTTTTTTTTTCCTTCAACTGGGGTTTCATCATCTCAGATGACTATAGATTGAGTCAAGATGACATAAAAACTATCCAGCATACTTTTGTGTCTTCAAAGCCTCCCATATTCCCCTCCTTGATCTCTTTCAAATTTAGCTTCTTTTTTCATTATTGTTACATGCACATATGCTTATACATATATTCCTAAATATATAAATGCACTCTGCTCAGTCTGCATAATGTTACTTGTATATGTGTTTTCAGGGCTGACCGTTTGGCTTCCGTAACCAATGGTGGCGCTCTTCTCTGGGGAAGACTAGTTCTCCTTTTCTCAGCATTTTTTAGTTGACTGTAGATCTTCATGTAGGGTTGAGAACTTCTGTGTTTCCTCCCAGCCATCCGTCCACTTTAGAGTGTCTATTATTTTTTTTGTTCAGCTTATGTTTATGCACTCATGTTGTTGAGACTTTATGGGGGTAGCTTCGGACATTCTAAGAGACGCAATCTCACAGCAAACTCCCCAATCCTCCAGTTCTTACAGTCTGTCGGAGCCCATTTAGGTTTCCTAGTGACTTTACCCAGGGCTGCATAAAGAGGGTGATTGGACCACGGGCCTGAGAGCAGGTGTTTGGGATGGTCTGCACTTGGCTGTGCTGGGGGGAGGTCTTTTGCTCTACCCCTTGGCATTCCTTTAAAATCTCTTTGGCAGAGACAGTCAGGGCCCGATGGATTAGGAGGCTATCCTGTATTTTCTATCTGTTACTCTCCCCTCTATACTTCTAATATTTCCTGCTGCTTCTACTCAAGAGTACCTGGGGAAAAGTGGGGGTGGGATGGCCCCCCACAACAGTCCCCCTACTCCCCTCCTCTTTTGCTATGTTCTCTGAGCGTTAGGTGCTGGAGTTGTTTTGTGGATATCTCCATTGGGACTGGGCTTCACAACTCGGCATTTTGATTGGCTGTGTTTTTCTGTAATGGTCTCCAGCTGTTGCAAAGAGAAGTTTCCTTGGTGAGGAATCAGGACTATACTTATCTGTGGGTCTAAGGACAAATATTTAGAATGTAGTTAGGAATTATGCTGCATTAGTAAAGTGGAAGTTGTAAATTCTCCTTCAAGACCCATGACTTTAACAGCCTTGGGCTCCAGGAAGCCAGCTCAGTTGGCATTAATTCTTAAGACAAACGGAGTTCTATTCAGAAAGTCTTTTTCCTACACCTGTGTTATGGAGGGTACTGACTATGTTTTCTTCCAGTAGTTTCAGTGTTGGAGGTTTCACATTGAGGTCTTTGATCCATTTGGAGTTAGTTTTCATGCAAGGTGATAGATACGGGTCTAATTTCTTGGGCATATGGACAGCCAGGTTTCCCAGCACCATTTGCTGAAGGTGCTTTCTTTTCTCCAGCATATATTTTTGGCATTTTTGTCAAATATTAAGTTGCTAAAGTTAAGTGTACTTTATGTTTTGGTCTTAGATTTTCTTCCATTAGTCTACTTGTCTATTTTCTCTCATCCGTGCCTATAATTCAAAGGCTTTTTTTTTTAATGCTGTCCCACATTTTATGTATGTTCCTTACCTTTCCTTTTTTTTTTTTTCTCTCTTTTGAATGATTTTTTTTGTATTCCTTGCTTATTTGGTCTAGATTGTCTACTTTATCTTCAAGTCCTAATGTTCTGTCTTCTCTTGATCCATTCTCCTGTAAGGTTGTGCCTTAGGTTTTCTAGTCGGGTTTTCCAGTTCCATCTTCATTTCGGCTGGTCTTCCTCAGGGTTTCTGGGTCTTTATTGAATTTGCTTCTCTAGCCCAGGATGTCTTCATCATTTCCATCAGCCTCATGTTTGTCTGTGCTTTCTCCCCCACCCTTTCCTGTCCTATTTTCTTTTCCTTTTTCTTCTCCTTTTTTGACAAAATCTCAGATCTCAGTATTGTGCAGCTTGGACTGTCCTGGAACTTACTATGTAGACCAGGCTGGCCTTGAACTCATAGATCTGTCTACCTCTACTTCCAAGTGCGGGGAGGTGCATCACCACGCCTGGCTGTTCACTGTTTGTTGATCATCACTCAGGAGTTTATTCTTAAACTCTTTCTCCTTAGTTCCATTAGGTTGTTTCTTTGTGTCTTCTCTACACTCCTTGAATTCTTCAGTGAAGTTCATGATTGTTCTTTAAAATGCTGTGCCCTGGGGCTCATATAATTAATTCTCATCAACAGCATTTCGACATGACTGGTGGATTTATGGTGGGAGATACTGGCTTGATCTTTCATGTTGTTTGCATTTTTGCCATGAGATCTGGGCATGTGACCTTCTTGTGTTCTGTGTCTGATATGGACAGGGCAGCTTGGGACAGAAGAGAGCATATGTGAGCATGTTGGACCTGGAAGAGAGCATATGTGAGCATGTTGGAAATGGCTTAGGTGGAATGAAGTCAGATGGACAGATGGAGCTGGGTTAGTGTATAGTACGCATGCCCCAGTTCCCAGTTCCCAGTTCCAGCCTGGAGTATGAGGTCAGATATGGCTGGGTGCAGAGGTTTTGTGTGGTATGGGATGAACTTGTGAGTTAGGGGATAGGCAGAGCAGGTCATGATAGAAACCTAGAAACTGGTTGTGGTGTAGGCAGAGGTGGCCAGAGTAGGCTGGGACACTAGATGTGGGACCTGGGTTAGATCTGGCAAGTTTTCGAGGGTACATAGATGAGAGGGCCAGGCAAGATTTACAGGGCTAGACCCCAGAGAAAGATTTTTGAGATCTTATGCTGTGTGTACACTTAACACTTGGCTTTCAGTCATGCTGATCTGTGTTCTGGCATGCAGGGTGGATGAGCAGTGGGCCCTTAGCTGTGGTGAACGTAGTGTTTGTACTGACCAGATATTCTCAGTGTGGGAAACTTCCAGGCCTCTGTGTCCAGTGTGCAGCTTAGTGTCAGATTCTGCCTTCCTGTCCTGTCATAGAATCTGAGACTCTTCTTGTTCCTTAGTGGGCTGGCCTGGCCCGCCCCAGGGTCTTTCTTGGAGGCTCCACCGGGTTGAGCTGGTAATCTTTTTGAGTGCTGAAATGTTTTCTTCGCCAGCTGTCCCTCCCCCGAACAGGGCCCTTTTGTCCTAGGGGTTCATGGAAACATGAGCTGCCCATCTGCTTTTGGGACCCAGGCTTCTCAGCTTGCAAAATAGTTGTTTGGGACAGCAAAGGGTGTGTGTGGCATATATATGTGCATGTGTGTGTGTGTGTGTGTGTGTGTGTGTGTGTGTGTGTGTATTTTGTTTTAGGTAACAGCAAAATTTGCACAATAAATACATGGGTGCAAGAAGACACTTTGAAGACCTGTTGTTCTAGAAGGAATGAATAAGAGAACAATTTGCCCTTGGATTTGTATGAAGGGGACAGAAAATCACCGTGCAGTTCTAGGTAGAACTTCTAGGCATGGTGAGACATGTCTATAATACTGGCACTTAGAAAGCAGAGGCAGGAGGATTGCCACAAGTTTGAGGCCAGCTGGGGCTATAGTAAGACCCCATCAAAAAGAAAAATGAAACCCAAACCCCTAAGAATTCTAGGTGAGAAAGCACGCCCTTCTTTGTACATACAGCTCAACTCAGTTGTTTAAATATATTTAAACTGGCTTACCTAACACTGATGTTTGTTCATTACCATAGATGGAAGAGCCTTGTGTTCCAGTGCTTAGCCACTTCTCAGAACTGAGCACCTACTAGGCAGGAGAAGCAGGAGTGGAGAATCAGTTTGCAGAGTGAGTGGACAAAGGGCACTGAGCTTCTTGGAAAGATAATGGACAGGAGATGATGAGACTATTTATATAATTACATAAACCTCTAATAAAACCAAATTATTACTCTGTTATAATAGCTTCCTAGAAATCTTTGCCTAGTAACCAGAGGGTTATGTAGAAGTAGACTGAGTTGGTTTTACTGAAGTGTGCTGATTTCTGCCTGCTTGTTGAGACCCCTATACTTCTTTTGCTGGGAAAAAGAAACACTACCCTGGAGGAGTAATTCCCACAGCTATCTCAGTAAAGGTCACATTGTAGATCCTGTTTGCTGAGAAAGATGTCCTTGTACCTGCCAAAGTTTGTATGCCCTAATAACTACTAATGTTATCGAACTGGGGGCGGGGAGATGGGGGGTAGGGGTGGGGTCACAACCTGTGCATCCAGTCAGGTCTGTCCACCTGTTTTCAAGAGGCCAATTAAAAGAGCCAAATTAAAAGTGAAAATCAGTCGGGCGGTGGTGGCGCACACCTTTAATCCCAGCACTCAGGAGGCAGAGCCAGGTAGATCTCTGTAAGTTTGAGGCCAGCCTGGTCTACCAAAGCAAGTTCCAGGAAAGGCGCAAAGCTACACAGAGAAACCCTGTCTTGAAAAACAAAACAAAACAAAACAAAAGTGAAAATCAGAAAAAGGGGATTGAGTTAGTGTGGCCACATTGGGAAGATGCTTTGGGCCGTTCGCTTTGTCCTTCTCCCCCATTCGGCCACATTGAAGTCCCATAACTCTAATAAATATTTACTTACTTTTATTGCTACCTGCAAAACATCTCTCTGTACAAAATGTCTGTTCCTGTAAACACGCCTGATGGAAATTCCTTTTGGTGGACACGAAACTCAAAGAGCAACCCTGTTCCTAGACCTATGAAAGTTGCAGGACCTTTTCAAAGTGTGAGCTTGGGTCGCACGCAGCCTCTTATAAATAAGGAGTTTCTTCTGTCTCTCCAAGTGCGTGCTCTGCTCTTGCTGGTTGGAATTCCCTTAACGGTACAGGCTGAGTAATGTGCAGATAGTGTTGATCTCAGCACTGTTGGAATTCCAACGGGACAGAGACAAGTCAGAAGAGAGGAGGCTGAGTCAGAGTAGTCTGGGAGATGGGACTGAGAGAGAGGACTGGGGTCAGATGTGAGGGGGTGATGAAAGAGGAGTTAGGACTAGCTGGATCTTGTGGTTCAAGAAGTGACCTGTGCCTGTAATTGCCTCCCCCCCCCCCATCTTCATGTTCTAATAGAACTGTATTTCCACATCACAAATATATTACAGTCTTGTAAGTCTTTTGCTTAAAAATTCTTCCAGGTGTGCTTGCCCACTATGTAGGAGGTCCTGGGATCTACCTTAGTACCACAGCAATAAAAAGTAAAAACAAAAGCTCAAACACTCCGGCATTCAACCATGCCTGCAGCAGCGACAACAGAATCCTCCTGGTGATTTACCATCAGCTCCAAGACAAGGTCTACCCTTCCCTTCTGTCCTTCCCAAACTGACCCTAGCTCACTTTTCTGGTTGTGTTCTGGATCTGGGTGATTATCTAGGACACTTTGGACAAGAAAGCATTTACATTTCCCATGTTTCATGAGTTAACAGAATGAACTATTTAAAAGCATCTAGGGTATAAATCCCAGCATACTTTAGCCACCTTTCTGAAAAATCTGGTCCCTGAAGATGAGGATCAGTCATAAGGTACTGTGAGAAGGCTGAACATAATATGGGTTGCATAGAGTGCAGTGTATCAGGGTCTTATAAAAGTAAGGTCGAGGGTGGCAGCAAAACTAGTGGATCCCAGCAGTCGGGGTCAGAGCTCATAGCACAGTGTAGACACAGTTTAGCCTACTTCAGTCTCTAGCTTTGATCCTTTAACCCCCCTCCCCCCCAAACACAGTATAGTCAAGTCAGAAGTGACTGCATCCGTTTCAAGTATACCTGATTGATCTCAAGCTAGTATCAACGATGTCAGGCACATCCCCAGGTCAGGGTCTGGTTATAGAGTTCCATAGCACTATAACAGTTTTTACTATTTGCAGGAAATTATTTTTGGGAAACCAACCAGGATAGAATCATGGTGGTTTTGACTCAAGATGGCTGCAGTCAAGTCAGGTTGAATCCAAGTATATATTCCCAGTCACAATGCTGAAGCATTTGTATTTGTAATAATCTTATATCACTAAGGAAATGCTAAAACTTTAAAAATTCATGTTCTAAAAGAAATGATACTTCTTGAGATGATTTCTACCAAAATGTCTAAAATTTTGCAATAGTCTAATGGGTTAAAGAGATAAACTTCAGTTTGCCCAGTACACCAAATTCAAGGGTCAGCAAGCTTGCAGGAACCTGACATCCCTCCAGGAAATAGAACCACTAGCTAGGGAGAGTCTGAGTTGTCTCAGCTCCCGCAGTGTTGGGCTCTGGCAGGAAGGCTGGGAGCCCAAGCCCTTGGTGTCCTACTTGTCTTTTCATTGTTGGGTCCTGGCTTGGTCAGTGTTTCTTGGAAATTGAGGCAGGCTCTGTTTTCGTTTTGACCGTATTTGGGAGATAAAAATAAAATGCATACATAGTTTGGAAGAGTTGACTGACTGAACATGCTTCACAAGTTGTAACAATGTCAGATCCTTATGGGAGGGAAAGAACAGTGAATGCCTTTGGCAAGTGGACCACTGATAGGCTTGCTTTCCCTCAAAGAAAACAGACTTCTTGATGGTTGTTAGGTTGGTTGGTTGTTAGGCTAGTTGTTGGGCTGGTTGGTTATTGGGCTGGTTGGTTGTTGGGTTGGTTGGTTGTTGGGTTGGTTGGTTATTGGGATGGTTGTTGGGTTGGTTGGTTATTGGGCTGGTTGTTGGGTTAGTTGATTGTTGGCCTGGTTGTTGGGTTGGTTGGTTATTGGGTTGGTTGTTTGTTGGGCTGGTTGTTAGGTTAGTTGTTGGGTTGGTTGGTTATTGGGCTGGTTGTTGGGTTGGTTGTTGGGCTGGTTATAGGGTTGGTTGGCTGTTGTACTGGAGCTGGAACCCAGGGTGAAGCTTGCTAAGCAGCTCCAGCTGAGCTCTATCCTTGAGCTACCACTAGCCCAAGGGCAGATCTCTTGGTCCAGAGTTCTTGAAGCCATTTTCAGGTAGACCTCAAAAGAGGTGTCATTGTGTGCTCCCAGAAGGGGATGGGTTCTAAATACATGTTCCAGTGACCTGAGCATGATGCATTCAGCTGTGAGGAGTAATGCAGAAATGAGCAAAGTGGATGCTTTACACACTGATTCAGTTCACTCTGCACTGTGCACCTTCCACACCAACAGTAGGTGTTGCCAGGATCAGTGTCTGTCTGAGTTTTCCTCCCATGGAGTCACCTTCCTTTCAGACTCTGAATGGGTCAGGTGGGGGATGGGAAAGACTGCCCTGCCTGACAGAGGGCAACTGCCTGGATTTCCACACGGTTCTGTCTCTGTCTGGTAATCCTCAGGTGGAACAGCAGGTAGCCTGAGAAGCCTGAGTTATGGATTAGTTCCTGCCGATTGTGCCAGTATAAAGGATGAATGCGCCTTGTTAGCCGTGAGATTGTGCAGTCAGCTTTTATTGAAGTCAAGGGAAAGCAAGGCTGAAGGAAACATGGAGCTTTCTAACACTTGTTTGGGAATGCAAGTCATGTCCTCTGGGAAATACTTTGCTTCCCCAGTAGGCTGCCCTCTGCCAGTGCTGGAGTTCTGGGAGAGGCCACTGAAATTATTCCAGGAAAACCTTTGCAGCTTGGCACCACGAGGAAGTGGCCCATCACTTTTGTCTCTAGCCAGGTTTCTAGGAGTACAGGTGGCCAAAAGGAAGCCGTGCCTGGCTTTGGGAGATGAGTAGGTGCTGGGCTCCTGACTGTTCAGGACTGTGTATGGATTTTGTGCTGGGGCCCACAGTAGCCCACACCTGTGCTGAGTGAGAGGCTGCCAATTGGGTTGGGTGGAGAGAAAATAAGCAAATAGGCACTCAGTGACGGCATGCGATGTGTGCAAGTTCCTGAGCTGGCTGCAGACTGAAAACTGCCTCTCCCTGCCTGCAATTTGCCCAGCTGAGAAGGGCGCCTGTCCCTGCTAATGAGCAAGACCTTTTGAAAGCGTTTTCCTCACACTACCAGAAGTGTGGTGAGGCTGAACTGCATTAGTGGGAAGGGAAGGAGCGACGGATGGACCTGGCGATGGAGAAAGCTAAGGGCAAGGTGCATCTGAACCCGGAGCCATCTTTCCTGGCAACTCTGAGTAACCCACAGGTGACATTGCTGTCCGTGCACAGAAAGTGCTCTTTCAGGAGGAGCTCTAGGGTCGGGAGCTTGGCCAGACTGGAGTCTTCGGAGGAGAAAGACTCTCCCCAGCCGGAGGAAGAATTGCCGCCAGGTGTTTTACCTAGAACCCTGGAAAGGAGTTCCCAGGTCAGTGCACCAGAAGACCGGCTGAGGCTCTGGGGACTGGGACTAAGTTTGCACCTGGAGGTAGCTCCGGGTCTCCTATGGGGAGAGGTTTGTCGGTGTGTGTGTGTGTGTGTGTGTGTGTGTGTGTGTGTGTGTGTGTGTGTCTTAGTGACAGGAGTCAAGTCTGAGGTGTTGGGGTGGAGATGGGAGTGTGAAGTTTGGGTCTTGTTGCTTTATATTTTCAGGAGATTTTGTTCAGCATAAGCTTTCCCAACTACAAGCTAGACAAATGGCTCTTCCTTTACTTCTGTTTATTGGTGACTTCTTTGTGACGAAGCATGCTGTACAAGTGCTCTGTCCACAGTCATACTTCCTGTTTCTTCCTCTTTTTTATAAACGATGTTCCTTATTTTGCTGATCTCAATTTCTCAGATAAAATACTTTAAAAATGTGACTTCAAAGGGAAGCTGCTTTTCTTAAGCAAATACATTTAAGTTTTGTTATGCCGAAGGTCATTTTTACTCAAGGGGCAGAGGGGGCAATACAGGGTTTTTTTAAGAGTGGTGGTTTTAATGGCATTTCCTAATGGGACTGGTTGATGGTCTACATGGGATTTTTTTCTTGAATAGGCAGGTAGCGGGAAAAGTCATTCTGAAGTCATCTACTAGTTAGAGACAAAGAGAAGTCTTCATTAAACCCCCTTCCCCCTTTTAGGAGTTTTTCTGATGTTCATTTTTTGTTGTTTTATTGTTGTTGTTTGTTTAGTTTTTATACGGGATCTTAGTCTTGTAGCCCAGACTGGCTAAAATCTCACGGTGTAGCCCTTGAACTTACAGCAATCCTTCTGCTCCAGTGTCCCAAGTACTACGATTACAGGGTCGCCACCACCATGCTTAGCATGTGGCTTGTGAGTGTGTGTGTGTAAAAGAGAGAGAGAGAGAGAGAGAGAGAGAGAGAGAGAGAGAGATTGGCGAATGCTAAGGGCCTAATTGTAATTGGGTATTTGATAACAGCAACAGTTTTACTTATAGATTCTATGTTTTGCTATCATCTCTTCATCTCTTTAGCCAGGACCAGGACGCTCTGAGATATTTATTTTTAATGTATATATTACTGCGAAAGCACTCTGTGGAGTTCTGTAAATGGAAATCAAGGCTTTTATATAGAACTTGTCGTTCTTGAGCTGTGTGTTTAGTGCCGACTGAGTAAGACTGAGCTAGCACCAGCCAACGTTGACTGAGCACAGTTACAACTCCATTTTGTGTGTGTGTGTGTGTGTGTGTGTGTGTGTGAGAGAGAGAGAGAGAGAGAGAGAGAGAGAGAGAGAGAGAGAGAGAGAGAGAGAAAGAAGGGAGTGTGCATGTGTGTGTATGTGTGAGAGCATGTGTGTGTGTAAGTGTTTGAAAGTGTGTGTGTGTGTGAGTGTATTTGAGAGAAAGTGTGTGTGTGAGAAGAGAGTGAGTGTGCATGTGTTTGTGTGAGAGCATGTGTGTGTGTAAGTGTTTGAAAGTGTGTGTGTGTGTGTGAGAGAGAGAAAGAGAGTGTGTGTGAGAGTGTGTGTGTGTGTGTGTGTGTGTGTGAGAGAGAGAGAGAGAGAGAGAGAGAGAGAGAGAGAGAGAGAGAGAGAAGAGAGTATGTGCATGTGTGTATGTGTGAGAGCATGTGTGTGTGTGTAAGTGTGTTTGAAAGTGTGTGTGTGAGAGAGAGAAAGAGAGAGTGTGTGTGAGCGTGTGAGCGTGTGTGCGTGTGTGTGTGTGTGTGTGTGTGTGTGTGTGTGTGTGTGTGGTCAATGTCTGGTACCTTCCTCAGTCACTCCCCACCTTACGTTTTGAGACAAGGTCTCACTGAACCTAGAGCTCACCAATCAGGCTAGACTAGCTGGCTGCATGCCCCGGGGATCCCTTCTACCTCCATCTCACTGGTCCTGGGATTGTAGCTGTGTGTGGTGCCATGCTTTTTGAAAATGCATGTGCTGGGGTCAAATTCAGATCATCATGCTCGGGTGTTCTAGATGGGCCCAGTAACAAACACAGCCTCACAGAGTTAAACAAATGCAACATAAAAGAATGCAACACACCTTTGCATCATTATAGCAAATGTTCCACAGCATAAGCAAATGTAACACATCTTAAAATAATATTCTACAACAGGTTATAAGAGCGTTAGGTTATGGATTTACCATTTCAGTTGATTAGTCAGTTAATATTTGTTGTGTTGATGATGGAACCCAGATCCTCAAGCATATTAGGCAAGCATGGATAGTAGGCATGCACTGTCCTTCTGAGCTAAACTCCTGGTATAGTGTACCACTGAGTTGAACTCACATTCCTTACATTTTTGGAAAATAGGATTTTTTCAGAATTTTGTCTTTGAGAGGTAGTCCGGACTAGCCCGTGTTCTTCCGGCTTCTCTGCCGGAAGTGCTGGGGTTTCTGGGGTAATACCACACACGGTGCTTTTCTGTAACTCTTCTCTCTTAGCCACTGTGGATGTCTTTTTATATACATTGGCCCATTTAAAAATCATGACACAGCTTTCTGTAGGTGGGTTGTATGTAGCAAATTGTCTACCTCACTTTTAGTTGGTTTCCAAATGTTTAACATTTAAATGTGAAATTGATCATTCTCATCTAATCTTATATCTATATAATGAAATTCTCAGAGTCTCAGAGGTAATGTTCTGGGATCTAGGAAAGAGGCAATGAGCATATAACATTTTGATAACTATTACCTATTTGATAACTGCTTTCCATAAAGGTATACACTTACCTTTCTGTAAGCAGTGGTTGTGAACTGTTTCTGTATGCTGTTGCTTGTGGCATCATTAAGCTTTAAAATGTCAGCCTGTTGGTGGAAAGTGGTTTCTTATCTTACTGTCTTTATACTTGATATCTTACTACTTTTAAAATGGCCTTGTAAACCACCTGCATTTCTTTTTCTGAAGACTGTTGGAGTAGTGAGTGCCCTTCATGCATTTATTCAGTAATGTTGCTATAGACATTATACTAGACTCCCAGTGAAGTTTTAAAAGATGTTTATCTGTTTTACAAGAAGCTGGTCCTACCTATGATTCCCTGTAGAAAGAACTGCATTCCTTTGCAGTGGTTCTCAATCTGTGGGTCACGACCCCATCAGAAAACACAGATATTTACATTATGATTCATAACAGTAGCAAAATTACAGTTATGAAATAGCAACAAAAACATGGTTGTGGGGTTCACTACAACCTGAGGAACTGTATAAAGGGTCACAGCATTGGGAAGGTTAAGGACCACTGCATTATAGGATAGTTTTTTTGTAATAATAAAATACATTATTTCATCAAATATGAGAATCATTTGACAGTCTAGCAACAAAATAACTCTGAGTCTACTGATTTCTGTCATATAGTGTAAATGTATCAGTTAACGTCAGTGTTGACATTCCTTCCAATGAGTTGGTTATGTGTTTTTCATATTCCATTTAGCCCTTTTACATAATGATATTGCTTGGTTTTTATTTTTAATCATGTGTATCTGTGTAGATAGGCACAAAAATCAGGCATAGGCCAGGAGAGGGCATCAGATGCTCTGGAGCTGGCATTATAGGCACTTGTGAAATACAGGCCCTTGACCTGGGTACTGGGAATCGAACTCCAGCCCTTTGAAAGAGCAGTACACGCTCTTAACCACCAAACGATCTCTCCAGCCCCACCTTGTGGTTTTTCAATTAGATTACTTTATTCTAACTTCTTTTTTTTTTAATGTAAGACTTTTACAGTTACTTGATAGTGATTAACATATCAGTTAATCTTTCAGTGTTTGGTAGGGAAAACCACTCTTCCTTAAAGTGGAGTGTTATTGGAGAAAATACACATTCCAAAGCAGAAAAGTCGTGTGTCTGATGGAGTAGTTGTTACAATAGAAATAGTTAGAAGCAGTGGGATTCTGTGAAATGGTTGATATAAGTTGTGCAGGAGGAAGCTGTGAGGCAGGATAGGAAGGGAAGATGACGTGATGTGGGAAGAATCCGGAGCCCTTCACCAGCGTCTGGTTAAAAGCCTCTTACCTGCATGCTGAGAATCAAGGATTCCAGCATGATTGACATTTGCTTAAGGCCGTTCTTTCTCCCTTCTCAGCCGAAAACCTTCAGTTTTCTAGGAATCTCATCAGAAACCCCTTGTAGTCAAAGAACATGTCCTCACCCCTTTGTACAGTCCTATTTTTTAGAAAATCAGATTGTAATACTATTCAGGGCACCTCTAAAATCACCCTGTCATTTCATTTATTCAAAGAAAGGATGGGGCTGGGGAGTCAGCTGATAAAATGCCTGCCACGCCAGCACGAGGACCTGAGTTAGACCCCAGCATCCATATAAAAAGCTGGGCACATCCCAGTGCGGGCGAGTCAGACAGGAGGATCCCTGGGCCCTCTGGCCAGCCAGTTTGTCCAAATCAGTAAACTCCCTCCCCTCCTCAGATTCTGGCCTATGCGTGAGAGGTTTTGTTTTGATTGGTTTTAATTTTTAAAAAGAGAAAAAAGAAAGGGAAAGGCTGTTAGCAACGCTTTGAGATGTAACTTGAGAAAGGTGGTGCGTATGGCAAATGCCAAGACACTTAACTCCTCTGAGGAGCCCACGCCCTGTGCTTCATTCTTTCCATGAGCACCTTGGTGTTTTTACACTAGACTCCGCTTTAGGTCAGCTTGTACGGGACTTCTGTTTTGCACTATGGCCAAGGATCTGGTTTTGCCTGTGTCTAAGTACCTAAGAGATTAAGGGGATTTATCAGGCTGCTGCAGGTGACGGCATGGAGCCCTGTCTGCCTCTAATCCCACTGAGACAGTGTGAAGTGCCATTTGGAGAGGGTACCACTGTGTTAGAATTTTTATTTTGTGAATTAGTTTTGTTAATAATGTTACATATATAATATTATTTTCAATGTTATAATATATATATTATAATAAACGTAACATTGTGGTGTTATATATCTATATAGGTAGATACATAGATCTATGTAGAGAGAAGTTTGTTGATTTTATTTATCAGTTTTACTCACTCTTGCTAGGGAGATGGCTTAGTGGCTACTTACTGTGCAAGCCTAAGGACCTAAGCTTGACTTCTCGGCACCCGTGTAGAACTGGGTAAGATGTGTACTATAACCCCAGCACTGGGGTGAGGACAGGCAAATCCTGGGGGCTCTCTGGACGGCTGAAAGGCAAGCTCCAGGTTCAGTGAGAGACTGCCTCACAAGTAAGGAGAACGATAGAAGAAGATCCTTGAGGCTCAGTGACCTCTTCATGCACATGCAGAGGGAAGCATGCTGTATATATACATGTACACATGTACACACAAAACAACACACACACACACACACACACACACACACACACACACACAAGTAACACTTGTCTTTTAAATTAAAAATTTAAACGTTTCAAAATATGTATTTAAGAACATTATTCTCTAATACTTGAAGATAACCTCAGAAGGTATGTACTAACGAATAGGTGTATATATATTCCTGTATATTTACAGTATTCAACATAGAGACATCAGTTCTTCCACATTGGGAATATTAGAGATTGACATCTATCCATGGGATATCTATGCCTGGGATGATTTAGATGAGATCCATTTTTTCTTCCTTCCTTCTCCTCTGTTCCTCTCCTGGATGCTGAGTATTCACTCTGCTGCTGAGCCACACCCCGAGCCCTGTGTGAGCTGCTGTGAGTCTGGCAACCATTTCTGTCCTCCGTCCTTTTGAGTGTGATAACCAGAGAATTCTGAGGAGAGACTGAGCAAAGCATCACATCTATAACCTGCTCAGGGTGCCCGTGTTTCTGGGCTATAGAGACACCCTGTTACAAACAACATAAAAACAAACAAACCGTAAAAGATTCAGTCAAGAGCTAGCAAATGTTCTCCTTCAAATTGATGTAGGATCTGCAGCAAAAGCTCCCAAATGTTCTCAAAGAGATATTGGCTGGAATGAGATAAGTAAAGGCTTCCACAGGCCTTTCCCTGGACACAGTTTCAACCCTAGCCTCTGTCTAGTTCCAGGATTGTTTGACAGTCCTTTCAAGCTAAACCTGTGTTGATTTTAAGTATAAAACTCAGTAGGAGGGTTCCGTTTTTTTCTCTCTACAAACATTGCATTAAAGAATGGAATTAAGAGCATGTACACATCATATGTCTATACTAAAAGCTCTCCAAACACTGCATAACTGTCACCAGATTGTTCTTGCTGAGGTGTGGTTTGGGTAGGATGCTCACACACACAGGAGGCCCCAGGTTCATTCATTCGGTACTGCGGCGGAAGAATGAGGCGATGGTTCTTGATGGCCAAGTGTTTCATAAGTGTTGTTTGAAAAGCTTTGTCTCATGAATGCCTGTTGTAGAAAACCTGCCTGTCTCGAAGCGGGTGGGTACTGAGTATTGTCTGTCACTGACAAACAGCTTCTAACACTTCCGCAAATCCTTCTGCCGGGAACATGTCGAGTCAGCTGCTTGGAGCTTGAGAGCCCATGCTGTGGCCTTGACATTGGTGTATTGTAGGCAGAGCTGGGACCGGCATGGAGGGTTATGGTGATATTTTATTTGTGCTCAAATGTGATTTTATTTGTATGTTAATAAATAAAGTTGCCTGGGGGTCAGAGCTAATAGCAAGCCATTTAGCAGAAGTCTGGCAGTGGTAGCACACGACCTTAATCCTGATCACATGGCAGGCAGAGTCTGTGTGGTCAAGGACATAGCCAGCATGGTGACACATGCCTTTAATCTCAAGACCAACCATAGAGACCTGGAGGTCTGTATAGATAGACAGTGATGAGGAGGTCATGTGGTTGGGTTTAGAACCAATGAGAAAGCAGAACAGAAAGGCAATTAAAAATACAGACACACAGGAAGTAGTTTCTCTCTGAGGGGAAGGACAACAGCGGCAGCGAAGGGTAAGAAGGCCGTTTTAGTCTCAGCTCTTAGCTACTGCTCTGACCTCTTGGGCCTTTAACTCTGCATTTGGCTCTGTGTTTCTTATTTAATAAGACTGTTACATCTACAGAGGGTGGGTGTAGAGAAAATCTACAGAGCTTCCTTTCTCCAACACACTAGATGGCTGAAGGGTTATATCTCATTGCTAAGAGGTAGTTTCTACTTTCTGTGATACAATATGGAAGTAAATGTTCTTAAATCGAGTCTTAATTTTTCTTCTGAACTTTTTTCTTTTTTTAATTGAATCAGTGTTGAATCATTGCCAAGGACAATCAAGTCTCCATTCTGGGCCTATGTTGTGCTCATATTGTTCTAATTTTTAAATTAATTAGTGTTTAGAATGGTAATTTTGTGCACTGCATATAAATTGTGTAGTAAAAATGACTTCCTTGCATCCCTGCCATGTGACCTCAGCTGCCCCCATCTCCTTCATTCCATATTGGTTTCTGAGGCATTTCCTTAAGGATAATCCACTTGAGTAACAGTCTCTTGTCTCACAGATACTGCTTTACTTTTATTCCAGACCTGTGTTAGTTCCCTTCCATCCCAACTTTGTTTGACTGGGACTGACACTGGCCAGTGGGAATATTGGTAGTGCATACATATCGAGACTTGCTCTCTGGGAATGCTTACCATTCTGACACCCCCTTCCAGAACTCAGGGTCCCCTACCTATGAGATCCAGTACCTAGTCATGAGGAAAAGCTGCGTGGCGAACCAAACAGCGTTGCCCACAGTCTCGGCTGACCTTCCAGCGGGCAGCTGGGCTTAGGTTAGCAGGCATGTGACGAATGAACGGTCATCTTCTCCAGCCCCATTCAGGCCATTGCACATGGTGGTATGTGGGGCAGGGATGAGCTCCGGCTGCCGACTCTCATCCAAGGTGAAAAACCGAGCTGTCATTCCAAGCTGTTACATTTGAGTTGTATAGCAATAGAGAACCTCAACGTGAAACACTCCATATTCTGTACCTCCTCCTTTTCACTGCACAGTATGGTAGGTATCAGTCTGTATCAGTCTGTGCAGTGCAGTGTACCTCCTCCTTTTCACTGCACAGTATGGTAGGTATCAGTCTGTATCAGTCTGTGCAGTGCAGTGTACCTCCTCCTTTTCACTGCACAGTATGGTAGGTATCAGTCTGCATCAGTCTGTGCAGTGCTGCCCAATTCATTTCAAGAGCTGTGTGGCACTTTTCTGCATGGCTATATAATACCTTACTTCGCCAGACTCATCGATAGAAACGTGCTATTTCTACTTTTGTGGAATTTAATGTCTTTGTTGCTCTAGGTACTTCATTTTACACTGAGTTGCCGAGTCAAATCTATGTGAATTTGTTATTTTAGTCAGTATCGCTGGATTGTCCTCCAGAGAGGTTCCACTGATGTCAGGGAGTGGCCTATTCTTTTCTTTGAAAACATGTTTTTAACCTTTATTTATATTTTATGTGTATGGGTATTTTGCCTGCTTATATGTCTTGTGTATCATGTGCCTGCAGATGTGAGCAGAGGGTGTTAGATCTTCAGGATCTGGAGTTGGGATGGTTGTGAGCGGCCATGTGAATGCTGAGAACCAAACCTGGGTCCCGTGAAAGAGCAGCCAGTGCTTGTAACTGCTGAGCCATTCCCCCAGTCCCCCATGCTTTTCTTTTGAGATGAGGCCATGCTGTGTTGCCCAGGCTGGGCTGGAACTCGTGACCCTCTCACTTGAGCTTCCCAGTTACTGAGGTGACAGGTTTGAACCACTATGACTGTGAGGGTCCATGTTAGCGTGTCTTTTGGTGTTGTACTCTTAGGGCTATCTTGGCATGCTGGTCACTGTTGTGCCTCATAGGTGTCACAGCTAGGTAGTCTGTCCGTTGCTGTCCTCCCTTAGCAGTGTCGTAGCACTTTCTGCTACCTTGAAAGCTAGTCCTCAGGGAGGAGAGGTTCAGGGCAGGTCCAGCTCTGACCCTCCAGGTCCTGTGTCTGAAGTGCATGGTGTCTTTAGCCACACTTACCTTCACCTCTAGGAGGAAAACAAGGGCAAAAGCAACAGCCTGTGTTTTTTGGGGGGACTCTCTTGGACTCTGTTCACCAAGTGGAAAGGGAGTTTCCCACACCTGGTACTGGTGTTTTTGTTGAAAAATCTGTGGTTCTTGCAGGGAGCGTTATCAGTCAGTGACATAACCTCATTTGAACTACATATGTATACACATATGTACATTATGTGTAATTTTAGATATATGATAAATAATGTGATTCCTATGTCTTTTTCCAACACCCTTTGTGTTATTTATCCCTCCTTCCTCCCTCTCCTGTATTGGCCTTCCACGCTTTGCCCCAATTAAAGCCCTCCTTATTTTTCCCATTTCTCCCTTCTTATCCTTTGTTTTCTGCTCCTTCCCTCTCTAGGCCTCTCCCCCACCGTTGTCCCTTTTTACTATCCTGCTTTCTGTAGTTACTCCAGGATATGCACTCACATCTGAAGATTGGGAGCTAGGAGCCTCTGATGAGACAGAACATGTGATGTTTGTCTTTCTGGGTCTTGATCACCTCACATCAAGTTCCATCCATGTATGTGCAAAGTTCATGATTTCTATTTTCAGTATTCCGTTGTGTATATGTACCGTATTTCAGTTATTCATTAAACAGTTGAAGAGCATTTAAGTAGTTTCTGTTTCCTAGTTATTGTGAGTAGAGAGAGCAGCAGTGGACATGACCGAGCAAGTATCTGTGGAGTAAGACTTCCAGTCTCTTGGACATACGCCAGGGAGTGGTACAGCTGGGTCATATGGTAGATTGTTTTTAGCTTTTGAGGGTTTCCACAGTGGTTTTGAAAGCAGCCGTACCAGTTTTCAATTCCACCAACAGCGAATGACGGTTCCCTTTCTCCACATCCTCTCCAGTGTTTGCTGTAGGTTGATTAGTTGATCTTTGCCATTCTGACTAGGGTAAGAGGAAATCGGAAATTTGGTACTAGTGTCATATTATTTTTATTATTATGGCTCTATAATATATTTTGAAGTCTGGAATTGTAATCCCTCTCTGGCTTTGCTCATTTTGTTCAGGATTGTTTTGACCTCTGGGGGTCTTTTGTGGTTCCATATGAATTTTAGGATAGTTTTTTCTGTTTTGAATGAGATGGGGATTTTGTTTGAGGTTGCATCATTTTCATAATGTTGATTGTAATTCATGGGCATGGAATGTCTTCCCATTTTCTAGTATTTTCCTCAATTGCTCATCTTCTAAGATTTAAAGTTTTTACTGTAGATGTCTTTCTCCTCCTTTGTGAAGTTTATTTGAAGATACTTCATCATCGTTGATGCTATTATAAATGGGAGTGTTGCCATGATCTCTTTCTCAGTGTGTCGGTTGTTGGTGAATAGAAGGGCTACTGAGTTTTGTAAGCTGATTTTGTATCCTGCCATTTCATTGAAACTTTTATCTCTTCTAGAAGTTTTTTGGTGGGATTTTTGGGGTTTCTTGTGTATGCCATATCATCTGCATGTAATGATAGTTTGACTTATTATTTTCTCTTGGTATTTTAATTTTCCTTTCATGCCTTATTGCTCCAGATAGTGCTTTGAGCACAATATTGAAAAGGAGTTGAGACAGTGGACAGCCCTGTCTTATTCCTGATTTCCAGGCAGGGAGCCCTTGGAATTTGGCTACTGTGGAGGTAGTGAGTATGACTTTGAATTGCCCTTTCCATTTTCATTGTAGGGTATTTGGGATGTGTGGAGTACTGAGATACACCCATTGTCCAGTCTCAAGATGTAGGTTTAGGCCAAGTAGGGGGTGTGGGAGTGTTTGGTCCATGTTGGTCCAAAGGCTTTGTCAAATGTTGAATGGAAGGAGATGGTAATCCCAGTGTTACAAGGGACCTGTCTTCTAAAAACTGAAAGGCACTTGGGTTTATGAACTTACGTTGAAGGGAGCAGACCTTTAGAGGACCAATGTGATAAATTTGGTCCACTCTAAATATAAGTGTATGGATAGTTTGTTAGAGACTCTTTTAGTATACAGTTCATGTGTTCTACTTTACCAGAGGATTGGGAATGGTATGGGATGTGTAGGTTCCATTTGATGTTAAAGAATGTGGTTAGACATTTGGAGATAAATTTGGGGCCACTGTCTATTACAGAGAACAGGAAAGGCCAAGTCTGAGTATTATTATGTCTGTGGTGGTGACTCTTGGAACTGTAGTGGCATTTTTGTTGGTGGGTTGGTGGTGGGAAAGGCTTCACCTTATCCTGTAAATGTGTCTAGTAGAACAAGAAGATAGTCTGTACTTTCTAGACAGAGGCATTTGAGTTAAATCTACCTGTCAGCCAGAAGCTGGGAGAGCCCAGGCTACCTGATGGGTTGGGAAAGGCAGAGTTGGTTAGTGGTTTGACTGGTTTTTGCAAACAGAGGAGACCTATTGTAGCAGTTGTTTGTCCTGTGGGGATAGGTAATCCCATGTTCACAGGAACTGAGTGAGTGCTGGAGGTCCTGGGTGGAGGGGATTATGTAGAGCTGAAAAGGTGTTCTGTTTGAGAGCCTTGGGTAAGATTAGCAGTTGATCTTGATAGCACCATGACCCATCTCAGTAGTCATCTTGTGAAGTGATTTTGTTTTGCTCTGCTGGAGTAGTCGGGGAAGAGTGTTAGTTTTTGGAAGGGTGAATGAATGTGTGGGGGTTTGTTTAGCATATTTGTCAGCCAAACAATTAGTGGTGGAGACATCCAGAATTTGACTGTCGCTTGAAGTGAATGATATTGTCTAGTATTGACTTCTAGGCTGCTTATAAGAATTTGTGTATAAAAGTGCCATTTTGAATTAGAGTGTTACATTGGGTGAGGAAGCCTCGTTCCCACAAGATGTCTGTATCAGAGTATATCATATTGCTTATATATCTAGAGTCTGTGTATAGGTTGATTATGGTATATTTAGCCAGTAGGAGAGCTGTAGTGAGGGCTATGAGTTCAGCCTGTTAGGAAGTTGGGGATGGGGTATGAGTGATATTCTATAACATATGGCTTTGTGTGTTTGGAGCTATGGGTTTGTTTATTTATTTATTTATTTACTTATTTGTTTGTTTATTTATTTAGTTTTTCAAGACAGGGGTTCCCTTTGTAGCTCTGGCTGTCCTGGAACTAATTCACAGAGATCTGCCTGCCTCTGTCTCTCAAGTGCTGGGATTAAAGGTGTGAGCCACCACTGCCTGGCTTGGATCTATGGGTTGTATAATAACATAATCAGCTCTTTTGTGCCCCTTAGAGGAGCATCCATCTAAGAACTAGATGCATCTAATGCATCTACTCAGGTGTTGTTTATTGTCTTGGTGTTCTTTTGCTGTGAAGAGACACCATGGCTGGGCCAACTCTTTTGAGAGAAATAATTTTTTATTTGGGGCTTGCTTACAGTTTCAGAGGTTCAGTCCATTATCATCATGGCAGGGAGCTTGGCAGCATGCAGGCTGATATGGTGCTGGAGAAGGAGCTAAGAGTTCTACATCTGGGTCTGCAGGCAGCAGGCATAAAGAGAATCTAGGACTGGCTTGGGCTTTTGAAGCCCCAAAGCCTACCCAGACATAAACTTCCTCCTAAAAGGCCATACCTACTCCAATAAGGCCACATCTAATCCCTAAGTAGAGCCACTCCCTGATGATCAAGCATTTCAAATATATGAGCCTATGGGGGCCATTCTTATTCAAACCACTACATTACAGTTTGTAGACATATTATAATGTAAAAATGCATCCACTCCAACTTCAAAAAGTCCCCATAATCTATCACAATCTCAAAACTGTTTAAAAGCCTTAAGTTCAAAGTCTCTTCTGAGACCCATGGCAGTCTCTTAACTATAACCCCCTGTAAAATCAAAATTAAAAAGCAGGTCATATACTTCTAACATACAATCAGATAGATAGATTATGCATTCCTATTCCAAAAGGGAGAAAAGGGAGCACAGTGAAGAAAAATACTAGATCAAAGCAAGTCTGAAAACCAGTTGGGCCAACTCCAAACTCTGTATCTCCATGTCTGATGGAGATGCTCTTCACTTCTCCAATTCAGCTATGTTGACTGCAACATACTTCTTTCTCTTGGGCTGGTTCCACACCCAGTCTGCAGCTTTCTTGGGCAGGTATCCCATAACTCTGCCATCTCCAGTATCTTGGAGTTTGTAAGGCAATTCAGACTTCATTTTCACAGCTTCTCACAGTGAGTTTGGTGTGAGAAGGCCACATTTGAAGAAATGAATACAGAAAAGAAAAGATACAGATTCTACCCCCACCCCTTTTGTAGCAGGAAGAGGAAGATCATGAATTAAAGGTGTGTGGTGAGGGGTATGCATCTTTGTTGTGGAATAAGGGTGATTCCTGCATGGGTCACTGAGGCTTAGTGTCCCCAGGCAGAGAGGAGTCAAGGAGCATGGTGGCCTAACAGACAGAAGTAGAAGGGTTGTAGGAAATGTTGTGGAGCCAAATGTACCCAATTCAGGCCAGGGGTTTTGGTTATCAAGTGAATATTGAGGCCAGATCCAAATAGAAAATTGAATGAAGCAGGAGACATTAAGATACAGTCTGAGGCCCATTTGTTTGAAAATTTTTAGAAGGTAAGCAGAAGGGCTGTATTTGAGTATAGAAGGGCTATTGCCCACATGGTAGGTCACATGGGGCAGGGCTACTCTGGATTGTTGCCCAGAGTTGGACATTTCACTGGAATGAAGTTCTTGAGAGTTTTTAAGAATGATGACACCCTCCTGGGGTCTGAAATGAAATGAGTCTGAGTCCCAGATGCCACTGTAACTTGATTGGTCCCTTACACACTGAGCAGGAGAATGGATGGTGTTGAGTGTAGGTCCAGCACAGGCAAAGATGATTAAGTAATGAGTTGTCTAATCTCCACAAATTGTGTATTTACTAGAAATTTGTTGACTGTCAATTTTTAAATTTTATTACATTGTGGGCAGACAGGATAGGAGGAGGGATTTCAGTCTTTGAATTTGTAAAAATTTGGTTTTTTGTCTCAGGATGTGGTCTGTTTTAGGGAAGCTGTCTTGTGCTGCTGAGTAGAATGTGTAGTCTTTGGTGTTTGGGTGGAATATTCTGTGAATATCTGTAAGTCTATTTAATGTATGGTGTGAATTAATTCTGATGTTTCTCTTTATTTTTTGTCCAGATGGCCTGACTGTTGGAGAAAGTGGGCTATTGGAATCATCTACTGTTAATGGATTGGATTTTAATTTGTATCTTTAAATCCAGTAGTACAGTTTCTATGAAATTGAGTACCTCAGAGTCTGTTGTGTCTATGTTTTGAATTGTAATATCTTCTTGGCTAATTGTTCCCTTGATTAGAATGAAGTCTTCTCATTTTCATCTCTTCTGATTAGTTTTATTTATTTGATGTCTGTTTTGTCAGCTATTAGGATAGTGACACTTGCTTGCTTCCTGGTCTTTCTTACTGATTGGAATACTTTTTCTACCCTTTCATTTTAAGGTTTGTACCTGTCTTTAAAGCTGAGTTTCTTGTTGACAGCAAAAAGGTGGATTTTTTCCCTTAATCCCTTTTGTCAGCCTGTGTCTTTGGTTTGGAGAGTTGAGACTATTACTATTTACAGTTATTACTGGAGTCTGTGTTTACTAAAGTCATGTTGTTGTCTGTGTTCTCAGTTGTACTGTGTGTTTCAGTAATTACAGCTTTCTTTGTTTTCTTTCTCCATGCTCTTAGCTGTGCTCATTCCCCTCTCCTGTCATAAGTGGTGCTTTCCTTATATTGTATAGGCTTGGTCTGCTGGATGTGAATTCTTTTAGTCTGTTTGTAGCACGGCAAGCTTTCCTTTTCCTTCAACTATGGCAGATAGTTTTGCTGGGTATAATAGTCTAGGCTGGCAGTTGTGGGCTTTTAGAACTTGTAATGCATTGCTCTGGGCAGTTCTTGGCTTTCAAAGTTTGCATTGAGAAATCAGCTCTTACTCTGGCTTTTCCTTAATGTATGACATGTGTTTTTTCTTTTGCATTTTCCTTGTTCTGCATACTTAGTGCTGCTGTGGGGATTTTCTTTTTTGGGCCTGTCTATTTAGTGTTTATTTGTACTTCTTGTATCTGTATGAGTGGGTGTGTCTTTCCTTAGTTTGGGAAAGTTTTCTTCAAAGATCTTTGTGAAGATCTGGGCTATACCATTGGCCCGAGATTCTTCTCCTTCACTTGTGACTGTTTTGAAGGTTTAGTCTTTTCATAGTGTCTTGCATGTTCCTTCCCCCTGCTTTAATTTTTTCCCTTCATATTCTTTGCTTGTGTGGTCAGTCTTGATCCTCTACTTTATCTTCAAACCCTGATATTTTATATTCTACTTGATCCATTCTACTTGTAAGGCTTTCCCTTGAGTTTTCTGGTTGAGATATTGAGATTTTTCAGTTCTATCTTTGTAGTGATTTGAAATGAGAATGACCCCGTACCCCCATAGACTCATATTTGAATGCTTGGTCTGGGTTTGGTGGAACTGTTTGTGAAGGTTAGTGGGTATGGCTTGTTGGAAGAAGTGTGTCACTGGGGGTGAGTTTTGAATTCTTTGAAGTTTATGTTTGTTTTAAATTCTGTGTCTTGCAGTTCATTACCAGTTCTTCTAGGTAATCCTCATTGGAGAACATTTCTCTAGGACTGGTGGATTTGGGGGCAGCTGGAATACTGGATTGATTTTTTCATATTTGTGTTTTTGTCCTGAGACCTGCGTATGTAGACTTTTGTTAGTTCTGGTTCTGATATGGACATATTATGCTGGGACACAGCGCAGGATGTTTGGGCTGGGTTCATCTTAAAGTTTAAATATGGTGTGGGTGGGATTAAGTCAGGTGGGCACAGATGGGTGGATTGGTGCACAGGATGTGTATTCTAGTCCAGGTCTGGAGGTGAGGGTGGCATGGGCTGGGATCAGACTAGGAGGCAGCACTGGATTTGGACCTGGGTTGGATCTGGGGATTGAGGAAGGCATGTGGAAGGGAGCAGCTGGTAAACTCACCAGGGTGAATCCCAGTGCAAGATATATGGGGCCAGACTGGGCCTGGAAGTTGGATATAGCTCGGGAAGGGGATGAGATCAGGTGGGAGGAGGAGGGTCTGGGCGGCGGCGCATGTGTGTGCCTGGCCGAAGCCTGGAGGTTGGTGGCAGCACAAACAAGGGCTGACCAGATGAGGCTGGGGCACTGGCTGTGGGACCAAGGCTGGGTCTAGGGGTTGGGGGTGGAGCCTGTAAGGGAAGATCTGGTGGGCTCACCCTGCTGCTGTCCCCTAGTGCAAGCATAGCACTGGGCCGCCTGCTGTGAAAGTCTTGTCTCTCTCTCTCTCTTTCTCTCTCTCTCTCTCTCTCTCTCTCTCTCTCTCTCTCTCTCTCTCTCTCTCGTTTCCAGCTGTGTTTCCAGTTACCACAACTCCGTCAGGTGGTTTATCAGCTGTGTGGGTTTAGCAGTCAGTCTTTAGGCAACTTACCGTTGATCTTCAAACAGGGTTTCAGGAGTGGTTCCAGTTCCGCTCAGGTTAAGCAGGATTTCTAAGCCCAGGAGCAGACCTGCAGAGTTATAGGATTCACAGTCAGTCTTCAGGAGCCTAGGGGAGGGGCTCATGACTTTTCCTCAGGCAGTGGGTGCTTATGGAACTGCAGTGCAAGTGTGGAATCCCTACGAAAAATACTTGGTTTTAAGGATAAAATCGCTTTTTCCTTTTCTTTTAGGTCTCATCTAAACGTGTCTTGCCTGCACATCCCTGGGAACACACAATGAAACAGAGGTTCGCCTTTGACAATGTTGGCTACGAAGGGGGTCTGGACAGCAGCTGCTCATCATCCCCAGCCACCACCGGCGTGGTTAGCATCCTGGGCATGACTTGTCATTCTTGTGTCAAGTCCATCGAAGACAGAATCTCTAGTCTGAAAGGCATTGTGGACATTAAGGTTTCTCTGGAGCAAGGCAGCGCCACTGTGAAATACGTGCCCTCAGTCACGAGCCTGCAGCAGATTTGCCTTCAGATCGAGGACATGGGCTTCGAGGCCAGTGCTGCAGAAGGAAAGGCTGCCTCCTGGCCTTCCTGGTCCTCCCCAGGCCAGGATGCAGTGGTTAAGCTCCGGGTAGAGGGCATGACCTGTCAGTCCTGTGTCGGCTCCATCGAAGGCAAGATCCGGAAACTGCAAGGGGTTGTGAGAATCAGAGTCTCCCTCAGCAACCAAGAGGCAGTCATCACATACCAGCCTTACCTCATTCAACCTGAAGACCTCAGGGACCACATCTGTGACATGGGATTTGAAGCTGCCATCAAGAACAGAACCACTCCCCTAAGGCTGGGACCGATTGATATAGACAAGTTGGAAAGCGTTAACCTAAAGAGACCAGTAGTTTCTCTTAACCAGAATTCCAATAACTCTGAGACCCTGGGGCACCAAGGGAGCCACATGGCCACCCTCCAACTGAGAATAGATGGGATGCGCTGTAAATCGTGTGTTTTGAATATTGAAGGAAATATAGGCCAACTCCCAGGGGTTCAAAATATTCGAGTGTCCTTGGAGAACAAAACTGCCCAAATTCAGTATGACCCTTCCTGTGTCACCCCCTTGTTCCTAAAAACGGCCATTGAGGCACTGCCGCCTGGGCGCTTTAAAGTTTCTCTTCCTGATAGAGTAGAGGGGCATGATGGGGTAGAGGGGGATGAGCCCCAGAGTGGGTCTTCCAGTTTTCTCTCCCCTGGCTCCTCCCAGAGACACCAGGAGCAGGGCCCAGGCAGTACTGCGGTGCTCACCATCACTGGCATTACTGACGCATCATCCGTTCAGCCCATCGAAGGCATGCTGTCCCAGCGGAAAGGTGTGTGGCAAGTATCCATCTCTGTGGCCGAAGGGACTGCAAGAGTCCTTTATGATCCCTCAATAGTTAGCTCAGATGAACTCCGAGTGGCCGTAGAAGACATGGGATTTGAGGCGTCAGTGAATTCCGGTATGTCATCGGTACATGTTTGAAGTATGTCTGGGGTCCTCTCTTCATGTCTCATAGCAGTTGTTGGGTGGTTGAACAGGTGAGCCGTGTCACTGCCTCACACGTCGGTAGTTATAGCCAGGTTTGCTAACCTTTGCTCATTTGTCATTGTTAGTAGCAGGACAGTGGAAATGCAATTTCCAGTTGCTGCCTCTCACACAGCAGATGCTCAAATGATAGACTCTTGATCTGGGCTCCTTTTCTAGAGAATTCTGAGTGTGCATTCTAGAAACCATCATTGTAGGACCACTAGACTCTTCTCTTACTGAAAGAACAGTTGTTACTTTCTCTGAAGATTTCTCTACTACACAAAGCAAAGTAAAAGCAATAAAACATTATTTAGTCTTATGGCACATGCCTATAACCAGTGCTTAAAAGTCTGAGAGACCACCAAAACAAACAAACAAAAAACTGATGCAGTAGGACATGTCTTCAAGGACAGTCTAGGCCAAGGAGCAAGACCGTGTCTGAAAAACAAAATACCATGCACTGTGGCACATTACATTCCTGGCACATTGCATTTCAGACCTTATGGGGATGGTGGAGGCAGGAGGATCAGGGACAAGGGCTTCCTCAACTAGATGGCAAGTTCAAGCCTCGTCTCAGCTACATTAGTTCCCATCTCAAAAAACCAAACAAAGCCTCAAAACCCAGAACCTCAAAACTTGCAGCAACTAAGGGGTTGTCTGTTTGAAGTAGAAATTAAGGGGAGGATTTTACAATGACTCTTTCTGCTTTCTTTGATGGCTCTTAGACAGAGTCTTGATGGAAGGGTGGGTGTGATGAGGCTCACAAAGAAGGAGTCCCGTTTTGAGATGGCCCATTATCAGGTGGAGCTTCCTGAGGTTCAGCCTCCCCTGCTCCTCCTTCCCACCCAGCACTGTAGCATCAGTTGAATGCCTCTGCATACCATGTGGTCGGGGCCTGTGGTAGCTGTGGGGCTGCTGTATGAGAAAGTCCATCTGAGAGCTTCCTTGTGATAGGAGGCTGTGGAGGAGTTACACTACTGCTTGATCTGTGTGTCCAGGCTGTGTTTTTTTCCAGGATAGTGGATGGTGGGAAGTGGGAGATAGCGAAGGAAGGCCCTGAGAGTGTCTGAAGTGCCTTGGGCAGTGGAGTCGGTGCTTTGGGAGGAGCTTTAGAGGACTGCAGAGGGACCTGAGCAGGACCAGAGGCTGGTTCTTGACCCAGAACATCAGGAAGTCAGAGGTCAGAGCCACCAGGCTTGGGTCAGAATGAGGGCTGTGTATGATGGGAAACAGCCCTGGAGGAGAAGCCGAGCCTGGTGTGAACTCTTCCCTGATGCTGAAGGACAGTGTGGAGCTGGGGATGTAGATGGAAGTGAGGGAGTGCTAGAGGACAAGTGAGTGAGATGAACTACGTAGGGTTGAGAACACAAGTAGCATTTTCCAGAGGGCAGCTGGAGGAGAGGGCAGCCTCTTATATTAGCTTGAGAGGCTGTGGAAGCCAAGTTGAGCAGCTTCCATCACAGTGAGCTAGGGAGAGGCTAACAGTCCTCTACACACAAGGAAAATAGGAGCCCAGCCTTCATTGGGAGGTTGAGGAGACTTTCAGTAGACGGGGTATGCAGAGTGGGGACAGAGGTAGCATGTACCAGAGGCCTAAGATGAGGAAGGACAGGGCACTTGCGGTTCTTTTCTTCCTATTCCTCCCTCCCTTCTCCATCCCTGCCTCCGTCCCCCTCCCCTTTTGTTGCCCAGGCTAGTGTCACACACTTCGGGCTTAAGCAATCCTAACCTCAGTCTACTGAGTGGGGACTGTAGCCAGCAGGCATATTTGCTGAGGGGACAGTTGTGTGAGTGGTGACGTTGTGAAACGCCTTAGTTCCCTGCCTGGTCTCTACATTGGGCTAGAACATAGTGGCCACTGAGCCTTTTGCCCGGAACCTGCTGCTGCTCTTTGTGGGTCTATGCTGGTCCTTGGAGCTACTTACAGAGCACCTGGGCAAAGTCCCAGTAGCACCCAGGGCCTCTGGACTTGTTTCCTATACTGCATGTCCTCTGACCACTGCTCTCCTGGGGTACTTTACCGGCTCCCCTCTGTACCCAGTCCCAGCCCCCACCCCGGGCAGGTGCAGCATGTGAAATGCAGAGGCCACATGCTTTGTTCTCTGTACCAAGGGCTGTTTTGTTTTCTCACCATGTCCTGTTCTCCACACCCTGGAAAGAATGTGGGGTGTGTGTGTGTGTGTGTGTGTGTGTGTGTGTGTGTGTTTAAACAAAGTCAATAAAGATAATAACAGAACACTAAATCTTGTACTCCAAAGAACTATTGAATAGGTTCAGGATAAACTGTTTTGGGTAAGGCTTACTCTTTCAATGGTACAGTCAGGTTATTGACAGCAAAAGGGAAATGACCATGGAACTACATATTAAAAGTAATTGAACTTGATTGAGCAAACACAGGAAGAAAAGAACTAATTTATATTAGGTAGAACTATGAGGATTATAGTCACTAAGTCCAAGAGATGCTTAGAGTATGGGATCTAGTGAATAAAAATACAAACACTTGGCTGAATTTCAGATAAGTACTCACTGATTTCTTTTGTATAAATATACTCACATTGAAGATATATTTGCAATAAAGAAGTTTGGCAATGATCTATCTGAAAATGAACTTTAACTGGACATCCTTTATGGGCAGTTTTCAGTTAGGTTAAATTGTCAGTGAGCTTATGAATGTAGTACTTGCATACAGAAGAGCTGTTAACACCCTAAGATCAGTGGAGGTTATTTACCAGGTCGCAGAAAATGAGCAACACGTACTGACAAACATGTGAGATTCATTCAGAGAAAAACTAGATGGATGTGACAACTGATGAGACATTTGGGACTGTTAATTTTGAATATTGGGAAATGGGGCTGGGAACCTCTTGAAGTGTAACTGATTTGAATACTATAATACTTTGTGATCTATAAGCTACTAAGTTTGTGGCAATTTATAGTTATAGTAGCAGCAGGAAGCTAATTTAATGCCTTTTAGAATTGGAGAAGTACTTACCCTTCAGATTTGTATATCTTATTCTAAGTAAGTTGTACCTTAAAAAAAAAAAAAAGAAAGAAATGCTATAGTAGTCCATGGGTAGACAGACAAGATCAATAGACATTATGGAGCCAAGAGGCAGTCTATGTATATATTATCTCCCCATTTCATGTCACTGGAACTCTGGGGAGAAGACTGATTTCTTTCCAGCTAGTTCTGCGTTTAGTGAGAGATGCTACTTTGGTAAATAAAGTGAAGAATAATCAAAGAAGACACATGATGTCAACCTCTATCCTCCATATTCCCACATGTACCCCCCCCCCACATGCATGTGTAGACATATGATATCAACCTGCATCCTCCTCATGTATTTATGCCTACATGTACCCCCCCCACATATGGAGACACGTCATGTCAACCTCTGTCTTCCACATGCATGTATATCCACTTACATGTGCACCCCCCCCCCACACACACACAGATCACATGTATGCACAGAGAAACTTTCTGGGGCTTTTAGAGGAAGATTGCATGAATATGTTTGCCAAGTTGAGATAGAATCTATTAAAAGAAGTAAGCATTTGCGACCGTTGATTTTCATTAACATATGAACTTTGTTTACGAAAAAGCACCGTGAGAAGGATGACAACACAAAGCACAGGATGCTTGTCACTGTCAGAGATATCTAAAAGACACCGGAGGGAGAGGCCGTGTCGGAAATACCAGTCACCATGCCACTTCTCTAGGAGCTTTAATCTGAATATTGTCACGTTTGAACCTCCCGTTGTAACAAGCAAAATTGCTTTCTAATTATTTCTCACATTTTATTATAGAAAACCTTCCTATCAGCCCTGTCAGACACCTCAGCTCTGGGAAATCTGTGCCACATAGCATGGGTGGTCCACCGGTGTCTGCACAGAACATGGCTTCCAACACTGGAGGGGACCCCACACACCATGATCCTGTCTGCTCATCAGGTACCCCACCATCCCCGGGAACAGCAGCACCACAGAAGTGCTTTGTACACATCAAGGGCATGACCTGTGCATCCTGTGTGTCAAACATAGAAAGGAGTCTTCAGAGACATGCTGGTAAGAGAGAGGCCTGCGACCATGTTGAACTTGGAAGTACTTTGTATCAATTCTCCTGTATTTATCAGTAACCCAGACAATCTGGCAGCAAGCCTATCACATGATAATGTAGATGTTTGTCTAATATCCCTGTGTGATTGACATTGTGTCCCTTAAGAAGCATTTTGTCACAAAGTGTATCTCTCAGTACATTAGCCATGAAAGTCTAGTCAGAAGATCATGGTATGTTCTATGGAAAGATTTCTTCTCAATTAGCTCTTTCCAGTATTATACAGTCTCCTACCCACATCCCATTAGTTCTTCTCTAGAAAACACTAGCCTGTGCTTAAAATTTCCAGTTTTGGATACTCTGTGCTGTTGATGACAGAGGCTATAAATAGTGTGTCTGGTGATTTTGCCCCCCAGATGTTTATAATATTGCTCCTTACCTAATCTTGCTCTTGTTTTTGCTTGGAAATACTTTGATCGAGACTCTACCTGTACCACTGGAATGGAGTTGACCCAATGCTGCATGAGACTTTCTGCTCTGACCCCCGGCCCTTTCAGTCTTAATTTAGGGTGCCCTGTTTTCCCAGCCTCCCATTCACTCTTTAAAATTACTGCTGCTCTTGGGTTATCATCCTAAATGGGGGTGTATTGCGGGAGGACCTTTGTCAACAGTGGTCTGGTTGCAGAGAAGTTAAAATATAATTTCCTAGACCTTATGTTTCTGTGTCTGACTTTAACTTCTTTCTTCTCTCTTTTATGGTGTATTTTCTAAAACCTATCCCACCTTTCCTTTATTTGAACATGACTCTTCTGCTTAAACTAATTGAATAGTATTAGCTGTATGGTTTATAGGTTTTTCACTTTTCACTTTTGGAAATCCTTAAAAATTTGAAAAGAGTAATAAATAAAACCGTTTTTTGGAATTTTTTATTTTTCCCTTTGTACCGCTAGAAAGGGAGAGAAAAATATGCCCTTCCCGTGACTTGGCTGTGACCACTGCAGCTGCATGCCTTGCTCTGATGCACATGCAACAGTGGGCCTTCTAAAGGCTTGGCATCCCCAGGGGCTGGATGTGCAGTGGGAATCTCAGACCCACCAAATCAGAGTCTGATTTAACAAGGTCCTCAGGTGGCTCATATGGCCAAAGTGTTTGAGACCCATTGTTCTGGAACAGTAGCTCACTAACCTGTATGTAAGTTAGAATCACCTGAAAAACTTTTTTAAAATGACATTGGTACTTACTGGGAGATACTGAGTTGCCTGGTGTGTTAGGAGGCATCAAAGTTGTTCACAGCTCCCCAAGTGATGCTCATGCCCAGCCAATTTTGAGAGCTAGTGCTCTAGAGGATTCTGAGGGGGCTGTTTTTCTTGGTTAAACTGTGCTGACAACAATGGCAGCCCAGTTGCCATGCCCAGTCTCAACTGTGACCCGATGGTTCCAGGTATTCTCTCTGTGTTGGTTGCCTTGATGTCGGGAAAGGCAGAGGTCAAGTATAATCCAGAGGTCATCCAACCACCCAGAATAGCTCAGCTCATCCAGGACCTGGGCTTTGAAGCAACAATCATGGAGGACAACACAGCCTCTGAAGGTGACATTGAACTGATTGTAAGTATAGTGGCACTCACCTAGAGGGTGCTGGCTGTGGAGGGGGGAGGGTGAGTTTATGACAGGTGTTGTCCTCATACTTGCTGGCTGCTGGGCTGTATGCTTTGTTTGGTTTGACCTGTCTAGTTTGGGAAGGAGTGAGAGCAGGCTATTCTACTGGGTATAACCAGGGTCAAGAGGGAGAGATGGTGAGCATAAGAGTTTAGAGATGAGAAGGCATGAGTGGTGGGCTATGGTAAGCATGGTCAACTGGGAGGCTCATTGTGACATAGTCCTTCATGTCTAAAGCTCAGCCACCGGCAGGTATTTCTAGACAGAACACCTAAGTCCTCGGAGTAGTGAGCTCCATTCAATGACATATGACATATCAAGGGCTGGAGTAGGTAGACTTTGGCCTAGGATGCTTAAGACCTCGGATTCCATCCCGTTTTCCCCAAAATGAAATAACACAAAGATGGAGAGGACTTGTAGGCACACCAGTGTCTATAGGATGAGTGACCAAGAGCCCTAAAACAGTAGGAGGTGAATTCCTAAGGGAGTGGTGGTTCCCACAGTGTTTTTCTGTACATCTGCTATTATAGCTGCGTGTCAATAAGTTACTGAAAACCATAGCTGATTCTGGTATTTGCTGTATCCTCTGTTCAAAACATGTTTGTAGAAAACGCTTTCGTGTAAACAAAGGGAGATGTAAAGACCACCCCCCCCACACAAATTGAGTAATATTATTTCACTGAGATAAGTGGGGCCCTTGCTTCCTTATGTACTTTGTCTCTGCCATTAATGGTAAGTAAATGTTTGGAGAAAAAATATGGAGGACGTGAGGTACATTGAGCTCCTGATAAGTGGTATTCCCTAAAGAGCGCTACCCTTTGTGCTGGTTCCTGGGGCTGCGTGCTAAAGGGCAGAGTTAATATTTACTGGTTACAGCAGGCATCACGAGATGGAGAGGAACCCTGCTGCAATCCTGTGGGACTCATCACACATAGTAGATACCTTGGCCCCACTGAGACACTGCACAGAAAACCCAAATCCAGAGACAACTGGGAGATGACTCAGGAATAATATTGCATTTACTATGCATTCCTGAGGACCAGAGTTCAGGTTCCCCAACACAAAGCCAGACGGGCCCGGAGGACTTCCTGTAATGCCAGTGCTAAGGAAACAGACTATCCCTGTGGCTAGAATAGCTGAATTGGCAAGATCTGGGTTCAGAGACATACCTGCCTTGATAAAAATAGTAGAACACACTCAAGGAAGACAGCTGACGTCATCTGTGGGGCGTTTACCCAACCACCCCCACAGTTCCCCAGAGTTTTCTTGAGTGCGAGCAGCAGGAAATATTAGATAGAAGGATTTATTGCGGAGAATATCGCGGAGAGAAACAGATAGAAAATAAAGGATAGCCTCGAGAGGGCCTGGAACCTATTCCAACGGGCCCTGACTGTCTCTGCCCCAGGGTTTTTATAGAGACGCCAAGGGGTGGAGCAAGAGACCTCCTCCCCCAGCACAGCCAAGTGCAGACCATCCCAGACACCTGCACTTAGGCCCGTGGTCTAATCATCCTCTATTCGGACCTGCTGGGTAAAGCCACGAGGAACCCGAGAACGGGCTCCCACAGGTCCCCCTTTCTTAATATATAAAAAAATAACTAATAATGGCTTACAGCAGTCTCCATAGCTGTTACACCTCCCAGTATGGGAGTAGAGGATGATATAGATGGCATTTCTCTTTTGAATTAGGTCCAAGGTGACTACAGCAGTCTTAGCTGCCTCAAGCCCTTTCTAAGCCAAAAACTCTTAAGGCAACTACAAACTTAAAGAATCCCTTAGCTTCATCATTACCATTAACAGGTTAACATAAACATTGCTATACATAGCCACAATTCTCTCAGTCTTACAACTCAAAGCAAACTCTTAACAGAACCATTTGAATTAGCATATATGGTGCTATATATAGTTAACAATTTTCTCCGTCTTACAACTTTAACTCAATCATTTGAATTTTCTTGTTAACAGAACATAGGAAAAACTTCGATGTATTCACATCAAACTTAAATATTCCTTAACTCCACAAAACCAGGGTGCATCAATATCAATAGGGTAAATATAATTTCTGCAAACATAACTCAACCTCATAACTCCTCCTTTTCTTTATAATTTTTTAAACAAAATCTCAAACCTAGTTAGAAGAACCCAAACTCATACAATTCCTACAAACCCATATTGAAAAGCAATCTTCTCAATCTAACCATTAACACTTTGAAAACTTAGCAAAACATCCAAAAGCAGTTTCTTAATAAAACTCTTTACACTTTAAAAGCAGTCTCTTAATATACCCCATTTGCATTTCTTACTAACAAAAACATGACATTAATCCACTCAAACAACTTTTGAAATTAGACTAAGGAATATTAACTCTCCCCCTTTTCTTTATAATTTAGGCAAAATCTCAAGCCTAGTTAGAAAACCCAAACTTTTCCATTTAAACAGTTCCATTTGTAACACAAAACCAGTTCTGTAAGTAATTTCATTTTTACATAAACAGTTCCACAAAACAATTCATGAATCACCTATTAATAAAGCATATATGCATACACAAAACTGCATCTTGATTCTAGGTAGAAACAATAAATTTCTTCATTTAACCCAATTCCAGAAAACTGTTCCTAGGTCATTACTATGAATAAACTCAAAATTGTCCAATTGCAATGAAATCTCTATTGTTCATTTCATTTCTTAAGTCCCAAAATTCACATGATAAATTCTGGTACGAGCCTTCCAAATATGAAGAAATCCATAACCAAAATCTTTGTAGTTTTATCTCATTTTAAGTTCAAAAAGTTCAAACAAGAAATAAATTCTAGTATCAGGCTTTCACTTCCAAATATGAAGAGATGGTTTTCAACCAAAACTTTTTGCTGTTAACAATTTTACTTCAAACAAGCGTCTCTGCAACTTTTGTTCTCACAGACAGACCTTTTTAGGTACAGTAGTATTCTAAACCGCACCGTTTTTGATGTTAGCTCAGGTTTTTCTGTGTTGCGTTGATTTTCCATGAATCTCAGCTGCGGATGCCTTGTGCTAGTTCTGGCGTCCGCCATTCTTAGCTTCTTAGCGGCTTCTGGAGCTTTTGAAAAACCGCTCAGACTGCCTGCTTTGCAGTCTGCTAGGACACTAACTTCTGTATGTCTCAGGTTCTTTCACCATATACATTAAGAATAGACTCACACTTAACATTTACACTTTACAAACTCACATATAACCTTTTGCCTTGCAAAGCATTTAGACTCACATTCAACATCTACATTTTACAAACTCACATATAACGTATTAACATCTACTTATTTATACTCCTTAAGGAAACTATAGAACTACTTTAGCAAATATATTTCTTCTTATATACTTATCATATTTCTTATTTAAACTTACATTTACAATTAGTATCTTTACTTCTTACAAGCTTATTACTACACGTCTTAGACTACCTTAGATATTTCTTGCAAGCTTATTTTCTTAAAGGAACTCTATAGATCTATTTTACAAACTTATACAGGGCTACCATTAGCATATATTTAACTTAGCAAACACCTAAAGATTTCTTAACACAGATCTAACAAGATAATTTTTACAAATTCACATATCTTATTTTCATCTTTTTCTATTTCTTACTCTTAATTATTAGTACTATCTCTATTAGACAGATTCTCTTAACTAGACAGGAAGTATGTACATCATTTCTAAAGTTTAGAGTTTATAGTCAGCTTTGTTATAAAGCACTGGGATTTAGTGAGTGGTGTTGTTATAGAATTGTGATAGTTGTTGCTAGGGGACTGTAACCTTCCCAGGATGATGCCACACTCCAAAGTTGCCAGTTCTCTCAGCCGTTCCGGAACCGGCAGAGATGCACTGTCAGCGGTAAACAGTTTTTAACTAGAGGCTGTCCCTTCATCCAAATTCATAATAGTTCCCCTAAGTGCTTCAATTCTAAGACAACGTTCAGTGTATAAACTGTTTTCCCTTGTTTTAAGGATTTTAAAGTGGCTTGTTTGCTCTTATAGGTAGCTTTCTGTCATCCAGCTACCGTAAAAACTTTGCACAGCTATTAGGGTAAATAAGGCATTTTACCAAGGAGCCCCAAACCGCGAAGCACCTAGTTCCGTATCCTTTCAATTTTTCATTGGAACTGACACTTAGACAATTTTCCTCCTTATTCTTTTAAAAGCTGTATTTTAAGTTTACCATGAACGTATTTTCGAGCTGACAAAAGTGTTTCAGGGCAGTGTCGCCATTTTTAGCGAAAAACTACCTTTCCCAGAATGCATTTCCCTTATATCAGTCCATAATAGTATCAGTCCCTTAAATCAGTCCTTTATATCATTTCCCTTATATCAGTCATTTCCCATAGTTCTTTTTGGGTCTGAGAGTCAACTTTTAAGTTCTTTTTTTTTTACCAGACTTGCTTACAAATTCTTGCCCGGGAGGTTTGAACAAAGTTTTTTGCTTTTGCAACGGGAGATTTGAACAAGCATTTTACATTTTCAGCTATGGCACATTGGGAGATTCCTATTCTCTCCTCAACTGGCTTTAACAGGTGTTTCTCCTTTATTTGACACTGGCCCCCAAATCAGAACTGCACCTGCCTCGTTAGCGCGCATTGAGGTGGGCAATTTCTGATAGCAATTTTCCTCGGGGCTTGTGTTTGTCTTAGCCAGTCAGTGAAAAACAAGATCATGTACAACACCTTTTCCATATCTCTTTCAGAGAGATTTTCTCCCACTGATCTATCTCATTTTGCTTGTTCCTTCCTTCCCCAGATGCAGAGCTTCAAGTATCTGCGGCTCTGTACCTCTGCTAGCTGCCCTTGGAAGTAGGGGCTTTTTTTTTTCTTCCCCCCGAATCTGCCTCAAATTCTAGCAGCTTTTTCAGGTCATATTTTTCTGGGGAGGAATCGGTCCCTTCTGTTTCTTTAGAGTCTTTCTCCCAGACAGTTCCCAGTTTGGTCTCAGTTTATCCCCTCTACCCCAGAAACAGTTTCCGACACTACAGTGGCGGCTTTCCCTGCTACTGAAGGTAGGGCTTTTTGTCCGTTTGTTTTCTGGGTCTGTGTGGTTTGCGTACAGACTGAAAATCTAACAAGGGAGGTTTTTGCCATTTCTAAACTCCCATTAGGACAGGTGTTTTGCCTTATCAGACCTTCACCTGGCCCAGTCCCCCAGTGGGTTGCATTTGCTTGTCTGGGTGCTCAAGGACAGAGCTTATTCCAGAGGCAATCACCCCTCAGGGCTACACTCCCTCATCTCAGGGAGTCAGTTGAAACAAAGCTTTTCTCAAAGAGGTGCTTTCTGACAGAAAAGAAAGCTTTACTCCTGGATAGTTCTGTTCTGCCCTGGCTGGGCTCTTTCCCCAGACAGCGTTCTGACTCAGCAGCACAACTGCTTCAGACACAGTTCAGCTTTACTGTTTTCCCAGAAAGGTCCTTACTGATAGGAAAGCTTTTTTCAGATGTCTTTTTGCAGCAGTGGACCTACCAACCCGGGACTTGTAGGAAAGCAGACAACTGTGCTGTTCCCACTGGCTTTAGCTTTGGTTGTTCATTAGCAATCTTCCCCTGGGTCCTGCACCTTCCTGCCTCAGCTCTGTGCTCCAGGAAGTTTGCAACTGCAGGAACCCTAGTATCCCTGAAATGCACTCCAACTCAGAGACGCTGGCCAGTCGCCTCTGGGTTTTTGGTCAGAAGCAAGGATACAATGCTTCAGGGGAATCTTTGTGTTAGGAAGATTAGGAGCATCTTTTCGTTCTGAAACGCTCACTCAGAAACAAAACCCTTGATGCCTCAGCCCGGCTGTAACTGAAAAGCTTGGCTTTTTTGCTTTTCTCAGGTAAAGTTTCTGGCCCTTTTGGGCTCTCTGTAGCTCTTTACCCACACTCTCCCAAGCATTTCCCTCAGGGTACTCTGACCCACTGTCTTTTACTGGCTTGAAGAGACAGAGCTTAGAAGAGGTTTTTTAGGAACTTGTCCCTGCCTCCTGCATTGCAGGGAGGAATTTTAAGGCTTGAAAAACAGAACTTAGAGGTTTTGCTGTCTTAAGAGGTTTGTTGTTTTTCCCTTTGAGCTAATCACAGATGGTCCCCATACTAATATCTTCAGGTGATTCTAATTTTTGCCCTTGAGAGAAAAAGTTAAAGGCTTTAGTTTTTAAGTTTAAGAGCTTTTGAGAAAGATTAAGGCTTTTTAGAGATTTTTCCCCCAAATTTTCCAAGAAAAGCTTTAAGAGAAAGGTTTTTTTCCCCCCAAGAGAAAGAGCAACTTTTCCCAAAACTTCCCAACTTTAAACTTTGGCTTTCTACACCCCCATTTTTGCCTCAGGGAGAAATCACTTTCTCCTGCCGCTTGGACTTAGCATTTCAGTTGTCCCCAGGACAAAAGCTTCCATAGGAAACTTTTTCTTCCCCATAAGCTCAAAGAAGAGCTTTTTTACTACCCATAAAGCCCAAAGAAAGATTTTTTTCCCCCAGTTTGCGTTCTTAGCCCCCAAAGTTAGAAAATTGTAGAGTTTTTCTGTCTAGTTGCTTTACTTATTTTTTCCTACACAATCTTACACTTCTAAGTTTTTCCTACACTATTTTGCTACCCTACACCTTATACTTATTTTTCAGATAGAAATTGAGAAAGGGATAGAAGATAGAAAATTTTGACAGAAGAGAATTTCGCTGCAGCATCGGACATCCTTCCAGTCCGCTTTCTTTTTCTCTCGAGGATAAAACCCCTGCCTCTCAATATATATAAAAAATATATATTTTCCATAACACCGGCATGCCTTATCCACTGGCAGGGCTGAACTCAGCACTTTCGCCAAAAACTCTGTAATAAAACTATTATTTTCCTGTATCTTTAGTCCCTATTACTTTGTCTTTAGTCCCTGTTCGTTTGTTTTTAGTCCCCCCTTTTTTTTTAGTCCCCCCTTTTTTTTTAGTCCCTTTTTTTTTCTTTTTTCTTTAGTCCCTGTTCATGGCGCCATTCTGTGGGGCGTTTACCCAACCACCCCCACAGTTCCCCAGAGTTTTCTTGAGTGCGAGCAGCAGGAAATATTAGATAGAAGGATTTATTGCGGAGAATCTCGCGGAGATAAACAGATAGAAAATAAAGGATAGCCTCGAGAGGGCCTGGAACCTATTCCAACGGGCCCTGACTGTCTCTGCCCCAGGGTTTTTATAGAGACGCCAAGGGGTGGAGCAAGAGACCTCCTCCCCCAGCACAGCCAAGTGCAGACCATCCCAGACACCTGCACTTAGGCCCGTGGTCTAATCATCCTCTATTCGGACCTGCTGGGTAAAGCCACGAGGAACCCGAGAACGGGCTCCCACAGTCATCAACCTATGTTTTCCACTCACACGTGTACACCGTGCATACATACACACACACACACAGAAAATAGCTAAATATGGCCCACAACAGGTACCGTGGCTAAGCGTGCTTGGCTACCAAGCCTAAGACCTGTGTTTGATCCCCAAAGCCTACATAGTGAGAGTAGAGAACCAACTCCCACAAACTGTTCTCCGACCTTCACATGTAGGCCTTGGAAAGTGCCTTCCCAGATTCATAAACACACACAAGTCAATAAAGAAATAGAAATGGGAAAAAGTGAAAACTCTTTTAAGCAATGTGCTTCACTGCAGCCTTCTTTCCTTAAGCTAGCCCTTGTGACCTTTAAACAGGGTCTCATTATGTAGCCATGGCTGGCCTGGAACTTGCTGTGTAGACCGGGCTGGCCTCAAACTCACAGAGAGCTGCTTGCTTCCGCCTCCCAAGTGTTGGGATTAAAGGTCTATGCCACCGCACCAGTTGAACATTCTATGTGAACTTCTGTATCTGTTTATTTGTTTGCACAGGCTAGGTGTGTGCTCTGCCTCTGAATTATACCCCAACCTAGAACTTCTGCACTTAATTCATAGTCTAGGCCATCTGATATGTTAGATATGTTAGATATGTTTTTCAGGGTCCCAGGACACAAGGGTATGGCAGAGGTGCCATAGTTAAAATTCTTGCTCTGTCGCTGCTGGGACATTTGTTAGCCTGGTCTCCAACAACTTGCCTCACTGTGCAGACCGCAGCTGCTCGGCGTAGACACTGGAGCCAGGTTTTCAGGGTTCAGGCTTCAGCACTACACCTCACTGGTGTGAGACGATGCACAGGTTAGTAAGCCTGTCAGCGCTTCAGGTTAGAGGCCTCCCTCCTGGGCCTGATGAGAATGATAGAGTGCCTAAGGCAGTACCTTAGCATGTTGCAAATGTGTAATAAAATTATTATTGCAAAAATGAGGGAGAGCTTAGGTGTTCCAGTGAAATACCTGTGGACTTGTTAAGTGTCAGTTAGCGCAGCGCTGAGGGCCGGTGAGCGGTTGCCTGATGGTCCTCCCTTTCTTGTTCTGTTCTTGGGTGCCGTGCCGAGCTGACTGTTGAATGGGTCAGTAACAGGTGAATTCCCTTCTTGCTCCCTAATTCCAAATGGATCTCTCGTGGCTCATGGGGCATGTGTTCTTGAATTCTGCTGCACACTTTTTTTTTTCATTTTTTTTATAAAGAAATTTTCTACTCACTCCACATGCTATCCACAGACCCACCTCCTCCCTCCTCCCACCCCCCAGCTCTCTTTCCCAAGCCACCCGCATCCCCACATCCCCCAAATCGAGGTCTCCCATGGAGAGTCAGCAGAGCCCGGCATACTGAGCCTAGGCAGGTCCAAGCCCCTTCCCACTGCACCAAGGCTGTGCAAGGCGTCACACCACAGGCACCGGGCTCCAGAAGCCTGCCCATGCACCAGGGACAGATCCCGATCCCCCTGCCTGGGTGCCCCCCCAAACAGTTCAAGCCAAACAACCGTCTTCCGCTGCTGCACATTTGGAAGTGCAGTTCCAATCACATTGTCTTGATGGCCCTCACCTTTCCGGTCGCTTTGCATCAGCCGCCAGCATAGCCACACTTTACAGCCGAGTGCACACCTTCCTGCCGTGGGTCCAACCAGTGCTTCAGGCTGTCCTCCTCCTCCCTGTGCACCCAGTGCCCTGCCAGACCTGACTGCCGCCGCCGCCGGCTGCCTGAACATCTCCTGCTAGGCTGCCTTTTGATCTTTCCCTCTGTGGTTATCCTTACCGTCACCCGTCCACACCCTCTCTCCATGTTTTAGGAGCCGCTCATATTCTGCCCCCTCCACCAATCACTGTTTAAATCCTGTTCTCTTGACGATGTGGCACTGCCATTGTCTCCATTGGGGCCAGCGGGGCACCAGAGCAGAGGGTCCAGATAAAGGTCCAGGTATCAGGGACACTGAAAGAGTTCCAAAGATTGTGCCAAGGGGCACTTCCGTGTACTTGATATGCAGTGATTGGTGCAGTGTTGCTGGTGAGAAAACACAATGCAGAGTCTGTCCCAAAAGCTCATTCTTAGAAAGCCAAATGCCAATCCTTGGTCTGCAGCCATTGGCTGAGTGATTGCCACTGCCTATTACGGAACTGGAGGAAAGCCACTGAAGCCACTGGACACTGATAGGGACAGAATCTTGCACGTGGATTTAGGAGTAGGAGTCCAGTGTCCTGGGAAGAAACTGTGGAGGCGGAAGTAACTGCCCGTCATTCAGATCCCTGAGGTACATTGGAAAGGCTCCTCTCAGTCCTGGGATTTTTGCCCTCTTGTCTTGCAGATCACGGGGATGACCTGTGCTTCCTGTGTTCACAACATAGAGTCCAAGCTCACGAGGACAAATGGTATCACTTATGCCTCTGTGGCCCTTGCCACCAACAAAGCCCATGTGAAGTTTGATCCTGAAATCATTGGTCCACGGGATATCATCAAGATTATTGAGGTAGTTAATTCCTGAAAACTTTGTGACCACTTTTACAAATCGTTGGAGAAAGGTAGTTAAGCCGAATTAAAAAGTCATCTAAATGCTATCGACTTTTCCAAAGAGTAGTAAGGCCACTTAAGTAATTGAAGAAGGTTAACAGGTTGCCCGAGCAGAGTGTCTGTCAGTGAATGGGTAAGAAAGAGATGAGGCTGGGCTGGCAAGGGGGCTCAGCAGGTGAAAGTGCTCCCCGTGCAAGCCTGACAACTCATTTGATCCCTGGGACCCATGGTTGGCAAGACCTGATGCCCCAAAGCTGTTATGCCCTGACTTCCACACATGTGCGCACATATTACACTCCAGACAGTTTTTTAAGAGGAAGAGATGAGAGGAAAGAGACATTATTTTTAGTTTTAAATATTTCCTGAAAATCATCAATCTTGACAAGCTACCTGGTGTGGAGAGTTTAGTTGCCCAACTGCCATTTACAAATAATTATTTCTATCTGTGCCAAGTGTGTGCAGATTCAGGAAATGATGGCACTAGGCAGATAATTCCACGCTCACCTCCCTGTGAGGCTTGTGGGGGAATGTGGTCATCTTTGCATCAGGAAACAGAGGGTTCATGACTGTCCTTCTTCCCGCTCCCTCTGTCTGTCCACAGACCTCCCATTTCCTCCTCCATATTGATATTATACCAGACCTTGAGAGGATGACCATCCATAGTGATTGGGATGGGTTAAGACAGTCCAAACTAAGTAAGATTGATCTGTAGCAGCCAGGGGTAAGGGTTAATTATTTAGTGAAACTGATTGCTTATGAAATGAAATGTTACATCGGACTTAAGTTTTCCTTCCTTGGTCATGTGTATATAGAGAGATGTTTGTTGTGTGGCCCAACAGAGCTTTTGAATATGGAAATGCTGCCTATATCTTTATACAAGTAGGCAGTACACAACTAGTTATGAGGATAGAGCCTCTGAGGTGTCAAGTTCTTGCTCACTGATACCCAGCTCACAAGAGGCAAGATAGCACTCTCAGCTAGATCCATTCTACTGTACCCTAAATCTAAGAGACTAGTACATCACTCATGGGGCTAAGGAGTCACCACGATGCTATGAACAGGAAGGAGAGTTCTCAGTGGGAGTCTTCAAACACGTCTCACTTCCACTTGGACTTTTAATACCCTTAGCTGCCTCCATCCTGCTCAGTGATAGGTGCAGCCTCCTGGACCTCGGTCCTTAATAGAGAAATATTAGACTGTTACCTGGCTTCCAGGCTCTTGACTCTGGGGCATCTTTTCCTGATACAGCTAGGCTGGAATTAGTTATGAGAGCATGTCTTTTATTGCCTTGAATGCCCTTCTACCATGGCATTTCACTTTGGAGATGCTCGGCGCCAGCATGCCGGGCCCTCTCTGTTATGCTGAGAAGACGTCTTCTGGCACCTTTCCCCATGTGTATTCACAAGAAGCTGCAGAGACGTAATGCTCAGATGAAGTGGGTGGCAGCCGAGCTTGAAGAAAGCACAGGGTGGAGGTACAGTCTGTGAGGACATCGAGAAAGCCACTCTTCAAGTAGAGAAGCCCCAAACACAGTAGGAAGTTGTTTGGCCTGAAGCATAGAGACCCACACTGGACCCAGTACTTGAGCATCCTTGTTCTCTCTGGCCCTCGCTTTCCTCATGCATGGGTGAAGTACCAGACCACAAGGCGTCTGGAATTCCAGCTCGAGAATCTTTTGAAGTCAACCCTGGTCAGCTTTGGGACCTATTGAAGTTAGTGTGCCAATACCAACTGCCTTTACTTAGGGTAGGGAGAGGAATGGCCATTCAGTGCCACCTCCGCAGGGTGGTACAGTCTCTCAGCACGGAGAGTACTGAACCTCTGAACAGGCTTTGGCAGAGATTTGGGACAAAGAAGTGATGAGAGGAAAACCTTAGGTCTCCAGAAGAACTTTGAGACTTTAAATTCCAGTGCTGGAAATGCTTTCCACCTGTGCCCATTTTAACCCGTAACTTTCCCCTTGTTCCCCACCTGTCTCTCTTAATCACAAGGAAATCGGCTTTCATGCTTCCCTGGCCCAGAGAAACCCCAGCGCTCATCACTTGGACCACAAGATGGAAATAAAACAGTAGGTAGAAACCAGAAGGTGAACGGTAGCCTTGTCTAAGGCTCCACCCTCTTCTCACTGACTCTGGCTTGTGAAGATGCTCCATCATGCTCGACTGTGGCCCAGCCACCCCAGCTTCCTGGGTTGCCTTCCACCTGGGATGTCATTAGCTGGGACCATACAGCGCAAGTTTCTGGCTGTTGGCAGCATCGGTCTGTACTGCCCAGCTTGATAGTGTGCCTGAAATGCACTAGTATGAGTGTAGAACCGAGGTTTTCTTTTTTTTTTTTTAAGTTTCACTAATTTTAATTACTTTAGTCACCTGTAGTTGGTGGCTGACATGCTGGATGTGCTTTAGCTGGGACAGAGGGAGGGGAAGGTTGACTCTTTCTTTTACAGTCTACTGAGGCTTGATTTGCGTTAGATCTAGCGGTAGACTCTGAAGCCAGTCCTCAGAGCTAAGTGGAAAGGAAACAACCGGTGCAGGGAAGGACACTGAGCTCAGCGACAGAGCGTATGCTTAGCATGCACAAGGCCCCAGAGTCTCCAGCACAAAGTGGGGGTGCAGGGGGTGGCCCAGGATGCAGATACAGGTAAATTCATAGTTTCAGACGGTCACTTACTCTTTCAGCACCCTTGAAGGCTGCTGTTGTGTATAGCACAGTGCCTTAGAGTGGCTCCTGGCCTTGCTGGGAAAGAATGAGTGAACTAAGTCAGTGGCTTAGGCAGATTCTGGTCTGCCTAAGGTCTAGGAAGCAGGAGACCCAGTGTTTGCAACTCAGACAAGTGTGTTAAGTGAAGGAATCAGCAGGGAGTGAAGGTCCTTCTGGGGCTTTTGGAGTACCCGTAGCTTGGTCCAGTTGGCTTGCCCACGGTGCAGGGGACTGTCAGGTGGGAGTTTGGGAAGCAAGTGGGTCTGCCTCTTGGATGGCCTCAGGCAGCAGCCTGAGCACACAGGATTGCAGGATCTACATTAGGGTACAGAACTTAAAAGTCTCTTCAGTGAAGGTTCCATACTGCCTGTTTGGAGTATCATGCATGTTGTAGCTCCCATGAAGCCCCAGAAGGCATCTGTGACCCTTGGTTCTAAGCTGTTGTGTTTATTGATAGACTCTCTAATCTTATACTCTTATTGTAAATAGTCCTTTAAAAATTGAATGTGTAAATAAGCTTATAGTAATAAAATACTATTTCCATCCATTTCTTGCTTTGAGGGGAATCTGCGTAAGATGACAAAGAGAACTCTAGGCTGCTGTAGGCTAGGAGCTAGTTCTCATCTTCCAGGCCTCAGCTTGTGCAAAGGCAGAGCTAAGCCCAAACATCATTGTAGCAATGCCTGGCCCCGTCGATTGATGGTAGTGTCGGGGGTGAGCCTCACTTCTGTTTTAGTCCATCTTTAAATCTAACCTGGGACTAGTGCCCAGTGGTTCTGATGTGTCTGTGTTGCCGATTTTGCCTTGCAGGTGGAAAAAGTCTTTCCTGTGTAGCCTGGTGTTTGGCATCCCTGTCATGGGCTTGATGGTCTACATGTTAATCCCCAGCAATATGCCCCATGAGACGATGGTCCTGGACCACAACATCATTCCAGGACTGTCTGTTCTAAATCTCATCTTCTTCATCTTGTGTACCTTTGTCCAAGTAAGTGTTGGAAAACCAGGCAAACCATCTCTGCTCTTGAAGTGTGTCAGCAGCCCTTTAGCTTGGTTCCAGAGCTACTTCATTGCAACTTGGCTGCCTCACCGCTGGGTAGCAGCTGCTGTTATTTCTGTCTTATGTCCAGAAAGGAGGGCAGTGTAGAGGGGGGCTGCAAATGTCAGAACTGAGAAAGACTGGTTTCACTGTCAACCTCACAGGTAATTGTAAGTGATTGAAACTTGTTAGAACAACAAGTTCTCCTTGTAAGCTTGGTGAACCTGTCTGTTCCTGGTGTGTGTGTGTGTGTGTGTGTGTGTGTGTGTGTGTGTGTGTGTGTGTGTTTTACTGGTGACAAGACTCAGGACCTCATACATGCTAGGCAAGTGTACCATCTCTCAGTCACACATCAAGTCCCCATCTCCCTGATTTGCTTATTATTTAATTTAGTGTACCTTTGTTGTTAGCATTATTAGATGAATGTCCCTGGAGCTCATGCTTCTCTTGAGTGTTCTATCCTGAAAGGCAAAGCCATGGTCTTCATCTTTGGATAAAATTATCATTTAACACAGGCAGGCTTTGTGGAATGTCTGCATGTATGCGTTTTGGCATATAAAACCAGGACTATTTAGGGGTAACCATTTGTAGGCTGAATTATTTTCCTAGATTTTCTTTTTAGTTGAAACTGTGCTTTGCATTTATTGTAATCAAGGGAAAGGTATTATGACTAATTACACCTTCCTTTGGCTCAGTCCTGTTCTCTAGTATTGCTGCTGTATCTTCAGGAGTTAGGCGTGCATCTCTCCTGTATCTCACAAGCACAGCAAGTGTGGGTATCTGTCTGTGTGTGTGTGTGTGTGTGTGTGTGTGTGTGTGTGTGTGCATGTTTATGTGTATGTATGCATGTTCATCTACACACACAGACACAGATGTTTGTTAATGGAAGTGGGTTATGGTAGACACTGACAGATGCTGGCTCTTTTATTGAATCATGGACATGTGCCATTGGCTTACCTTCTCTCTAGAGACCATTTACAGTAGAAACAAGCCATCATCATCATCATCGTTATCATTCTCTATGGACGTTTGCATGGCACGCTTGCATTTGCATTTAATGCACGCCTGTGGCCAGTAGTGCTCTGACCAGAAAGTATGCTCCATTGGAGGCTGAGGCGAGCGTGTGTCCTCCGTATCAAATAATCACCAAGAACAGAGTGGTATCAGATCCATACGTGAACCTAACTACTCGTCATCCTGAGGGCTCCTGGACGCCCCCTCTTTGTCTAGCCCTTGCCTCCCTCCCTGTCTTTCAGTTCCTTGGTGGGTGGTACTTCTATGTTCAAGCCTACAAGTCTTTGAAGCACAAGGCAGCCAACATGGACGTGCTCATCGTGCTGGCCACCACCATTGCCTACGCCTACTCTCTGGTCATCCTGGTGGTCGCAGTGGCTGAGAAGGCTGAGAAGAGCCCTGTGACGTTCTTCGATACGCCCCCCATGCTCTTCGTGTTCATTGCCCTTGGGCGCTGGCTGGAGCATGTGGCAAAGGTAGCTACAGCTAGCTACAGGTTAAGAAAAGAGCTATTCCTTCGGGTAATCTGAGTCTCAGTGCATCGGCAGCATGCGTTGAGAACTACTAATTACATGCGCTATAGAGAATGACAGAGGAATCTGAATCCCCATATAATTAGGGGCTGCAGTCACTAATCCCCCAGTTGGTTGTTCCTTCTGAAATCCCAGCTAATCTGGCTAATTAGTCAAACCTTTGTTCGGGTAATTGTGCAGTGGCACAAACTCTGAACTTTATGCCAGAGGTCACATGGTCTCTTAGTGCCAAATGGATTGTAGTTAATGTAGAAATACACACCTCCACCTCAGGCGTGGGTGATGTGTAGAGCTCTGCGCCCAACCCAGCGTTGGAATGGAGCCTGAAAAAGAGGGCTAAAGGAATTATATTGAGGGTGAAAGAAAACAGCCATTGGGCAGACTGGGATAGAATTCCAGGATCTGCTTCGGCAGCAACGGCCCGAGCTTTCCTTGTGGCACGGGCATTCGTGGCTGGCGTGGGCATTTGTGGCTGCCTTAGTGGTTAGTGGTGTGGTTGGCTGTGTTTTTGCACCAGCCACCTTTGACACCATGCTTGTGAGTGTCAGCCCGGGTTTGGACAGTCAGCTCTCATTTTACATTCTGCTTATTATTTCATAGAGCAAAACTTCAGAAGCCCTTGCAAAACTCATGTCACTCCAAGCCACAGAAGCCACAGTTGTGACCCTTGGTGAGGACAACTTAATCCTCAGGTGGGTTGTGTCCGTCAGTAGAGCCTGATCTTTCTACGTCATCTGCATAGTTGACAGCAAGTGTCCATCCTGTAGTGAATGATGCTGTTCAGGGCCCCGTATAGTCATTACCCTGAGGCACTGTCCTATGCCTGCATTGGCTGCTGTGTACCGGAAGCCTTCAGCAGCTCTCTGCCTTTTTAGGGCAAAGGCTAGCCCTTAGCATGGCAGTGGAACTCTGGTTTCAGCTGTGCACGCCTGTCTCAAGCTCATCCCCTTTCCATCGCTCAGTGTGGAGCAAGTATAGCCACCCCCCAGCATCCATGAAACTTGGTTCTAGGATCCTCAGATACCGAGTTGTCCCATGCTCAAGGCCCTCCTCTGAAACGGAATAGTATTTGCATAGAATTTTATATCCCCCTACATACTTTAAATCATCTATAGCATATCTATGATGCATTTACAATGCAAATGCTATGTACATAGGTTTTGCACTGCATTGTTTAGAGACCAATGATGTAAAAATATGTGTCTGTTGAGTACAGACAAGTCTCATGCCACCCCCACCGTGTGTGTGTGTGTGTGTGTGTGTGTGTGTGTGTGTGTGTGTGAGAGAGAGAGAGAGAGAGAGAGAGAGAGAGAGAGAGAGAGAGAGAGAGAGAGAGAGATTGATTTTTATTGGGGATGGGACCCAGGACCTTTTACATGCTAAGCAAGTGCTGAACCACCAAGCTACATCCCAATCCTTTTCCTGAATATTTTTGTTGCAAGATTGTTTGTGTCTGCTAATTTAGAACTCTCAGATACATAGGGCTAACTGTAAAAGGTCCAGTAGTCAGTTTAGGACCAGGAGGATGCTATCTGGGTGTCTTCTGTTACAGAGAGGAGCAAGTGCCCATGGAGCTGGTGCAGCGAGGTGATATCATCAAGGTTGTCCCTGGGGGCAAGTTCCCAGTGGATGGGAAAGTCTTGGAAGGCAACACCATGGCAGATGAGTCCCTCATCACAGGTTAGGTGGCTTGTTTTATGTTCCCTTCGGTGGGTGTCATGGTAGTCACTGGTCCATGTGATGTTGAGTGGGCTCATTGAGTGATTGACATTTGTCTCCTCTTCTCTAGGAGAGGCCATGCCTGTCACTAAGAAACCTGGGAGTATAGTGATTGCTGGCTCTATAAATGCTCACGGCTCTGTGCTCATTAAAGCTACCCATGTGGGCAACGACACTACTTTGGCTCAGATTGTGAAGTTGGTGGAAGAAGCCCAGATGTCAAAGGTAATGATGAAACTTAAAACTCATAATGAAATCCCTCCTCTGAGAAATGATCTCAAGGGGATTTAGCTCAGTGGGTAGACCACCAACCTAGCATACCAGAGGCCCTGGATCCAGTCTCCAGCACTGACTAAAATGGAGTGGTGGAGCCACACAGTCCTTTTATCTCTAGCTAGTCCAGAGGTGGAAGCTGGAAGGTCAGGACTTCAAGCTCATCCTTGGCCTCGGGCAGCTCCAGGACTACCTGGGCTACACTATACTCTGCCTCAAAACAAAACAACAAAACAAACCAGAAGGTGGGAAATGATCTCAGAGGTTCACAGCACCACCCACCGAATGTCGCGTAGAGATTGATTCCTAAACATAGTAATGGAGGGCTTGAACCCAAACCTTACTCCTGTCTATCTTTGTGGGTTGTAACTTCCTGTGGTCTTAATGCTTTATTTTCATAGGCACCCATTCAGCAGCTGGCTGACCGGTTTAGTGGATACTTTGTCCCATTTATCATCATCATTTCAACCCTAACATTGGTGGTGTGGATTGTCATCGGTTTTGTCGATTTTGGTGTTGTTCAGAAATACTTCCCCGTAAGTCGGATGCCTTGGACAGGATGGCTGTCATGCTTTAAGTAACTTATTGCCATTAACCCTATTCTTTTGTGTCCTCGATTGATTGGGCTTTGTTATCTGTTCTGTTTTATTTGCTTCTTTGACTTATTGGTAGAAAAATCTAAGTCCTGGTAGGATAATCAGCCTACTTCTAAAGGTCTTTATTGAGGATGCTCACTGAAGGTCAGGAATAGAGCTCAGTGGCAGAGTACTCACCTAGTATGTGCAAGGCCCTGAGTCCCATCATTGGCACTGAAACCCACATACACAAATGCCCTTTGCTTTCTACTCAGAGATAATGTTCATGACGTCATTTGGCTCCCGGTTGGAATTCTTCAGGGATTTATTGGCCGTTACTGAGTTTATAAGACATAGGTTGTAGAAAATGGACCACAATTTTGATGGCACAATACTGTGCTAGAATTTAGGGGGGAAATGTATTTTTTGATACCTGTATCTACTAATAGCAGCTTCAGTATCCTGCCTTCCTAAGCAATAATGCTTCTCAGTGTTGCTGAAAGGGTATATGTCACTACACGCAAAGCTTTTTGATAATTAAACATTTATTTAATAGCAGAGTAAGGGGATATCCATTTTCTAATTTTAAGAAGTGGGTGAAGAACACTATCTTCAAAAACCAATGGGAAATACAGTGTATCCTCAAAAAACTGTATGTGCTTAAGAAACAAGAGCTAATTCTCAAGGACACTTAGCTAAAGACATTGTGTTTTTTATGAATGGGGCGCTACGTGCGTCTGACACATGGAGGCCCACAATTAAGAGGCCAGTAGTCCCAGGACTGAACAACCAATGAGCCACCAATGCCACCAACTGCCCCACGAGTGGAGCATCAGCCCACCTTATCTCATGCCAGTGCTTATTTTAGCTTAGAGTCATGGAGTAAAGAACTAGAGATGGATCCTGTTTCCTCTTTTAAAATAGTTTCTGCCTACAGATAAAGGTCTATCAGACATGGTGCATGCCATTTACTAAGATGTAGTTTTCTCACTCAGTGTTTGTATTTTAAGTTGAAAAAGTCTAAGTTGAGTACTTGGTGGCATCTAAGAAGCCCCTTGGTGCTCTGAAGAGTGACCTGTGAATGTGTTCCTAGAATTGCCAGTGGCAGTGCCCAGCCTGACTGTCAGGGGAGTGGGAGTGTGTGGTTCTCTGCTGGTCCATGCTTTGCCTTCTTACTTTGATTCTCATGTTGATTTGCAAAATCAGGGTGTGTGCTAACAACCAGGGTACTGCATGTTTCTTTCAGATGCTGTCATCACTGCGGCAGGAATGTCATTTGTAGGGAGGGTTCATGTTAGTTTCCAGAAATTTATCAGTGCCACTAAAATGCCAAGTGTCATTTTAGTAAGAATGACTGTAAAAAAAAAAAAATCACATTATCTTTATCTCTTAAAAATCACATATTTTTTAAGTAGTTTTCCCTTTTACGTGACTCTTACAATATACCTTATGTTAGAAATGTGTCTTTTAAAATGAAAGGATAAAGGATGTAAAGAAGTTGTGATTTGTGTTCTCAATTCAGAAAACACACTTTTTATTGTAATTAGTGAACGTAGCGGCTCTTAGAATAACATCCGACAGCCATGGCCATTATGAAAATGCAGCAAGATGGGTGCAGATCCCAGACAGCAAGTCGTGATCTCACTGTGTGCCACCCACCACCCTGTAAAACAGGCCTGTTTGGTTTCCTCTAATGAAACATGCACAGAAGAGCAAACACTGTTAGAAGTGCCCCCAGGGCTGCCCTTTGCAGCTTTCCGTGGTTAATACATGGGGCAGAGAATGTAATAGCGTGACTAAAACCATGGCAGGTTTCCTTATGCTGCCCTTTAAATTGTACCGCGTCGCTGGTACCTTTCCGCGCCAGCACATGTAGCTTGTGCATCATCTTCCCGACAATTGCCTAGTACCCCGCTATGCCTATAACTTAGCTGACCGATCCCCTTTTGGTTGTTCCCAGGTTTTGCTATCACAGAGAGGAAACAGTGGTCAATAGCCTCGTAACATCTGAATGTAGGTTCTTTGGAGAGCTACTGAAGCTTTCATAGTGTTGAAGCCAAAGATGGTGATGCAGTTGCTGTCATTTCTAATACGCTATGCCCGTGCCTTTCTGTGAAGATGTCTCTCTATGTGCATATCGACTCATTTATACTCACAAAGCCCTTTGTGAGATATCACAAGGTTTCTACCCCGGGGAAACTGAGGCAAAGAGGGGCGAAGTTAGCCGCAGAGCTGGGGTATGACATGTGGTCTCACTTGTGAGTTTGTGCCCCGTGTGTCAGAGTCTTACGTGACTCTGCTCCTGACCCACCTTGCCTCTCTGGGGGAAGCTATAGGAAAAAGTTGAGGAGGTAGGAAGTGAGGTCGACTCTGGTACCGTAGCTGCACAGAAAACGGTCATGTTCCCTAAACTTCGCTCGCGGCGTTCTCAGTTCCCACTGCCCCGCTGTGACAGTCTGAGTGTGAGATTCCTCCCCGGACGCTCCCTCTGATGTTTCTCTCCTCCGCAGAACCCCAACAAGCATATCTCGCGGACAGAGGTGATCATCCGATTTGCCTTCCAGACGTCCATCACGGTGCTCTGCATCGCCTGCCCCTGCTCCTTGGGACTGGCCACACCCACAGCAGTTATGGTGGGCACTGGGGTGGCTGCCCAGAATGGTGTCCTCATCAAAGGAGGCAAGCCCCTGGAGATGGCTCACAAGGTGAGCCCCTGTCAGGTTCTGGCTGTCCTCTGTGGGAGCTTGGATAACACCTTTTACAGAGTCCTTATGAAACTAGTATCTCTGTACTGTTTCTTAGAGGAAAGCCTGAGAATGAGTGTGGAGGACTGGAGTCGGAAGCCATGACTGTCTGGGAGTAATGCAAAACCAGCAGCAGTTAACGATTGTGCAATTCACTGCTTCATGGCTAGTCACTGACTATCTCATATGGTAGATGTGATTCCTAAGGTCTTGACTCCAGCAGACTGAGGTTAGGTAACCTGCTCAGAAGCCTGCAGCTGTTAACACAGTTGCCAGCTCACACGGTTGGGATTAGCCGAGACCTGTGACTTGGGTGGAAGAGCGATAATAAGACTCTTCGTTTAGGTTGGTGTGGTGATGCGTACCTATAGTCTCGGCTCTCAGGAGGCTGAGGCAGAGAGATCATGAGTTCAAGTTTTATCTGAGCTGCTTAGTAAGACTGTATTTAAGAAAACTAAAAGTCTGCCTTTTGCCCAGCACACCAGTCTACGCTCCTGTTCATTTTCTGCGCCATTTGCCACACATGTACTTCAGGTGGGCCCTGCACCAGGTTCTCCCACTAGTCCTGGCTCCTAGCTTCTAAGGAACTCAAAGCATAGTGGGAAGGACAGGTATCCCAAAGACTGAGGATTAGGACTCCCAACTCCATCAGGACACTGTACTGGGGACCGGCCTCTTCAGAAGTTCGTAGGTTGTGCTGGTGGTGGTGTAGGAAGTTGAGTAAGATCTATCCAGATAAAGTGGTAGTGGGGGGTTGCAGAAGTGAAAGAGTAGATAGGTAAAGAGGGCCTGAGGGGACCATGCAGCTGTGTTGATCATAAGCTCCATGACATCTGCTGCATTTTTCTTCACCGTTCAGACCCTAGCACTCAGCCTGAAAGCACTCTTGTTGAATAAACTAAATAAACGATTAGAAGAAAATCTGAGATAGAGAAAGTCCTGAGGGGTGGGGGCAGTTATGAAAGTTTTGAAGGATCACATGGTAGAGTAGGTTGCTCCTTTGAGCCACTAGGTTGCACGCTGGAAAAGTCAGACTGGCCGTACAGTAAGGGTGGATTAGGGCAGGCAGGGAGCTTTGGAGGGAGGAGATCAGTTAACAGTGTTGGAGGCAGGGGCCCCCATTGAGCTTGGGAATCCAAACAGTGTATCTGCTGCTCTTGGATTATGGTCTGAACAGAGACACCTGCTGCCCTTTATTTGGTCAAAGGTAAGGTACAGTGAAGCTGTATAGACTGGCAGATGGGTAATGGTTTCTTGGAAGTAGCAATTGTTGCCTGCAGAGTTAGGAAGGTAACAGTAGTTTCCTGCCCAAGGCAGGATGGGAGAAGCGCTGCCTTAGGACATGGGGACTGTGAAAGCTGCCTCCATGTTAGGTCCTGACATGAAGTTGTTCTTGCAGATCAAGACTGTTATGTTTGACAAAACTGGCACCATTACCCATGGAGTCCCCAGAGTCATGCGGTTCCTGTTGCTTGTGGACATGGTTACACTGTCCCTCAGGAAGGTTCTGGCGGTGGTGGGCACTGCAGAGGCCAGCAGCGAGCACCCCCTGGGCGTGGCAGTCACTAAATACTGCAAAGAGGTATGCAGACCTTGGCCCTGGCATTGCATTGACTCTCATCAGCCTTGTCTTCCCTCCTCTGCCACATACGTGCCTGCTCAGCTGCGTTGGAGGAGGTCTTTACTCGTAGACAGGTTATCATGGTTATTTGGGGAACACGTGGATAACAGGACAGAATGGGTCAGACGTGACCCCTCTGCCTTCTGAGAACCCAAGTCTGAGGCAGGGAGAGACGGGTACTTCATAACTTCTTATTTATATAACAAGGGTGAGGGGACACAAGCATACAGTGGGATTACCTGGGCGGAGCTAGCACAGGTGAGCTTGAAAAGCCTGAATTTGGAGGATTTAGAGAAGCACCGTACCCCTCCGTCTTCCCTAAAACATTCAACATGGAGGCAGTGGAGTGCTTTGGGGGACTCTGCTGATAGCGTCTAAATGGCTTGAGCAAAAATTTATCATTGATATATGGGGTGATGTGGGTACCTCAGAAACACAGCGACAAGGGGGATGTTTGAGAAATTTCATTCTGTGCTTGTCCCTCATAAGGGGTCAACACACTGCTGTTTGACGTCTACCCGTACGGGTCGGGAGGAAGACTTACGCTTGCTGGCTGTTTTGATGACGTCCACCACTTCCGATCCCTTCCCGGGGCGTCATGCGTGGGGAATGCTCTGCCTGGCAGCTGCAAAGTAGCTTTGCCCTCACTCACCAATCACTTAGCCCTTGTTCTGGTGTAATCACTTTCAACATGGAGACATCTGTGTGGTCTGAGGTGCATTGACTTTTCTCTTGGATCTGCAGCCTGCTGGGTCATGAGGTATTCGCCTAGGGAGCCTGGTTCAGGTTGAGAACCAACACTGCGTCTGAAGAGGGAACACTGACTGCGCTCATCATCATAGTGCATTTCCTCATCTTTGTGTTTAACTTCCTCCTCCTTCCCTCTTTCTTCTCACTAACCTCCCCCCCCCCCTCCCCTGCCCATCTCTGTCCTGTTCTCCTGCTCCCACAGGAACTTGGAACAGAGACCCTCGGATACTGCACAGACTTCCAGGCAGTGCCAGGCTGTGGAATTGGCTGTAAAGTTAGCAATGTGGAAAGCATCCTGGCTCACAGTGATCTGACCGGTCACCCGAACGGGGTTGGCAGCTCTCCCACAGGAAAAGGTATTCCTCACTTTGGTCCCTCCTGGATCTGTTGGTGGCTGGAGCTATCTTGGGTGAAAGCAGAGGCGAGCCAGACCACCCAGTCCCACCTGTGTGATTTCCCCTCCTATAGAGACAGGAGGCTCATCGCTGGGCACTCCGTGCCTTGCCTACCCCAGGAACGCCTGCCTTTTCTCTTGCATGCTTTGATACATCTATGTTTTTAATGTATTTTGCTTTGCTTTTTGTTTTTGCATTGGGTTTTGCTGTGTTAGTTTCCAACTTGTGGACTCGAGTGACCCACCCCCCTCAGCCTTCCAGGTAGCCGCGAGTATAGGTGTACATGTACACTACCATCCCTGGCCGGACGCCTCCAGATTCTGATGCTTATGGAAAGGCCAAAGTAGCAGAGGACTTGGAGTCATAGCTCCTCCCTCCCTGGAGTGTTGTATTTCTTACTCCGTACTGATTTTCCTTCCCGTAGCTGCCGGGTGGCAGGTGGCATTGCGTCTATTCTTCCTGTCGCTTTCCCATCTGGGTGATCTCTGGTGTGATGTGGAGTGTTTTCAGAAAGCCATGGATTTGGGAAGTGGTCTGCTCACACCAAGAAGAGAAACACTGCTCAGTGGCAGATGTCACTCTCATTTTCACTTTTTTTTTTAAAGACACTGTGTAGCCCAGGCTGGTCTTGAACTTCTGGGATTCTCCTGCCTCAACTCCTGAGTGCTGGAATTGCCGGTGTGCGGCACTGCCTGCACCCTACCTTGTCTGCCTGCCTGTCTGCCTGCCTTCTTTCGTTCCTGTGTGCATATGGTGTATGCATAAGTGTGTACATGTGTGTGGGAGGGGGCATGCTTATGTGTGTGCAGACAGAGGCCAGGGGAGGATGTTAGGTGTCCTGCTCCATCACCGTCCATTTTTATCCCTTGAAGGATCTCTTGCTGAACCTGGAGCTCACTACTGTGGGCTAGGCTAGCAAACCAGTGGTCTTCCTGTCTCTGCTCTCTCCCCTAGGGCTGAGGTTACAGGCGCGCTCACATGGCCAGGCTTTTATGTGAGTGCTGGGGGTCAAAACTCAGGTTCTCAAGTTTGTATAGCAAGCACTCCTAACCACTGAGCCATCTCCCTTTTTCCTGAGGTCACTTTCTGGCCATTACATTAAACTGGTAGAGAGTGCTGGATGCGCCAAATGATAGGTCTTTATTTCGGTCGTGTTATTAGATGCCATGTGCTGCCTTTTAATAGTTTCAGTTCCTAAGGTGACCTTTCCATTAGAGCATCCAGAAGCATCAGGGTCATAGACTACTAGAAGGTGGCAGATGAACAGTCCCTTGTGTTGTCTGGAGCCATGGCTTTAGAGCATATCATAGAGGCCGGGTGTGCTGCAGGCCTTCAGTCACAGGACTTGGGAGATGGGGGCAGGAGTGTAAGACCACCGTAGACTACATTGTCATGGAAAATTCCAGCCAACAAGAATCAAGCATGCATTTAAAGAGACAGAAGAAGCTATTGATGTGTGGTCAGAAACCCAAGGTAGTGCTTTGGAAAGGTCTAGTACTGTGTGTGTGTGTGTGTGTGTGTGTGTGTGTGTGTGTTCCAGACACACACACACACACACACACATACACACTTTACAGCTTTGATAAATCAGGTAATTAATGGGTGGCCTTTGAGCTCTGTGCCCACCAAAAGGAATTTCTGTCACTGGCATGTTTATAGAAACAAATTGCAGGAATAAACATCTCTGCAGATAGGTGTTTCTCAGGCAGCAATAACAGTGTGCCAACATTTGCAAGTAGCAACAAAAAGAATTCCTTTCTTAGCACATAGGACCTACAGTGTGGCCTTTGTGCAGAGAGCTTCGAGAGTCACTTCTTTAGGTCTTTGTAAGTCGTTGTATTTCACAGATGAGGGGAAGGGACCTCATCGTATAGGAAGAAATCAGCATACTTTGAGTAAGACCTTTAACCCATTCTGCTTCTTTATACCATCATGGTTTCTAGGCAAGAATTTCTATTAGGTTGTCATGAATAGAGTAGTAATTGATTTTGTTAGATGCATATATGAGTGTTCTCTCACTGTGTGGTGGTGGCGCACACCTTTAATCCCAGCACTCGGGAGGCAGAGCCAGGAGGATCTCTATGAGTTCAAGGCCAGCCTGGTACACAGACCAAGATCCAGGACAGGCACCAAAACTACTCAGAGAAACCCTGTCTCGAAAAACAAACAAAAAAAGAGTGTTCTCTCTCTATGTATATTTTCTCTATATATATATGATATATTTTCATCCCCCTCATCAATATAAGACTGTCTCAAAAAATAGTATGTATATGTATCATAGAAACAGACTTACCTGATTTTGCTGATTCTCTTTGGATCATCTAATCCTGCCAGAAAATAATCTAGTCAACACATTCTTTGGTCTGACCTAATGCTATACAAAAAGAATCAGGGCCTGGAGAGATGGCTCAGCTGTTAAGAACACTCGCTTCTCTTGCAGACGACCCAGGTTCTGTTCCCTGTACTCACATGGGGGCTCACAACTGTAACTTCAGTTCTGGAGGATCTGACACCCTCTGGCTTTCATGAGTGTCAGGTGTGCATACATACGCTCAGGCAAAATTCTCATTTGCATAAATTAAATAAGTACCTCTAGTGGCATGTAAGGACATTACATGATGTTTAATATGCCAACAGCATTTTCACACATGAAGAATGTATGAAACACTGCATTTAATTCACAGTGGTGTTCTTTATGCTGTGTATCTTCCTGATCCTTCAAGGGGAGTGTCATGAGAGGCTATAGTTTTCAGAACAGTCCTATGTCTCTGGGTTTGAGTTGATTGTGAAGCTGGACTATCCAGGAGTAACCAGTCTCTTTTGAATAGATACAGGCCCCCAGACCTTCTCTGTGCTGATTGGAAACCGGGAATGGATGAGGCGCAATGGTTTAACCATCTCCAGTGAGATCAGTGACGCCATGACAGACCACGAGATGAAAGGACAGACAGCCATCCTGGTGGCTATCGATGGTAACCTCTGCCTGAGATTAGAACACAGTTCACTCCTCTGCTTTGTAAGAGGCCTACTCTGTCCTCCCCCACCCCTCCCCTCCCTTCTGTTCTTTTCTTTTCCTTCTTGCCCGCCTTCTCTCCTCTTCCCTTTGCTTGTCATTATTTTCCTCTCTTACTTCCTCGTATTTTGAAAACCGAGCCTCCCTTTCCGTTCATTTGATGTCTTTTTCCAGCTTGTCTTGCTGTCTTTTCACCCAGTCTCTCCTCTTGAGGCCCTTTCTTCTTTCTCTAAATTATTTCTTTTATTTTTGAGATTATAATAGAATTACATCATCTTTCCTCCAATGTACCCCTCACTTGCTCTCTGTCAACATCATGGTCTCTTTTTCATTAATTGTTGTTACACACGTATCTGTATGTACTGACTGGTTTTCTGTGTCAACTTGACACAAGCTCGGGTCATCAGAGAGGAAGCCTCAGGGGAGAGAATGCCTCTATGAGATCTAACTGTAGGGCATTTTCTCAATTAGTGATCAATGAGGGAGAGCCCAGCCCATGGTGGGTGGTGCCATCCCTGGGCTGGTGGTCCTGGGTTCTATAAGAAAGCAGGCTGAGCAAGCCAGTAAGTAGCACCCCTCCATGGCCTCTGCATCAGCTCCTGCCTACAGGTTCCAGCCCTGCTTGAGTTCCTGTTCTGACTTCCTCCAATGATGGACTATGATCTAGAAGTATAAGGCAAATACACCCTTTCCTCTCCAACTTGCTTTTTTGGTCGTGGTGTTTCATCACAGCAACAGAACCCCTAAGTAAGACACTGTAGATGTATATATGTATATATTTCTAAATACGTAAGTACAGCCAGCTCAGTCTGTATAATGTTACTATTGTGTATGTTTTCAGGGCTGACTGTTTGGTACTGGTTAGCCAATGGCGTCTCTTCCCTGGGGGAGACTATTTCTCCCACTCTTCACTCCTTAAGAGTTGAGGCCCTTCCTTTGTCACCGTCTCCATCTTGATCCAGTGCCAGCTCTGCTCCTCAGGTGGCAAGTCAGAGTCATCCTTCTCAGTCATCACACGGACAGAACAGGAATCCACCTCCCCAGATGCCCTTGCAGCTTCCTGCTGTCCGACTCACGGATGGGCACGGTTTCTCCTGACTCTGTGTCTTAGCACTCAGGGTATACCAGACAGTATGCTGGAGACATCGGAACTTTTGTTTTGTTCACTTTAGCATTCATTATTAGAACGAAACTGGAGTTGAATGAAAAATAGTTTACAACGCTGTATTTTGAATACTCCACTCAAATATGTCTTCCTGCCCCAGTCTCTGCCCCCTATAATGCTTATAAACCTTAGTCCCTGCAACTCCTCGTGGCAGGATTGGGTTAAGTAGAGGACACCCGCTCCATTGTGTTCCTCTTACTGTGTCACATCTCAGAAAAAGGATATTGCACAAAACGTGTTTTCTGTAGGGAAGGACACAGAAGGATAGTTTTCCTAGGTTAGATATCCGTCATTGTAAGCAGCATTTGGATACTTCTCATATTTTAATAGCACACACACACTAGTTCTTATTATGCAAAAGGTTCTTGGCAAGCATGTAGGTTCCCAGTGGAAACTGTGGAAAGTCCGTAGGGCTTTGGAGGGTGTGCGGTTGTCCCTGTTCCTACCCCGTCAGGAGCCACTGTGCACGGTTTGCTATCACTTCCAGGACTGAAAGAAACAAATCAATAGAACCCAGACGCTACATCAGGTACTTTGGAGGGTCACTTCCTGTGGATGACGTGTGCAGAGAGCCATCCTCACAGGTCCTGGCTTTGGGCTTGCCCGCGGCTGCCTGTCGGCTGTTGCTGACTGCGGCTGCTTTGTTTCAGGTGTGCTGTGCGGGATGATCGCCATCGCCGATGCTGTTAAGCCAGAGGCTGCCCTGGCGATATACACACTGAAAAGCATGGGTGTGGATGTGGTTCTGATCACAGGGGACAACCGGAAGACAGCCAGAGCCATTGCCACTCAGGTATGGCAGCGGCCAGACATTCTTCTTCCTTGAAAATTACAAACAAGCCCACTGATGCAAAATAAAGCAGCAAATAAGTAAAATAAAAATAAAAATAAAAATAAAGTAATCTAAGCATCTGGTGTAAATAAAAGCACACCTTTAATTCCAGCACTCTGAGTCAGAGGCAGGTGGACCTCTGTGAGTTTGAGGAAGCCTGGTCTGTGGAGCAAGTTCTAGGCAGCCACAGCCACATAGAGACCTTGTCTCAAAACCAAATCCAAATAAACAAACAAACAACAGCAGCCCATTATTTAAGCATCCTATTACAGGAGTGCTTTTTTGGCTCAACTTGCTTATGGACGGAGGTGAATGACTTGATCATGACCCACGTAGTTCTGAGCTTGGAGCACAAGGACAGTATCACTGGGTGGATGCCTTACCCCATAAACCAAGACTCTAGTGTGAATGCCCGCACACTGTACTTCCACCCCAGCACACGGTACTCCAACCAGCCAGACACGCGCCAAGCCCTGACAGTGTGATTGCTGCCGTGGATCCCTGCTTCTGTTCAACGCTCACCTACATTACGGCATTGATTTTCTTCCTTCTAGGTTGGCATCAACAAAGTCTTCGCTGAGGTACTGCCTTCTCACAAGGTGGCCAAGGTCCAGGAGCTCCAGAACGAGGGGAAGAAAGTAGCCATGGTGGGAGACGGGGTGAACGACTCCCCAGCCTTGGCCCAGGCCGACGTGGGAATTGCTATTGGGACTGGCACAGATGTTGCCATCGAAGCAGCAGACGTGGTTCTTATCAGAGTGAGCCCGGCGGCGGCGTCCAGGTCATAGGAGGGGCTGGGGTTGCCGTGAATCCGTTACTCAAGTACGCTCCTCTCCTGTAGAATGACCTATTGGATGTGGTGGCCAGCATTCATCTCTCCAAGAGGACTGTCCGGAGGATCCGGGTCAATCTGGTGCTGGCACTGATTTATAACATGGTTGGAATACCTATTGCCGCAGGTAGGTAGGGGCAGCGCTCATCTGTGATGTCACCTTTGGTCTCTCCACTGAGTCCCTGATGAACTATTGAATCATCCACCTCCTGGGCTGGCTGGTCAGACACAGTGTGGAAAGTCCTGGGGGGTCCCACAACCTCATTCACTCTGACCCTCTGTAGATAGCTGATCAAGGGGCATGGCCCTTCGTTTAAGGTGACCCTGTTCTCTGAGGCTTTATTAAGCCATGTGGTCTGAGGAAGAAGCATCATGGGATGTTCTGAGGTACCTGCTGTGCCAGACACAGTGACTCTTGTCTCAGAGCCTATCTTAAGAGTGAATCCTGCCCCGACTCCAGTCTACTTCCCACAAATAACCTGGAGAGAAAAGGCATTTCTGCTTTGGAACTGCCCTTCCTCCCCTCCCACTGGGGGGGGGGGAGGGGTGGGACTAGGCAAGGGAACGTGCCAGACACTTCTGCAAGGCTTTATAGGCTAAAAGGACCTAAAGGTTATTTTTTTATTACATTTTGTGTGTGTGTGTGTGTGTGTGTGTGTGTGTGTATGCATGCATGTGCACATGGGTATTGAGGTCAGAGGATTCCTTGCCAGAATCAATTCTCTCATCCCATTATGTGGTCCTTGGAACAAACTCAGGTCATTAGACTTGGCAGTAAGTGCCTTCACCCACTAAGCCATTTTGTTAGCCCCTGACCCAAAGTTCTTAAGCACAGCTTTCCTGCCTCAGTTTCTCTTTTATGTCCACGTGGTTAGTCGTGACTTCCATAATCGAGATTATCCAGTCTGCCTCAGCCTCCTGGGCCTAGAAGTCAGACAAGCGTCTTTCTGTCTCCAGAGCCAGCTCAGGCGCTTCATTCCCTTCTTAGACTCCTGGGGATGTGTGGGACCTGGCTTTCAGCCCTCCCTAGAGACCAGATCATTATCTTTGTAGACAAGTACTATGGCCATCCATAGTGTTTCTCCCTTGTGGTTCCCAACCCCTGAGCTGGGTGGTGCTACCAATACACAGTTCTAATCAGGACAGGCAAGAGAGACCCATCTTCCCTTCACAGCACCTTCTGCTAGCTTTCAAAGGTGTAAGCTGGTGGGCATTGTCTCTCCTAAGTTCCCAAGGAGGGCTCTCAGTATTCCCTGGCTGTCAGGTGACACTTGCCCCCCCCCCCCTTTTTTGGGCAGGTGTCTTCATGCCCATTGGCATCGTCCTGCAGCCATGGATGGGTTCAGCGGCCATGGCAGCCTCCTCTGTGTCTGTGGTACTCTCCTCTCTTCAGCTCAAATGGTGAGTCCTGGGCCTGGAGCAGCTGCTGGAGCCTCTGCAGGCTCCACTGTCTGTGTTCACAGCAGGTCGGGGCACACCAGCGTGCTTCCTGGTTCTTGTTCTCCATCCTTTGTCTGGGAAAAACACAAGGGACCTGAGCGGATTTCTATAGTGATTTTTCAGCAACCTGGACAAAAAACTGCCCACTTACCAGTTGTCATAGGCTGGGCCTTTCTCATGTGCTCAGGAGCTATTTATGTGAACACCTGTAAGCACATGATCCCTGTGTATTGCCATTTTTTCTTCTTAACAAAAGATGTGCATGGCCTAGGGATACAGCTCACTAGAAGAGCACCTGTCTAGCATGTGCAAGACCCTGGGTTCATTCAGTTCTTAACACTGCTAAAAAGTAAAACATTGATTTATTTATTCATTCATTTAACAAAAGTGAATGACAGCCTGCTATGTGGGACTATTTACATAGAAAGTTTTTGGATCAGGTGAACTTTGAGCCGTGGGAATTCAGTCTTTTCCCTTCAAAACCCATGAAATTTTGCTACATGTGTTACTGAAAGATGTAGATTTTACCAGAGAAAAAGAGCCTCATGTCCAGAGTGATTCAAGTACTCTTGGATTCTTGCCTTCCAGCTATAGAAAGCCCGACGTGGAGAGATATGAGGCACAGGCCCATGGCCGCATGAAGCCTCTGAATGCATCCCAGGTTAGTGTGCATGTTGGCATGGACGATCGACGGCGAGATTCTCCTAGGGCCACACCGTGGGACCAGGTCAGCTACGTGAGCCAAGTGTCTCTGTCCCCTCTGACATCAGACAGACTGTCTCGGCATGGTGGCCCAGCAGATGACAATGGGGACAAATGGTCCCTGCTTCTGAGTGACAGGGATGAAGAGCAGTGCATCTGAGAGCTCCAGGTGGCAGCCCTGGGCAGGCCAGGGTGCTCCTTCTAGGTGAGCCTGCATCCACTCACGGTGGTCGAGCCGGCAGGTGCAGCCCCAACCAGCAGCGTGGGGGAAGCGAAGCTCGTCCCGAGCCCTGAGCGTCCTGCTAGCCTTCCCACAGTAGGTGGCAACTTCCCGGGTGTCTGCAGAGACTGGGTAGGACTGTTCCCTCAGAAGCCTGCTAAGATGGGCAAGGTGCACTGCTCTCGCTGTTTTCCATGTGAGCAAGGTCACATCCTGCTTGGGCTCCAGTACAGGAGAGGAAGCCAACACTCTCCACAGAGCTCTGCCTGCTGTGTTTGCATGGATATCTGTGAAATGAGGAACCATCAGTACCGAAAACCTAGCCAAGCCCCCTGGAGAGTTCCCCTCCAGAGACTTCCCACACAGCGAGCTCCATCCAGAGCCTTCCCGTACCAAGAGCTCCCCGAAAGCTTGGAGTTCCATAGCGCACACGGCCCGTGTAAGCCTCGGGTCCCCTCAGATGTGCCTGCTGTATTCTGGTTGACATCCTTGATACCACGATGTCGTTGCCCTCTGTCTTCTGAGGACAGAGTTCCTGTCTTGGGCTAGGCATTCTGGCTCTTGCGTTTTCTACCTAAAGGTGGCTCCCTGCTTTGCACCCCAATCCCAAAGCTTCCTGGCACCCCTCTTTAAGGAGAGAGTTCTGTCTCACTTAGAGCCCCTTCTGCAGATTCGAACATGCTGCTCCCAAACAGCTGGAGGGAAGCCAGAGCCCATTTTCCTGTAGTATTCAGGTCCTTGCCACCCGGGGCACCCTGTATGGCCCTGTCGTGACCTGTGGTGCTTAAAGCAGTGTCCCTTGGGGGATGTATGCATAAAGGAACCTTCCTGTCACCTAGTGGGAACCTAGAGGGAACTGTTCCATCAGAAGAGAGTGCTTCTTGAGAGAGCTGTCTGCTGCTGACATCTGAGGACATCTAAGAGAGGGACAGCCACAGCTCCCCAGTAAAAAAAAATGCTCTTGTCATCAGTGACGATTTGTGATCGGGTGGCATCAGAGGGCAGGAATGGGTCCAACTTAACTGAGTGGCTGAACTACCTGGAACAGATTACTCTCATTTGTGACATAAAAAAATACCGCCTTTATTGAATGCCACTTATTGCCAGGGGCAGTGTTAGTACTTTTTGCAGGTTGTCTCCCCGCCACCCCCACTCCCCAGTAGCACAGTAGCCGTTGTCTACATTTCCAAAACAAGGAAACCCATTCAGAGGGGCTCAGCGTCTTCCCAGGAACTCACAGCCAGTGTTCAGTTCAGTAGGCCCTGAAGGATTTTCTGTACTTCTCCTGCAACCTTAAATATCATTTTGCTTGGTAAGAGTAAACTGGACAAAGGTCCTTGTCTCTGGAGGAACGAATGTGCCAGCAGATGTATTAATTGTATCAACTTAGAACGCAGTTGGTCATGAGGTTGCTAACTTCCCTTTGGATGGCTGGTTTCAGTTTTGCATATTAGTTTTTGCCGAGTTTTATCTTCTCAAATCCCAGCACAGGGATTTGTTGTGCTCTCATTGTTTTTAACCCTTCTTCCCCCCTCTCCAGCATTCTCTTCCCACTGTTCCCACCCATTCTGTCTAGAGCTTTGTTTTAGAATTTTTCTTGCTTTGGAATAAGGTAATCATTTTGTAAAGACTCTAACTGTATTGATTTCTTTTTTAAACCTAAGAACAGAATCATCACATTCACATGTAGACACGAAAATATTTATATAATTGTACAAACAATAAATAAATATAACTTTTTAGATTTTCAAAGAGTTGGGTATCTTTTATGGCTGGAGAACAGTTTGCTCGTCAAAAGCTTTCCATGAAGCATGAGGATAAAATTGCATTTTTTTCATCTAGGAGTTGCTTCCGGCTTGCTCTTTCTGCATGGCCAACTCATGCAACCTGACTGGGGAGGACTTCTTTGGAGGGACAGAGAATAATAGAATTGTAGCAGTAGGGACATGAGGTGGTGGGAACCCTGTTGCCCTGCCCTGGCCGGATCCCCTCTGCTGCATCTGCTGGCTGCTGCTGCCGGAGTGGCATGCAGGACTGCAGAGAGGCCTTTGGTGAAGTCACTGCCCCCAGGTTGACGCACGGGCTTTGATCATGTAGTAATCAGCACGGATATAAGTTGGAAAAGAGTGGGATAGAAGACAGTGGAAAAACCAAGACCAGGGGCTTCTTCTGGGGAAGTGAAGTTCTGCTTGGGGTGGCCAGGTACCTTAAATGAAGTACCCTAGTGGTGTAATTTGTCATCCAGTCCAGGACACTATGAAGAGTGGAAAGAGTGTCACCAGAGGTATGCCCATGTAGACTGAAGTTTCTTGGTCCTGCCCAGTCCTGTTTGGGCGGCAGCTGTTTTTATAAAATAATCACTCAGAGGCTTAATATTAATTCCAAACTGTTTGGTCTATGGCTCAGGCTTATTGCTAGCTAGCTATTACATCTTAAATCAACCAATTTCTATTAATCTATGTATTGCCACATGTCTCGTGGCTTTACCTGTGTTCTATTACATCTTGCTCCCTGTGGGAGCCCGTTCTCGGGTTCCTTGTGGCTTTACCCAGCAGGTCCTCATAGAGGATGATTAGGACCACAGGCCTGAGTGCAGGTGTCTGAGATGGTCTGCACTTGGCTGGGCTCTTTCCCTAGACAGCATTCTGACTCAGCAGCACAACTGCTTCAGACACAGTTCAGCTTTACTGTTTTCCCAGAAAGGTCCTTACTTTGATAGAAAAGCTTTTTTCTTAGATTTCTTGTTTTCAGCTGTGGACCTATCAACCCGGGACTTGTAGGAAAGCAGGCAACTGTGCTGTTCCCACTGGCTTTAGTTGTGTTTGTTCATTAGCAATCTCCCCCTGGGTCCTGCACCTTCCTGCCTCAGCTCTGTGCTCCAGGAAGTTTGCAACTGCAGGAACCCTAGTATCCTGGAAATGCACTCCAACTCAGAGACGCTGGCCAGTCACCTCTGGGTTTTTGGTCAGAAGCGAGGATACAATGCTAACAGTTTGCATTGCTTCAGGGGATCTTTGCATTAGGACCATTAGGAGCACCTTTTCATTCTGAAACACTCACTCAGACAAAACCCTTGATGCCTCAGCTGGGCTGTAACTGAAAAGCTTGGCTTTTTTGCTTTTCTCAGGTAAAGTTTCCTGCCCTTTTGGGCTCTCAGTAGCTCTTTATCCACACTCTCCAAGCATTTCCCTCAGGGTACTCTGACCCACTGCCTTTTACTAGCTTGAAGAGACAGCTTAGAAGAGGTTTTTAGGAACTTGTCTCTGCCTCCTGCATTGCAGGGAGGATTTTTAAGCTTGAAAGAGAACTTAGGTTTTGCTGTCTTAAGAGGTTTGTTGTTTTCCCTTAGAGCTAATCACAGGTGGTCCTCATACTAATATCTTCAGGTGATTCTAATTTGTCTTTCTGAGAAAGTTAAAGGCTTTAGTTTTTAAGTTTGAGAGCTTTTGAGAAAGATTAAGGCTTTTTAGAGAGATTCCCCCCCCCCAAATTTTCCAAGAGAAGCTTTTAGTTTAAGAGAAAGATTTTTTTTCCCCCAAGAGAAAGACCAACTTTTCCCGAAACTTCCCAACTTTAAACTTTTTGGCTTTTTACACCCCCATTTTTGCCTCAGGGAGAAATCACTTTTTCCTGCCGCTTGGACTTAGCATTTCAGCTGTCCCCAGGTCAAAAGCTTCCATAGGAAACTTTTTCTTCCCCATAAGCTCAAAGAAGAGCTTTTTTACTACCCAAAAAGCCCAAAGAAAGATTTTTTTCCCCAAAGTTAGAAAATTGAGTATTTCTGTCTAGTTGCCTTACTTTTTTTTCTACACAATCTTACACTTCTAAGTTTTTCCTACACTATATTACTACGCTATACCTTATACTTATTTTTCACAGATAGAAATTGAGAAAGGGATAGAAGATAGAAAATTTTGACAGAAGAGAATTTCGCTGCAGCATCGGACGTCCTTCCAGTCCGCTTTCCTTTTCTCTCGAGGATAAAACCCCTGCCTCTCAATATATATAAAAAATATATATTTTCCATAACACTGGCATGCCTTATCCACTGGCAGGGCTGACTCAGCACTTTCACCAAAAACTCTGTAATAAAACTATTATTTTCCTTTATCTTTAGTCCCTATTACTTTGTCTTTAGTCCCTGTTCATTTGTCTTTAGTCTCCCCTTTTTAGTCCCCCCTTTTTTCTTTAGTCCTTTTTTTTTTCTTTTTTCTTTAGTCCCTGTTCATGGCGCCATTCTGTGGGGCGTTTACCCACCACCCCCACAGTTCCCAGAGTTTTCTTGAGTGCGAGCAGCAGGAAATATTAGATAGAAGGATTTATTGCGGAGAATCTCGCGGAGATAAACAGATAGAAAATAAAGGATAGCCTCGAGAGGGCCTGGAACCTATTCCAATGGGCCCCGACTGTCTCTGCCCCAGGGTTTTTATAGAGACTCCAAGGGGTGGAGCAAAAGACCTCCTCCCCCAGCACAGCCAAGTGCAGACTATCTCAGACACCTGCACTCAGGCCCGTGGTCCTAATCATCCTCTATGCGGACCTGCTGGGTAAAGCCATGAGGAACCCGAAAACGGGCTTCCACAGCTCCCCTGGCGGCTCCCAGTGGCTCCTCAACTCCACCCTTCTCTCTGTATCTACCTTGGATTTCCTGCCTGACTATATCCTGTGTTGCCATAAGCCAAAACAGCTGCTGCTGCTGCTGCTGCTTCTTCTTCTTCTTCTTCTTCTTCTTCTTCTTCTTCTTCTTCTTCTTCTTCTTCTTCTTCTTCTTCTCCTTCTCCTCCTCCTCCTCCTCCTCCTCCTCCTCCTCCTCCTTCTCCTCCTCCTCCACCTCCTCCTCCACCTCCTCCTCCTCCTTCTCCTCCACCTCCTCCTCCTCCACCTCCTCCTCCTCCACCTCCTCCTCCTCCTCCTCCACCTCCTCCTCCTCCTTCTCCTCCTCCTCCTTCTTTTTGTTGTTGTTGGATTTTTTGTTTGTTTGTTTATTTGTTTGTTTTTTTGAGACAGTTTCTTTGTGTAGCTTTTGGAGCCTGTTCTGGAACTCACTTTGTAGACCGAGCTGGCCTCGAACTCACAGAGATTCACCTGCCTCTGCCTCCTGAGTGCTGGGATTAAAGGCATTCGCCACCACCATCCAGCCCCCCCTAACAGCTTCTTTATTAACCAGTAGTAGCAACACACATTCACAGCTTACAGAAAGACCAGCCCACAGCGTGCTAGTGACATAATCCTTTACCAAAGGTCCAGGTCTTCCTCTTGGTATCTGTTTCTTAGTGCCAACATTCATCTGTTGTGGCTCACATGATCACATAACTAGATGGCCAGTCCTTGGGTATTCCCGAATGCTGTGCACTGCTTGATCTTTAGCACACCCTAGAGGACTTCACAGTCCAGGCATGGAGCTTCCGTGTACCATTGTGAAAAGAATATTGTTGCTCAATGTAGGGAGGATTTAGCAAGCTTCCCTGAAGGCTTCCTCAGGCATCAGGCTAAATCCCAGCATCTTCCCATTCCTGAGATTCCCGATAAAGGGAAGAATTATGATGGGATTACTTTTATAATAAATTAATGATAATTCTAATTTTCCTGGCATCTGGAAATCGGCATGTCATAAAATAGATCTCTAAACTATTGTGCTAATTGAATATGGAACTGGGACTAATAAAGGTGACTTTCACTTTAAGGAAATTCAGGGCAGACTAAATTCAACCAATCATATTATTTAAGTAGAAAAAAATTACCTGATTAAAAGATTTGGGGAGATTGGGGGCTTTAAAAACCCATGTCAGGGGGCTAGAATAGTAGATCACTTGCTTGGTATCCCACAGGGTCCTAGGTTCAATCCCCAGCACAAATAAAATAAAGGATTTCCAAAGACAAATTCCCTAATGTTCTTAAAGCTCCTGAGTTATGAAAGGTGTGTTTGTATACCATCAGCATCCCATCTTTCCTTGGAGCACAGACACAAAGTCGTACAGTAAGTGGCCTGCTGGTTCTTTTTCCCTTTGCAGGTATGTGTGCAAACTGGTTTGGGCCTGGTGGAGTAGGAGCTGCTCTGTGTCATTTTCATCCTGGGCTTGAGCCGGGGGGAGCACTATCATTTGGTGTCATTCCATGGCGAGATGTCTGCTGGCTGCTTGTCCCTTGTGTGAGGACAATGACAACAGCTGAAATGGCAGGATCGAATGTGAGAGGGTTAAGTCAGACAGAGAAATCCCAGGGTCGCCTTTCTTCCATTCAAAAAGATGAATAAGTGAATGTGAAAGCATCCATCCAAGGACTAACATGAAAATAAGATGGATGGAAATTTAACATTTTTTTCTCTGAAGTAGAAGTCGCTATTACATCTTCTCAGCCTAAATAAAATGAGCCAAGAGGGTAGAGCTCTTCCCTGGTTTGAGCCCAGTGCCAGCAAAACCCTCTAACTCTTACAGCAAAAATTCTGAATGTAAAAATAGAGAATAGCGGTGGAGAAAGATGCCCTGTAAGCCACCCTGGTGTCAGGAGGGGAGCTCAGGAGCAGGATTTGGTAGAGGAATATCCTTTGTCTTTGTAGGGGGATGTATCAGGATCCAGAAGTGGCAGAGTCTCTGTGCTTCCTGTGGTCCAGCCTTAACCAGCTATAACCCCTGAGAACAGAAGAGATTCAGTGACTATGGGACATGCTACAGATCCCATCTCTCATTTTGTGCCTCCGCTCCTCACAATGCTCATAAAAGCTACGTGCGTACATTCCATTTTCACTGAGAGGGAGCTGAGCTTCAGCCTTGTTGAACTCGTTACCTGGTAGGTAGCTGGGTTCACTAACCGCCTCACTCTGGCCTCAGAGCTTATAATCCACTGTGCTCCAGGTAGGAAGCTCTCTCCTCCAAGGGCAATGCTGGGCTTTCCTATTCAGTAGCTGTGTCTGTCCTTTGGCAAGACAGTGCAATTGAGAGTCACCAGATGTCTCTCTGACCAAACAGCACCCCAGTCCAAAGCCAGAACTCCAGTTCTCTTGATTATTATTTTTAAAGCATCTGGAAATTGGTTGATGATGATGATGATGATGATGATGATGATGATGATGATGATGAAGGGAGAAGAAGAAGAAGAAGAAAGAAGAAACAACAGCCAGAGAAGGGGAGGCGTATGAAGCTAGGGTTCAGTCACAGAGCCTGGGTGCCTCTAAGCTTCAACATATTTAACATGTCTCTGAAATCTGAGGTCCCCCACCTCCCTGTGTTTGTAGACTTTAAGTACATGTTGGGGTGATGCCATGGTCATTGTAACTATCACCATCATATCTGAGTTTTGTATTATACAGGGTGATAAATATGGATCTGTTTGCATTCCTCTATGTACAGCCGTCTAGTTGGACCAGCACTGTTTGTTGAAGATGTCAGATCTGCTCCTAACCCCACCAGTGTGTATTTCTGACTTATTTGTCAAAAATCAGGTGCCCATAGGTGAGGAGACTTATATCTGGGTCCTCAATTCTATTCCATTGGTCAGCCTGTCTGCTTTTTTCCTATGCTAAGCTGTTTTTATTACTATAGCTCTGTAGTACAACTTAAGGTCAGGGATGTTCTTTTATTATTCAGGATTGTTTTAGCTATCCCGGATTTTTTTTTTCCCCATATGAGGTTGAGAACTGTTTTTTTTAAATTTCTGTGAAGAAATGTTTATGGAATTTTGATGGGGGTTGCCTTGAATCTGTTCATTGCTTTTGGTAAAATGGCCATTTTCACTATATTAATTCTATTGATCCATAAGCATCTTTCCATCTTCTGTCTTCTTTCATTTCTTTCTTCAATGTCTTAAAGGTTTCATTATACCAATCTTTTACTTGATTGTTTACAGTTATTGCAAGATACTTTGTGCCGGGGGCGGGAGGGTATTGTGAAAGGTATTGTTCCCTAATTTCTTTCTCTGTCTGCCATTTATATATGGGAAGGCTACTGGGTTTTGTGTGTTAATTTTGTATCCTGCTACTTTGCTGAAAGTGTTTATCAGCTGTAGAACTTTCCTGGTGGAGCTTTTAGGTATGTGTGTGTGTGTGTGTGTGTGTGTGTGTGTGTGTGTGTGTGTGTAATATTCATATAATACATATGAATACAAACATATTAAATCACACCATCTGCAAATAAAGATACTCTGACATCTTCCTTTCCTATTTGTATCTTCTTGATCTCCTTCAGTTGTCTTAGTGCTCGGGCTAACACTTCAAGCACTGTATTGAATAGGTATGGGAAGAGTGGACAACCTTGTCTTGTTCCTGATTTTAGTGGAATTGCTTTGAGTTTTTTTGTTTAGCATGTAGGCTTGTATATTGCCCTTATGTTGAAATTATGCCCTCTGTATCCCTAGTCTCTCTAGGACTTTTATCATGAAGGGATGTTGGATTTTGTCAAAGGCCTTTTCTCACTCTAATGAGATGTGGGGATTATGTCTGTCAATTTGCGAATGTGGAACCATCCCTGCATGGTTTGGCTTACCATGCCTGGATGAGGCTTACGTGATCATGGTTGATAATCTTTATGTTTTTTTAGATTTGGATTGCAATTATTGTATTGAGAATTTTTGCTTCTGTATTCATAAAGGTCTGTAATTTCATTGTTGGGTATTTATGTGGTTTACATCAGGGTAAATTTGGCCTTGTAAAAAGAATTAGGCAATGTTCTTTCAGTTTCTGTTTTGTGGAATAATTTCAGGAGTATTGGCATAATTATTCTTTGAAGATCCTATAGAGTTCTGTGCTGAATCCATTTGGCCTTGGCATTTTTTCTGGTTGGGAGGCATTTAATGACTGCTTGTATTTTAGTAGGCTTTACAGGTCTGCTCAAGTTGCTTACCTGGTCTTGATTTAACTTTGGTAGGTCATATACATGAAGAAAATTGTCCATTTCTTTTGGGTTTTCCAGTTTGGTGGAGTACAAAGTATGTCCTTGTGATTCTCTGGGTTTCATTGATGTCTGATGTGATGTCCCCTTTTTGTCTTTAATTTTATTAGTTTGGATCTTCTCTTTGCCCTTTGGTTAAGTTGGCTAAGGGTTTATCAGTCTTACTGATTTTCTCGAAGAACCAACTATGTTTCATTGATTCTTTGTGTTTTGTTGTTGTTTCTAGTTTATTGATTTCAACCCTGAGTTTGTTTCTTGCCATCTACTTCTTTTGGATGTGATATTATTTCTGTCCTAGAGCTTTCAGGTCTGCCATGAAGTTATTAATATGAGATCTCTTCAGTTTTTTATGTAAGCACTTAGTGCTCTGAACTTGCCTCTTAGAAGTGCCTTCATTGTTGATAGCTTTGGGAATGTTGTATTTTTGTTTTCATTCAGTTCTAAAGTTTTTAAGTTGTTCCTTCTTCGTTTTTGTTCTGCCCCATTTTTCATTCAGTAATGAGTTGTTCAGTTTCCAGGAGTTTGTCTATTTTTGTTGTTTCTATTGTTGTTGATATCCAGCTTTACTCCATGGTGGTCAGATTTGATGCAGGGTGTTGTTTCAAGTTTTAAAAATTATGTATACATATAGCATTCTGCCTGCATGCGTGCCTGCAGAAGAGGGCACCAGGTCTCATTCTAGATGGCTGTGAACCACCATGTGGTTGTTGGAAATTGAACTCTGGAACTCAGGAAGAGCAGTCAGTGCTCATTTTTTTTTTTTTTTTAAATTTTAATTAAAAATTGTTTCATTTATTTTACATACCTACCACAGTTTCCCCTCTCTCCTCTCTTCCTGTTCCCTCCTCCCCATCTACTTCCCCTCCCCATCCACTCCTCCATCTAAATTCAGAAAGGGGCAGGCCTCCCATGGGTGTGACCAAAGCATAGCACATCAAGATAAGGCAGGACCCAGCTCCTTCTGCTGCATCTGAGCAAGACAATCCAGCATGGGGAATAGGTTCCCAAAAACCAGCTTGAGTGCCAGGGACAGGTCCTGGTCTCACTGCTAGGAGCCCCACAAACAGACCAAGTTACACAACTGTCACACACAGTCAGAGGGGCTAGGTTTGTCCCATGCAGGCTCCTTAACTGTTGGTCCAAAGTTCATGAGCTCCCATGAGCCCAATTCAGCTGTCTGTGGGTTTCCTCATCATGATCTTAACCCCTCTAGCTCTTAATAATCCCTCCACTCTTTCTTCAGCAGGACTCCCAGAGCTTAGCTCAGTACTTGGCTGTGGATCTCTGCATCTGCTTCCATCAGTTGCTGGATGAAGTCTCTCTGATGACAATTAGGGTAGTTACCAGTCTGATTCCAGGAGAAGGCCAGTTCAAGCACCCTCTCCACTATTGTTAGGGTTCTTAGCTGGAGTCATCCTTGTGGATTCCTGGGAGTTTCCCTGGCATCAGGTTTCTCCCTAACTCCAAAATGCCTCCTCCCCATTGAGATATCGCTTTTATCACTCTTCCCGTCCGTCCTGTCCCCAACCTGCCTCCTGTGCCCAGCCCTCCCAAACCTGATGCCTCATGTTCCCATCCCTGCCACATCTCCACCCCCAGTTTACCCAGGAGATCTCTTCTATTTCCTCTTCCCAGGGGAATCCATGCGTCCCCCTTTGGGCCCTCCTTGTTACTTAGCCTCTTTGGAGCTGTGTATTGTAGGAAATATGGTGGAACCATGAGGAAATAGAGAGTAGTTTACCATACCCATTAATAGAGCCATAGAGAAAAGAGAAGCCAGTCAGTGGCGGTGTATGCTTTTAATCCCAGCACTTGGGAGGCAGAGTCAGGTGGATCTCTGATTTTGAGGCCAGCCTGGTTTACAGAGTGAGTTCCAGGACAGTCAAGGCTACATAGAGAAACCCTGTCTTAAAAAAAAAACCAGTTTGGGTTGTCTCTCCTAGCATAGGTGATCAGGGCAGAGGAACTCCTCCAGAGGGGAGAAGGAAGAGGACTCAGCCAGCTTCTGGTTGCCATTTAGCCAAAGTGAGCTCTGAGAGAAGGCTGGTTCTCTAGTCTCCAAGGAGGAGCAGGGAGAAGTGGAGAGGCCCAGAACAATGGCTGAAACAGAACTGGTAAACTCTACTGTCCAATTAGCCACTCGGTCATCCACAGAAATAGACATAAAAATTTCCAACCAGTGGGGAGGGGGCGGGAGGAGGGAGGACAGGGGAATCTGTGGCTGATATGTAAAATTAAATTATTTATAAAATAAAATTAAAAAAGAACAACAACAAAAAACTTCCAACCAGAACTTCGGCAACATCTTGACTTTTGGAGGAGGGGGCCAGAGAGGAATCCCCATCAGGATTTACTAGACCAGGCCAGAGATAAGAGCCTATATATCAGAATCTACCTCCCAGGATTACCAGAAGGACTGTTTGTGTCAAGAAACAGCAGGCATTCTAGGACTATCTCCAGTCCTGGTGTGGAAGGCACAGGGCCCTGGAATGTCCCAGGGTGCCTCCCCTGTAACAGTTCACCAGTGGAGAGACCCAGAGCGAAGGTGAGCATTGAATGGCCGTCTTGCTGGGGCCTGCAGATGTCTTACCCAAGGGAGGCATAGAAAAATGTCATTCAATGACAGATCTAGTCCTTTCTTTTCTGTCAGTTCAGAGCATGCTCATGACAAAAAGTCTCCTGACCCTGGAGAGAGGCAGGTTGTAAAAGCTCCAAACCGCAATTATACCATACCAGGGTCCGAAGTTTCGAAAGTTTCTGTTAACAAAGATTTTAAAAGCTCTGGTTTATTAAAGCAATGGACTTGGAGCTGCAGGGGTGGAAGACTAGAATGTTCTGCTCAGCAGGATGTCGTTAGCAGGGTTAGGAGGCCCTTGGGTGAAGCATGTAAAAAGCAGTCAAGCTAAAGCAAAATACCTTGGTCAGTTCACTATCTTCCTGAGTTACAAGACTCTGACTCACTCAGAGCTTTGATTATTACAAGAAAGTGGAACATCTGAATTGGGAAAATAAAAGGATTAAAGATAAGTTAAAAAAAAAAAAGCCATGATGTCTCCATACACTTTCATTTAGAATACCAGTAGAGAGATTCCCATTGACTCATTTAAAAAGACAAGTGCCATTGCTGAAGAGAAGGCTCAGAGGTCAAGAGTGCTTGCTGCTATTATAGTGGTCTAGAGTTTCATTCCTGGTGCCCATATTGGGTGGTTCATAACTACCAACAACTCCAGTTCCAGGGGATCCAAGCACTGACCCAACAGGTTGTGGAGCCCTGCAATCTTGCATGTCCTTGATTACACCCTTCATCTCTCCGGAGCCTTCTTGGATTTTCTTAGTGACAGACAGGTACAATGATCCCTTCATTGTCTCTGTGAGGAGCCTACATGTCTTGGTTATCTGCTTCTTCTGTGTACTCACATCCCATCCATCCCTCAGCAAGCAGATACTGATCTACCTCTTGGTGGCTTTCTAAGATGTCGTTCTTCCCTAACTTCACCCCGCTGCTGCTTCATCCCAATCCAGCACCATTTCCTTGGACTCTGCTGTGACCAGATGAATGGTCTCACCATTTCTTCATTCCCCCCTCCTCTGCTCACTCAGATTATAGAAATATGCCATCAATTTTAAAGCCACATAAATAACCCAGGGACCTTATTAAACAGAACACTAATTCAATAGATTGGAATAAGGCCTGTGATCCTGTGTTTCTTGTTGTTGTTGTTGTTTTGTTTTTGTTGTTTGAGACAGGGTTTCTCTGTGTAACAGCCCTGGCTGTCCTGGAACTTGCTTTGTAGACCAGGCTGGCCTCGAACTCACAAAGATCCACCTGCCTCTGCCTCCCAAGTGCTGTGATTAAAGGCATGAACCACCACGCCCGGCTTTGATTCTGTATTTCTAAGAAGCTCACAGGTGAGGCCACTGCTGTTCATCTATGTGTCACATGTGAATCCTCACATGTTGTTTCTAAGACTTAAGCCTGAACTGGAGGTGTAACAGTGTTGGTGAATTCTTCTATCGAACATGAGGCCTTGGATTTGACCTCTGGTACCACATAATACCTTAAATTTAAATATAAATGCATCATTACTTTCCTTGCCTCTCCTCAGTGGCTCCCTTATGTCAGTAGTTCTTCTATAACTTGTCAGTTTGTATTCCCCCACATTCAATCAATTATTTGCAGCGCCTCAGAGCACTATGCTCTGCCATTCTTACCTGGAATGCATCTTACATCTCAGCCTCTGACTCATTCCTACTCTATTGGTAAGCCTCTCCGAGCCATTAGCCCCTCCAGGAAGCCTTTCTTTCTTTCTTTTTTAATATTTTATAATTAATTTAATTTTACTTATCAGCCAAGCCTATGCCTTCCTACAAGTCTCCACTCACCCTCCCAAATAGCTTAAGAGAAAAGCAAGGAATCTCTCCAAGACAGGCTTGTCTCATCCGGCCATCGCTGTCTGGAGATACACTTGCCCGCTGACCTGCTCATTTCCTTTCCCAGATCTGGAAGAGCAGAACCTGAGACAGTGAAAGGTCACAACTGTGTGCTGGGTAAAAGAAAGCATCCCAGAGACCCACCACTCATCTCTGGGTAGCTTCTCCAAGCCCTTGTCCAATGACGGCTGTCTCTTCAGGGCTCTCTTAGGGAGGATTGAGAAATGGGGCGTTTCTACTCATTGTGTGCCCGTAATTGGTGCTTCAAACTGGTTTACATTTTCTTTTTTATGTTCTATTTCCTTCCTTTGCGTTCTAGGAATCAAAACCAAGACCTCACACATGCTAAACAAACGCTTTACTGCCCAGCCGCACTTCCCGTCCCATACCTTTCCTTTGGGGTTCACTACTCTCTCCCTTTTTTCTTTGGTAGAATCTGGGGCCTGCTTGATTTTTACCTTTTGCTGCTCTGGAGCTTCCTGCCATTCCACATGCCGCACCCAGACCAGATCTTCTTGGGTATGAGCCTCAGTGATTACTCTTGAAATCTGAGTGTCTAAACCACCATCTTGATCTCTCCATGTGTCAGCCAGTTTTTATTATTATTATTATTATTATTATTATTTTTTATTATTATTATTACTTTATACTATACCCAAGATAATCACTCTACTGAGTGCAAAGTTTCTTTGGGCCTATAGTTTTAGAGATTTCGATGCATGGCTGGTTGGTCTATTGCTCTGAGGCCTGTGTTGAAGCCTGTCCCCTTCAAGGACACAGTCCCAGTGACCTAACTTCCTCACTAGACTCTACCTCTTAAGATAGGTGGCCTCTAAAGACAACAGCCATGAGCCAGGTTGCATTAGAAAAGGATCTGAAGCCCAGGGCAGAGGAGATTGTGTTCTGTTTCTGGCCATATGCAATCACTTGCTTCTCTGGGTCTCTGTTCCCTCATCAATGGATGTACCTTCCTTGTCACCCCAGAGTGATGGGAAAGCTTCCACAAGGCAGCATGGAAGGGCTAAGGAACCGACAACACAGACAGGTACAGTGAGACCCATCCGGGTGTGAGGATGCAGAGGCGAGACAGGGAAGACTCCTGGATTCCTGGAGCATCCCACCAGCTATTTGGGAGGGTGAGTGGAGACTTGTAGAAAGGCTTCCTGGAGGGGCTAATGGCTCGGAGAGGCTTACCAATAGAGTAGGAATGAGTCAGAGGCTGAGATGTAAGATGCATTCCAGGTGAGAATGGCAGAGCATAGTGCTTTTGAGGCGCTGCAAATAATTGATTGAATGTGAGGGGAATACGGACTGATGAGTTATAAAAGAACTACTGACATAAGGTCAGTGGGCAACAGGGAGCCACTGAGGAGTGGCAAGGAGTGTGGCAGACTTCTAGAAGTCGGTCAGCCCACGTCGGGCCTCCCAAACTGGCCAGAGTAAAGAGATCACCTCCTCAGAGTGACAGGCAGGATGTCTCAGCTCTTCTCTGTCTCTGTCTGACATTGTCTGAGTGTCTTTTACACGACCTTACAAACCCCCACACAGGCAGAGGACATTGGGAACTGTCTGGAGCCAGCCCAGTGGTCAGCAATACAGTCTGGAGGATGAGATAAGAGAATCACAGAGTCAGATGGTATGGCAGGGTGGAGGCAGCCAACCTTCCTGGAAGAGATGCTTTTTCAAACCTCTCCTCAGGACTTTATTATCTCTTTCATGGCAAAGAGACAAATTAGTGTCCATTTCCTTTAGTACACGGGGTCACCCTGGACTTGGATCCCAACCAGTGATGGCTGTACCCCATGGCCCTGTGTGTAGTGTTCACTATGCACGACCTCGGGGGAAGGCTGTGGACTGTGGCTCTCCATTGGCATTGTAGGGGCCATTTTGGTGCCTCTGCTCCCCAAGGATTTGGAAGCCACCACCTTCCACCCAGAGGGCTTTCTCTTCCTCCCAGAGGGCATTCTCTTCCTCCCAGAGAGACTTTTTATCCTCCCACAGAGCCTTCTCTTCTGCAAGCAGGGCTCTTTCCTCTACCCACAAGGCCTTTTCCTCCTCCCAGAGGGCCTTGTCCTCCTGAAGAAGATTCCTGTCTCTTTCCCATAAAGCATTGTCCTCTCTCCAGAAGGCCTTGTCCTCTTTCCAGAAGGTTCTGTATTTTTTCCAGAAAGTCTTTTCTTCTTCCCGGAAAGATTTTTCCCTTTCCCAGAAGGATTTTTCTTCTTTCCAGAACATCTTCTCTTCTTCCCAGAAAGGTCTTTCTTCTTCCTGGAAATCCAGGATCTGGCTCCGAAAAGCCCGGATCTTGCTTCGGAAATCCCAAATCTCTTCTCTGAAGTCTTCTATTTTCTCGTGGAAATTTTTCATCTCTTCTCGAAAAGTCTTTTCCTCTTGCAGCTTGTTTATTAGTTTCTTCTGACGAATACTGGGTGAGGACAGCACCAGAGACCGGAGGCATGCCAGTCCCACCCATTTGCTCACCTTGAAGGGAAACATCTTCCAATCAGCCAGAGTGGTGGGTGGCTGTGTTGGAGGTCAGGGCTGTTGGCCACGTCCAGGTCAGTTGGTCAAACCCTGTGAGTACACCAGAAAGAACACGTCCATGAGTATGAGAGGCACTCTGTCTGATATGGGAGAATTTAATCACTGCTCTCTTAGTCCTATTAGTGCGAGACAAGATTTAGTACAGAGAATGCTGGGTGGCCATGGCTTTGAGCTGGTTGATTGATAACCTTCAAGGTCTAGTGTTCCACAAACAATCTCGCCCAACAAAGACAGTGGTGCTAAACTTAAGATCAAAGTACACAAGGGTGATGTGATAATGAAGGTGTTTGGTGGCGGAACAATTGGGGAGCAAAATCAAGCTAATTTGTGAGCACCTGAGAAGGGCCTCAGAGGGGCTGGCAGCATCCCGTTGCCTTGCCCAAGAGGTGGCTGCATACGTGTCATAAAAATAGGTTTGTAAAATATTTAACACCAGTTGAAGAAAAGGAAAGAAGAGAGGAAAGAGGAAGATGAGGAGGAACGGGGGTGGGGGGTGGGGGGGGAGAAGAGGAAGGGAAACAGGGAAGGAGAGAAGAGCAAAGGAAGGGAGGGAGGGAGAAGGAAGAGAAGGGCAATAAAAGAAAGGAGAGGAAAGAAGAGGGAAAGGGAGAGGCTAAGGATTCTAAACACGGTCATGTATCTGAGGTAGCATATTTCAGGACAATTCCCAATTCAGGTAACTACCAAGGTCGTCACAGGGTGAGAAAGATGAATGCTTAGAGTGTGGGGAAAGCTGGATGTAGCTAGTGTGTGCACTCAGGTGCAGAGACCCCACTGTGTGCTTCTTGGAAGCTGGGGTGGGTTTGTCTCAGGGGTCCTCACCAAAGCACACACTGTAAAGCAGCATGGGCCATTTGCGGGAAGTTTCCCAGACCTTCCCTGGGTTTTTCTTTTTCTTCTGGCTTGGGATTAGACAATGAAGACCGTCCCTCCCTCCTCTCTGTCTCCTTCTCTCCCTCCCTTTCTCTTTCTCTTTCCCTTCTTCCCCCTCTTCCTCCCTCCTTCTCTCTCCCTTCCTTCCTCCCCTCTCTCCCTCCCTTCCCCTTCCCCTCTCTCTCTCTCTCTCTCTCTCTCTCTCTCTCTCTCTCTCTCTGTGTGTGTGTGTATGTGTGTTCATGCTCACTCACACTGGGTGGCTCACAGGTTAAAGTTGTTTGTTACAAGACAGACAATTGGATGGTGAACCCCACCAGTGGAAGGAGGGGTGTGTGTGTGTGTGTGTGTGTGTGAGTGTACCTGTACCTGGGTGTATATGCATACATGAAAAGATAGTGGCTATGGTGTGTATGGCTGCTGACCTGGCCTCTCCCCAGTAACACAAACCAGAAACTTGAGGCTCACTTCTGATCTCCTCCTATACCAGATTTCTCCTCAACCACCAAGCTCTGTCAGTTCTAATCCTTTACATCTCTTGGAGGTACACACTTCCTGTTCCATCTTCCCATGCCCATTTCTGGGTAGGATGTCTTTTCCTGCTTCCCTGGTCTCTGGTGTTGATCTTGTTGATAGGAATTCCAGCCCCACACCCATGGCTGCACATGCCCTGGCGGGACACTTAGTCATTTCCTGATCATACATCCTACTAACCCATGTGCTGCGTGGTCACGTAATCGCGTGGCATGACCATGTGATCTATGCACATGTGTGGAGTAGCCACATGAGCCTGTGTGCACTGGTGTGGGCTGGCCCTTAAAAAGGCAGGCCCCATGTACCCCCTCCCTTGCCCCCTTCTCCCACATGTGTCCTTTCAGCAGGCCTGATCACATCTATCCCTTTCTCCTTGTCTGAATAAAACTCTTGTTAGTGGATTCTGTTGTGTTTTGTGACTTTTTCTCACAGGGTAAGAGCGCCACTAAAAATCATCACTTGCAGTCCAGATTATCTGCCTACACAGTGTAGCCTTCCCCCACACCCCTATGGATTTCTAAAATTTTGTCCTGTTGTATCACACCTACTTACAAGCAGTCAAAGACTCCATAGCCTGAAAATCAAAGCCTACGGACAACTGCTTGTCTATCTCTTTACTTTCCTCTGTCTCTCCACTCTGTTCCACGTGACATAGAGTTATTTCTCTAGATACAACCCGAACATTTTTACCTCTCTACCAAAGCCCCGGCTGTGTCTCCTCTAAGGTTTCCTTCACCTTCTGGGTGGGCTTCAGTTCTTGTTTCTCCCCTCTTCTCTGTGTCTGTCTGCCAGTGTTCTATCCTTGCCTGACATACTTGACATTATGTGTGGATATGTCTTCCTGCTGACTCTGTAACCTGGCAGCCAGTAAAGAAATGTTGGATGCATATAACTGAATTTAGAACTTTGATTTTGTTTATGTCATTATATGGTTCTTGAACTAGAATCTCTAGAATAAGCTAAGTTCTCCATTAGTCCCTCCCTCTGGATAGCTTGAACTAACTGACCTGATTCTTCCAGATTTAGTCAAGGAGGCACCCTTTCCTCACAGCTGCACAGACTCAGGCTCAGGGCTGCCCGCCTGTCCAGTTAGCAGTGCCCTGTCTCCCATCTCTAGGTCCAGTGACTAGCCTAGCGTAATTTTTGCCACAGAGCAGATGTTCAAGAAATAGCAGCTGAATGGGTGGTAGTTTCCTGAATTAGGAAAAAAATGATCCCCTAATTTTTCTCAGATTACCACTACATTATCTTTGAGGGGGCTGGCAAGATGGCTTAGTGGGTAAAAGCACTTGGTGCCAAGCCTGAAGACCTGTGCTTGATTCCTGGAAGCCACATAATGGAAGGAGAAAGCCAACTCCTACAACTCCACACATGCACAGCGGTGACACCCTCATACCTATGCGCACAAACAAATGTAAAACAAATGCTCTTAAAAGAAATAAAATAGGTAAAATTGAGTATATATGCATTATATATCAAGAACAATAGAAAACTGCTAATATATGTCTAGGTAGATACTTTTAAATTTAATAAAAACATGCCTGGTCTTCATAACTATACTAGGCTAGGACTTATTTTAAGGTTACTTACTGCTTAGCTGTTTCCCAACTGAGAAGGCTCCGAAGACCTCAGAGGGCAGGCAGTCATTGTCACATCAGAATCCCAGTGATGCATCTCTTGGGCTCACCCCAACACTCCTCACAGTGACCCCTTTGTACTCAGTTCTGAGTCCCAGGGTGGAGGCTAAGATGGGGCCCTACGTGAGCGACCTATGAAAGGAGAGAGTGCCCAAAAGGTTGGAAAGATGGTGACATCTTTCATCTTGTACTTCACCAATAGTGACAGATTCCATCCGGGTTGTTTCAGGAAGGGCCTCTGGGACCATGTTCCAGGGGAGAGATGTCCGTGATGAAGGACTCTTGCTACTTCCTGTATTTGTCTTTGCCTTTTGGTGGTTTGACTAGGGTGTGCCTTGTTCTGTGTTTCTTTTAGTTTACCCTAGTTGATTTTGTTGGGATTCTTGGGTATTTGAAGACTTCTGTGGTCTTTCATCCAATTTCAGATGGGTTTGGTTGTTTTTATCCCCCTTTCTCTCCCTCTGGGATTTTTATTATTCCTGTGTTTGCAGCTGATGGTGGCCCATGACTCTACAGTTTTGTTTCTTTTACCTCCTTGTTTCTGTCTTTTGGACAGGATAACCTCAGTGGACCTGCTTTTGAGTCCATGGAGTTGTTTCCCATTGGCTCACATCTACCATTATGCTCCTCAGTTTGGTCTTTCATTTTCAACACTAGAACTATTTTTTTTTATATAGTGAAATTTTTATGATAGCACAGAAAATTAACAAATTGTTATTTCACAAAGGTGTGTATCCTTTGAGGGATAGTAAGTTAAGAGCACCCCAAATTTGCTTTCTTAGCAAAAATCTTCAAGGCAAGACAATTATATCAAGAAATACATATCCCAGACTCACTTCATGTTTCACCCATTTCTCCCTCCCCCCAATTGTTTTATTCTGTTTCTGTTTCCAGATGTTTTTTTCTTCTGAGATGCCACATATAAGTGAGACCAGACAGTATTTTTCTTCTGTGTCTGGCTTGCTTCATTTCCTGTAATGTCCTTCAGATGGATCCAGGAAGCAAATGACAAGATCTCCTTAAGGCTTAATTTATTCCTTTGCTTAAGACAGTTTCCGTCTATATTTCTCTGCATTTTAAGATTTTAAGTATCATTCAATAGCTCTGTTCTGAGGTTGGCATGCCAATGATCCCAGCACTTGGGAGACTATGCAGGGGGATCACAAGTTGAAGGCCAGTTTGAGCTACCAAGTGAGCTCAAAGATAGTTCTGGTTACAAAGAGAGGATGTATCAAAAAAGAAATATCTTTTCCTGATATCCACTGTAATTTCATTTTTGCTACTTTTACATTTGCTATTTATAATTAAATCTTGCTTAATTTTTGAATATGTGAAACATTTTCCAATTACATTGATGAAGTTAGACTCCTCATGATCTGATAACTCAGCCTTTAATACATAGCTTTTGGGGGATATTTTTAGATTCAAATGACAAAGATGTACTCCTGACACTTCCACCCTGAGGAGATCCCATAGCTGACTTCCAAATTTGTGGGTATCAAAGACCTGAGCCTAGTCACCCCACCCTACCATGCATGCACACACACAGGGGTATGCTGCTCTCACTTGAAGGTGTCTGAGGCAGCTGACAGGAAGAGCCTGTGGGGAACCATGACTATCAATGCCATCGTATGGGCTAGAGCTCTGGGCACATCAGCAGTTGTTCCTGAATGCTGGAGAGCCATAGAGAGGCCTGCATATCCCCGGAATGCTGCAGCCATCTTTATCTTAATGTAGCTGATGATTTATCAAATACTGACAGAAGGAGTCCCTGTCATCCTTCTTTCCTTCTCTGAATCTTGTTTAGTAACAAACTTAGAGTCTTTAGATACCTTGCTATATATAACTAAAGGAACAATATAAGGAAACTGTGTCAGTAGGAAAACCACAGAAGTCATTAGAGTGTAGATGTTTTAACCTCTTTGTTTGTGTATATCAGCATGCTTGCTTCTCATCAAGAGTTCTGGAAGAGGCATGCATATACGCCTTCCCTCTAATGGAGACTAACTGTCATAGTCCCTAAGTCATTGCTACAACCTGGTTAACGTTTGGCTTTGAGTTTCCTTGCCACTAAAAGTAATAAGATGAGCCCTAAAGTAAAATATATTTCCCCTGTAGAGAAACATGGGTGCGGTGTGAAAGATAATGTTTATATATGTCAGTGCCTAGACGGGACCCTGAGTGATTTGGGGGTCACCTTCAGCACACTGCATGGACTCACTGGCAGACTCTGGTCACTGACCAAGGTGAGTGGTTTTGGTGAGGCCTACGCAAAGGCTCTACAGCTGTGCTGTCTTGCTTAATCCAGAGCTGACATCTAGACTGTTTTTGAAGTGAGCACCTGGCTGAGGGACAGCATATTGATAGAAATTCTGAGAAAAAAACGAACATGAGATTCTTCAATTTTGCACATCCTAGGAACAAATACTTTGTTTCTGACAAAAGACTGCAGCAAAGGAAAATCACATTTTTTTTCAGGCTATTTTAATTTATTCACTACATTGGATGTTACCATAGTTAGGTTTCTGATGCTGTGCTAAACAGCGTGACTCTCCTAGTTGGTATTCTATTTCTGTGAAGAGACACCATGCCCAAGGCCATGAAAAACATTTAATCAGGCCCTTGCTTACAGAACTACACAAAGGTTCGCCTGAAATGCAGCATTACAGCCCTAGAGAGTCAGCTGCAAACTCAGACCTCACAGGAGATGAACTGACCTGGCTAACTCATCTTTGTTGTGACCAGGAGAATGATATGGCATTACCTGCAATAGTCTATGTTATTTCCATCTGTTCCAGGGTGAGGAGAGGCAAAATGGCTAGCAACTTTCACTCTTGTTTGGCTGAGTCATGTGGTTCATTTCTTTGTGGCATGTTTCCATTGTCAATGTACTACAATGGGCAGTTTGCTCCCCAGTGCCCACTTGGGTACCCTGGGGAAGAGAGTGGTTGCAGTATCTAGGTTGCTTCACTTGTCCTCATCTCCTGTGGGATCCAGGAGGGTATGTGTGGTATGTGAGCAGACACTGACCCCATCAGGGCCTGAACTGGGAAATCTGTGCTCCGTTCAGCTCATAAGCTTTAGACTCCGGTACAGTTTGAGCGGGAAATGCGCCCCCACAGGCTCATGTGTTTGAACAATAGTCCACAGAGCCTACAGTGCTGTTTTGGAAGGTTGTGGATCCTTCATACAGTGGATAATGTCACTAGGGAAGTGGGAAACTGGGGTGGGCCTTACGGTTTTAGAGCCCTGCCCCACTTCCTATTCATTGTCTGCTGACTACAGATTCAAAGTGATCAACTCTCCCAGGCTCCAGCCATCAGGCTTTCCCTGCCATGATGGAACTATCCCCCCTACCCCTCCCTCAAACTGTGAGCTACAATGAACTCTCCCTCCTTTAAGCTACTCATCAGTCATGACAAGAAAGTATGCAATACAGGTACACACAGGGTCTTCACTGGAGATTCGAAAGGGAGAGTCCTTCTCAGTAGTGCTATGATGACTCTTTAGGAGTCAACTAAGAAGGAAACAGAGCTCTCGTTTTTTAGAGTTTGAATTTCAATAATTCGCTTCTCAGATCAGTCTAATTTCATAGCATTCACATTATTTTTGACATTCTGTGAAACCATTTTGCTGTTGGGAGTAGAAACGGGAGGGTGTTTCTCAAATACATCTTCTCCCTTTGACCTCCAGACTATGCCCTTTGTTCCATGACACAGAATTTCAAGATTAAACTTACTGCATTGCCCAGAAGTAAAGCTGTGCTTCCTGGGCACAAGCAAGGCTGCTGGCTTTTATTGCTGTGGATCTGTGCACACAACATGTTCTAAGCAAGCTTCTCATAGCTTTGTGGCTCAAGCAGACCTGTGTCCTGATCACTCCCTAGTAACCCCACTATTGTGGAAGAGTTCCCTGGCTTAAACAGTGTGATATGGTGGAACCCCAGATCTCCACACCAGACAGGTAAGAGCAAGAAGTCAAATGTCCTCACAGCCCAGCACAGAAGCAGGCAGCTAACTCAGCAGACCACAGTGAACTAGCAAGGCTATGAGGTTCATGCTTTGTAGCAACAAAAGTGTGTGGTATGTGGGGCGTTTACCCAACCACCCCCACAGTTCCCCAGAGTTTTCTTGAGTGCGAGCAGCAGGAAATATTAGATAGAAGGATTTATTGCGGAGAATATCGCGGAGATAAACAGATAGAAAATAAAGGATAGCCTCGAGAGGGCCTGGAACCTATTCCAATGGGCCCCGACTGTCTCTGCCCCAGGGTTTTTATAGAGACGCCAAGGGGTGGAGCAAAAGACCTCCTCCCCCAGCACAGCCAAGTGCAGACCATCCCAGACACCTGCACTCAGGCCCGTGGTCTAATCATCCTCTATGAGGACCTGCTGGGTAAAGGCACGAGGAACCCGAGAACGGGCTCCCACAGTGGTATATCTGGGTCCCTGTGGAGGGAGTGGTTGACATGTTTGAATTATGTACAGACTTACAGGGATGTCAAAACCAGAGAGCTATTGACCAGGTGAGGTGTAGTCCGCAGATTAATAGGGGTGCTGGCCAGTTGGGGAACATTTCCCACTGGACCAGAGGCATTCCTAGTGAGTGCAGGGTTGTCCATAGTGAGGCCTCTGGGACCTAGTGAGGCTAAAAGATAGCAAGACAGCCAGGAGAAGTTTAGTCCTTACCACACTCCAGCCTAGGGAAATCCTGCTCTTTGTTACCCTTATTCTCTGGGTTTGAGATTTCAATTTTCTTATGCCGAAGGGAGGTATAAATCACCAATGAGATACACCTTGTCTATGAAGTAGAACAAGCAAGGCCGTGGTGTGCCCCATAGCTGCTAGGATATCAAATTCATTACCCTTTCCCTGGGTTTCAGTAGAAAATGTGTGTGTGATTAGGTTCCGACAAATTGATCTTTTCTTTCTACTTTTATTCACGTCAAGATTTTGCTAACCCCTCGCACTCCCAGGACTGAGACGCTGAGCCTTGAACTGCACTAGGCCTTGCTATGTTGGAGCCTGGGGGTGGGCATGTAGGCTGTGGCTGGAGTGGCAGGCTGGCTAAGGGGAGGCGATCACAGACAGGGGTAGGGGCTATGGAAGCAGCAATAAGAGTCTTAGGTGCTCACCTATGACTTATATTGACCTCTGGGTCTGCAAGTCTCCAGGCTTGCATGATTGGTGCAGACGGGCTTTTTCACCATCCAACTAGTGGACCACCCCCATCTGAAGAGCCACACTCACAACTTAGTGATTTCATAAGTGTGTTTTTTTCTCCATAAAGAAATGTTGGAAATGGTTTAAATGATTTAAAATGAATATTTTAGCAACATAGAAGACTCAGATAATTAGTGTTTACCATGAAGTAGGTCTCAATCCTAGGCCAGGGTTGCCTGGAATGCACAGTTTAGGATAGACTAACATTCAGCAATCCTCCTACCTCCCACTCCAAAGAGATAAAATTAATCTTCAGCCATATCATACCAGGAAAATGCTGCTTTTATGTTTGTTTCTGAGGCAAGAACTTTTGTGGCCCACACTGAACTTGAACTTGTTTTCTGCCCAGGCTGACCTTGAACTCCTGAGAACAATGCCTTTATATCCAAGGTGCTGAAATGAGTGACTGGAACCAACAGCCTGGGTTTTTTTTTTAAAGATTTGGCTTTAGGACATTTAGAAGCAGGGTGAGTCTGTCCATCAGGGTCCTTGACAGATATATATATCTAGCCCATACAAACATGGAACTCCTCTGAATAGAGATGTGGTACTCAGGCCCCAGTGGGTATGTCATAGAAACTAATGCAGTACTAAGTAAGGCCAGGACATTGGAGTGTGCTAACCAGCTAGCCTGGTAAACTGTTAATCTTCCCATCAGTGTGACACAACCCTCTCAAGCACATAAACTATGGAAAAAAATAGAGGAAGAAACCAGCATCTTTGAAGGGCTTGTACATGCAGGAGAGAAGGTGGAAATCTGTCTAACTAGCCAATACACACCAAAGCATTCATTCTGACAAACTGGATATCGAATATTTGTTATCTAATCCAATTAGATATGCATTGAGATACTTCTCAGTCTCCAAATGACCTTCAACCTACAATCTGTTTCCTCAGTGTTTATCATTACAGAGGTGGACTTGGTATCTGATCAAGTCACCAACCAAGCATATTAACAAAGGAGCGATGCCCACAAAGAATTCTCTGATGACTCATACTATCATTTTTGTAGTGCCATCAGTTGGGGAAACATAGTGAGAATCTAAGTGTCAGAGGGGGTAGACCTGGGAGGAGAGTGTGGACACATGGAGAAAGTTACACAAACACACATATAGACAAACACACACACACAGAAAGAGAGAGACAGAGAAAGAGAGAAGAGAGAGAGAGAGACTGAGACTCAGACAGACAGACTCTTATTTCTATCAAAATGGTGGTTGACATCCACTGATAAATGTGAGACAATTGAGGAAATGTAGTGATTTAACTAAAAAATATGAACATATCCCTAGAATATGAGGTATTAAAATCATGATTGGAAAAAATAAAAAGGATTGTAGAAAATGATGAGACCAAGAATCAGACAAAAGAGTGCAACAACAAAGGCCTTGGTAGCCATGAAGACAGGTGGGAAAATATGTCATCTCAATATGCATGTTTACAAAGACTAGAGAATAAATAATGAAATGACTAGTGATTATCATCTAGTTGGCTCAAAAATCCAAGCCAGTGTTGCCTGGCATTCCCTGTGTGGTGCAGTCTGGCATAATCCTGTCAGAGTACTCCTGCCTCCTCCTCCAAAGAGGTAAGATGGATGTTTAGACAGAAAACACTAAGTAAATGCTTCCTTTGTGTATGTCTCTGGAGTGAGTTCTCTTGTGGCCGATACTGACCTGAAGCTTGGACTCTACTTGGGCTGGATGGAGCTGCTGAGCACAATGCCTTTGTCCCCAAGGTGTGGAAGATAGTTCTCCAGACAGAGAGCCTGGCCTCACTTCAGGGTTTGTAATATCCGTCTCATTTGGCAGATTTAGACATAAGAAGTGCCTGTGCATGAAGATATCTCCAACTCTCTAGTCCTTGCACGCTTGGGAGTTTACCAAATGGGGACAACAGGCAGGCAGACCCCACAGGGTCACCATGACACTAAACCATAACAAATCAGGTCAGGAGAAGATTCTTACTCTAGCAAGTGAAGAGAGGAATGGAGCATGAAGCAAAAGAGAGCTATTGGACAAGGAAAAAAGAATTGATCCAGAGGAAATGGCCTCAAGTGAGAGCCCGGGAGGAACAGAGAGCATGTGTAGCACCCTGGGGGAACTGAAGATATGATACCAGAGAGGAGGGTACAGCAAGGGAAGCCCATACACAGTTACCTGAGCTGCTCTTGGTTGGGGGCAAAAAACTACACAAAGATATGGCTCACAGAGCCCAGTAGGCTCAAGGCAGGCAAATCATTGAAGCCTGCCAGCCAGCAGGGAGATCCAAGCTGTTGAGCTTCCAGTCAGTGTGAGACAGTGTCTCAAGCATATAAGTTCCAGATAAATACAAGCACCGAGATGCTACACTGGGTTTTGACATAAATAGCTCCCATCTAGGGTAAGTATAAGTGCACATCCTCCAGGAAAGCCTGAGCTCTAGTCCTCTGAGTTTCATTCCTTGTCCTATCTCTCAACATTTTTAAGATCCCAAGGTGGGTGTGGGTGTGCACAGTGTCTGTGTGGCACACTGATGAGGAAGGTCAAATGCCACTTGGCTGTGTGGATGGTCATTGAAGCACAGGTAGTGTGAAAAAAAACCCATGTTCTCGCCACAAGATGAAAACTCTGCATAGGCATCATTTCTAGGACTATTTTATTGTTGAAACGGATAAGGTCACACAATATGAAAACTAGAACCATTTTGTCCATTGAGTTTATTGAAGAGACTCCAGAGTCCATGGTGAGGGGAGGCTACTTGCTTGGAGATGCAAGTCCAGCCACGAGAGGAGTGTTCGGTGTTGCTGACATTTGGAAGGAACCCCCCACACATTCCAGTCAAATCCCTAGTTGATTGTGGGGAAGAACGTACTGGTCCACTGGGATTCTTTTCACTTGTGAAGGGTGGGTCCATCGCGTAATTTTCTGGAAGTATCTGGGCAGGGAGGTGGCATGTTCTTGGCGGGTGGTGGCTCACTCCCCATCACTGTCCTCTGAAGTCGAGGAGATATGAAGGTCCTCATAGAGGACAGTCCTTGGGTGCCGGGAGTGTGCTCCCTCCTCATCACTGTCCTCTGATGTGGAGGACACCTGAAGGTCCTCATAGAGGACACTGTGTGGGAGCTGGGAGTGTGCTCCATCCCCTTTCTCCTGGGAGGCAAGAGTCTCAGGAGGAGATGTCTTCTTCTCACTGTGAAGATCTGGCTCCACAGTCACGAACCTGGACGTCCACCAATCTCCATGGAGTCTGGTGAGGGTCATCCTCAGTGGTTGGCCTGGTACATGAGCAGCACATGGCTCCTGGGTCTGGATGCAAGGTGTGGCTGAGATCGGGGCAGCTGTCTTGCTACGCAGCAGTGCTTGTGGAGTCCCAGTGCTGGGCACCTGGGCTGCAACTTTCCTCCTCCTTTCAGGGGCCTCTTTTCTTCCAAGGCTTTTGGCAGTGTTCTGGGACTGACTCCCTGGGGAGGAGGCCTTGCAAACAGTCCTTTTCTTGCAGTCCTCTGGTGGTTTTGAGAAAGCCAGCCTTGGTTTCTTTGGGGGATTCAGGCCAGTCTGTGTGGGGCCCTGTGGAGGTTTCTTTCCTGGGGCCCAGGGGCTGATGTTTGGGATGGGTGTGTCCTTGTGGAGGGCGGGGTGCTGCCACAGTTTCTTGTCTCTGTCAGTCTGGCTTATGGTTTCTGGGTTCTGGAGATCCTGGGCCCTGTGAGGATCCTGGTTCTCTTTCTCCTCCCGGGCTTCCAGAGGCTGTGGCACTAGGAACCCAGAGCCACACCTGATGGGGCACCTCCTGCTCCTTGATCTGTGGCCAAAGGCCCCACAGTCTCTACATTTCTCCTGTGAGTGACAAAGGAGATATGAGTGAGTCCCAAAAGGGATCCGGGGACCTCTCCACCCTCAGGCCCTGTCAATGTTCAAATGCCCTTCAATGTCCTCTCTCCAGAGAGGACACACACTACAGAGTGGCTTTCAACACCAAGTCTGGTTTCTTTGACCCTGCAGTGGTCAAGCATCCTCGAGAGCTGCAGGGGTGATGATAGTGAGCCGTCTATCAGCCAGAGGACCACTCCTGTGGAAGAGGAGCTCACCTACTTCCGAGTCTCTCTCTTTAGGTCCCTGGGCCTGCCTGTCTGCTATGGTGAGGATCACAGATCAACGGGACAGACGGAAGAGGGCCAGGGCTGGAGACCCCACATGACCGACAGACATCCGCATAACTGACTGCAGTTGGAAGTACCGATTCAGGCCATAGCACTCAGCCAATGGACGCCACAGGGTGTCCAAATAGAGACAAATAAAATATCAACGAAGACAAACCAATCCATCCAAACAAACACTCAAATGAAATAGAAACCGATATGAGATCAACCAATAAAGTATCAACCAAATCTTAATCCTTCCAAGTCCATAGTTCTGGGACAGCCCCTAAATGGACTACACTTGTCCTTGCTTAGGACCTACTGCTTTTTGTTCAATGAAGTATGTCAAGCCAGAACATGGTGTCTGTGCTTCACAGCTCGCCCTGAGATAGGCTCAGTGATCCAGCAGGATAGGGAACAGCCAGCACATACTGTGCCAGGCTGCTAATAGAATACCTTTCCCCTGGCTTAAAGCCAGGTCTGAACAGTCTTCTCTGGTGGATACCCCAGAGCACAAAGATTCTGTCCCAAAGCCCAAAGTCATGTCTCACCTAGCCCCAGTGGCTGCTGACTCCTCTAAAACTCCACTTACCCTAGGGTTCTCCTCCTCCGGTGGGGGAACCTTCAGAGCCATGGGCCCTCTTGGCTTCCTCTGGCCTCTTTGGGCTGGAGTGGCTCTTGGGCCCCGAATCAGCATGTGTGTCTCCTGACTCATGGCTGAGTGTGAGTCAATCATCCGGAGCTCTTGGCTTGGATTTGCTGAGTGGAAGCAAAGGAAAGAGCTTTAGCCAATGAAATGAAACTTGACGACATCACAAAAATATGGGGCTGCTGGTGGCCATCACACAATGATTCCCTTTCTGTGTTTTGACCTCCCAAGCACATTCAAATAGACGGGCATGTAGGTCCTGCAAGTTGAAACATTCTTGGCCTGTTTCCTCTTCAGAATGATTAATGCCGTCCAAAGGTGTTCAAGAATGTCATTCAATAGATAGAGCGACCCCTACACACCATAATTCCTAAGGCAAACCCCACGTGTATCCCATCACACTCCTCTGTTTCTAAGCAATCACCTCAAGAAAAATCCGGTAAGGACTCCCACCTGAGATCTTGCTGTCTCCCCGTGGTCTATCCAGCAGGTTCTGTGAGCTGTGGGCACTCCAGGCAGGAGCTGCTTTCAGGAGGCTGGCTCAAGCGGGACTGAGAAGCAACGGCTTCTGCGGTTGCTTATATGGTCTCAAGGGAAGGCCCGTAATCCAATCCCATGAGCACATTGGGAGCAAATCCGGAATGTGAGGCATGAAGATGGACACACCCTTTAATCCGGATCTTCCCAGGGCAAGCCGCTCTTGTAAAGTGGGCTGGAAGTCTGCATGGCTTTGTTAGTGAGTGGGTCTGGGAGGCTGCAGGACCACGGAGAGAGCCTTCCAGGGCAAATTCCACTTCAAACCCAGCAGCACCTGGAAGCCAGGGCTCAACCCATCCATCTACAGGAAAGTACTTCAACTCAGTGAAGCAGTACACCGTGTGGATGGCCAACCCGGTCAAGGCCTTTGGGTGGCTGTGGTTTACACAGACTTGTCTTTAGACATTCCACATTCTATGCGTGGAGAGAAGTTGGAAATCTGTCCGGCTAGCCCGAACACACCAAACCTTCATCTGGCCACCTTGACATCTCATTCCTGTGATCTAATCCAAATAGATATGCATGGAGATACTTCTCAAACTCCAAATGACCTCCAACCTACAATCTCTTTTCTAAGTGTTTATCATTACAGAGGTGGAATTGGCATCAGATCAAGTCACCAGCCAAGCACATTCAAAAAGGAGCAATGCCCACCAAGAATTCTCTCATGACTCACAGTACTGTTTTTTTGGAGTGCCATTAGCTGGGGAAACATAGTGAGAATCTAAGTGTCCGAGAGAGCAGCCCTGGGAGCAGAGTGTGGACACATGGAGAGAGTGACACAAACACACACATAGAAAAACACTCAAAGAGAAAGAGACAGAGAGACAGAGACAGAGAGATAGAGAAAGACAGAGAGAGAGATATATAGACAGAGAGACAGAGAGAGAGAAATAAAGACAGAGAGAGAGAGAGAGAGAGAGAGAGAGAGAGAGAGAGAGAGAGAACGAACCAGGTCTGCTGCTACTCTGTATTTTGAACACTCTCTTGTTTCAGGGAGAAAAAGGCTCATCTAGGGTAAGTATAAGTGCACATGCTCCAGGAAAGCCTGAGCTCTAGTCCTCTGAGTTTCATTCCTTGTCCTATCTCTCAACATTTTTAAGATCCCAAGGTGGGTGTGGGTGTGCACAGTGTCTGTATGGCACACCGATGAGGTAGGTCAAATGCCACTTGGCTGTGTGGATGGTTATTGAAGCTCAGGTAGTGTGAAAAAAACCCCATGTTCTCCCCACAAGATGAAAACTCTGCATAGGCATCATTTGTAGGACTATTTTATTGTTGAAACGGATAAGGTCCCACAATATGACAACTAGAACAATTTTGTACACTGAGTTTATAGAAGAGACTCCAGAGTCCATGGTGAGGGGAGGCTACTTGCTTGGAGATGCAAGTCCAGCCACAAGAGGAGTGTTTGGTGTTGCTGACATTTGGAAGGAACCCCCACAGGTTCCAGTCATCTCCCTAGTCATTGTGGGGAAGAACGTACTGGTCCACTGGAATTCTTTTCACTTGTGAAGGGTGGGTCCATCACGTAATTTTCTGGAAGTATCTGGGCAGGGAGGTGGCATGTTCTTGGCGGGTGGTGGCTCACTCCCCATCACTGTCCTCTGAAGTGGAGGAGATATGAAGGTCCTCATAGAGGACAGTCCTTGGGTGCCGGGAGTGTGCTCCCTTTTCATCACTGTCCTCTGATGTGGAGGACACCTGAAGGTCCTCATAGAGGACACTCTGTGGGAGCTGGGAATGTGCTCCCTCCTCATCACTGTCCTCTGATGTGGAGGACACCTGAAGGTCCTCATAGAGGACACTGTGTGGGAGCTGGGAGTGTGCTCCATCCCCTTTCTCCTGGGAGGCAAGAGTGTCAGGAGGAGATTTCTTCTTCTCACTGCGAAGATCCGGTTCCACAGTCATGAACCTGGCCGTCCACCGATCTCCATGGAGTCTGGTGAGGGTCATCTTCAGGGGTTGGCCTGGTACATGAGCAGCACATGGCTCCTGGGTCTGGATGCAAGGTGTGGCTGAGATCGGGGCAGCTGTCTTGCTACGCAGCAGTGCTTGTGGAGTCCCAGTGCTGGGCACCTGGGCTGCAACTTTCCTCCTCCTTTCAGGGGCCTCTTTTCTTCCAAGGCTTTTGGCAGTGTTCTGGGACTGACTCCCTGGGGAGGAGGCCTTGCAAACAGTCCTTGTCTTGCAGTTCTCTGTTGGTTTTGAGAAAGCCAGCCTTGGTTTCTTTGGGGGATTCAGGCCAGTCTGTGTGGGGCCCTGTGGAGGTTTCTTTCCTGGGGCCCAGGGGCTGATGTTTGGGATCGGTGTGTCCTTGTGGAGGGCGGGGTGCTGCCTCCGTTTCTTGTCTCTCTCAATCTGGCTTATGGTCCCTGGGTTCTGGAGAGCCTGGGCTCTGTGAGGATCCTGGTTCTCTTTCTCCTCCCGGGCTTCCAGAGGCTGTGGCACTAGGAGCCCAGAGCCACACCTGATGGGGCACCTCCTGCTCCTTGATCTGTGGCCAAAGGCCCCACAGTCTCTGCATTTCTCCTGTGAGTGACAAAGGAGATATGAGTGAGTCCCAAAAGGGATCCGGGGACCTCTCCACCCTCAGGCCCTGTCAAGGTCCAAATGCCCTTCAATGTCCTCTCTCCAGAGAGGAAACACACTACTGAGTGGCTTTCAACACCAAACACTGATTTCTTTGTCCCTGCAGTGGTCAAGCTTCCTCAAGAGCTGCAGGGGTGATGATAGTGAGCCCTCTCTCAGCCAGAGGACCACTCCTGTGGAAGAGGAGCTCACCTACTTCCGAGTCTCTCTCTTTAGGTCCCTGGGCCTGCCTGTCTGCTATGGTCAGGATCACAGATCAACTGGACAGAAGGAAGAGGGCCCGGGCTGGAGACCCCACATGACCGACAGACATCCGGATAACCGACTGCAGTTGGAAGTACCGATTCAGGCCATAGCACTTAGCCAATGGATGCCACAGGGTGCCCAAATAGAGACAAATCAAATATAAACGAAGAAAAATGAACCCATCCAAACAAACACGCAAAGGAAATATAAACCAATATGAGATCAACCAGTAAAGTATCAACCAAGACTTAATCCTTCCAAGTCCATAGTTCTGGGACAGCCCCTAAATGGACTACACTTGTCCTTGCTTAGGACCTACTGCTTTTTGTTCAATGAAGTATGTCAAGCCAGAATATGGTGTCTGTGCTTCACAGCTCAGCCTGAGATAGGCTCAGTGATCCAGTGGGATAGGGAGCAGCCCGCACATACTCTGCCAGGCTGCTAATAGAATACCTTTCCCCTGGCTTAAAGCCAGGTCTGAACAGTCTTCTCTGGTGGATACCCCAGAGCACAAAGATTCTGTCCCAAAGCCCAAAGTCATGTCTCACCTAGCCCCAGTGGCTGCTGACACGTATAAAACTCCACTTACCCTAGGGTTCTCCTCCTCCGGTGGGGGAACCTTCAGAGCCATGGGCCCTCTTGGCTTCCTCTGGCCTCTTTGGGCTGGAGTGGCTCTTGGGCCCCGAATCAGCATGTGTGTCTCCTGACTCATGGCTGAGTGTGAGTGAATCATCCGGAACTGTTGGCTTGGATTTGCTGAATGGAAGCAAAGGAAAGAGCTTTAACCAATGCAATGAAACTTGACAACATCACAAAAATATGGGGCTGCTGGTGGCCATCACACAACGATCCCCTTTCTGTTTTTTGACCTCCCAAGCGCATTCAAATAGACGGGGATGTAGGTCCTGCAAGTTGAAACATTCTTGGCCCGTTTCCTCTTCAGAATGATTAATGCCGTCCAAAGCTGTTCAAGAATGTCATTCAATAGATAGAGCGACCCCTACACACCATAATTCCTAAGGCAAACCCCACGTGCATCCCATCACACTCCTCTGTTTCTAAGCAATCACCTCAAGAAAAATCCGGTAAGGACTCCCACCTGAGATCTTGCTGTCTCCCCGTGGTCTATCCAGCAGGTTCTGTGAGCTGTGGGCACTCCAGGCAGGAGCTGCTTTCAGGAGGCTGGCTCAAGCGGGACTGAGAAGCAACGGCTTCTGCGGTTGCTTATATGGTCTCAAGGGAAGGCCTGTAATCCAATCCCATGAGCACATTGGGAGGTAATCTGGAATGTGAGGCATGAAGATGGACACACCCTTTAATCCGGATCTTCCCAGGGCAAGCCGCTCTTGTAAAGTGGGCTGGAAGTCTGCATGGCTTTGTTAGTGAGTGGGTCTGGGAGGCTGCAGGACCACGGAGAGAGCCTTCCAGGGCAAATTCCACTTCAAACCCAGCAGCACCTGGAAGCCAGGGCTCAACCCATCCATCTACAGGAAAGTACTTCAACTCAGTGAAGCAGTACACCGTGTGGATGGCCAACCCGGTCAAGGCCTTTGGGTGGCTGTGGTTTACACAGACTTGTCTTTAGACATTCCACATTCTATGCGTGGAGAGAAGTTGGAAATCTGTCCGGCTAGCCCGAACACACCAAACCTTCATCTGGCCACCTTGACATCTCATTCCTGTGATCTAATCCAAATAGATATGCATGGAGATACTTCTCAACCTCCAAATGACCTCCAACCTACAATCTCTTTTCTAAGTGTTTATCATTACAGAGGTGGAATTGGCATCAGATCAAGTCACCAGCCAAGCACATTGAAAAAGGAGCAATGCCCACCAAGAATTCTCTCATGACTCACAGTACTGTTTTTTTGGAGTGCCATTAGCTGGGGAAACATAGTGAGAATCTAAGTGTCCGAGAGAGCAGCCCTGGGAGCAGAGTGTGGACATATGGAGAGAGTGACACAAACACACACATAGAAAAACACTCAAAGAGAAAGAGACAGAGAGACAGAGACAGAGAGATAGAGAAAGACAGAGAGAGAGATATAGACAGAGAGACAGAGAGAGAGAAATAAAGACAGACAGAGAGAGAGAGAGAGAGAGAGAGAGAGAGAGAGAGAGAGAGAACGAACCAGGTCTGCTGCTACTCTGTATTTTGAACACTCTCTTGTTTCAGGGAGAAAAAGGCTCATCTAGGGTAAGTATAAGTGCACATGCTCCAGGAAAGCCTGAGCTCTAGTCCTCTGAGTTTCATTCCTTGTCCTATCTCTCAACATTTTTAAGATCCCAAGGTGGGTGTGGGTGTGCACAGTGTCTGTATGGCACACCGATGAGGTAGGTCAAATGCCACTTGGCTGTGTGGATGGTTATTGAAGCTCAGGTAGTGTGAAAAAAACCCATGTTCTCCCCACAAGATGAAAACTCTGCATAGGCATCATTTCTAGGACTATTTTATTGTTGAAACGGATAAGGTCCCACAATATGACAACTAGAACAATTTTGTCCATTGAGTTTATTGATGAGACTCCAGAGTCCATGGTGAGGGGAGGCTACTGGCTTGGAGATGCAAGTCCAGCCACGAGAGGAGTGTTCGGTGTTGCTGCCATTTGGATGGAACCCTCCCACAGGTTCCAGTCATCTCCCTAGTTGATTGTGGGGAAGAACGTACTGGTCTGAACAGTCTTCTCTGGTGGATACCCCAGAGCACAAAGATTCTGTCCCAAAGCCCAAAGTCATGTCTCACCTAGCCCCAGTGGCTGCTGACACGTATAAAACTCCACTTACCCTAGGGTTCTCCTCCTCCGGTGGGGGAACCTTCAGAGCCATGGGCCCTCTTGGCTTCCTCTGGCCTCTTTGGGCTGGAATGGCTCTTGGGCCCCAAATCAGCATGTGTGTCTCCTGACTCATGGCTGAGTGTGAGTCAATCATTAGGAGCTCTTGGCTTGGATTTGCTGAATGGAAGCAAAGGAAAGAGCTTTAGCCAATGAAATGAAACTTGATAACCTCACAAAAATATAGGGCTGCTGGTGGCCATCACACAATGATTCCCTTTCTGTGTTTTGACCTCCCAAGCACATTCAAATAGACGGGAAGTAGGTCCTGCTAGTTGAAATATTCTTGGCCCATTTCCTCTTCAGAATGATTAATGCCGTCCAAAGTTGTTCAAGAATGTCATTCAATAGATATAGCGACCCCTACACACCAACCTGCCTAAGGCAAACCCCACGTGCATCCCATCACACCCCTCTGTTTCTGAACAATCACCTCGAGAGAAATCTGGTAAGGATTCCCGCCTGAGATCTTGCTGTCTGCCTGTGGTCTATCCAGCAGGTTCTGTGAGCTGTGGGCACTCCAGGCAGGAGCTGCTTTCAGGAGGCTGGCTTCAAGCGGGACTGAGAACAAATGGCTTCTGCGGTTGCTTAGAAGGTCTCAAGTGACATCCTCTAATCCAATCCCATGAGCACATTGGGAGCAAATCCGGAATGTGAGGCATGAAGATGGACACACCCTTTAATCCGGATCTCCCTAGGGAAAGGCACTCTTGTAAAGTAGGCTGGAAGCCTGCATGGCTTTGTTAGTGAAGGCTGCAGGACCACGGAGAGAGCCTTCCAGGGCAAATTCCACTTCAAACCCAGCAGCACCTGGAAGCCAGGGCTCAACCCATCCATCTACAGGAAAGTACTTCAACACAGTGAAGCAGTACGCCGTGTGGATGGCCAACCCGGTCAAGGCCTTTGGGTGGCTGTGGTTTACACAGACATGTCTTTAGACATTCCACATTCTTTGCATGGAGAGAAGTTGGAAATCTGTGCGGCTAGCCCGTGCACACCAAACCTTCATTCTGGCCACCTTGACATCTAATTCTTGTGATCTAATCCAAATAGATATGCATGGAGATACTTCTCAACCTCCAAATGACCTTCAACCTACAATCTCCTTTCTAAGTGTTTATCATTACAGAGGTGGACTTGGCATCAGATCAAGTCACCAGCCAAGCACATTCAAAACGGAGCGATGCCCACCAAGAATTCTCTCATGACTCATAGTATCGTTTTTTTGAAGTGCCATTAGCTGGGGAAACATAGTGAGAATCTAAGTGTCCGAGAGAGCAGCCCTGGGAGCAGAGTGTGGACACATGGAGAGAGTGACACAAACACACACATAGAAGAACACTCAAAGAGAGAGAGAGAGAGAGAGAGAGAGAGAGAGAGAGAGAGAGAGAGAGACAGAGACAGAGAGACAGAGACAGAGAGATAGAGAAAGACAGAGAGACAGAGGGAGAAAAATAAAGACAGACACACACACACAGAGAGAGAGAGAGAGAGGGAGAGAGAGAGAGAAAGACAGAGAGACAGAGAGAGAGAAATAAAGACAGAGACACACACAGAGAGAGAGAGAGAGAGAGAGAGAGAGAGAGAGAGAGAGAGAGAGAGAGAGAGAACCAAATCTGCTGCTACTCTGTATTTGAACACTCTCTGGTTTCAGGGAGAAAAGGGCTCATCTAGGGTAAGTGTAAGTGCACATCCTCCAGGAAAGCCTGAGCTCTAGTCCTCTGAGTTTCATTCCTTGTCCTATCTCTCAACATTTTTAAGATCCCAAGGTGGGTGTGGGTGTGCACAGTGTCTGTGTGGCACACTGATGAGGTAGGTCAAATGCCACTTGGCTGTGTGGATGGTTATTGAAGCTCAGGTAGTGTGAAAAAAAACCCATGTTCTCCCCACAAGATGAAAACTCTGCATAGGCATCATTTCTAGGACTATTTTATTGTTGAAACAGATAAGGTCCCACAATATGACAACTAGAACAATTTTGTACATTGAGTTTATTGAAGAGACTTCAGAGTCCATGGTGAGGGGAGGCTACTTGTTGGAGATGCAAGTCCAGCCACAAGAGGACTGTTCGGTGTTGCTGACATTTGGAAGGAAGCCCCACAGTTTCCAGTCATCTCCCTAGTTCATTGTGGGGAAGAACATACTGGTCCACTGGGATTCTTTTCACTTGTGAAGGGTGGGTCCATCACGTAATTTTCTGGAAGTATCTGGGCAGGGATGTGGCATGTTCTTGGCAGGTGGTGGCTCACTCCCCATCACTGTCCTCTGAAGTCGAGGAGATATGAAGGTCCTCATAGAGGACAGTCCTTGGGTGCCGGGAGTGTGCTCCCTCCTCATCACTGTCCTCTGATGTGGAGGACACCTGAAGGTCCTCATAGAGGACACTCTGTGGGAGCTGGGAATGTGCTCCCTCCTCATCACTGTCCTCTGATGTGGAGGACACCTGAAGGTCCTCATAGAGGACACTGTGTGGGAGCTGGGAGTGTGCTCCATCCCCTTTCTCCTGGGAGGTAAGAGTCTCAGGAGGAGATGTCTTCTTCTCACTGGGAAGATCCGGCTCCACAGTCACAAACCTGGCCGTCCACCGATCTCCATGGAGTCTGGTGAGGGTCATCCTCAGGGGTTGGCCTGCTACATGAGCAGCACATGGCTCCTGGGTCTGGATGCAAGGTGTGGCTGAGATCGGGGCAGCTGTCTTGCTACGCAGCAGTGCTTGTGGAGTCCCAGTGCTGGGCACCTGGGCTGCAACTTTCCTCCTCCTTTCAGGGGCCTCTTTTCTTCCACGGCTTTTGGCAGTGTTCTGGGACTGACTCCCTGGGGAGGAGGCCTTGCAAACAGTCCTTGTCTTGCAGTCCTCTGGTGGTTTTGAGAAAGCCAGCCTTGGTTTCTTTGGGGGATTCAGCCCAGGCTCTGTGGGGCCCTGTGGAGGTTTCTTTCCTGGGGCCCAGGGGCTGATGTTTGGGATGGGTGTGTCCTTGTGGAGGGCGGGGTGCTGCCTCAGTTTCTTGTCTCTCTCAGTCTGGCTTATGGTCCCTGGGTTCTGGAGAGCCTGGGCCCTGTGAGGATCCTGGTTCTCTTTCTCCTCCCGGGCTTCCAGAGGCTGTGGCACTAGGAGCCCAGAGCCACACCTGATGGGGCACCGCCTGCTCCTTGATCTGTGGCCAAAGGCCCCACAGTCTCTGCATTTCACCTGTGAGTGACAAAGGAGATATGAGTGAGTCCCAAAAGGGATCCGGGGACCTCTCCACCCTCAGGCCCTGTCAAGGTCCAAATGCCCTTCAATGTCCTCTCTCCAGAGAGGACACACACTACAGAGTGGCTTTCAACACCAACTCTGGTTTCTTTGTCCCTGCAGTGGTCAAGCATCCTCGAGAGAGGCAGGGGTGATGATAGTGAGCCCGCTCTCAGCCAGAGGACCACTCCTGTGGAAGAGGAGCTCACCTACTTCCCAGTCTCTCTCTTTAGGTCCCTGGGCCTGCCTGTCTGCTATGGTCAGGATCACAGATCAACGGGAGAGATGGAAGAGGACCAGGGCTGGAGACCCCACATGACCGACAGACATCCGGATAACTGACTGCAGTTGGAAGTACCGATTCAGGCCATAGCACTCAGCCAATGGACGCCACAGGGTGCCCAAATAGAGACAAATCAAATATAAATGAAGAAAAACAAATTCATCCAAACAAACATGCAAAGGAAATATAAACCGATATGAGATCAACCAATCAAGTATCAACCAAGACTTAATCCTTCCAAGTCCATAGTTCTGGGACAGCCCCTAAATGGACTACACTTGTCCTTGCTTAGGACCTACTGCTTTTTGTTCAATGAAGTATGTCAAGCCAGAATATGGTGTCTGTGCTTCACAGCTCAGCCTGAGATAGGCTCAGCGATCCAGCGGGATAGGGAGCAGCCAGCACATACTCTGCCAGGCTGCTAATAGAATACCTTTCCCCTGGCTTAAAGCCAGATCTGAACAGTCTTCTCTGGTGGATACCCCAGAGCACAAAGATTCTGTCCCAAAGCCCAAAGTCATGTCTCACCTAGACTCAGTGACTGCTGACACTTATAAAACTCCACTTACCCTGGGATTCTCCTCCTCCGGTGAGGGAACATTCAGAGCCATGGGCCCTCTTGGCTTCCTCTGGCCTCTTTGGGCTGGAATGGCTCTTGGGTCCCGAATCAGCATGTGTGTCTCCTGACTCGTGGCTGAGCGTGAGTCAATCATCCGGAGCTCTTGGCTTGGATTTGCTGAATGGAAGCAAAGGAAAGAGCTTTAGCCAATGCAATGAAACTTGACGACATCACAAAAACATGGGGCTGCTGGTGGCCATCACACAATGATCCCCTTTCTGTGTTTGGACCTCCCAAGCGCATTCAAATAGTCGGGGATGTAGGTCCTGCAAGTTGAAACATTCTTGGCCCGTTTCCTCTTCAGAATGATGAATGCCGTCCAAAGCTGTTCAAGAATGTCATTCAATAGATAGAGCGACCCCTACACACCATAATTCCTAAGGCAAACCCCACGTGCATCCCATCACACTCCTCTGTTTCTAAGCAATCACCTCAAGAAAAATCCGGTAAGGACTCCCACCTGAGATCTTGCTGTCTCCCTGTGGTCTATCCAGCAGGTTCTGTGAGCTGTGGGCACTCCAGGCAGGAGCTGCTTTCAGGAGGCTGGCTCAAGCGGGACTGAGAAGAAACGGCTTCTGCGGTCGCTTATATGGTCTCAAGGGAAGGCCTGTAATCCAATCCCATGAGCACATTGGGAGGTAATCCGGAATGTGAGGCATGAAGACGGACACACCCTTTAATCCGGATCTTCCCAGGGCAAGCCACTCTTGTAAAGTGGGCTGGAAGCCTGCATGGCTTTGTTAGTGAGTGGGTCTGGGAGGCTGCAGAACCACGGACAGAGCCTTCCAGGGCAAATTCCACTTCAAACCCAGCAGCACCTGGAAGCCAGGGCCCAACCCATCCATCTACAGGAAAGTACTTCAACTCAGTGAAGCAGTATGCCGTGTGGATGGCCAACCCGGTCAAGGCCTTTGGGTGGCTGTGGTTTACACAGACATGTCTTTAGACATTTCACATTCTTTGCATGGAGAGAAGTTGGAAATCTGTCCGGCTAGCCCGTGCACACCAAACCTTCATTCTGGCCACCTTGACATCTCATTCTTGTGATCTAATCCAAATAGATATGCATGGAGATACTTCTCAAACTCCAAATGACCTTCCACCTACAATCTCTTTTCTAAGTGTTTATCATTACATAGGTGGACTTGGCATCAGATCAAGTCATCAGCCAAGCACATTCAAAAAGGAGCGATGCCCACCAAGAATTCTCTCAGGACTCATAGTATCGTTTTTTTGGAGTGCCATCAGCTGGGGAAACATAGTGAGAATCTAAGTGTCCGAGAGAGCAGCCCTGGGAGCAGAGTGTGGACACATGGAGAGAGTGACACAAACACACATAGAAGAACACTCAGAGAGAGAGAGAGAGAGACAGACAGAGAGAGAGAGAGAGACAGAGAGAAAGACAGAGAGAGACAGAGAGAGAGACAGAGAGAGACAGAGATAGAAAGAGACAGAGAGACAGAGACAGAGAGAGACAGAGAGACAGAGAGACAGAGAGAGACAGAGAGAGATATATGAGGAATTGGACACTGGACACACTGTGGGAGCAACAACATAGGACTTGGAAGGTATGAAGACAGGTGGGAAAAGACGTCCACTCAATATGCATGTTTACAAAGACTAGACAATCAAGAAAGAAATGACTAGTGATTATCATTTGTTTGGCTCTCAAATCCAAGCCAGTGTTGCCTGGCATTCCCTTTGTGGTGCAGTCTGTCATAATCCTGTCAGAGTACTCCTGCCTCCTCCTCCAAAGAGGTAAGATGGATGTTTAGTCAGAAAACACTAAGTAAATGCTTCCTTTGTGTATGTCTCTGGAGTGAGTTCTCTTGTGGCTGATACTGACCTGAAGCTTGGACTCTACTTGGGCTGGATGGAGCTGCTGAGCACAATGCCTTTGTCCCCAAGGTGTGGAAGATAGTTCTCCAGACAGAGAGCCTGGCCTCACCTCAGGGTTTGTAACGTCCGTCTCATTTGGCAGATTTAGACATAGCAAGTGCCTGTGCATGAAGATATCTCCGGCTCTCTAGTCCTTGCACACTTGGGAGTTTGCCAAATGGGGACAACAGGCAGGCAGACCCCACAGGGTCACCATGACACTAAACCATAACAAATCTGGTCAGGAGAAGATTCTTACTCTAGCAAGTGAAGAGAGGAATGGAGCATGAAGCAAAAGAGAGCTATTGGACAAGGAAAAAAGAGTTTATCTAGAGGAAATTATCTCAGGTGGGTGCCCAAGAGGACAGAGAACATGTGTAACACCCTGGGGGAACTGAAGATATGAAACCAGAGGGGAGAGTACAGCAGGGGATACCCATACAGAGTTACCTGAGCTGCTCTTGGTTGGGGGCAAAAATCTACACAAAGATATGGCTCACAGAGCCCAGTAGGCTCAAGGCAGGCAAATCATTGAAGCCTGCCAGCCAGCAGGGAGATCCAAGCTGTTGAGCATCCAGTCAGTGTGAGACAGTGTCTCAAGCACATAAGTTCCAGATAAATACAAGCACTGAGATGCTACACTAGGTGTTGACATGAATAGCTATAAGACAGGAGCCAGGATGGAGAATCTGTAAGAGGGTTTCTAATGTCTTGGTATCCTAGGTGGATACTGAGTTGAAAGTGCAATGTAGGGGCAGGAAATGGTCTGACCTTGTAGGAAAAAATTGTATAGGAGCCCAGTAAGTAGGCATTGGCCCCCTGTCTTGACCAGTCATCTGGCCATTGTCTACCACTGGGATAACTTGTCATAGATTTCTGAATGTGTGTGTGTGTGTGTGTGTGTGTGTGTGTGTGTGTGTGTGTGTGTGTGAAGAGACCACCAGGCCTGCTGCTACTCCGTATTTTGAACGGTTTCTTGTTACAGGAGAGAATGGCTAATCTAGGGTAAGTGTAAGTTCACAAGTTCCAGGAAGCCTGAGCTTGACTCTGCAGAGTTTACTACCTTACAGTAGGTTTCTATGTGAATTTCTAGTTTAAGCCATCAGCTGCACAGCAATAGTTTGAAAGGGTGTGTACCTGGATATCTGGCCCAGACCTTCAGCCACACAGCAATACTTTGGAGGACAATGACTACAGATTGTCCTATTTCTCAACATTCTTAAGATCACAAGGTGGGTGTGGGTGTGCACAGTGTCTGTGTGGCACACTGATGAGGTAGGTCAAATGCCACTTGGCTGTGTGGATGGTTATTGAAGCTCAGGTAGTGTGAAAAAAAACCCATGTTCTCCCCACAAGATGAAAACTCTGCATAGGCATCATTTCTAGGACTATTTTATTGTTGAAACAGATAAGGTCCCACAATATGACAACTAGAACAATTTTGTCCATTGAGTTTATTGAAGAGACTTCAGAGTCCATGGTGAGGGGAGGCTACTTGTTGGAGATGCAAGTCCAGCCACAAGAGGACTGTTCGGTGTTGCTGACATTTGGAAGGAAGCCCCACAGTTTCCAGTCATCTCCCTAGTTCATTGTGGGGAAGAACATACTGGTCCACTGGGATTCTTTTCACTTGTGAAGGGTGGGTCCATCACGTAATTTTCTGGAAGTATCTGGGCAGGGATGTGGCATGTTCTTGGCAGGTGGTGGCTCACTCCCCATCACTGTCCTCTGAAGTCGAGGAGATATGAAGGTCCTCATAGAGGACAGTCCTTGGGTGCCGGGAGTGTGCTCCCTCCTCATCACTGTCCTCTGATGTGGAGGACACCTGAAGGTCCTCATAGAGGACACTCTGTGGGAGCTGGGAATGTGCTCCCTCCTCATCACTGTCCTCTGATGTGGAGGACACCTGAAGGTCCTCATAGAGGACACTGTGTGGGAGCTGGGAGTGTGCTCCATCCCCTTTCTCCTGGGAGGTAAGAGTCTCAGGAGGAGATGTCTTCTTCTCACTGGGAAGATCCGGCTCCACAGTCACAAACCTGGCCGTCCACCGATCTCCATGGAGTCTGGTGAGGGTCATCCTCAGGGGTTGGCCTGCTACATGAGCAGCACATGGCTCCTGGGTCTGGATGCAAGGTGTGGCTGAGATCGGGGCAGCTGTCTTGCTACGCAGCAGTGCTTGTGGAGTCCCAGTGCTGGGCACCTGGGCTGCAACTTTCCTCCTCCTTTCAGGGGCCTCTTTTCTTCCACGGCTTTTGGCAGTGTTCTGGGACTGACTCCCTGGGGAGGAGGCCTTGCAAACAGTCCTTGTCTTGCAGTCCTCTGGTGGTTTTGAGAAAGCCAGCCTTGGTTTCTTTGGGGGATTCAGCCCAGGCTCTGTGGGGCCCTGTGGAGGTTTCTTTCCTGGGGCCCAGGGGCTGATGTTTGGGATGGGTGTGTCCTTGTGGAGGGCGGGGTGCTGCCTCAGTTTCTTGTCTCTCTCAGTCTGGCTTATGGTCCCTGGGTTCTGGAGAGCCTGGGCCCTGTGAGGATCCTGGTTCTCTTTCTCCTCCCGGGCTTCCAGAGGCTGTGGCACTAGGAGCCCAGAGCCACACCTGATGGGGCACCGCCTGCTCCTTGATCTGTGGCCAAAGGCCCCACAGTCTCTGCATTTCACCTGTGAGTGACAAAGGAGATATGAGTGAGTCCCAAAAGGGATCCGGGGACCTCTCCACCCTCAGGCCCTGTCAAGGTCCAAATGCCCTTCAATGTCCTCTCTCCAGAGAGGACACACACTACAGAGTGGCTTTCAACACCAACTCTGGTTTCTTTGTCCCTGCAGTGGTCAAGCATCCTCGAGAGAGGCAGGGGTGATGATAGTGAGCCCGCTCTCAGCCAGAGGACCACTCCTGTGGAAGAGGAGCTCACCTACTTCCCAGTCTCTCTCTTTAGGTCCCTGGGCCTGCCTGTCTGCTATGGTCAGGATCACAGATCAACGGGAGAGATGGAAGAGGACCAGGGCTGGAGACCCCATATGACCGACAGACATCCGGATAACTGACTGCAGTTGGAAGTACCGATTCAGGCCATAGCACTCAGCCAATGGACGCCACAGGGTGCCCAAATAGAGACAAATCAAATATAAATGAAGAAAAACAAATTCATCCAAACAAACATGCAAAGGAAATATAAACCGATATGAGAGATCAACCAATCAAGTATCAACCAAGACTTAATCCTTCCAAGTCCATAGTTCTGGGACAGCCCCTAAATGGACTACACTTGTCCTTGCTTAGGAACTACTGCTTTTTGTTCAATGAAGTATGTCAAGCCAGAATATGGTGTCTGTGCTTCACAGCTCAGCCTGAGATAGGCTCAGCGATCCAGCGGGATAGGGAGCAGCCCGCACATACTCTGCCAGGCTGCTAATAGAATACCTTTCCCCTGGCTTAAAGCCAGGTCTGAACAGTCTTCTCTGGTGGATACCCCAGAGCACAAAGATTCTGTCCCAAAGCCCAAAGTCATGTCTCACCTAGACTCAGTGACTGCTGACACTTATAAAACTCCACTTACCCTGGGATTCTCCTCCTCCGGTGGGGGAACATTCAGAGCCATGGGCCCTCTTGGCTTCCTCTGGCCTCTTTGGGCTGGAATGGCTCTTGGGTCCCGAATCAGCATGTGTGTCTCCTGACTCGTGGCTGAGCGTGAGTCAATCATCCGGAGCTGTTGGCTTGGATTTGCTGAATGGAAGCAAAGGAAAGAGCTTTAGCCAATGCAACGAAACTTGACGACATCACAAAAATATGGGGCTGCTGGTGGCCATCACACAATGATCCCCTTTCTGTGTTTTGACGTCCCAAGCCCATTCAAATAGACGGGGATGTCGGTCCTGCAAGTTGAAACATTCTTGGCCCGTTTCCTCTTCAGAATGATGAATGCCGTCCAAAGCTGTTCAAGAATGTCATTCAATAGATAGAGCGACCCCTACACACCATAATTCCTAAGGCAAACCCCACGTGCATCCCATCACACTCCTCTGTTTCTAAGCAATCACCTCAAGAAAAATCCAGTAAGGACTCCCACCTGAGATCTTGCTGTCTCCCCGTGGTCTATCCAGCAGGTTCTGTGAGCTGTGGGCACTCCAGGCAGGAGCTGCTTTCAGGAGGCTGGCTCAAGCGGGACTGAGAAGAAACGGCTTCTGCGGTCGCTTATATGGTCTCAAGGGAAGGCCTGTAATCCAATCCCATGAGCACATTGGGAGGTAATCTGGAATGTGAGGCATGAAGATGGACACACCCTTTAATCCGGATCTTCCCAGGGCAAGCCACTCTTGTAAAGTGGGCTGGAAGCCTGCATGGCTTTGTTAGTGATTGGGTCTGGGAGGCTGCAGAACCACGGACAGAGCCTTCCAGGGCAAATTCCACTTCAAACCCAGAAGCACCTGGAAGCCAGGGCCCAACCCATCCATCTACAGGAAAGTACTTCAACTCAGTGAAGCAGTACGCCGTGTGAATGGCCAACCCGGTCAAGGCCTTTGGGTGGCTGTGGTTTACACAGACTTGTCTTTAGACATTCCACATTCTATGCATGGAGAGAAGTTGGAAATCTGCGCGGCTAGCCCGTGCACACCAAACCTTCATTCTGGCCACCTTGACATCTCATTCTTGTGATCTAATCCAAATAGAAATGCATGGAGATACTTCTCAACCTCCAAATGACCTTCAACCTACAATCTCTTTTCTAAGTGTGTATCATTACAGAGGTGGACTTGGCATCAGATCAAGTCACCAGCCAAGCACATTCAAAAAGGAGCGATGCCCACCAAGAATTCTCTCAGGACTCATAGTATCGTTTTTTTGGAGTGCCATCCACTGGGGAAACATAGTGAGAATCTAAGTGTCCGAGAGAGCAGCCCTGGGAGCAGAGTGTGGACACATGGAGAGAGTGACACAAACAAACACATAGAAGAACACTCAAAGAGAGAGAGAGAGAGACAGAGACAGAGACAGAGACAGAGACAGAGAGACAGAGACAGAGAGATAGAGAAAGACAGAGAGACAGAGGGAGAAAAATAAAGACAGACACACACACACACACACACAGAGAGAGAGAGAGGGAGAGAGAGAGAAAGACAGAGAGACAGAGAGAGAGAAATAAAGACAGAGACACACACACACACACACACACAGAGAGAGAGAGAGAGAGAGAGAGAGAGAGAGAGAGAGAGAGAGAGAGAGAGAGATAGAGAACCAAATCTGCTGCTACTCTGTATTTTGTACACTCTCTTGTTTCAGGGAGAAAAGGGCTCATCTAGGGTAAGTGTAAGTGCACATCCTCCAGGAAAGCTTGAGCTCTAGTCCTCTGAGTTTCATTCCTTGTCCTATCTCTCAACATTTTTAAGATCCCAAAGTGGGTGTGGGTGTGCACAGTGTCTGTGTGGCACACTGATGAGGTAGGTCAAATGCCACTTGGCTGTGTGGATGGTTATTGAAGCTCAGGTAGTGTGAAAAAAAACCCATGTTCTCCCCACAAGATGAAAACTCCGCATAGGCATCATTTCTAGGACTATTTTATTGTTGAAACGGATAAGGTCCCACAATATGACAACTAGAACAATTTTGTCCATTGAGTTTATTGAAGAGACTCCAGAGTCCATGGTGAGGGGAGGCTACTGGCTTGGAGATGCAAGTGGAGCCACGAGAGGAGTGTTCGGTGTTGCTGCCATTTGGATGGAACGCCCCACAGGTTCCAGTCATCTCCCTAGTTCATTGTGGGGAAGAACGTACTGGTCCACTGGGATTCTTTTCACTTCTGAAGGGTGGGTCCATCACGTAATTTTCTGGAAGTATCTGGGCAGGGAGGTGGCATGTTCTAGGCGGGTGGTGGCTCACTCCCCATCACTGTCCTCTGAAGTCGAGGAGATACGAAGGTCCTCATAGAGGACAGTCCTTGGGTGCCGGGAGTGTGCTCCCTCCTCATCACTGTCCTCTGATGTGGAGGACACCTGAAGGTCCTCATAGAGGACACTGTGTGGGAGCTGGGAGTGTGCTCCATCCCCTTTCTCCTGGGAGGTAAGAGTCTCAGGAGGAGATTTCTTCTTCTCACTGCGAAGATCCGGCTCCACAGTCACGAACCTGGCCGTCCACCGATCTCCATGGAGTCTGGTGAGGTTCATCTTCAGGGGATGGCCTGCTACATGAGCAGCACATGGCTCCTGGGTCTGGATGCAAGGTGTGGCTGAGATCGGGGCAGCTGTCTTGCTACACAGCAGTGCTTGTGGAGTCCCAGTGCTGGGCACCTGGCTGCAACTTTCCTCCTCCTTTCAGGGGCCTCTTTTCTTCCATGGCTTTTGGCAGTGTTCTGGGACTGACTCCCTGGGGAGGAGGCCTTGCAAACAGTCCTTGTCTTGCAGTTCTCTGTTGGTTTTGAGAAAGCCAGCCTTGGTATCTTTGGGGGATTCGGGCCAGGCTGTGTGGGGCCCTGTGGAGGTTTCTTTCCTGGGGCCCATGGGCTGATGTTTGGGATCGGTGTGTCCTTGTGGAGGGCGGGGTGCTGCCTCAGTTTCTTGTCTCTCTCAGTCTGGCTTATGGTCCCTGGGTTCTGGAGAGCCTGGGCCCTGTGAGGATCCTGGTTCTCTTTCTCCTCCCGGGCTTCCACAGACTGTGGCACTAGGAACCCAGAGCCACACCTGATGGGGCACCGCCTGCTCCTTGATCTGTGGCCAAAGGCCCCACAGTCTCTGCATTTCACCTATGAGTGGCAAAGGAGATATGAGTGAGTCCCAAAAGGGATCCGGGGACCTCTCCACCCTCAGGTCCTGTCAAGGTCCAAATGCCCTTCAATGTCCTCTCTCCAGAGAGGACACACACTACAGAGTGGCTTTCAACACCAAGTCTGGTTTCTTTGTCCCTGCAGTGGTCAAGCATCCTCGAGTGCTGCAGGGGTGATGATAGTGAGCCGTCTATCAGCCAGAGGACCACTCCTGTGGAATCGGAGCTCACCTACTTTCGAGTTTCTCTCTTTAGGTCCCTGGGCCTGCCTGTCTGCTATGGTCAGGATCACAGACCAACGGGAGAGACGGAAGAGGACCAGGGCTGGAGACCCCACATGACCGACAGACATCGGCATAACCGACTGCAGTTGGAAGTACCGATTCAGGCCATAGCACTCAGCCAATGGACCCCACAGGGTGCCCAAATAGAGACAAATCAAATATAAACGAAGAAAAACGAACCCATCCAAACAAACACGCAAAGGAAATATAAACCGATATGAGATCAACCAGTAAAGTATCAACCAAGACTTAATCCTTCCAAGTCCATAGTTCTGGGACAGCCCCTAAATGGACTACACTTGTCCTTGCTTAGGAACTACTGCTTTTTGTTCAATGAAGTATGTCAAGCCAGAATATGGTGTCTGTGCTTCACAGCTCAGCCTGAGATAGGCTCAGCGATCCAGCGGGATAGGGAGCAGCCAGCACATACTCTGCCAGGCTGCTAATAGAATACCTTCCCCCTGGCTTAAAGCCAGGTCTGAACAGTCTTCTCTGGTGGATAGCCCAGAGCACAAAGATTCTGTCCCAAAGCCCAAAGTCATGTCTCACCTAGACTCAGTGACTGCTGACACTTATAAAACTCCACTTACCCTGGGATTCTCCTCCTCCGGTGAGGGAACATTCAGAGCCATGGGCCCTCTTGGCTTCCTCTGGCCTCTTTGGGCTGGAATGGCTCTTGGGTCCCGAATCAGCATGTGTGTCTCCTGACTCGTGGCTGAGTGTGAGTCAGTCATCCGGAGCTCTTGGCTTGGATTTGCTGAATGGAAGCAAAGGAAAGTGCTTTAGCCAATGCAATGAAACTTGACGACATCACAAAAATATGGGGCTGCTGGTGGCCATCACACAATGATCCCCTTTCTGTGTTTGGACCTCCCAAGCGCATTCAAATAGTCGGGGATGTAGGTCCTGCAAGTTGAAACATTCTTGGCCCGTTTCCTCTTCAGAATGATGAATGCCGTCCAAAGCTGTTCAAGAATGTCATTCAATAGATAGAGCGACCCCTACACACCATAATTCCTAAGGCAAACCCCACGTGCATCCCATCACACTCCTCTGTTTCTAAGCAATCACCTCAAGAAAAATCCAGTAAGGACTCCCACCTGAGATCTTGCTGTCTCCCCGTGGTCTATCCAGCAGGTTCTGTGAGCTGTGGGCACTCCAGGCAGGAGCTGCTTTCAGGAGGCTGGCTCAAGCGGGACTGAGAAGAAACGGCTTCTGCGGTCGCTTATATGGTCTCAAGGGAAGGCCTGTAATCCAATCCCATGAGCACATTGGGAGCAAATCCGGAATGTGAGGCATGAAGATGGACACACCCTTTAATCCGGATCTTCCCAGGGCAAGCCACTCTTGTAAAGTGGGCTGGAAGCCTGCATGGCTTTGTTAGTGAGTGGGTCTGGGAGGCTGCAGAACCACGGACAGAGCCTTCCAGGGCAAATTCCACTTCAAACCCAGCAGCACCTGGAAGCCAGGGCCCAACCCATCCATCTACAGGAAAGTACTTCAACTCAGTGAAGCAGTACGCCGTGTGAATGGCCAACCCGGTCAAGGCCTTTGGGTGGCTGTGGTTTACACAGACTTGTCTTTAGACAGTCCACATTCTATGCATGGAGAGAAGTTGGAAATCTGTCCCGCTAGCCCGAGCACACCAAACCTTCATTCTGGCCACCTTGACATCTCATTCTTGTGATCTAATCCAAATAGATATGCATGGAGATACTTCTCAAACTCCAAATGACCTTCTACCTACAATCTCTTTTCTAAGTGTGTATCATTACAGAGGTGGACTTGGCATCAGATCAAGTCACCAGCCGAGCACATTCAAAAAGGAGCGATGCCCACCAAGAATTCTCTCATGACTCATAGTATCGTTTTTTTGGAGTGCCATCAACTGGGGAAACATAGTGAGAATCTAAGTGTCCGAGAGAGCAGCCCTGGGAGCAGAGTGTGGACACATGGAGAGAGTGACACAAACACACACATAGAAGAACACTCAAAGAGAGAGAGACAGAGAGACAGAGACAGAGAGATAGAGAAAGACAGAGAGACAGAGAGAGAGAAATAAAGACAGACACACACACACACACACACACACACAGAGAGAGAGAGAGAGAGAGAGAGAGAGAGAGAGAGAGAGAGAGAACCAAATCTGCTGCTACTCTGTATTTTGTACACTCTCTTGTTTCAGGGAGAAAAGGGCTCATCTAGGGAAAGTGTAAGTGCACATCCTCCAGGAAAGCCTGAGTTCTAGTCCTCTGAGTTTCATTTCTTGTCCTATCTCTCAACATTTTTAAGATCCCAAAGTGGGTGTGTGTGTGCACAGTGTCTGTGTGGCACACCGATGAGGTAGGTCATATGCCACTTGGCTGTGTGGATGGTTATTGAAGCTCAGGTAGTGTGAAAAAAAACCCATGTTCTCCCTCTAAGATGAAAACTCTGCATAGGCATCATTTGTAGGACTATTTTATTGTTGAAACGGATATGGTCCCACAATATGACAACTAGAACAATTTTGTCCATTGAGTTTATTGAAGAGACTCCAGAGTCCATGGTGAGGGGAGGCTACTGGCTTGGAGATGCAAGTCGAGCCACGAGAGGAGTGTTCGATGTTGCTGCCATTTGGATGGAACCCCCCACAGGTTCCAGTCATCTCCCTAGTTCATTGTGGGGAAGAATGTACTGGTCCACTGGGATTCTTTTCACTTCTGAAAGGTGGGTCCATCACGTAATTTTCTGGAAGTATCTGGGCAGGGAGGTGGCATGTTCTTGGCAGGTGGTGGCTCACTCCCCATCACTGTCCTCTGAAGTCGAGGAGATATGAAGGTCCTCATAGAGGACAGTCCTTGGGTGCCGGGAGTGTGCTCCCTCCTCATCACTGTCCTCTGATGTGGAGGACACCTGAAGGTCCTCATAGAGGACACTATGTGGGAGCTGGGAATGTGCTCCCTCCTCATCACTGTCCTCTGATGTGGAGGACACCTGAAGGTCCTCATAGAGGACACTGTGTGGGAGCTGGGAGTATGCTCCATCCCCTTTCTCCTGGGAGTCAAGAGTCTCAGGAGGAGATTTCTTCTTCTCACTGGGAAGATCCAGCTCCACAGTCACAAACCTGGCCGTCCACCGATCTCCATGGAGTCTGGTGAGGGTCATCTTCAGGGGTTGGCCTGCTGCATGAGCAGCACATGGCTCCTGGGTCTGGATGCAAGGTGTGGCTGAGATCGGGGCAGCTGTCTTGCTACGCAGCAGTGCTTGTGGAGTCCCAGTGCTGAGCACCTGGGCTGCAACTTTCCTCCTCCTTTCAGGGGCCTCTTTTCTTCCATGGCTTTTGGCAGTGTTCTGGGACTGACTCCCTGGGGAGGAGGCCTTGCAAACAGTCCTTGTCTTGCAGTCCTCTGGTGGTTTTGAGAAAGCCAGCCTTGGTTTCTTTGGGGGATTCGGGCCAGTCTGTGTGGGGCCCTGTGGAGGTTTCTTTCCTGGGGCCCATGGGCTGATGTTTGGGATCGGTGTGTCCTTGTGGAGGGCAGGGTGCTGCCTCAGTTTCTTGTCTCTCTCAGTCTGGCTTATGGTCCCTGGTTTCTGGAGATCCTGGGCTCTGTGAGGATCCTGGTTCTCTTTCTCCTCCCGGGCTTCCACAGGCTGTGGCACTAGGAGCCCAGAGCCACACCTGATGGGGCACCTCCTGCTCCTTGATCTGTGGCCAAAGGCCCCACAGTCTCTGCATTTCACCTGTGAGTGACAAAGGAGATATGAGTGAGTCCCAAAAGGGATCCGGGGACCTCTCCACCCTCAGGTCCTATCAAGGTCCAAATGCCCTTCAATGTCCTCTCTCCAGAGAGGACACACACTACAGAGTGGCTTTCAACACCAAGTCTGGTTTCTTTGACCCTGCAGTGGTCAAGCATCCTCGAGAGAGGCAGGGGTGATGATAGTGAGCTGTCTATCTGCCAGAGGGCCACTCCTGTGGAAGAGGAGCTCACCTACTTCCAAGTCTCTCTCTTTAGGTCCCTGGGCCTGCCTGTCTGCTATGGTCAGGATCACAGATCAACAGGACAGACGGAAGAGGGCCCGGGCTGGAGACCCCACATGACCTGCAGAGATCCGCATAACCGACTGCAGTTGGAAGTATGGATTGAGGCCATAGCACTCAGCCAATGGAAGCCACAGGGTGTCCAAATAGAGACAAATAAAATATCAACGAAGAAAAACCAATCCATCCAAACAAACACGCAAAAGAAATATAAACCGATATGAGATCAACCAGTAAAGTATCAACCAAGACTTAATCCTTCCAAGTCCATAGTTCTGGGACAGCCCCTAAATGGACTACACTTGTCCTTGCTTAGGAACTACTGCTTTTTGTTCAATGAAGTATGTCAAGCCAGAATATGATGTCTGTGCTTCACAGCTCAGCCTGAGATAGGCTCAGTGATCCAGCGGGATAGGGAGCAGCCCGCACATACTCTGCCAGGCTGCTAATAGAATACCTTTCCCCTGGCTTAAAGCCAGGTCTGAACAGTCTTCTCTGGTGGATACCCCAGAGCACAAAGATTCTGTCCCAAAGCCCAAAGTCATGTCTCACCTAGACTCAGTGACTGCTGACACTTATAAAACTCCACTTACCCTGGGATTCTCCTCCTCCGGTGGGGGAACCTTCAGAGCCATGGGCCCTCTTGGCTTCCTCTGGCCTCTTTGGGCTGGAATGGCTCTTGGGTCCCGAATCAGCATGTGTGTCTCCTGACTCATGGCTGAGTGTGAGTCAATCATCCGGAGCTCTTGGCTTGGATTTGCTGAATGGAAGCAAAGGAAAGTGCTTTAGCCAATGCAATGAAACTTGACGACATCACAAAAATATGGGGCTGCTGGTGGCCATCACACAATGATCCCCTTTCTGTGTTTTGACCTCCCAAGCTCATTCAAATAGACGGGAAGTAGGTCCTGCAAGTTGAAACATTCTTGGCCCGTTTCCTCTTCAGAATGATTAATGCCGTCCAAAGCTGTTCAAGAATGTCATTCAATAGATAGAGCGACCCCTACACACCATAATTCCTAAGGCAAACCCCACGTGCATCCCATCACACTCCTCTGTTTCTAAGCAATCACCTCAAGAAAAATCCGGTAAGGACTCCCACCTGAGATCTTGCTGTCTCCCCGTGGTCTATCCAGCAGGTTCTGTGAGCTGTGGGCACTCCAGGCAGGAGCTGCTTTCAGGAGGCTGGCTCAAGCGGGACTGAGAAGAAACGGCTTCTGTGGTTGCTTATATGGTCTCAAGGGAAGGCCTGTAATCCAATCCCATGAGCACATTGGGAGCAAATCCGGAATGGGAGGCATGAAGACGGACACACCCTTTAATCCGGATCTTCCCAGGGAAAGCCACTCTTGTAAAGTGGGCTGGAAACCTGCATGGCTTTGTTAGTGAGTGGGTCTGGGAGGCTGCAGAAACACGGACAGAGCCTTCCAGGGCAAATTCCACTTCAAACCCAGCAGCACCTGGAAGCCAGGGCTCAACCCATCCATCTACAGGAAAGTACTTCAACTCAGTGAAGCAGTACACCGTGTGGATGGCCAACCCGGTCAATGCTTTTGGGTTTCTATGTTTCACACAGAACTTTTGAAACATTCCAGATTCTATGTATGGAGAGAAGGTGTAAACATGTTTGGCTAGCCTTTGCACTTCAAACGTTCTTCCCAGCCACATCCAATATTTGTTATCTAGTCCAAATAGATATGCATGGAGATATTTCTCAATCACCAAATCACCTTCAATCTACAATATGTTTCCTCAGTGTTTATCAAGGTGGACTTGGCATCTACTCCAGTCAAGAAGCAATCACATTAACAAAAAAGCGATGCCCACAAAAAATTCTCTGATGACTCATAGTATTGTTTATTTGAGTGCCATCAGTTGGGAAACATTTTGAGAATCACAATTTCAGAGGGAGCAGCCCTGGGAGCTGAGTGTGGACACATGAAGAGAGTGACATAAACACACACATAAACAAACACTGAAAGGGAGAAAGAGAGAGAGAGAGAGAGAGAGAGAGAGAGAGAGAGAGAGAGAGAGAGAGAAAGAGATCAGGAATTGGACATACTGTGGGAGCAAAAACATAGGACTTGGAAGCCATGAAGTCAGGTGGGATAATATGTCAACTCAATATGCATGTTTACAAAGACTAGAGAATAAATAATGAAATGATTAGTGGTTATCGTCTAGTCAGCTCTCAAATCCTCGCCAGTAATGCCTGGAATTCCCTGTGTGGTACAGTCTGTCATAATCCTGTCAGCAGTCTCCCTGCCTCCTTCTCCAAAGATGTAAAATGGATGTTTAGGCAGACAACACTAAGTAAATGCTTCCTTTGTGTATGTCTCTGGAGTGAGTTCTCTTGTGGCCGATACTGACCTGAAGCTTGGACTCTACCTGGGCTGGTTGAAGCTGCTGAGCACAATGCCTTTGTCCCCAAGGTGTGGAAGATAGTTCTCCAGACAGAGAGCCTGGCCTCACCTCAGGGTTTGTAACGTCCGTCTCATTTGGCAGATTTAGACATAGCAAGTGCCTGTGCATGAAGATATCTCCGGCTCTCTAGTCCTTGCACACTTGGGAGTTTGCCAAATGGGGACAACAGGCAGGCAGACCCCACAGGGTCACCATGACACTAAACCATAACAAATCAGGTCAGGAGAAGATTCTTACTCTAGCAAATGAAGAGAGGAATGGAGCATGAAGCAAAAGAGAGCTATTGGACAATGAAAAAATAATTTATCTAGAGGAAATTATCTCAGGTGGGAGCCCAGGAGGACACAGAGCATGTGTAGCACCCTAGGGGAACTGAAGATATGATAACAGAATGGAGGGTACAGCAAGGCAAGCCCATACAATTTACCTGAGCTGCTCTTGGTTTGTGAATAAAACCTACACAAAGGTAGGGCTCACTCAGCCTGGTAGGCTTAATGCAGGAAAGTCATTGAAGCCTGCTAGTCAGCAGAAAATTCCAAGGTTTTTAGCTTGTCGTTATTGTGAGATAGTGTCTCCATCACATAATTTCCAGAAAAATACAAGCATTTTTATGCTACAGTGGGTGTTGATATGAACAGTTTTGAGGCAAATACAGGATGGAGCATCTGTGATAGGGTTTCTAATTTTTTGTTATTGTAGGTTTATTCTGAGTTGAAGTTGTAGTGTAGTGGCAGGATATGTTGTCTCTTGTACCTCCCTGTCTGATGGGACCAGGCACCTTGTCTCTTGGTAGACCATTTCTCTTGCCCTTGCCCATCTCTCACCTTTGTGGGATGACTTTCTTGGTTTCATGGCTCTCTCATCCTAGCTTATGGTCCTTGTTATCTGTAGACCCTGTGGCCTAGGTACATCCATATTCTATTTTTCTGTCCTGGCTTCTTGTCTTTCCACTTTACTTCATATGATCTTTGTTTCCTTTAGCGACCTCTTGTGTCTGTGTTTCCCTTCGGGCACACTTCCGCGTTTGCAAAGTATAGATAGTTGGAGAGGACATTATTGGACTTGTTCTTCCTGGTTCTAAATCTGCCAAATGAAACATATTTTAAACCCCCGTAATTGAGGCCACATTGTCATTTGAAACTACCACTGTGTTACTGAATTTTCTTTACTTGACTGAGATATTGAAATCCACTTCATGTGCCACTAGAATCTGAGCATATTTGAAGACAGTCTGTCTGGAAACACAGCTGTGAGTCATCAGTCCACACTCAGAATTGACTGCGGGAAGAATTATCCAGAACTGGCTTATTATTCCTGTCACCATTCTTCCAGGTTCCTGTCATAAATGGACCCCTCAACACTGCACACTTTGGTAGTCATAGAGGGAACCCAAGGCTTAAGCACAAGAAGAACAAGTCTGGTGGGAGGCTTCTGAATGTTTGCTAGGTCTTATTTACTCTACTCACTGTCTCTGGGACCTGTGATCAAGCGTGACTTTCAAAATGCCCTTTAGAACAAATTTGGACCTGTGTACCAGTCAGGACAGACTATCTCACACTACACAATAATGTTTACTCTTCCTCTCTGTCCTCCTCTCCCTTTGCTGGGATGTAGGAATGAGAGTGTGGATATGTAGGAAACTGCCTAGGGTTCCAGGACTAGTTAATCCCAAGTAATCTTTGGATCTGAGTGAGGGATTTTGGTTTGATTTGTTTTGCTGTATAGAACACTTTGTATGGATCTTGTATTCATTGTAGTTTTTGACCAACTAAATTCTGTTACTTGATATTCTTTACTAGTCTTTTTTTTTAGCACAAATGCTAATTGTATTGAATATTATTGAAGTGCTTAGTGAAAGCTGTGGTCACATTGGCATTTTAGATGTAGACCCTAGCTTACCACCCACTAGGTATTTTATCAGGAGTCCTTTCTTTCAAGGAATTATGAACTGCCAACCCTGTTTTGGTGGTGAGGTTATTGGAGGAACAGAATTCCTGGGTTTGTACTCATTTGAAATTGTATGACATTGAAACATAAAGAGTGAAGTTCAGGACCTGAGGCTTCAGGTGTTCACCAAAGGCTACTGGAAAACTCTGAGGTGGGACCTGCAGGGGCCATGACTGCCATCCTCTCTGGGATCCTCACACTGCAGTACAGTACATCAGCCTCAATGTGACTTTAGGTCACATAGGTTCCACATATTTGCTAAATATGTCGGTATTTAAAGATCATAAACTCAGTTCTTGATGGTTTTGTTTCCCTTTTTTGGTGTATTTGAACCATGGTTTCTCTGCATAGCCCTCAGTGTCCCGGATGTGCATTTTAGACCATGATGGATTCAAACTCTGAGGTTAGGATGTCTCTGCCTCCCACATGCTGGGATTAAATCATACACCAGCACTGCCTGGCTTGCTCTTGTGATGGAAATGTTACCTATTCATAGAGGAAGAGCGATGAATGTCATCCAATGTCGGTAATCAATCAAGCTAAAAATGATTGCCAGATAGAACTAAATTACCAGTTACTGAAGCTGCAGGACCACGTAGGACTTATTTTTAAAGAGAAATTTCCATTTCAAACCCAGCAACAGTTATATATCAGTGCTCAGAATATCCATAGGGAAGTGCTTAAGTGTGGTGTCTGGAGAAAGGATGTAGATGGCCAAGCACTGTCAATGCCTTTGCACTGGATGGCTGTTTCAGGCAGACATGTGTTTAGAGGCCATGGCGAGAAGATCAAAGTCTTGGTTTCCCCTGCAAAATGTGTGTATGTGTTGAGGTAACGGTCTGCTTAACTAGCCCGTAGGCAGCAAAGCTCTCACACTGGGTAAATTGCTTCAAACTTGACGCCATTTTTCCCTGTATTCTATATGGGAAATGAGAAATGTGTTATCAATGGTATTATTAATAAAATATAATTCTCATATGTGGCTTGATGACTTCATGTTTTAGTTTTATGAACTATCTTAATAATGTGAGTTTCTATAAATTAAGAAAAACCAGAACTGTAGGTGCTTTTTAAGGTAGGGGAAGACGAATGTGTGTCCGGTTTATATATCTAGATTAAGGGACACTCTGTAAAACTTAGAGAAAACTTCACTGAAAGTAAATATGTAAAGGGACTGGTGTCACGTAATATGTGGGAGTGACTTTGCTGCAATGTTCCAAGCCTAATTATTGAATCAATGACACAGGCAAACCCATCCAAAGGAAGACACAAAAGCTAGAAGATCATCATGAACAAAGAGGATAAACAACTAAAGCAGTGAATTGTTCCAGAAAGAACAAGAATAATACAGTAAAAAAAGGAAAAGGAAAAAACTGTAACGTTGTGGTGTGACTCTGTGCAGTAGTGCTTAGAAAGCCAAAAGACAGGAGTTAGGTTTCGTTGCTTCAATACAATGTGCAGTCAAATGTGAGTCCCTCATAATGGTAAAGTTAGCTGGCTGATGTTAGCTCTACATTTTTCATGTCAACATCCAATGCAGTGCCTGTATTTTTCTGTAACTAAAGTGCTTGAGACAGTGTCTCACAATGATATGAAGCTCAACAGCTTGGACAGCCTTGCTGCCTAGCAAGTTTAAGTGATTTACCAGTCCCACCTTACCAGCATGAGTGAGGGTTGTCCCAGCTACATGGATTTGTGTGTGTGTGTGTGTGTGTGTGTGTCCACAACCAACAGCAGATCAGGAAAATCTGTTACAGCCTGAAGCTCTCAGACTGATACATTAAGGACTTTTGACTAGTTAGAAGTTTCTGAGTGGGCAAGTACATTGATAACCCCAACTCATGATTTTAAGACTATTGAGAGATAGGACAACAATTAGGCCTTTCCTTTGAAACTAGTACTGTGTTACTGAAGGCTGGCCAGATAGACATTCAGGAATCTAGGTACATGTACCACAAGGTCTGAAACTCTGGGGACTCTATTTCAGAGTATCCTGAGGGCATTGCACTGACAATTACCCTAGATTTGCCTTTCTCTCACTGAAACAAAAATGTTCAACAACACAGAGTAGCAGCAGTGATGGTCATCTCTAATACACACACACACACACACACACACACACACACACACACACACACACACACTCACATGTTACACACACATCATGTTAGACCAATGGTAGACAAAGGCCAGTGGATTGCCTTAGGTTCAGGGCTCCAATGGCTACATACAGGGCTCCTGTACAAGGTTTCCTCCAAGGTAAGACAACTCCCTGCCCCTACACCTCAACTTAAACTTGGTATCCATCTATGAGTCAAGATCATTGCAAACTTTCTCACAGATTCTACACCTTGGCTTTTGCCTTATACCGGTTCCTGTTAACACATAAGTTTAAAATAATGAAATTTTATTTTCTTAGAAGTTATGTCTATGCATTAGTGTTTTTGCACTGAGGAGATGGGCATTTTCACACTGCATGTGGTCTTATCATAATCAAAAACCCAAGGTACTCGGTCCCGTTGCATCAGGTGTAAGATACTTACAATATGCACAGCTACCTTTTGCTAAGACCATTGAAATATAGGACAATCTGTAGGCCTTCTGGAAACACCTGGGGTGTTTAGCCAACCCTCTGTCCTAATTGACTTCCATTAGCCAAAATACCAGTACCACAAGAATGATACTGCTGTGACTGTCTTAGTAATAAGTACTCATGTCTGTGATAAATGATTAGATAGAAAGAAAAAGGGTTGGAGGCTATGCTAGTTGTGAGGGTCTTAGAATGTGTTCTAAAGTGTATACAATGCTGGGGATATGAATGCTTCAGTAAATTCTGAGCGTCTAAAGATGGTTTAGAGTATATGAATACAAATTGTAAGGGTAAAAAGAAATGACTTAGGGTGTATAAAATAGAAAATGTTTCAAATTTCCTTCCCCCTTCTATGCTATCGCCATACTGAGATTTCAAAAATTCAGACTTTTAATATTGATCAATGGAGTTCTGATAAGTTGGTAGAGCATTGAATACTTATTTTTTAGTCATGAGCACAGAATGTTAAGTTTCCTTTGTTTGTCTTATAAATGTAGACATAAAGGTGCTTCTCATTGGGCTAAGACATCTCCGTCCAATCTGTCTATATCCAGCTCTCTGGACAGAGGAAAAAACAGTTCCTTATTTTTAACTCAAATCCATAGTTTTTTTCTATGACTCAAGGGCATGAGTCTACTTCTGCTCTCTTACAGATACATGTTAGCTGCTTTGTCTACAATGTGGATTTTAGTAGAGATCATAAACAGTGGTAATGCTCATGTATCTAAAATATTTATTTTGTAAAGTAAAAATTCATGAAAGTGCAGAGAAGTGAGGGAGTTGTAAGATTTAGTTCCACCTCTCATGGGTCAAATGGACTCCAGATAAGAACAGCCTAATTTTCCTAACCTGCCTATCCCTGATGATGGGATCTCTCTCACCTGGGCTGAGAACTCCTCCCCTCCAACAATCACAATAATGTACCTACGAGGTCCAAATATCTGATTTTCCTTTAAGTTTCTAAACTTTAACTTCTGTTCCTAGTCCATTAATTGTCCCAGCGGATTTCTAGCCGACCAAAGATTGTAAACACACCAAAATCTCGTGGTCCATCAAAACTAGCAAGCTCTGGACTTGAAGCCAATGTAAACCAGATGCTTCTGACCAAGTTTCTTACCAGCATGAGCCCAGCTTTGGACCAGAATTCCAGGCTGCTCCAAAGCTGCCTGCACTTCTCTAGCCTCAGATTGTCCAACAGAACCTTCCTGGGCCTGACAATAATGTCCTATGTCAGCTAAGAAGCAGTTACAGAAGAGACTACATCACTTCTTATTTTAAGAAAAAGTAGAATTCTAGGTTCAAAGGAAACAGCTCTCCTCTATCAAAGGAGCCATTTCACTCTCACTGTGAAAAGAAACAAATTGCTCTCTTTGGTGCTTATTAGCATACAAAAGAGCTCGCTGGCCTCTAGACTCCTTTAGTATTAAAAACACCTGTTAAAATCAGAGAGTTACAAAAAGTTACTCAAAATGGGGGCTGGGATCTGATTGGATGGAGGCACATCTGTAAGAGATTTTTTTCCTTAATTTGAAGTAGAAAGATTCATCTGTAATCAGGATCTTGAAGTAGAAAGACACCACTCTAATCCACATCTCTCCAGCTGGGAAAAGAGAAAGCCTAATTTCAGAGCACTAACCTTATGTTTGACACTATGGAGACAGCATTTTGCCTTTGGGAGCACAAGTGAAACAGGAAGAGGGTGTTTCTCAAATACATCTTCTCCCTTTGACCTCCAGACTATGCCCTTTGTTCCATGACACAGAATTTCAAGATTAAACTTACTGCATTGCCCAGAAGTAAAGCTGTGCTTCCTGGGCACAAGCAAGGCTGCTGGCCTCTGTTGCTGTGGATCTGTGCACACAACATGTTCTAAGCAGGCTTCTCAAAGCTTTGTGGCTCAAGTAGCCCTCCATCCTGATCACTCCCTAGTAACCCCACTATTAAGAAAGAGTTCCCTGGCTTGAACAGTGTGAGATGGTGGAACCCTAGATCCCCACACCTGACAGGTAAGAGCAAGCAGTCAAATGTCCTCACAGCCCAGCACAGAAGCAGGCAGCTAACTCCACAGGTCACAGTGAACCAGCAAGACCATGAGGTTCATGCTTTGTAGCAACAAGAGTGTGTGGTATACATGGGTCCCCATGGAGGGAGATGTTCACATGTTTGAATTATGTTCAGACTTAAAGGCATGTCAAAATTAGAGAGTTATTCATCAGGTGTGGAATAACCAATACGGGTGGTGGCTAGTTAGGAGACATATCTCTCTGAACCAGAGGCATTCTGGGAGTGCAGGGTTGCCCATAGTGAGGCCTTTGGGACCTGGTGGGGAAGAAGATATCAACACACCTAGGAGAAATTTAGTCCTTACCACACTACAGCCTAGGGAAATCCTACTCTATTTTTCCCATTATTCCCTGGATGTGGGATTTCAAATTTCTTAAAGCAAAAAGGAGGTAGAATCAATGATAAGATACATGTGTCTATAAAATCAAACAAACAAGGCTAATGTCTCCCCATGGCTGGTAGGCTAGGACCATCACTGGCCTTTCCTTGGGCTAAAGTAGAAAACATGTGTTTGATTAGATTCCTCCAAATGAACATTTTCTTTTGACTCCTTCTCACTGCAGTATTTCACAGAGACACCCTCCCCCAGTCAACTAAGCAGCCAAACTTATTTGTAGTGAACCTCACTATGCAGGACTATGAGTGTGGTCATTTAGGCTGTGACTCAGGCAGCCTCTAGCTTCGGGAGCTCCTGGCCATCTCAGGTGAGGCGATCTCAGGTAGGGGAAGGTATCTTGGAGCCTCACTGAAGGGTTTAAGATGCCACCCCAAAACTTAATGTGGCCTCTGAGTCCTCACTGCAATCCAGTGTGACTGGGGCAGAGGGGCTTTTGTGCCATCTGACTAGTGAGGAAACTGCATCCATGTCTCCAGCCTGCCTCCTGTCACCAGCGCACTTTCCTTAGTGTGGTTTCTTAGTGTTTGTTAGTTTTCATTCTTATTTTGCTCCCTAAAGAAAGGCTGAAAATTGGCCTGGTGTTGGTGACACGTGCCTTTAATACCAGGCCAGAGGAGGCAGAGGTGCATGGGTCTCTGTGAGTTAGAGGCCATCCTGGTCTACAGAGGTAGTTCAAGGTCAGCCAGATCTACTCAAAGAGAAACCATGTCTTGAAAAACCACTACCACCTCCACCACCAATGATATTAATAATAATAATAATAGTAATAATAATAAGGCAGATGTAGTGTTATGGTAATAATGTAAATTTCATAAAAAATGATTAAAATTAGAATATTTAAACAAAAAATCTAAGATGATTAGTGTTTATCAAGAAGTTTATTTAAATCCTAGGCTAGGGTTCTCGGGGATTTACTTTGTGGTGTAAACTGACCTAAATTTCTTCACAAACACTCCTGCCTCCCAGTCCAAAAGGGTAAGATGAATGTTTCAGTAGAAAACACTAAGCAGAGGCTACTTTTGTGTTTGTTTCTGAGACAAGATATTTTGTGGCCCATACTGACTGTACTGGTCAGTTTTGTGTATCAGTTTGACACAAGTTAGAGTCATCAGAGAAAAAGGAGCCTCAGTTGAGGAAATTCTTCCATGATATCCAGCTGTGAGGCATTCTCTCAATTTGTGAGCTATGGGGGAGGGTCCAGCCCATGGTGGGTGGTACCTTCCCTGGGCTGCTGGTCCTGGGTTCTATAAGAAAGGAGGCCCAGCAAGCCAAGGAAAGCAAGCCAAGAAGCAGCTCTTCTCCATGGCCTCTGCATCAGCTCCTGCCTTCAGGATCCTGCCCTGTTTGAGTTCCTGTCCTGACCTCCTTCAGTGGTGAGCAGCTAAATAGAAGATCAAGCTGAATAAACCCATTCCTCCCAACCTTGCTTTTTTAGTCATGGTGTTTCATCTCAGAAGTTGAAACCCTAACTAAGACAAGTTGGTACAAGTATAGTAGGGAATTGCTGTGACAGACCTGACCACGTTTTGGGGAGGATTGTGAAAGGACTTTGGAACTTTGAGCTAGAAGAACCAGAGTGTCAGGAGCTCAGTGGGGTGTACTCTAGGAACTTGGAAGGTAAGAATGCTAAGAACAATACAGAAGATGAAGGCTTGGCTTGTGAAGATTCAGAGGGAAGTTTAAAGACTCTGTCAGAGACTTTTGCTATTTTGAATTAAGATTTTATGGTTCTGGTTAGCTGGTGTTGACAAATCAGCTGTGATTAACAAGATACCAGCACTACTAAGTGGAAACTTTGCTTTGCTGGCATACTTGGTGCTGCTCAGCTGGAGCTAAGAAATCAGTGGTGATTAAGAAGAGCCCAGAGTCACTGAAGTGAGATGTTCTGGAAAATGTTTCCTGGGAACACAGAAAAGCTATGTTCCAGAGGGAACCAAGGTTATTCCTCCTGTTGGTAGCTAGACTTGGTAATGGATAAGAGTCACCCATGTGGTACTGGTTTTGAAGGCATGAAGGGGTCATGGAATGCAGCTGAGGTTTGGCACTGAGAGAAGGCAGGAGAAGCCATTGGTGGAGGTGCAACCTCACTGGCAGGTGAAGGCCCAGGACTGAAGGGATCATGCAAAGAAGTTGAGGCTGGGCACCATGAAGAGAGCCTAAGTGAGGCTGTTGGTGAAAGGGCAGGCCAGTTGCGGGAGAAGCCCCCAGCATATTGGAGATGTCAGTGGAGCATGGGTTGACCACCAAGAACAGCAGCAGCGGTGGGGTGGAGTGAGCCAGAGCCGAGAATACAAGCTGTGTTTGCTGCTGCAGAGGACAGAGCCCGAAAGTGATCCAACTCTTTGGAGGAGTCTAGAAGATCGTGAGTAGATCCCAGACATTGTATGACTGGAATTTATTTTGCTTTTATTTGATGGTGAATGTGCCCTGAATTTTCTCTTGAAGTAAGATAGTACTTTACTGGAGCCCAACTCAAAGGAGTTGAGAGACTTTGGAATTTAAAAGAGATTGGCTATTCTTTTTTTTTGTTTGTTTTTTTTCAAGACAGGGTTTGTCTGTGTAGCTTTGTGCCTTTCCTGGAACTCACTCTGTAGCCCAGGCTGGCCTCGAACTCACAGAGATCTGCATGGCTCTGCCTCGCAAGTGCTGGGAGATGGCTCAGGCATTAAAGGCTAGGCTCACAACCAAAATATAAGAGATTGGCTATTTTAATGGGAATGAAATTTCAATGTGTTGGGTTGTAAAGACTGTGGACCGTTTAAAGTTTATCTTTTTGTGTGAGATCTGGGGTTGAGTAAGGAAGGACAGCTTAGTGGCTCAATAGTGATCTTTTCATGTGTCAAGTTGACAAGGGGTCTGTTGTACTGGCTGGTTTTGTGTGTCAACTTGACCCAAGCCTGAGGCATCAGAGAGTAAGGAGCTTCAGTTAAGGAAATGCCTCCCTGAGATCCAGCTGTCGGCATTTTTCTCAATTAGCGATCAATGTGGGAAGGTCCAGCCCATGGTGGGCTAGTGGCCTTGGGATCTATAAGAAAGCAGTTTGAGCAAGCCAGGGTTGCAAGAGAGTAAGCCACAACCCACCATGGAACCTGCATCTGCTCCTACCTCCAGGATCCTGTCCTGTTTGAGTTCCTGCCCTGACTACTTCAGTGGTGAACAGCAATATGGAAGTACAAGCTGAAAAAAACGCTTTCCTTCCCAACATGCATTTTGGCCATGACATTTCATTGCAGCAATTGAAGTCCTAAGTAAGAGACTGACCTTGATCTTGTTTTCTACCTGGGCTGGTGTGCTGGGTGTGGGGCAGGATACAGTTAGTGATGACTGCCAGGGTGCAGGGAGAGGGAATAAAAAGCAGGGGAGGGGGGAAGTTGCAGCATAAGGAGGGTAGAGTGGACACAGTGTGGGAGAGGGAGAGTGTAGGAAGGGGGAGGGGAGGAGGAGTGGAAGAGAAAGGAGATAGAGAGCAGAGGCAGGAGAGAGTGGGGAGAGGAATGCCTTTTCTTTTTTTTTTTTTTTTTTTTTGGATTGGGGAAACTTCTATCTTTCTACCTACTCAGCTCAAGAAAAATCCGATAAGGACTCCCCTCTGAGAGCTAACTTTCTCTCCCTGGTCTATCCAGCAGATTTCCTGAACTGTGTCATTAGTCCAGGCAGGAGGCTGACCCAAACAGGACTGAGAAGTTGCTTCCCAAGCTGTTCACAAGATCCAGACAAGGTCAGGAGATACATCATCTCATCTAATCCAGTTAACAGATTCAGAGGAAAATTGCATCTTGAGGTGTGAAATTTCCTCACATGACAAGTGGCCTGTGAATGGCCATCACAACTGATCCCCTTTTTTGTTTCCACCTCCCAAGCATATTCAAACTGGGTCTTAAGGACTTGAAGATGGAGTATTCTGGAAATATTCCACTTTAGGAGAGATTAATGATGTCAAACTCTCTTCAGCAAAATATTTAAGTGAAATACTGTTACTATCCCATCATAATATCCCCAGGGAACCCCAAAAACACTGCAAAAACACTTCTATGTTTCTATGCATTCACCTCATGAACAATCTGATAGGTCCTCCACCTGAGACCTAACTGTGTCCCTCTGGTCTACCTAGCAGGTTCTGTGAGCTGTGGAATCTGGACCCACACTGCAGTCAGGAGGCTGCTCCCTGATGCTGGCTCAGAGATGACTGAAAAGGTGCTTCACAGGTAGACTACAAAGTCCATAACCTCATCTAATCCAATTAGCAGATTGAGAAGAAACCTGTTCTTTTCTTTTCTTTTTTTTTTTTTTTTGGATAAGTACCTTTAATCCAGAATTGAGGTGAAGGACACCTCTAATGTGGGCCAAAAGTCCTGGAAGGTTCCATGTCTTCATCATTGGTCAAGTGAAGCTGTAGGGCCACAATGGACAGATTTTTCAATCAAAAATTCAATTACAAACCCTGCAAAAATTGTATATCAGTGCTCAGACTATCTACAGGGAGGTACTTCAACATAGTGAATCTGGAAAGGATGTAAATGGCCAAATATTGCAAATCCTTTTGGGTGGCTGTGTTTTAGAGAGCCATATCTTTATACACCCCATGTTTTTTGTGTGGAGAGACAGTGGAAATCTGTAGGACTGGTCCATGAACACCAAACAATCATTCTGGCTACCTCGAAGCCTAATCCTGGTTTTCTAATTCAATTAGTTTTGCATATTGAGATATTCCTTAATGTCAAATGACCTTCAATCTACAGTCTGTTTCTTCAGTGCTTATCAATAGGGAGGGGAATTAGCATATTAGCATTTGACCAACTCACCCACCAAGCACATTAATGGAGGAGCCATACCCTAAAAATTCTCTAATTACTGATAGTAACATATTTTGTAGTGCCATCTGTCAGGAATACATGGAGAGAATCTGTGGGGCAGGAGTAGACCTGAGAGGGAGAGTGGATTCAAGGAGATACATTCAGAGAATGAGAGAGAGAGAGAGAGAGAGAGAGAGAGAGAGAGAGAGAGAGAGAGAGAGAGAGAGAGAGAGAGAGAGAAATGATAGAGAAGTGATAGAAGTGGGGGATGGAGGGAATTTCTTTTTGAAATGGTGATTGATTTGCTTTGGTAAATGTGAGAATATGTCAAATTCCTATAGTTATTCAGTTGCAAAATACAGAAATATTCAGGAGAAAATGTGATGTACTGAAATCATGATTTCAGAAAAGAATGAGACTTTTAGAAAATTATGAATAATTGAACAATGTGTGATAATATCATAGGATTTGGAAGCAATGAAGAAAGGGGGGAAATTATGAAAACTAAATACTTCAGTTTAAACCAAGAAACTGAATGATGAAGTGATTAGTGTTCATCACAAGTTGTGTATTAAATCCTAGGCCAGTGTTCCCCAGAAATCACTTTGTGGTCCAGACTGGCATGATTCCTCTATCAATTCTCCTGCTTCCCACTCCAAAGAGATGAGATGGATGCTCAGACAACACTAAGCAAATGCTACTTTTTTTTTTTTTTTTTTATATGTTTCTAGAGTGAATTCTCCTGTGGCCAATACTAACCTTGAGCTTGGACTCTACCTGGGCTGGTTGGAGCTGCTGAGCACAATGCCTTTACCTCCAAGGTGCTGAAGATAATCCTCTGCACAGACAGGCTGGCCTCAACTCATGGGGTGCATAACCACATTTGGCAGATTTGTTATTTTTTTAATATTTTATTTTTCAGTTATTTTACATACAGACCAGTTTCCTTTCCCTCCTCTCATCCTATTCCCCCCCAACCTCCCATCTATCCCCCTTATCCACTCCTACCCCATTCAGAAAGTGGCAGGCCTCCAATGGGAGTCAAAAAAGCATGTCCTTTTATGTTGATGAGAACCAAACTCAAGCTCTTCCCCCTGCACCAAGTCTGGGCAAGGCATCCATGCATGGGGAATAGGTTCCTAAAAGCCAGCTAATGAGCAAGAGACAGGTCCTGATCCCACTGTTAGGGGCCCCACAAACAGACCAAGCTACATGATGGTCACTCACATGTACAAGGCTTTGGTCAGTCCCATGCAGGCTCCCTAGCTGCTGTTCCAGAGTCGATGAGCTCCCATTAGCTCAGGTCAGCTGTCTCTGTAGGTTCCCTGTCATGATCTTGACTCCCTTGCTCAATCAACCCCCTTCACTTCTACGCAACTGGACTTCTGGAGCTCTGCCCAGTGCTTGGCTGTGGATCTCTGCATCTGCTTCATCAGTTACTGGATGAAGGCTCTCTGCTGAAATTAGGGAAGTCACCAATCTGATTCCAGGAGAAGACTAGTTCAGGTATCCTTTCCACTATTGCTAGGAGTCTTAGCTGGGGTATCTTTATGGATTCATTATCGATTCTTTGGCACCAGGTTTCTCCCTATCCCCAAATTGGTCCCGTCAATCAAGATACCTCTTTTATTAATCTCCCCCTCCATTCTGCCCAAATGCACCATCTGATCCCTCCCTTTTGCCTCCCCCATTCCTCTCCTACTCCTAGTTTACCCAGGAGATCTCATCTATTTTCACTTTCCAGGGAAATCCATGTGTCCCTCTAGGGCCCTCATTGTTCCCTCACTTCTCTGGGGCTGTGGATTGAAGCCAGGTTATCCTTTGCTTTGCTTTTAATATCCACTTATGAGTGAGTACATACCATGTTTGTCTCTCCAGGTCTGGGTTACCTCAACCAGGATGATTTGTTTCTAGTTCCATCCATTTTTTTCTGAATATTTCATGATGTGATTGTTCTTTTACTCCTGAGTAATTCTCTATTGTGTAAATGTACCACATCATCCATGCTTCAACAGAGGGTCATCTAGGTTGTTTCCAGAGCTATTATGAATAATGCTGCTATGAATATAGTTGAGCAAGTGGCCTTGAGGTATGACTGAGCATCCCTTGGGTATATACTGAAGAGTGGTATCACTGGGTCTTGAGGTAGATTTATCTGATTTTCTAAGAAATCACCATATTGATTTTCAAAGTGGCTGTACCTGTTTGTACCCCCACCAGCAGTGGAGGAGTGTTTCCCTTACTCCACATTCTCTCCAACATGGGATGTCCTTCTTTTAAGTCTTGGCCATTCTGACAGGAGTAAGATGCTATCTCAGAATCATTTTGATTTGTATTGCCCTGGTGGCTAAGGACATTGAACAGTTCTCTGCCATTTGAGATTCTTCTGTTGAGAATTGTTTCAATCTGTACCCCATTTTAAAATTGGATTATTTGGTATTTTGATGTCTAGTTTCTTGTGTTCTTAATATATTTTGGAGATGAGTGGTCTGTCAGATGTGGGGTTGGTGAATATCTTTTCCCTATCTGTAGCCTGCCATTTTGTATTCTTGTCAGTGTCCTTTGTCTTACAGAAGCTTTTCAGTTTCAGTAGGTCCCATTTATTGTGGTCCTAGTGTCTATGGTACTGGTGTTGTATTTAGGAAGTGATCTCCTGGGCCCTTGCTCTCAAGGCAACTTCCCACTTTCCCTTCTATCAGGTTCAGTGTAACTGGATTTATGTTGAGGTCTTTGATCCACTTGAGTTTTGTGCAGGGAAATAGATATGGTTCTATTTGCGTTCTTCTATGTGCAGACATAAGATTATGCCAGCACCATTTGTTGAAATGCTTTCTTTTTTCCATTGTATAAGTTTGGCTTCTTTGTCAAAAGTCAGGTGTTCATAGACGTGTAGATTTAACAACAGGCACACAGGCCCCTATATGTGGCTCAAGGAAACTAAAATCCTATCAAGTAAGGTCAGAAGAGGATCCTTATACTGGCAAGTGACGAGAGGTATGGAGTATGAAGCAAAAGAGAGGTATTGGACAAGTTAAAAACAGATGATCTATAGGAAATGAACTAAAGTGAGAGCCCATAAGGGCTACAGATGCTGTGTATCAGCCAAGGGGGAACTGAGGATAGGATAGCAGAGAGGAAGGCTCCCAGGGAATGCACCAACAGAGTTCCCTGACCTGCTCTTGGTTGGGGCAAAAAGCCACAGAATGATAGCCCTCATGGGTGAAGCTCAAGACAGGAAAATCACTGAAGCTTGCTAATCGTCAAGGAGATCCAAGCTGTTGAGCTGTCAGCTACCATGAGACAGTGTCTCAAGCACAAGTTATAAAAAATACAGGCACTACAATGGGTGTTGATATGAACCAGTCTAAAGCATTAGGGAGGGTGAGAAATTTTGTAATGTCCTAGGCTCAAAGATGAATACCTAGGTAAAACAGAGGTGTAGAGGCAGGGTATTGTCTCATTTTTGAGGCCAGCTTCCATCTTTTCAAGGGCTCTTAGGAGGAGAGAGGGAAAAGAAAACAGACAGCGAAGAGGAGAAAGAAACACGTGATAGCTACCGGAGGACCTGGGTCAATACCCAACAGCCCTTTTTGTTTAATCAAAAGGGCTTTTTATAACAATGCCAACGGGTGGGGAAAAAAACCTCCCCCTTACTAGATCAAAGCACACCACACAGCCAAAGCATAGACCCTTCCAAATGCCTGCTAACCACCCTGGGGGTTAAATCATCCTTTTGTACAGTCCTACTGGGTAAAGCAAGCTCAGATTCTTGGACACTGAGTTCTCACTAGGAAACCTCTGTAGGTCTCCACAGTCTCACATTGGAGGGAAGCTTGTCTAGGAGCCTAGTATGTAGCCAATGAAGCTATGAAATTGAAGCAAACCTCTGGCCTTTGTCTACCAGGAGGCTAATATGACACAAGGGGCCACAAGACCTGCTGTTACTGTTGTTGTACATGCTCTTGTTTCCATGAAAGAAGGGCAAATTTAGGGTAACTCTCACTGAAGTACCCTCAGGATATTCTGAGCTTGAGTCCCCAGAATTTCATACCTTGTGGTAGGTGTCCCTAGATTTCTGGATGTCAATCTGGCTAAAACCTTGAGTAACAGCACAGTAATTTGGAAGGGGAGTCCTACAGATTTTCCCCCATTTATGGTTAAGAACAGAAGGTGGGTCTGCAAGCCCATGGTACATATATATGGGATACCTGATGCAGTAGGGTGAATGCCACTTGGGCTGATGAAATTTATTGGACAATAGGAAAGATGAAAAATCCTGTGTCCACAGCCCAAGAACATCCATGCATAGACATAATTTCTAGGACAATTTTATTGCTGAAATTTGAAAACCTCATGTATACTATGACAACTAGTAGAGTTATGAACATTGAGGTTAAAGGATCTACTAGAGGTCACTGATAATGACAGGGAAGAGGACAGGTGATGTTTCTTCTGAGTGCTTCGGTGGCATACTTCAGAGTCCAGAGTCCACACTGAGGTGAGGCTACTTGCATGGAGATGTAAGTCCAGTCATGAGAGGAGTGTTTGGTGTTGCCGCCATTTGTAAGTGAATCTGACAGGTTACAGTCATCTCCCTAGCTCATTCTAGAGAGAAACATACTGATCTACTGGGGTTCTTTTCACTCCCGAAGATTCCATCATATGGTAATCAGGAAGCACCTGGGTAGTCTGAGAATGGAGGTGGCATCTCCTTACTAGGTGGTGACTCACAACCCATTACTGTCCTTTGAGGACCTCCAGGTCTCCTTATCTTCATAGAGGACATTTTATGGGACCTCAGAGCCTACACCTCCTTCTGCAGTCAGGCAGGGGACTCAGAAGTATGTATTTGCTTCTCAGTGGAAAGTCCTGGGGGCACTGTCAGGAACCTGTATCTCCAGCAATCACAAGCATGTCTAGTAAAGATCATCCTCAGGGTTTGGCCTGTGACATGGGCAGGCAATGGCATGGGTTCTGGTATTCAATACAAGGTCTAGCTGAGATCAGGGCAACTCTACTTTGTAGCAGTGTTTGGTCAATTTTGCCCAACTCAGCTGCATTATTCTTGTTCCTTTCAGCTGCCTCTTTTAAACCAGTTCTGTTTGCAGTGGATTGGGACTGACTATCTGGGGGAGGAGGCCTTGGAAAGAGTATTTGCATTGCTCTCCTTACTAGTGTTCTCCTGTAAGTGACACTTCAATTCTTTTGGGGATTCAGCCTAGGCTGTGTGGGACCCTGTGATGGTTTCTTGCCTGGTACCTAGAAATGACATTGGGGATCTGTCTGTCCTTATGAAGGACAGGATGCTGGCTGGTTGTGTTTTCCTACTGGGCACCTGGTCTTTTGACTCCATGTGGAGCACTTGACCAATTCCATTCCTTTTAGGGATAGCAATGAGAAATTGATGTGAGGTACCTTGTGTCTTTTGATGCATTAGGTTTTCTGATGCTTATTTCTGCCATCCTGTTTGTTATCCCAGAATGCCCTCTTCTGATGGGTGAGTTTTCTGTGCCTGGAACTTCTTGGGGTACTCTGATTCTGTGTTTGAAAACCTATGAATCCCCATATTTTCATGTTAGAATCCTGCCTCACATGGGATGCTTTTTGCTTTCATAATGATTAATTCTCTGAAACTTTGTTGAAGGGTTTATTTCTTCAATGAAATGAAAGAGCCTTCTGGAAAATTATTTGGCCACTATCCTGTTCATTGTTACATTGCTATGAAGAGACTTCATGGTCATGGCATCTCCTATAAGTGAAAGATTTTATTTGGGGCTTGCTTACAGTGTCTGAGGTTTTTTCTATTGTCATCATAGAGATGATGGCAGGAAGCAGGCTTACATGATGCTGGAGAAGTAGCTGAGAGTTCCACATCTAAATGTTCAGGCAACACGATGGGAGTGACATTGGGCTTGCCTTAGCAATTGAAACCTCAAAGCTCAACCTCATTGATATACTTCCTTAAACATCTAGACCTACTTCAACAAGACTGACTCTCCTAATCCTTGTTTAGTAATGCCACTCCATTATGACTAATTATTCAACTATCTGATTCTATGGGTACCATTCTTATTCCAACCTCCACAGTGTCCAGCTGGACAATATGGGGAGCAAGATAGGAGCTGGTAGCCATGGAAAAGCTGTACATGATGTAAATTTAATACTCATGTTTGAGAGTATTAAGATAGCAATGTTTAATCAATAGAGAATACTGATGTTATTAGCATTAATCTTACAGTACGGTCCTAGACTAGTCTTCCCTGAATTCCTCATTGTAGTGTAAATGGCAGTATTGCTTCAGCAATTCTCATGTTACCTTCAAGTAACAGAGCAGTAATTTGGAAGGGAAGTCCTACAGATTTTCCCATTATTCATGGTCTTAAGAACTCAAGATGGGTCTGCATGAGCATGGTGTATATATGACACACTTGATGCAGGTGGATGAATGACACTTGGGCTGATGGGTTTTTATTGGACCAAAGGAAATGTGAAAATTCCTGGGTACTTGGCTGAAGAACACCAATGCATAGGACAATATTATGGCAGAAATTTCAAAATGTCATGTATATTATAACAACTAGTAGAGTTATGAACATTGAGGTTATTGAATGGATCTACTAGAGGTCACTGATAATGACAGGGAAGAGGACAGGTGATGTTTCTTCTGAGTGCCTCTCAGTGACATACTTCAGAGTCCAGAGTCCACACTGAGGTGAGGCTACTTGCATGGAGATGTAAGTCCAGTCATGAGAGAAGTGTTTGGTGTTGCCACCATTTGGAAGTGAACCTGACAGGTTACAGTCATCTCCCTAATTTATTCTAGAGAGAAACATACTGGTCCACTGGGATTCTTTTCACTTCTGAAGGGTCCATCATGTAGTAATTAGGATGTTTCTGGGCAGTCTGAGCAGGGAGGTATCATCTTCTTACCAGGTGGTGTCTCACTCCCCCTCATTGTCCTCTGAAGTGGAAGAGACCTGAAGGTCCTCATAGAGGACAGTCCATGGGACCCAGGAGTATGTACCCCTTTTTCAGTCAGGCAGGAGTCTCAGGAGGAGATGTCTACTTCTTACTGGCAAGATCCGTGTCCACTGTCACGAATCTGGAAGTCCACCAATCACCATGGAGTCTGGTGAAGACCATCTTCAGGGTTTGGCCTGTGACATGGGCAGCCAATGGATACTGGAACTCAATGTAAGCTCTGGCTGAATGCGGAGCAGCTGTACTTTGAAGCAGCAGTGTTTGTTCAGTGCTTCTGGGCACCTGGGCTGCCAAGTTCTTGATCCTTTCAGATGCCTCTTTCTGACCAAGCCTTTCTGCAATGGCCTGGGATTGACTCTCTGGGGAGGATACCTTGGAAACAATCTTTACATTGCACTCCTCTGGTGTTTTCCAGGAAATGGCCCTTAGTTTCTTCAGGAGATTCTGGCTCGGGTATGGTAGGCCCTGTCATGGTTTCTTGCCTCAGGCCCGGAAGCTGACATTGGGAATTGTCTGTCTTTGTGGAGGACAGGATGCTGGCTGGGTTGTGTTTTCCTACTGGGCACCCGGTCTTTTGACTCCATGTGGAGCACTTGACCAATTCCATTCCTTTTCGGGACAGCAATGAGAAACTGATGTGAGGTACCTTGTGTCTTTTGATGCATTAGGTTTTCTGATGCTTGTTTCTGAAATCTTTCCTGTTAACTCAGGGTCCCTGTTCTGGTAGGAGAATCTTCTGTGCTTGTGGCTTCTTGGGGTACTCTGAGTTCTCTGTGTTTGAAACCCTCTGCATTTCCAAATCTTCATGTTGGAATCCTGCCTCACGTGGGACACTTTTCGCTTAAATAATGATTAATTCTCTGAAACTCTGTTCAAGGGTTTATTTCTTCAGTGAAATGAAAGAGCCTTCTGGAAAATTATTTGGTCACTTTCCTGTTCATTATTATGTTTCTATGAAGAGACATCAATGTCATGGCATCTCCTATAAGTGAAAGCTTTTATTTGGGCTTGCTTACAGTGTCTGAGGTTTTTTTCTATTGTCATCATAGAGACAGTGGCAGGAATCAGGCTTACATGATGCTGGAGAAGTAGCTGAGAGTTCCACATCTAAATGTTCAGGCAACACGATGGGAGTGACGTTTGGCTTAGCAATTGAAACCTCAACACCCAACCTCATTGATATACTTCCTTGAAGATGCTAGTCCTACTTTAACAAGATTTACTCTCCTAATCTTTGTTTAGTAGTGCCACTCCATTATGACTAATCATTCAACTATCTGATTCTATGGGCACAATTTTATTCCCACCTCCACAGTGTCCAGTTGGCCAATATGGGGAGAATGATAGGAGTTGGAAGCCATGGAAAAGTCCGTACATGATGTAAATTCAATACTCATGTTTGAGATTATTAAGATAGCAATGTTTAATCAATAGAGAATACTGATGTTATTAGCATTAATCTTATCATACAGTCCTAGACTAGTCTTGCCTGATATCCCCATTCTAGTGTAAAATGGCAGTATTGCTTCAGCAATCCTCATGTTACCTTCAAGTAACACAGCAGTAATTTTGAAGGGAAGTCCTACAGATTTTCCCATTATTCATGGTCTTAAGAACCCAAGATAGGTCTGCATGAGCATGGTGTATATATGGCTCACTTGATGCGGGTAGATGAATGACACTTGGGCTGCTGGGTTTTTATTGGACCAAAGGAAATGTGAAAATTCCTGGGTACTTGGGCCAAGAACACCCATGCATAGGCAATTTTATTGCAGATATTTGAAAATGTCATGTATAATATAACAACTAGTATAGTTATGAAAATTGAGGTTATTGAAAGGAGCTCCTAGAGGACACTGATAATGACAGGGAAGAGGACAGGTGATGTTTCTTCTGAGTGCTTCTCAGTGACATACTTCAGAGTTCAGAGTCCAGAGTCCACACTGAGGTGAGGCTACTTGCATGGAGATGTAAGTCCAGTCATGAGAGAAGTGTTTGGTGTTGCCACCATTTGGAAGTGAACCTGACAGGTTACAGTCATCTCCCTAATTTATTCTAGAGAGAAACATACTGGTCCACTGGGATTCTTTTCACTTCTGAAGGGTCCATCATGTAGTAATTAGGATGTTTCTGGGCAGTCTGAGCAGGGAGGTATCATCTTCTTACCAGGTGGAGTCTCACTCACCCTCACTGTCCTCTGAAGTGGAAGAGACTTGAAGGTCCTCATAGAGGACAGTCCATGGGACCCAGGAGTATGTACCCCTTTTTCAGTCAGGCAGGAGTCTCAGGAGGAGATGTCTGCTTTTTACTGGCAAGATCCGGGTCCACTGTCACGAATCTGGAAGTCCACCAATCACCATGGAGTCTGGTGAAGACCATCCTCAAGGGTTGGCCTGTGACATGGGCAGCCAATGGATACTGGGACTCAATGTAAGCTCTGGCTGAATGCGGAGCAGCTGTACTTTGAAGCAGCAGTGTTTGTTCAGTGCTTCTGGGCACCTGGGCTGCCAAGTTCTTGATCCTTTCAGATGCCTCTTTTTGACCAAGGCTTTCTGCAATGGCCTGGGATTGACTCTCTGGGGAGGATACCTTGGAAACAATCTTTACATTGCACTCCTCTGGTGTTTTCCAGGAAATGGCCCTTAGTTTCTTCAGGAGATTCTGGCTCGGGTATGGTAGGCCCTGTCATGGTTTCTTGCCTCAGGCCCAGAAGCTGATATTGGGAATTGTCTGTCTTTGTGGAGGCCAGGATGCTGGCTGAGTTATGTTTTCCTACTGGGCACCCGGTCTTTTGACTCCATGTGGAGCACTTGACCAATTCCATTCCTTTTCGGGACAGCAATGAGAAACTGATGTGAGGTACCTTGTGTCTTTTGATGCATTAGATTTTCTGATGCTTGTTTCTGAAATCTTTCCTGTTAACTCAGGCCTCCCTGTTCTGGCAGGAGAATCTTCTGTGCTTGTGGCTTCTTGGGGTTCTCTGAGTTCTCTGTGTTTGAAACCCTCTGCATCCCCAAATCTTCATGTTGGAATCCTGCCTCACGTGGGACACTTTTCGCTTAAATAATAATTAATTCTCTGAAACTCTGTTCAAGGGTTTATTTCTTCTTTCCAAGGGTGAAATGAAAGAGTCTTCTGGAAAATTATTTGGTCACTTTCCTGTTCATTGTTATGTTTCTGTGAAGAGACTTCGTGGCTATGGCAACTCCTGTAAGAGAAAGCTTCTATTTGTAGCTTGCTCACAGGTTCTGAGGTTTTATCTATTCTCTGCATAGTGAGGAGAACAGGAAGCAGGCATACATGATGCTGGAGAAGTAGCTGAGAGTTCCACATCTATTGTTCAGAGAGCAGGATGAGAGTGATATTGGGCTTGACTTACCAATTGAAACCTCAAAGCCCAACATCATTGACATACTTCTTTGAACATCTAGACCTACTTCAAGACTCTCCTAATCTTTGTTTAGTACTGCCACTCCATTATGACTAATCATTCAAATATCTCTTTTTATGGGTACTATTCTTATTCAAACCTCCAGTTTTCAACTGGACAATATGGGGTGCAAGATAGGAGCTGGAAGACATGGAAAAGCTGTCCATGATGTAAATTTAATACTCATGTTAAAAGTTATTAGTATAATAATGTTTAGATAAAAGAATCCTGTATTATCAGTGATTATCCTAAAGTGGGATCTGATATCCTAGACTAGGCTTGCCTGAAATCCAATTTCTACTGTAAAATGGCAGTATTCCTTTAGCAACCCTCATGACTCAGACTCCAAAGAGATAACATTAATATTTAAATAACATTAACATTCAGATGGACCACACCTGGCTAACACTGCATTTGTGATTGTTTCTGAGACAAGATATCTGGGGGCAGTTACTGACCTTGAGGGGGTTGTCTAGTTAGGGTGGGTTGAACTCCTGACCACCTGCCTGCTTTGGTTCCTGAATCAGCAGAAAACAAATAGTTTTAACCAATAAAATTGAATTGCTTGACATATGAATAATACCTGGCCTGGCAATGGCCATCACACCATGATTGTTCATGTGTTTCCCCCTCCCAACCATGTTCAAACCAGGACTTGTGACTTGATATTGCATCATTGTGGGAGTGTGTCACTGTAAAAATGGTTAATACTATCAATTTATGTTCAATATAATTTTAAATAAAATGCTATTACTGTCTCTACAATTTTATCAGTGATCCTCACATTCATTCTGAAATACTCCTATGCTTCTAACCACTCATCAGGAGAAAAACCTGAAGACTTTCCCCTGATAGCTAGCTGTCTCCCCTGTGGTCTCTGCATTGGTTTCTCTGAGTTGTAGAATCTGGACCCACACATGAAGCAGGAGACTGCTTCCAGGAGCCTGGCTGAATGGACACTTAAAATCTATTGCTTCACCGCTCTTTTCCAAATACCAGTTAAGGTCATGAGATCCATGATGTCATCCAATTAGTAAACTTCTGTTTGCATTTAGATCTTCATCAATGTCAAAATAATCTGCAACCCACAGTCTGTTCCTTTAGTATATATCAGTAAGGGAGGGGGTAGTTTGACCAACTGTACCAGCACATTAATGAAGGAGCTACATCCTCATAGAAATGTCTAATTAGATTTAATGGCTTTTATATAATGCCATCACTCATGCCTGAATTACTGAGGTGATATTCAGCAAGCTAGCCCCACCAAGTTGACACAATCGCCCTGGATTTCATCTCCTCCTGCAGTGTTGAAGCCCAGTTCCTCCTCCTCCCTTTCTAAGCACAGTAAAGACCATTCACACCACAATATTGTTTCCTTCCCCCCATTATGTTCTCTTGCTCTTTGCTGGATCAATCCACTTCTTTAGCTGTTTACCCACTCTGTTCATACTGATGCTGCTTTTTGTGTGTCTGCCTATGGGCAGCTCCTTCATTTATGTTCTGGGTACAGTTGATCAGACACTAGATCAGGGCATTCTGGGCAGATGTGCATCCCCAGTCCTTTCTCCCTTACAGACAGGATGTGTGCATGGCATTCAAGGTGAACATCAGAAACCCATGGAAGTCTTCCTGTTTGTGTTGTGGAAGGCAGTACTCAACTTTTCTGAGGGCTCGATGACATCCCTGGAGTGGAGAAAACTCTGGGTCACATGAGCTTCCATAGCACACATCATGCAACCTCCAAGGTGAGAGTAGCTCAGAATCCTCTGGGGAACAGCACTTAGTTTGCAGTACATGTTGTGTGTGTCAGACACTGCAGGGCTGTGTTCAGGTAGCAGTTATTACCCATGTCTGGAGCCTAGCTCCCATGCCGTGGATCCTCTCTCAAGTCAGACTGTTTATTCCACTGGCAGTCATGTCTGAGGCACCTGAGCTTTATCCTGATGCTGGTTGGTCAGGAGATGACAGGACAGGATCTGTGGCAGGGCAAGAACACAATTAGACTTCAGGGCCAACAGCCTGGCCTGAGAACATGTAAGCTGTAATTGACTTACTGTGAGACTCACCTACTGAGAATGGTTTAGCAGGCTCCATGTCCCCAGTGGTCCCTTCCAAATATGGTCCTTGACTCCTTTATTGGGACAGAAAGATCCTCTTCTACAAATGACCATTTCTTCCCTCCACCAGGCTGGATGTCTCAGCTGGTCTTCATTAGATGCTTGTTTCTCAGAGGATTGGGTTCTAATGGTAGTGAAGAAATGGACTTGCTAGCAGTTCAGAGTGTGAAACAAGCCTTGTAGAATTGAGTGAAGGAGGAAGAGCTGTGTAGTGAAAATGACTACCACTGTGGCCATTGTCAGGAGACTATGACAGTGTTCAAGACCCAGACTGTGCAAACTGCCCCAGAGCTTCTCTTGCTGGTGTTGAATCACTTCTCAGAGTTGAGAGGTGACAAAGTGGACAGGGAAGTGAGCTACCCTGAGTCCCTTTAGCCATACATGTCTCAACACTATGGAGCACCATTGGTGTATGCCCTCTGTGCTGTGCTGGTCCATGATTGTATGACTTGTCACAGAAGACGTTACTTATGTTATCAAAGCTGGCAATGTCCACTGGTAGAAGACAGACGATTCTAGGGTCACAGGGTGTGATGGGACTCTGTCTATGATATGCCTCTCTATGTGCTTTATGTTTGGCTGACTGCTCTCAAAAAGGACAGTTTCTGTGCCACAGGAGGGAGAGTAAACAGGGTCCCTGGCACCAAACATCAGGTAGGGAAAACATGCCTGAGTAAGGTCAACAGAGTATCTTTGATAGATATGGAAGCTGCAGAGCCATGGGAACACAGGTGTAGAGCAGCCAAAGAAATCCCCTTAGAGTAGTGGAGAGTGCGTCAGGTCCACCACCACCCAAAGCCTCCATGGGACCCCAGGAAAACTGAACCCACTCTGTCAGCAAATGCAGTTGTGATTCACTAGTGCACACACAAAGGGGACTGGGGGAAGAACCATGCCAAAAAGGAGAGTTACCCCCATCAGCATTCTGCCAGGCTCCTGTCTATAAGGGTTCGTGAAGCGTGGGCAGCTCTGCGATCATCTGGCTGGTTCCTTGGGCTCAATCCATATTGACATGAAGTTTTCTGACAGCCTTTCTTTTTTGAGTTTTTTGAGAGAGGATTTCTCTATTTAACTGTGGCTTTTTTGGAACTTATGCTGTAGACTAGGCTTGCCTCAAATGCACAGAAATCCTTCTGCCTCTGGTCCCTGAGTGCTGGGATTAAAGGCATGCACCACCAAATGGTTACAGCTTTCCTAAAGTGAAATATTCCCAGAATGTTCCAACTTCAAGCCCCTAATTTCCCATTTGGTTGAATATGCTTGAGAGTGGATACAGAGATAGGGGTCATTGTATGATGGACATAAGCAGGCCATGTATTCTTGTCTTATTAAGAAGTGATTTCATTGGTTATAGATCTTTTCTTTCTTTCTATTCAGCAAATCCAAGCCAATAGCTCCGGATGATTGACTCACACTCAGCCATGAGTCAGGAGAAACACATGCTGATTCAGGGCCCAAGAGCCATTCCAGCCCAAAGATCCCAGAGTAAGCCAAGAGGGCCCATGGCTCTGAAGGTTCCCCCACCGGAGGAGGAGAACCCTAGGGTAAGTGGAGTTTTATACGTGTCAGCAGCCACTGGGGCTAGGTGAGACATGACTTTGGGCTTTGGGACAGAATACTTGTGCTCTGGAATATCCACCAGAGAAGACTGTTCAGACCTGGCTTTAAGCCAGGAGAAAGGTATTATTAGCAGCCTGGCAGAGTATGTGCTGTGTGGTCCCTATCCCGGTGATCACTGAGCCTATCTCAGGATGAGCTTTGAAGCACAGACACCATATTCTGGCTTGACATACTTCACATAACAAGAACAGTAGGCCCCAAGCAGGAAACAAAATACAAGAGGCAAGTTTAGTGCATTTAGAGTCCATTCCACAACTATGGACTTGAATAGATTAGGTCTTACTTTTCCTTTTGGTACCTGGTAATGTCAATGTGGTGAGTTCTATGGCCTGATGGTACTATTGTCCTACAGTCAGTTGTACTGATATGTGGGATCTCTGGGGATTCTGAACCTGTTGTCCCCTTGATCCATCATCTTAATCACATCATACCCAGGCACGGAGTTACTCCTCCTCCTCATGGACCTAAAGAGAGACTGGGAAATAGTGAACTCCTTTTAGCAGGATTGACCTTCGGCTGATAGAGGGCTCACTAATATCACTTGTGAAGCTTTCAAGTATGCTTGTCTCCTCCAGATTCAAAGAAACAACTGTTTGATATTTAAAGACATTCTGTAGTGCATGTTCTCTCTCTGGAGAGAGAAGATTGAAAGGCATTTGGACCTTGACGAGGCCTGAGGGTGGAGAGGTCCCCAGATCCCTTTGTGACTCTGTGATATCTCCTTTGTCACTCACAGGTGAAATGCAGAGACTGTGGGGCCTTTGTTCATATTTTAAGGAGCAGGAGGTGTCTCAAGTGTGACTCTGGGCTCCTAGTGCCACAGCCTCTGGAAGCCAGGGAGGAGAAAGAGAACCAGGATCCTCACAGGCCCTAGGGTCTCCAGATACCACGGACCATAACCCAGGCTCACAGAGACAAGAAACCTAGTGAAGTCACTGCACAGAGGTGTCGGGCCAGGGCCAGGGGAGGAGCTGGTTAGAGGGATGTCTTCAGGTGCCCCAAGGCTCATCTGGTTACCATATCTCATCTCTCAGTCCCCAAACACTAACTGAGTCAGAGATGTAGACGGTAGTCGGCCCATTTGAGATACAAGTTGATGTGTTTCTACACCATTGATTGTCCTATAGGTGTGATGAGCAACAGAGGAAGGCTCCTTTTAGAAATTTCCCATGGATACTCCGAGGGACCAGCTCATTGGCTGTGAGAAAATGCCATCACACTGTCCTTGAGATTCTGTTTCTGTGTGCCCTGCACCCTTGTCCCTATTTCTGCCCCTTTGCTCCCCTCATATCCCCTGTGCCTGTCAGACTTTATAACTGTCTCGGTTTCTTCAAAGGTTCATTTGGTCAATCTGAGATTTCAGACTGCTTTGGGTGTTGATGGTGATCCTCCACTGTGTGGTTCTGCTTATGGTAGACCAGCTGTCCTGGAGGATGAGGAGGCTCCTCTTCACTTGTCCTTGGATCTTGGTATCCAAGTTCTCCTTCCTTCTGAGATCAAAATGTATACATGTCCTGCCCTGTTAGGTTTCTGTTAGTGACCTTCCTCTCTGTCCACAGAGTTTGCTGCTGCCCCAAATGATTTTGTCTGGTGCCTCTAAAATCTTGACTTCATGGGTGAGAACTTGAATGTGGCAGAAATACATCCATTTCTGTTATGCCACTCTGTTGGCTACATAGCTGACCTCAGACACTCTTTTGAGAGTCATATTGAAGACATGACACATAATGTGTTTTTCCCTAATTCTTATACCAGGTGAGATGATTAGATTTTACTGACATGGTGAGACACATGGTAATCTGAAGCTGACTGTTTCCAGGTGGCCACAGAAGGATCATACCTTTGCTCCTATCTGTTTCTTTCTATCCACACATCCTATTTGTTTTCTATACGTCTTGACAGAAAACACATACACATGTGCAGACACATTAGAGTCATCAGAGTGAGGGTGACCCAAACTTTTCAGGGAGGCTATAACCATTCACTTCTCCATGCCCAGCATACCCATCCTGCAGATTTTCCAAAGCTAATGTGGTGTGGGAGCCTGTTCTCGGGTTCCTCGTGGCTTTACCCAGCAGGTCTGCATAGAGGATGATTAGGACCACGGGCCTGAGTGCAGGTGTCTGAGATGGTCTGCACTTGGCTGTGCTGGGGGAGGAGGTCTTTTGCTCCACCCCTTGGCGTCTCTATAAAAACCCTGGGGCAGAGACAGTCGGGGCCCGTTGGAATAGGTTCCAGGCCCTCTCAAGGCTATCCTTTATTTTCTATCTGTTTATCTCCGCGATATTCTCCGCAATAAATCCTTCTGTCTAATATTTCCTGCTGCTTGCACTCAAGAAAACTCTGGGGAACTGTGGGGGTGGTTGGGTAAACGCCCCACAGAATGGTGCCCAAACAGGGACCAAAGAAAAAAGAAAAAAAAGGGACTAAAAAAAGGGACAAAAAAAGGGGGGACTAAAGACAAATGAACAGGGACTAAAGACAAAGTAATAGGGACTAAAGATAAAGGAAAATAATAGTTTTATTACAGAGTTTTTGGTGAAAGTGCTGAGTCAGACCTGCCAGTGGATAAGGCATGCCGGTGTTATGGAAAATATATATTTTTTATATATATTGAGAGGCAGGGGTTTTATGCTCGAGAGAAAAGGAAAGCGGACTGGAAGGATGTCCGATGCTGCAGCGAAATTCTCTTCTGTCAAAATTTTCTATCTTCTATCCCTTTCTCAATTTCTATCTGTGAAAAATAAGTATAGGGCATAGGGTAGTAATATAGTGTAGGAAAAACTTAGAAGTGTAAAATGTGTAGGAAAAAATAAGTAAGGCAACTAGACAGAAAAACTCTACAATTTTCTAACTTTGGGGGCTATGAATGCAAACTGGGAAAAAATCTTTCTTTGGGCTTTTTGGGTAGTAAAAAAGCTCTTCTTTGAGCTTATGGGGAAGAAAAAGTTTCCTATGGAAGCTTTTGACCTGGGGACAGCTGAAATGCTAAGTCCAAGCGGCAGGAGAAAGTGATTTCTCCCTGAGGCAAAAATGGGGGTGTAAAAAGCCAAAGTTTAAAGTTGGGAAGTTTTGGGAAAAGTAGGTCTTTCTCCTGGGGAAAAAATCTTTCTCTTAAACTATAAAGATTTTCTTGGAAAATTTGGGGGAAAAATCTCTCTAAAAAGCCTTAATTTTAAACTAAATGCTCTCAAACTTAAAAACTAAAGCCTTTAACTTTCTCTCAAAAGGGCAAAAGTTAGAATCACCTGAAGATATTAGTATGGGGACCACCTGTGATTAGCTCAAAGGGAAAACAACCAACCTCTTAAGACAGCAAAACCTAAGTTCTCTTTCAAGCTTTAAAAATCCTCCCTGCAATGCAGGAGGCAGGGACAAGTTCCTAAAAAACCTCTTCTAAGCTGTCTCTTCAAGCTAGTAAAAGGCAGTGGGTCAGAGTACCCTGAGGGAAAAGCTTGGGAGAGTGTGGGTAAAGAGCTACAGAGAGCTTAAAAGGCCTGGAAACTTTACCTGAGAAAAGCAAAAAAGCCAAGCTTTTCAGTTATAGCCGAGCTGAGGCATCAAGGGTTTTGTTTGAGTGAGCGTTTCAGAAAGAAAAGGTGCTCCTAATCGTCCTAATGCAAAGATCCCCTGAAGCATTGTATCCTAGCTTCTGACCAAAAACCCAGAGGCGACTGGCCAGCGTCTCTGAGTTGGAGTGCATTTCGGAGATACTAGGGTTACTGCGGTTGTAAACTTCCTGGAGCACAGAGCTGAGGCAGGAAGGTGCAGGACCCAGGGGAAGATTGCTAATGAACAAACAAAACTAAAGCAGGTGGGAACAGCACAGTTGCCCACTTTCCTACAAGTCCCGGGTTGATAGGTCCACAGCTGCAAAAAGAAATGAGAAAAAGCTTTCCTATCAGAGAAAGGACCTTTCTGGGAAAACAGTAAAGCTGAACTGTGTCTGAAGCAGTTGTGCTGCAGAGTCAGAATGCTGTCTGGGGAAAGAGCCCAGCCAGGGCAGAACAGAACTATCCAGGAGTAAAGCTTTCTTTTCTGTCAGAGAAAGCACCTCTTTGAGAAAAGCTTTGTTTCAACTGACTCCCCTGAGATGGAGTGTGGCCCTAAGGGGTGATTGCCTCTGGCATAAGCTCTGTCCTTGAGCACCCAGACAAACAAATGCAACCCACTGGGGGACTGGGCCAGGTGAAGGCCTGATGAGGCAAAAAAACCTGTCCTAATGGGAGTTTAGAAATGGCAAAAACCTCCTTTGTTAGATTTTCAGTCTGCACGCAAACCACACAGACCCTGAAAACGGACAAAAAGCCCCTACCTTCAGTAGCAGGGAAAGCCGCCACTGTAGTGTCGGAAACTGTTTCTGGGGTAGAGGTGATAAACTGAGACCAAACTGGGAACTGTCTGGGAAAAAGACTCCGAAGAAACAGAAGGGACAGATACCTTCCCAGAAAATACATGACCTGTGAAAAGCTTCTAGAATTTGAGGCAGATTCGGGGGGAGAAAAAAAGCCCCTACCTCCAAAAGCAGCTAGGAGGGGAACAGAGCCGCAGACAGATACCTGAAGCTCTGCATCTGGGGAAGGGAGGAACAAGCAAAATGAGGTAGATCAGTGGGAGAAAATCTCTCTGAAAGAGCTATGGAAAAGCTGTTGTACATGATCTTGTTTTTCACTGACTGGCTAAGACAAACACAAGCCCCTAAGAAAGTTGCTATCAGAAATGCCAGCCTCAATGCCGGCTAACGAGGCAGGTGTGGTTCTGATTTGGGGCCAGTGTCTGATGAAGGAGAAACACCTGTTAAAGCCAGTTGAGGCGAGAATAGAAATCTCCCAATGTGCCATAGCTGAAAATGTAAAATGCTTGTTCAAATCTCCCATTGCAAAAGCGAAGAATTTTATTCAAACCTCCCGGGCAAGAATTTGTAAGCGAGTCTGGTAAAAAAAAGAACTTAGAAGTTGATTCTCAAACCCAAAAAGAACTATGGGAAATGAAGTCCAAAAGCTAGCTTGCAATAAGGGACTGATATAAGGGACTGATATTACTATGGACTGATATAAGGGAAATGCATTCTGGGAAAGGTAGTTTTTCCGTTAAAGATGGCGACATTGCCCTGAAACACTTTTGTCAGCTCGAAAATATGTTCATGGTAAACTTAAAATACAGCTTTTAAAAGAATAAGGAGGAAAATCATCTAAGAGTTTAAGTGTCAGTTCCAATGAAAAATTGAAATGCTTTTTCTCAAAGTAAGCTAATGAAGGTGCTTCGCGGTTTGGGGCTCCTTGGTAAAATACCTTATTTACCCTAATAGCTGTGCAAATTTTTACGGTAGTTGGATGACAAAAAGCTACCTTTAAGAGCAAACAAGCCACTTTAAAATCCTTAAAACAAGGGAAAGCAGTTTATACACTGAACGTTGTCTTAGATATGAAAAAACTTACGTGAAATTAAAAATTATTTACCTCTTGAACAAACAGCCTGCAATGAGTGATATCTTTGCAAATCTAATTAAGGGGATAAGAAACAGGCATTCAAAAAGAAATGACTGCTTTATAGATGGGAAACAAACTTCAGAAAAATCTAGCTGTCTTACAAAAGAGTTGCATCACCTGAAAGTTCCTTACAAAAAATCAATGCTAAATATTACAGCTGCTAATAATATCAGGAGTTAAAGCTAATGAAGTGAAAATACTAAATCCTGAAAATGCTTTTCCTCAAAGTAAGCTAATGAAGGATATGTTTCATGAAACATCTATGTTCTTGACTCCTTTGAATAGTAACAGTTTTGGTCAAAATATTGGAACTAACAATCACCAAGTCAAAATGTTTCAACAAACTGAAGACGCTATTCCACAAAAGAAAGCTGCCATGCTTTGTGGGCCATATTAGAGCTCACTCCAATCTTCCTGATCCTTTAGCTGAGGGTAATGCGAAATAGAAAGATCTCTGCTCGGGATTATGGAAGGGTCCCGATCCTGTGTTAATATGGGTTTGAGGACATGCTTGTGTTTTTTCACAAGAGGAGAATGAAGCTCAGTGTTTACCGGAGCATCTGGTAAGGAGCGTGGTAAGGAAGGGTCAGCTCCAATGACGTTCCTATAAAGGAACCAGAATGAAAGTGGCTCGATCAGTGTTTCTGAGGTTTTGTCACTGGTTGATGCAGGCAGTGAGGAAACAGAGTTCAGAGCTGTGCCGCTTTTGGCTTTACTAGCTCCTTTGGAAAAATACTTTATATCACCTAATAGCTGTGTGGTATTTGGCAAAGACCTTACAGCAGCTAAATACGGTAATTTCACCCTCAGTGTGAAGTGAAGTTTTTCCTTAGAACAAACCAAGAGTACTGCTGTAATAGAAACATTTGTCTGAATTGAAGTACTTAGGGGAGCTATTGTGAATTTGGGTGAAGGGACAGCCTCTAGTTAAAAACCGTCTACCCCTGACAGTGCATCTTTGCCAGTTCAGAAAGGCTGAGAGAACTCGGCAACTTTGGAGTGTTGCTTCCTCCTGGGAAGGTTACAGTCCCCTAGCAACAAGTATCACAACTCTATAATGACAACACTCACTAAATCCCAGTGTTTTATAGCAAAGCTAACTATAAACTCTAAACTTTAGAAATAATGTATGTACTTCCTGTCTAGTTAAGAGAATCTTTCTAATAAAGATAGTGATAATAATTAAGAGTAAGAAATAGAAAAAGATGAAAATAAGATATGTGAGTTTGTAGAAATTCTCTTGTTAGATCTGTGTTAAGAAATCTTTAGGTGTTTGCTAAGTTAAATATATGCTAATGGTAGCCCTAAATAAGTTTGTAAAATAGATCTATAGAGTTCCTTTAAGAATATAAGCTTGCAAGAAATATCTAAGGTAGTCTTAAGACATGTAGTAATAAGCTTGTAAGAAGTAAAGATGCTAGTTGTAAATGTAAGTTTAAATAAGAAATAAGATGGAATGAACATAAGAAATAAGAAATATATTTGCTAAAGTAGTTCTATAGTTTCCTTAAGGAGTATAAATAAGTAGATGTTAATACGTTATATGTGAGTTTGTAAAATGTAGATGTTGAATGTGAATGCTTTGCAAGGCAAAAGGTTATATGTGAGTTTGTAAAGTGTAAATGTTAAGTGTGAGTCTATTCTTAGTGTATATGATGAAAGAACCTGAGACATACAGAAGTTAGTGTCCTAGCAGACTGCAAAGCAGGCAGTCTGAGCGGTTTTTCAAAAGCTCCAGAAGCCACTAAGAAGCTAAGAATGGCGGACGCCAGAACTAGCACAAGGCATCCGCAGCTGAGATTCATGGAAAATCAACGCAACACAGAAAAACCTGAGCTAACATAAAAAACGGTGCGGTTTAGAATACTACTGTACCTAAAATGGTCTCTGGCTTGAGGAAAAAAGTTGCAGAGACGCTTGTTTGAACTAAAATTATTAACTGCAAAAAGTTTTGGTTGTAAAACATCTCTTCATATTTGGAAGTGAAGCCTGATACCAGAATTTATTTCTTGTTTTAACTTTTTGAACTTAAAATGAGATAAAACTACAAAAAGATTTTGGTTATGGATTTCTTCATATTTGGAAGGCTCGTACCAGAATTTATCATTTGAATTTTAAGACTCAAGAAATGAAATAAACCATAGAGATTTCATTGCAATGGGACAATTTTGAGTTTATTCATAGTAATGACCTAGGCACTGTTTGCTGGAATTGGGTTAAAAATGGAACTGTTTAAATGAAGAAATTTATTATTTCTACCTAGAATCAAGATGCAGTTTTGTGTATGAATATATGCTTTATTAATTGGTGATTCATGAATTGTTTTGTGGAACTGTTTATGTAAAAATGGAATTAATTATGGAACTGGCTTTGTGTTACAAATGAAACTGTTTAAACAGAAGTTTGGGTTTTATAACTGGCTTGAGATTTTGCTTAAAAAATTATAAAAGGGAGAGTTAATATTCCTTAGTCTGCCGGGCGGTGGTGGCGCACGCCTTTAATCCCAGCACTCGGGAGGCAGAGGCAGGCGGATCTCTATGAGTTCAAGGCCAGCCTGTTCTACAGAGCGAGATCTAGGAAAGGCGCAAAGCTACACAGAGAAACCCTGTCTTGAAAAAAACCAAAAAAAAAAAATATTCCTTAGTCTAATTTCAAAAGTTGTTTGAGTGGATTAATGTCATGTTTTTGTTAGTAAGAAATGCAAATGGGGTATACTAAGAGACTACTTTTAAAGTGTAAAGAGTTTTATTAAGAAACTGCTTTTGGATGTTTTGCTAAGTTTTCAAAGTGTTAATGGTTAGATTGAGAAGATTGCTTTTCAATATGGGTTTGTAGGAATTATATGAGTTTGGGTTCTTCTAACTAGGTTTGAGATTTTGTTTAAAAAATTATAAAGAAAAGGAGGAGTTATGAGATTGAATTATGTTTGCAGAAATTATATTTACCCTATTGATATTAATGCACCCTGGTTTTGTGGAGTTAAGGAAATATTTAAGTTTGATGTGAATACATTGACGTTTTTCCTATGTTCTGTTAGCAAGAAAATTCAAATGATTGAGTTAAAGTTGTAAGACAGAGAAAATTGTTAACTATATTTAGCACCATATATGCTAATTCAAATGGTTCTGTTAAGAGTTTGCTTTGAGTTGTAAGATTGAGAGAATTGTGACTATGTATAGCAACATTTATGTTAACCTGTTAATGGTAATGATGAAGCTAAGGGATTCTTTAAGTTTGTAGTCGCCTTAAGAGCTTTTGGTTTAGAAAGGGCTTGAGGCAGCTAAGACTGCTGTAGTCACCTTGGACCTAATTCAAAAGAGAAATGCCATCTTTATCATCCTCTACTCCCATTTTTGGAGGTGTAACAGCTATGGAGATTGCTGAAAGCCATTAATAGTTCTTTTTTATATATTAAGAAAGGGGGACCTGTGGGAGCCTGTTCTCAGGTTCCTCGTGGCTTTACACAGCAGGTCTGCATAGAGGATGATTAGGACCACGGGCCTGAGTGCAGGTGTCTGAGATGGTCTGCACTTGGCTGTGCTGGGGGAGGAGGTCTTTTGCTCCACCCCTTGGCGTCTCTATAAAAACCCTGGGGCAGAGACAGTCGGGGCCCGTTGGAATAGGTTCCAGGCCCTCTCGAGGCTATCCTTTATTTTCTATCTGTTTATCTCCGCGATATTCTCCGCAATAAATCCTTCTATCTAATATTTCCTGCTGCTCGCACTCAAGAAAACTCTGGGGAACTGTGTGGGTGGTTGGGTAAACGCCCCACAATGTGGGCCATCATAGCCTGAGAGGTTTCACATCAGTGTGACCCAATATATAACATTTCTAGAGTGTTAATCCTATGAGCTCCTTGTGTTATTTTGAAAGCCTTCACTGTACTTCCATGCTGACAAACTCATCTTGATCTCTCCCTGTGTTTGTCTTTTTCAGATCACCCAAAAATGTCAGTGTTCATTCCTGGGAACACAAGGAGTTTGGTGCCAGACCGAATTCAGAGTACTGTGCCATCTGCCAAAAAGTCTCTCAGGAGACAGATGTGCCCGGGGAATCCTCCCATGGGAAGAATTTCCAGCTCCTTCATCTTACCTTCCATGCAGAAGGAAGACAGGAACATAGCTGTCACTTGTGTCACCAAGTCAGTGTTCAGGCAGGATGGCAGAAAGGCAGATTCAGAAGACCCACCATATCAAAAGATACAGGGTACCTAGCTACAACACCCCATTACTATCTCCAAAGAGAATGGAACTGGCCAAGTGTTCCACATGGAATCTGAAACATCTGGGGTCCAGTGAGAAAACACAGCCCAGCCTGCATCCTGCCTTCCACAAGGAGAGACAGATCCCAATGTCAGCACCTGCACACAAGGCAAGAAAACTTCCCATGGCCCCACCCAGGCTTGCCTCAATCCCCCAGAAGAAACCAAGAGTAAATTATACCAAATGCCTGCAAGAAAGAATCAATTCTACTAACACGCCAGAGGACTAGAATGAAAGGACTGTTTTCAAGGCTTCTTTCCTGCATAGGCAGTCCCATGCCATTGGAAGCAGACTCAGGGAAAGAAGCTGATGAATAGGGCAAGAACGTAGCAGCCCAGGTGCCTAGGACTGACCAACCACAGCTACATAGCAGAGCTGCTCTGTCTCGAGCAGACCTTGTATTGAGTCTCAGGAGCCAGCAGCTACCCATATTGTATGCCATCCCCTGATTGTGATCTTTACTAGACATGATGGTGATTGCTATGGCATGATGTTCAGGACAGTGTCTCCAGCACTTCCCACTGAGAATTAAATGCCTGCTTCTGAGAGCCCTGCCTTCCTGAGAAAAGGGGAGGGTGCAAGGTCTCAGTTCCCACTGAGTGTTCTGTATGATGCCCTTCAGATGTCCTCCTCTTCAGAGAATAGTTATGGGGAATAAGCCACCATCTGGAGAGACCAGGCCACCTGGCTGCTCAGACTGCCCATAAAACTTTCAGATTGCTACATGATAGACCTTTGGAGAGTGAAAAGAATGTGAGTAGATGAACTAGAAAGATGACTGTAACCTGTCAGGTTAACTTCTAAAGGGCAGCAACATTGAAAATTCCTCTCATCTCCATGCACGTACCCTCACCTCTGCGTGTGCACTCTAACTCTGGACCCTGAAGTGTGCCACAGAGAAACACTCCCAAGAAAGGTCACCTGGCCTTGAACTGCCATTACCAGTGACCTCTATTAGATCTTTCAAATGACCTCAATGTTCACAACTGTCTTCTAGTTGTCATACTGTATTACATTATTAATGTTCAGCAACCCAACTGTCCTGGGTATTATGGCTGTGCATGGCTGTTCTTGTGCTGAGGGCATGGGTTATTTCACATGACCTGTGATTCAATACCAGTACACAAAACCAAGTGGCATTGAACCTACGTCATCAGTGTGCCAGACAGACACTGTGCACACCCACAGCCACCTTGTGATCTTAATAACATAGAGAGATAGGACAATCCGTAGGCCTCCCCTTCCAAATTATTGCTGTGTTGCTGAAGGCTTTGGCCAGAAATCCAGGTACACACCTACCACAAGGTAGGAAACTCTGGGAACTCAAGCTCAGGCTTTCCTGGAGGATATTCACTTACACTTACCCTAGCTGAGCCCCTTTCTCCCAGAAACAAGAGAGTGTTCAAAATACAGAGTAGCAGCAGGCCTGGTGGTCTCCCTCTCTCTCTCTCTCTCTCTCTCTCTCTCTCTCTCTCTCTCTCTCTCTCTCTCTCTCTCTCACACACACACACACACACACACACACACACACACACACACACACACACACACAGAGAGAGAGAGAGAGAGAGAGAGAGAGAGAGAGAGAGAGAGAGAGAGAAATATGACATGTTATCCCAGTGGTGATCAAAGGCCAGATGATTGCCTCTGTTTCAGGGCTTCATTATCTACCTACCAGGCTCCTATAAAAGCTTTCCTCCAAGTTTGACTATTTCTCTCTGATACCTCAACTTAACCTCATTGTAAATCTGAGTCGAGGACTTTGCAAACATTCTCACAAATCCTGTATCCAGCTTTCTGCAGTACACCCTTTCAGGTCAACACTCCTTGGAGTTTCCTGCCATTTGTGGTTTTAGCAAAGACATCAACTGTTGGCTGGATGCCCCCAGTCTCTGGTGTGCTTCCTTGTTAGTCTCTATGTGGCAGTATGTGTATTTGTGTAGCAATCATGGGAAAATCAAGGAACCTGAAGTTTCACAGCAGTGTCTTGTAGTCCTTCTTGGTGTTGGTTTCATTCTCCATTTTTTGTACTTTATGAGCTGGAGACAGTGTCTCACATGGACTGGAAGTTCAACATCTTCTCTAGACTGGTTGCTTAGCAAGCATCAGTGATTTGCCTTTTTCTACCCCATAGCATAGCTAGGTCTTTCAGATCCAGGTCTATATCTCTCTGTGTGTGTGGTGGGCTCCAACCTAACCTGAACCTAGGTCTCTCTGGGCCTCTCCTCTCCTCAGCCCTGACACTCTCTGTTCTTCCTGGGGTACTATGTATTCCTCATAGGACGTCTCTTGAGCTCATTTCCTCTATATCAGCTCTCCTTATCCAATGGGTTTCCTTTACAACAGGCTCCATTCTTTTCGTCATTGACAGTTAATCCTGTCCTGGCTTACTTGTTATGTTTTTAGTTTGATTGTCCCACCAGTCAGGTCTGTGTGCCTGTTGTCCCCATTCAGGGGACTCCCATGTTTGCAAAGGCTAGATATCTGGAGAGGACTTTGGACAAGCTTAGCCTGCTTCTAAATCTCCTGAAGGCCACTTCTCAAAAATCCCCCACAATAGACTGCTGGCAATGGTCGAGAGACAGCCCGAATTGACCTACTCTGGTGATAGGATGGCCAAACACCCTAATTGTTGTGCTAGAAACCCCATCCAATGACTGAGGGAACTGGATGCAGAGATCCACGACTAGGCCCCAGGTTGAGCTCTAGGAGTCCAATTGATGAGAAAGAGGAGGGTTTATATGAGCGAGAATTGTTGAGACCAAGTTTGGATAAATCACAGGGACAAATAGCCAAATGAATGGAAACACATGAACTATGAACCAATGGCTGAGGGGCCCCCAACTGGATTAGGCCCTCTGAATGGGTGAGACAGTTGATTGACTTGATCTGTTTGGGAGGCATCCAGGCAGTGGGACCGGGTCCTGTGCTCAGTGCATGAGTTGGCTGTTTGAAACCTGGGGCTTATGCAGGGATGCTTGGCTCAGCCTGGGAGGAGGGGACTGGACCTGCCTGGACTGAGTCTACCAGGTTGATCTCAATCCTTGGGGGAGTCTTTGCCCTGGAGGAGATGGGAATGGGAGATGGGTTGGGGGGAAGGGGAGGCTGGCAGGAGGGGGAGGGAACAAGGGAATCTGTGGCTGATATGTAGAATTAAATTATATAATAAAATAAAATAATTTTAAAAAATCCCATGAGTTGAGACCAGTGCTCAGGCCACTATGTTAGTACCTTGGAGGCAAATAAATATGTAAAACAAATAGATGTGTTAGAATCTACCCAAGGTTCTAGGACCAGTTAAACCAGATTCTTTTTTTTTTTTTTTTTTTGTCTTATGGGGGAGGTGTTTGCAGCACCCTCTGCTGGAGCTCATGGAGTCTAAGCAAGGCAGACTCTAAATTACTACCCACCAGCTGTGGATACAGGATTTCCGCTCAGCCCACTAGGTGCTGGCACAACCTGCTTTTATACCTATTTCCTCTGAAAACTTTCAGTTTAGTTTGTGGTATAATGTGGTGATACTGTGTATCCCAATATATTGTGCACCTTAATAAACTTGTTGGGGTCAGAGAACAGAAAAGCCACTAGATAGATATAGAGGCCAGAAAATGGTGGCATACACACCTTTAATCCTAGCATTTCGGAGGCAGAGATCCATCTGGATCTCTGAGTTCAAAGCCACACTGGAAACAGCCATGCCTGGTAACACATACCTTTAGTCCCTGGAAGTGATGGCAGGAAGCAGAAAGATATGAGGCATGAAAACCATGAACTAGGGTCTATTAAGCTTTTAGGCTTTTGAGCCACAGTCCAACTGAGATCCATTAGGATGAGGACACAGAGGCTTCCAGTTTGAAAAAGGAGATGAGCTGAGGAATTGGCGAGGTGAGGTTAGCTGTGGCTGGTTCTGTTTCTCTGATCTTTCAGCATTCACCCCAATACCTGGATCCAAGTTTGTTTTTATTAATAAACCTTTTAAGAATCGTGCTACAGTATACAGCATACTGTGGGGATTTTTTATTCATTGTTCTTGAGCTGCCATTCCTCACAACAAATTAATTCTGTTACTTGACACTCTATCAGTGTTGGTCATGAATGCAAATTGATATTGAATATTATTGAAATGCTTATTGAGAGTTACATTCACATCACCATCATAAATATAGATCCTAGGTCGGCACCCATAAGTTTTTAGTCAGGAGTCTTTATTTCCAGGGACTTAAAGGCAACCGATATCATTTTGGTAGTGAGGTCACTGGCAGAACAGAAAGCCTGGTCTTTGGACTCATTTGAACTCTCTGGGTGTGAGGCTGAAACAGAAAGGGTGAAGGTCAGCACCTGTGACTCAAGGTGTTCACCATAGGCCACTGGAAAACTCTGTGGTGTGACACTCAGGGGCCATGACAATGCAGTACACTACATCAGTATCACTGTGCCCTGAGGTCACACTTTCCACACCATTTCTAAGCTTGTCATTTACCTGGGAGATCACAAACTGTGCTCATTTTGATAAAAATATTCCCTCTCCATAGAGGAAGAACAAGGAACGTCATCGAGTGTCAACAATCTCTGAAATTAAAACTGATTACTAAACAAAACTAATTCCTGGTTACTGAAGCTCCAGGGCCACCCTGGACAGCTTGAAGGGAATTTCCATTTCAAGCCCAATAACATATATATATATATATATATATATATATATATATATATATATATATATATATATATATATATATATATATATATCAGTGCTCAGAACATCCTCAGGAAGTGCTTAAATTCGGTGAATCGGGAATGCCTTTCTTTGTGTGGCTGTGTTTGGGCAGCCATATCTTTAGAGGGCATAGGAGGAAGGTCAGAGCCTTGGCCTCCACCAAACACTCTGTGTGTGGATGGAAGGTGGCAACCTGCCAGACTAGCCCATACATAGACACCAAAGCACTCATACTGACCACCTTGCATCAAACTGGACCCCTTTGTCCATGTCTTTTGTTTTTTCGAGACAGGGTTTCTCTGTGTAGTTTGGTACTTGTCCTGGATCTTGGTCTGTGTACCAGGCTGGCCTTGAACTCACAGAGATCCACCTGGCCCTGCCTCCCAAGTGCTGGGATTAAAGGTGTGCTCTACCACCGCCTGGCTGTCCTTGTCTTCTGAATATTATAGGAGAAATGATGTTTATGACTGATAGGTAATAAAATGTCATTTGGATATAATGCGTTGTTGACCTAATGGTTTAGCATTGTGAACTATCTCAGTAAAATGCATTTCTATAATTAAAAAACCAGAACATTGGTTGTTTTTTAAGGTAGAGGAAAACTAATTCTTATCCTGTATATATCTTGAGTTCAAGGGCATTCTGGATCCAGGCAGATCCTGACTGAAAGTACAAATGTAAAGAGACTGGTGCTCCATGACAGAGGGCAGGGACTTAGGTGCAATGTGCATGGTCTAATGGTTGATTACTGATCCGGGCAGCTCCCCACTCATAGGCAGACACACAAAAAGTGACAATATCTAGGTGTTGATTCTTGGGTTTGTCCTTGTGGGATGGATGTTTTGTTCCTTAGTTTTCTTTTTTGTCTTCTGACCTACATGATCAAGGGTGTGTGACTGGCAAGTCTTCCAGTCCAGTAGGATGTCTCCCTGCTGAGGCTCATGGGGCCTTGGGTTCCTAGATCCATCCTGGCCTCCTGTAAAGCCCAAGTCTTCTTCCAAAGTTGTAGACCAGAATATGGAGCCCAGTGGAAGTGGTGCTGCTCTTCTGACTGGTATGGGTGGTAACTGAGCCTAGGCAGTCTTCTGGAGTTGTGGGGAAGGGCTTGCCAAGGGAAGGATTTAAGGTGGGTGGGCTAGGGTGGTGGAGTGGATCATGCAGGGACAGATATCAATGGTGGTGGTGGCTACAGTCCAGCTGGTAGGTGGGTCACTCACCTGTTTGCAGGCTGGTGGGGACTGCACCACAGCAGTGGAATCCCACCACAGTTGGCAGCAGGGCCCAGCAGCCTTGCTGGTCCTGAGATGGGAGGAGCACAGGATGTACTTTGGGGCTTACTGTCTACAGACTGGGGCAACTTAGCTAGGAGGCCAGTCACTCACCTGTTCTGTCAAGCTGCTTGGTCTATACCTAGATCTGCGTAGTCTTCTTGAGTTGTGGAGACAAGATATTGAGGTAGGTAGGATTGGATGGCAGAGTGGGTATTGGGGAAGAGAATCCAGTGGGTGGTGGAAGTCCAGGTGGCAGGTGATACCACCCTTGGACATATACCCCAAAGATGCTCAATCATACCACAAGGACACTTGCTCATCTGTGTTCATAGCAGCCTTATTTGTAATAGCCAAGACTTGGAAATAATCTAAATGCCCCTCAATCAAAGAATGGATTAAAAAAATGTGGTACATTTATACAATGGAGTATTACTCAGCTCTTAAAAAGATCCAGAAAGACAAACATGATATGTATTCAAAAGTGGACATGAACTGTAAAGTAAAGGATATCCATGCTATAATCCATAGCCTGAGAGAAGCTAGGTAACAAGGAGGGCCTGAGGAAGGGAGGCACAGATGTCCTTGGAAGGGAAAACAAATGAAATCTCCTTGGTAGACTGAGGGCAGGTGGGTATGGAAACACGAAGGATCAGGTTGGAAGGGGTGTATAGAGGGGGAGAGTATTGAAAGAGATGCCTAGAAGGGGAGAGCATTTTGGGGTCAGGTAGAAGCCCGATGAAATGTTTCACTTTAAGAACAGATTAAAGGGAAATTTCCATTTCAAGTCGAATAACAGATATATATCGGTGCTCAGAACATCCTCAGGAAGTGCTTAAACTTGATATGGGAAACGCCCCTTAATCTACAAGGATGACCCCAGGTAAAATGCTTCAAAATAGTAGATATCTGAACTGGCCATCTCCTGTAATCAGATTGATAACTACCAAGCTGTCATCAGAGAACCTTCAGCCAGGAACTGAAGGAAACAGATGCAGAGACCCAGCATCAAGCACTGGACTGAGCTTGGGGAATCATGTTGAAGAAAGTGGAGGAAGCCAAGGGGTCAATGTGATCATAGGCGAATCCAAACAAATCTGGTCTACTAGGAGCTCACAGACTCTGGACTAATAGTAGGAAGTCTAATTGGGACTGACCTAGTCCCGCTACATATCTGTCACAGTTGTGTAGCTTAGTCTACTTGTGGTATTCTGAGAAGTGGGAGAAGGGTCTTTACTACCACTTTGGTTGGCATTTGGGAAATGACTCCCCATAGTAGGTTGACATCAGCTGGGGAAACATAGTGAGAATCTAAGTGTCAGAGAGAGCAGCCCTGGGAGCAGAGTGTGGACACATGGAGAGAGGGACACAAACACACACATAGAAGAACACTCAAAGAGAGAGAGAGAGAGAGAGAGAGAGAGAGAGAGAGAGAGAGAGAGAGACAGAGAGAGAGACAGAGACAGAGAGAGACAGAGAGAGACAGAGAGAGAGATATCAGGAATTGGACACTGGACACACTGTGGGAGCAACAACATAGGACTTGGAAGCCATGAAGACAGGTGGGAAAAGATGTCCACTCAATATGCATGTTTACAAAGACTAGAGAATAAATAAAGAAATGACTAGTGATTATCATTTGTTTGGCTCTCAAATCCAAGCCAGTGTTGCCTGGCATTCCCTTTGTGGTGCAGTCTGTCATAATCCTGTCAGAGTACTCCTGCCTCCTCCTCCAAAGAGGTAAGATGGATGTTTAGACAGAAAACACTAAGTAAATGCTTCCTTTGTGTATGTCTCTGGAGTGAGTTCTCTTGTGGCCGATACTGACCTGAAGCTTGGACTCTACTTGGGCTGGATGGAGCTGCTGAGCACAATGCCTTTGTCCCCAAGGTGTGGAAGATAGTTCTCCAGACAGAGAGCCTGGCCTCACCTCAGGGTTTGTAACATCCATCTCATTTGGCAGATTTAGACATAGGAAGTGCCTGTGCATGAAGATATCTCCGGTTCTCTAGTCCTTGCACACTTGGGAGTTTGCCAAATGGGGACAACAGGCAGGCAGACCCCACAGGGTCACCATGACACTAAACCATAACAAATCAGGTCAGGAGAAGATTCTTACTCTAGCAAGTGAAGAGAGGAATGGAGCATGAAGCAAAAGATAGCTATTGGACAAGGAAAAAAGAATTTATCTAGAGGAAATTATCTCAGGTGGGTGCCCAAGAGGACAGAGAGCATGTGTAGCACCCTGGGGGAACTGAAGATATGATTCCGGAGGGGAGAGTACAGCAGGGGATGCCCATACACAGTTACCTGAGCTGCTCTTGGTTGGGGGCAAAAATCTACACAAAGATATGGCTCACAGAGCCCAGTAGGCTCAAGGCAGGCAAATCATTGAAGCCTGCCAGCCAGCAGGGAGATCCAAGCTGTTGAGCTTCCAGTCAGTGTGAGACAGTGTCTCAAGCACATAAGTTCCAGATAAATACAAGCACTGAGATGCTACACTAGGTGCTGACATGAATAGCTATAAGACAGGAGCCAGGATGGAGAATCTGTAAGAGGGTTTCTAATGTCTTGGTATCCTAGGTGGATACTGAGTTGAAAGTGCAATGTAGGGGCAGGAAATGGTCTGACCTTGTAGGAAAAAATTGTATAGGAGCCCAGTAAGTAGGCATTGGCCCCCTGTCTTGACCAGTCATCTGGCCATTGTCTACCACTGGGATAACTTGTCATAGATTTCTGAATGTGTGTGTGTGTGTGTGTGTGTGTGTGTGTGTGTGTGTGTGTGTGTGTGTATGAAGAGACCACCAGGCCTGCTGCTACTCTGTATTTTGAACGGTTTCTTGTTACAGGAGAGAATGGCTAATCTAGGGTAAGTGTAAGTTCACAAGTTCCAGGAAGCCTGAGCTTGACTCTGCAGAGTTTACTACCTTACTGGAGGTTTCTATGTGAATTTCTAGTTTAAGCCTTTAGCTGCACAGCAATAGTTTGAAAGGGTGTGTAACTGGATATCTGGCCCAGACCTTCAGCCACACAGCAATGGCTTTGGAGGACAAAGACTACAGATTGTCCTATTTCTCAACATTCTTAAGATCACAAGGTGGGTGTGGGTGTGCACAGTGTCTGTGTGTCACACTGAGGAGGTAGGTCAAATGCCACTTGGCTGTATGGATGGTCATTGAAGCGCAAGTATTGTGAAAAAACCCATGTTCTCCCCACAAGATGGCCAACTTGACATCTCATTCTTGTGATCTAAACCAAATAGATATGCATGGAGATACTTCTCAACCTCCAAATGACCTTCAACCTACAATCTCTTTTCTAAGTGTGTATCATTACAGAGGTGGACTTGGCATCAGATCAAGTCACCAGCCGAGCACATTCAAAAAGGAGCGATGCCCACCAAGAATTCTCTCAGGACTCATAGTATCGTTTTTTTGAAGTGTCATCAGCTGGGGAAACATAGTGAGAATCTAAGTGTCCGAGAGAGCAGCCCTGGGAGCAGAGTGTGGACACATGGAGAGAGTGACACAAACACACACATAGAAGAACACTCAAAGAGAAAGAGAGAGAGAGAGACAGAGACAGAGAGATAGAGAAAGACAGAGAAAGAGAGAGATAAAGACAGAGAGACAGAGAGGGAGAAATAAAGACAGACAGAGAGAGAGAGAGAGAGAGAGAGAGAGAGAGAGAGAGAGAGAGAGAGAGAGAGAGAGAACCAAATCTGCTGCTACTCTGTGTATTGAACACTCTCTTGTTTCAGGGAGAAAAGGGCTCATCTAGGGTAAGTGTAAGTGCACATCCTCCAGGAAAGCCTGAGCTCTAGTCCTCTGAGTTTCATTCCTTGTCCTATCTCTCAACATTTTTAAGATCCCAAAGTGGGTGTGGGTGTGCATAGTGTCTGTGTGGCACACTGATGAGGTAGGTCAAATGCCACTTGGCTGTGTGGATGGTTATTGAAGCTCAGGTAGTGTGAAAAAAAACCCATGTTCTCCCCACAAGATGAAAACTCTGCATAGGCATCATTTCTAGGACTATTTTATTGTTGAAATGGATAAGGTCCCACAATATGACAACTAGAACAATTTTTTTTTTTTTTTTTTTTTTTTTTTTTTTTTTTTTTTTTGTGGACCCAGAAGCAGGATGCTTCTGTCAGTATTTTTTTTTTTTTTTTAATTTTTATTTTGCAATACAATTCAGTTCTACATATCAGCCACAGATTCCCTTGTTCTCCCCCCTCCCGCCCCCCTCACCTTCCCCCCAGCCCGCCCCCCATTCCAATCTCCTCCAGGGCAAAGCCTTCCCCACAGACTGAGATCAACCTGGTGGACTCAGTCCAGGTAGGTCCAGTCCCCTCCTCCCATGCTGAGCCAAGGGACCCTGCATAGGCCCCAGGTTTCAAACAGCCAACTCATGCAATGAGCACAGGACCCGGTCCCACTGCCTGGATGCCTCCCAAACAGATCAGGCCAATCAACTGTCTCAGCCACTCAGAGGGCCTGATCCAGTTGGTGACCCCTCAGCCATTGGTTCATATTTCATGTGTTTCCGTTTGTTTGGCTATTTGTCTCTGTGCTTTATCCGACCTTGGTCTCAACAATTCTCTCTCATATAAACCCTCCTCATTCTCGCTAATTGGACTCCCAGAGATCCACCTGGGGCCTAGTCATGGATCTCTGCCTCCAGGTCCATCAGTAGTTGGATGAGGTTTCTAGCACGACAATTAGGGTGTTTGGCCATCCCATCACCAGAGTAGGTCAGTTCGGATTGTCGCTCGACCATTGCCAGCAGTCTGTTGTGGGGGTATCTTTGTGGATTTCTGTGGGCCTCTCTAGCACTTTGTTTCTTCCTATTCTCATGTGGTCTTCATTTACCATGGTCTCCTATTCCTTGTTCTCCCTCTCTGTTTTTGATCCAGCTGGGATCTCCCACTCACCCAAGCTCTCTTTCCCTCGACCCTCGCCCTTCACTACCCCCACTCCTGTCCAGGCTGTTCATGTAGATCTCATTCCATTTCTCTGTCGTTGGGCGATCCCTGTGTCTTTCTTGGGGTCCTGTTTTCCAGGTAGCCTGCCTGGTGATGTGAGTAGCAGTCCAGTCATCCTTGTTCCACATCTAGTATCCTGTTATGAGTGAGTACATACCATGTTTGTCTTTCTGAGTCTGGGATACCTCACTCAGGATGATTTTTTCTAGATCCATCCATTTGTCTGCAAACCTCATGATGTCATTGTTTTTCTCTGCTGAGTAGTATTCCATTGTGTATATGTACCACATTTTGTTTATCCATTCTTCAGTTGAAGGGCATCTAGGTTGTTTCCATGTTCTGGCTATTACAAACAGCGCTGATATGAACATAGCTGAACAAGTGCTCTTGTGGTGTGGTTGAGCATTCCTTGGGTATATGCCCAAGAGTGGTATAGCTGGATCTTGGGGGAGATGGATTCCCAATTTTCTAAGAAATCGCCATATTGATTTCCAAAGTGGTTGTACAAGCTTGCATTCCCACCAGCAGTGGAGGAGAGTTCCCCTAGCTCCACATCCTCTCCAGCATAAGGTGTCTTCAGTGTTTTTGATCTTAGCCATTCTGACAGGCGTAAGGTGGTATCTCAGAGTTGTTTTGATTTGCATTTCCCTGATGATTAGGGATGTTGAGCAATTCCTTAAATGTCTTTCAGCCATTTGAGTTTCCTCTGTTGAGAATTCTCTGTTTAGTTCTATAGCCCATTTCTTAATTGGACTGTTGGGCATTTTGATGTCTAATTTCTTGAGTTCCTTATATATTCTGGATATCAGTCCTCTGTCAGATGTGGGATTGGTGAAGATCTTTTCCCATTCTGTAGGCTGTCGCTTTGCTTTGTTGACCGTTTCCTTTGCCCTACAAAAGCTTCTCAGTTTCAAGAGGTCCCACTGATTGATTGTTTCTCTCAGTGTCTGTGCTACTGGTGTTCTATTTAGAAAGTGGTCTCCTATGCCAATGTGTTCAAGACTACTTCCTACTTTCTCTTCTAGCAGGTTCAGAGTAGCTGGATTTATGTTGAGGTCCTTGATCCACTTGGACTTAAGTTTTGTGCACGGTGATAGATATGGATCTATTTGCAGCCTTCTACATGTTGATATCCAGTTTTGCCAGCACCATTTGTTGAAGATGCTTTCTTTTTTCCATTGTGCACTTTTGGCTTCTTTGTCAAAAATTATTTGTTCATAGGTGTGCGGATTAATATCAGGGTCTTCAATTCGATTCCATTGGTCCACATGTCGGTTTTTATGCCAGTACCAAGCTGTTTTTATTACTGTAGCTCTATAGTACAGCTTGAAGTCAGGGATCGTGATGCCTCCAGAGGTTGTTTTATTGTACAGGATTCTTTTGGCTATCCTGGGTTTTTTGTTTTTCCATATGAAGTTGAGTATTATTCTTTCCAGGTCTGTGAAGAATTGTGTTGGTATTTTGATGGGGATTGCATTGAATCTGTAGATTGCTTTTGGTAAGATTGCCATTTTTACTATGTTAGTTCTGCCTATCCATGAGCATGGGAGATCTTTCCATTTTCTGACATCTTCTTCAATTTCTTTTTTCAGGGACTTAAAGTTCTTGTCATATAGGTCCTTCACTTGCTTGGTTAGTATTACCCCAAGGTATTTTATGTCATTTGTGGCTATAGTAAAGGGTGATGTATCTCTGATTTCCTTCTCCGCTCTTTTGTCCATTGTATATAGGAGGGCTACTGATTTTTTGGTGTTGATCTTGTATCCTGCTATGTTGCTGAAGGTGTTTATAAGCTGTATCAGTTCCTTGGTGGAATCTTTGGGGTTGCTCAAGTATACTATCATGTCATCTGCAAATAGGGAAAGCTTGACTTCTTCCTTTCCAATTTGTATCCCCTTAATCTCCTTATGTTGTCTTATTGCTCTGGCTAGAACTTCAAGTACTATATTGAATAAGTATGGGGAGAGCGGACAGCCTTGCCTCGTTCCTGATTTTAGTGGAATTGCTTTGAGTTTCTCTCCATTTAATTTGATGTTGGCTGTTGGCTTGCTGTAAATTGCCTTTATTATGTTTAGGTATGTTCCCTGTATTCCTGATCGCTCCAAGACCTTTATCATGAAGGGGTGTTGGATTTTGTCAAATGCCTTTTCAGCATCTAGTGAGATGATCATGTGGTTTTTTTCTTTGAGTTTGTTTATATGGTGTATCACATTGACAGACTTTCGTATGTTGAACCATCCTTGCATCCCTGGAATGAATCCTACTTGATCATGGTGGATAATTGTTTTGATGTGGTCTTGGAGTCTGTTTGCCAGTATTTTATTGAGTATTTTTGCATCAATGTTCATGAGGGAGATCGGTCTGTAGTTCTCTTTCTTTGTTGTATCCTTGTTTGGTTTGGGAATCAGGGTAATTGTAGCCTCATAGAAGGAGTTTGGTAATGTTCCTTCTGTTTCTATTGTATGGAACAATTTAGAGAGTATTGGTATTAACTCTTCTTTGAAGATCTGGTAGAATTCTGCACTGAAACCATCTGGTCCTGGGCTTTTTTTGGTTGGGAGACTTTTAATGACTGTTTCTATTTCGTTAGGGGTTATTGGACTATTTAAATAGTTTATCTGGTCTTGATTTAATTTAGGTATGTGGTACCTATCCAGAAAATTATCCATTTCTTTTAGGTTTTCCAGTTTTGTGGAATAGAGGTTTTTGAAGTATGACCTGATGATTCTCTGGATTTCCTCAATGTCTGTTGTTATGTCCCCCTTTTCATTTCTGATTTTGTTGATTTGGATGCTCTCTCTCTGTCTTTTGGTTAGTTTGGATAAGGGCTTGTCTATCTTGTTGATTTTCTCAAAGAACCAACTCTTTGTTTCATTAATTTTTTGTATTGTTCTCTTTGTTTCTATTTTATTGATTTCAGCTCTCACTTTGATAATTTCCTGGCATCTATTTTTCCTGGGAGACTTTGCTTCTTCCTGTTCTAGAACTTTCAGGTGTGCTGTTAAGTCACTAGTGTGAGATTTCTCCAGCTTATTTATGTGGGCGTTTAGTGCTATGAATTTCCCTCTTAGTACTGCTTTCATAGTGTCCCATAGGTTTGGATATGTGGTGTCTTCATTTTCGTTGATCTCTAGGAAGTCTTTAATTTCTTTCTTTATTTCTTCCTTAACCCATTGGTGATTCAGGTGGGTATTGTTCAGTTTCCATGAGATTGTAGGTTTTCTGTAGTTTTTGTTGTTGTTGAAATCCAACTTTAGACCATGGTGGTCTGATAGAACACAGGAGGTTATTCTAATTGTTTTGTATCTGTTTAGATTTGCTTTGTGACCAAGTATGTGGTCAATTTTAGAGAAGGTTCCATGGGGTGCTGAGAAGAAGGTATATTCTTTTTTGTTAGGATGGAATGTTCTGTAGATGTCGATTAAGTCCATTTGAGTCATGACATCAATTAAATCCTTTATTTCTCTGTTAAGTTTCGATTTGGGGGATCTGTCCAGTGGTGAAAGTGGGGTGTTGAGGTCTCCCACTATTAATGTGTGGGGTTTTATATGTGATTTAAGCTTTAATAATGTTTCTTTTACATATGTGGGTGCCCTTGTGTTTGGGGCATAAATGTTCAGAATTGAGACTTCATCTTGGTGGATCTTTCCTGTGATGAGTATGTAATGCCCTTCTTGATCTCTTTTGATTGATTTTAGTTTGAAGTCTATTTTGCTGGATATCAGGATGGCTACACCCGCTTGTTTCTTAAGACCGTTTGATTGGAAAGTCTTTTCCCAGCCTTTTATTTTTAGGTAGTGTCTATCTTTGAATTTGAGATGTGTTTCTTGTATGCAGCAGAAAGATGGGTCCTGCTTTCGTATCCATTCTGTAAGCCTATGTCTTTTTATAGGTGAATTAAGTCCATTGATATTGAGGGATATTAATGTCCAGTGATTGTTCATTCCTGTTATTTTTTGGTGGTGATGTGTGTGTACTTTTCTTCGTTGGGGTCTACTGCTGTGGCTTTATCTATTGCCTGTGTTTTCGAGGTTGTATCTGACTTCCTTAGGTTGGAATTTTCCTTCTAGTGCTTTCTGTAGGGCTGGGTTTGTGGATAAATATTGTTTAAATCTGGCTTTGTCATGGAATGTCTTGTTCACTCCATCTATGACGATTGAAAGTTTTGCTGGGTATATTAGTCTAGGCTGACATCCATGGTCTCTTAATGTCTGCATCACATCTGTCCAGGACCTTCTGGCTTTCAAAGTCTCCATTGAGAAATCGGGTGTTATTCTGATAGGTTTGCCTTTATATGTCACTTGGCCTTTTTCCTTTGCTGCTCTTAATATTCTTTCTTTATTCTGTACGTTTAATTGTTTAATTATTATGTGGCGAGGGGACTTTTTCTGGGGGTCTAGTCTGTTTGGTGTTCTATAGGCTTCCTGTATCTTCATAGGCATTTCCTTCTTTAAGTTGGGAAAGTTTTCTTCTATGATCTTGTTGAATATATTTTCTGTGCCCTTGAGTTGGTATTCTTCTCCTTCTTCTACCCCTATTATTCGTAGGTTTGGTCTTTTCATGGTGTCCCAAATTTCTTGGACATTTTGGTTCATGACTTTGTTGACTTTAGTGTTTTCTTTGACTGATGAATCTATTTCTTCTATTGTATCTTCAACGCTAGAGATCCTCTCTTCCATCTCTTGCATTCTGTTGATTATACTTGCATCTGAAGTTCCCAATCGTTTTCTCAGATTTTCTATTTCCAGCATTCCCTCTGTTTGTGTCTTCTTCATTTTTTCTATTTCCTTTTTCAGGTCTTGGACTGTTTCCTTCATTTGTTTCATTGATTTTTCTTGATTTTCTTTCAGTATTTTATTGTTCTCTTCCAGGACTTTATTGATTTCTTCTAATTTGTTTGCCCTTTCCTCTAGTTGTTTACAGCGTTCTTCACATTTTTTTGTCTTTTCCTCTACACGAGCCTCTAGCTTCTTCATGATGACATTCATAAGGCTATTTTCTTCTGCTTCTTCCAATTTCTGATGTTCAGGTCTAGGTGTTGGAGGAGGGCTAGGGCCTGGTGATGGTGTATTACTATTCATTTTGTTGTATGTGTTTCTGCCTTGACGTCTGCCCATCTCCTTGTGGTTCGTTCCTGGCCTTATCCGCACACTTGGTTCAGAGCTGACAGATTCAGGAAGTCTCTCTCTCTTGTCCAGATGGGAGCTCTCTTGTCCAAATTGGAAGTCCGGGGCAGGATGGAAGCTCTTGTTCAGAAGGGAAGTCCGGGGGAGGATGGGTGCTCTCCTCTCTCTCTCTCTCTCTCTCTCTCTCTCTCTCTCTCTCTCTCTCTCTCTCTCCTCCAGATGGGAAATCCACGGCAAGATGGGAGCTGGGGGCCAGCCTCTAAGTCTCAGGAAGAGGCTTGGGGCTCAGGCGGATGGGCGTGGGGGCAGGGCGTGGAGACTGCAGGGTCTGCCAGGGGTCTTGGAGAAGGAGATCCTTCCCGGTGGGGCTAGAAGGGCACCTGCCCGGGGAGCAGAACCTGGGGCCAAGTTGGGCAGGTCTTCCCCGGAGTGGCTGGTGCCCAGGGATGGGGTAGGGGGCAAGCTAGGGCACTCACCTGTGCTTCAGAAGGGAAGTCCTGGGCAAGATGGGAGCTGGGGGGCCTGGCCTCTAAGTCTCAGGCAGAGGCTTGGGGCTCAGGCGGATGGGCATGGGGGCAGGGCGTGGAGACTGCAGGGTCTGCCAGGGGTCTTGGAGAGGGGGATCCTTCCCAGTGGGGCTAGAAGGGCACCTGCCCGGGGAGCAGAACCTGGGCCCAAGTTGGGCAGGTCTTCCCCGGAGTGGCTGGTGCCCAGGGATGGGGTCGGGGGCAAGCTAGGGCACTCACCTGTGCTTCAGAAGGGAAGTCCTGGGCAAGATGGGAGCTGGGGGCTGGCCTCTAAGTCTCAGGAAGAGGCTTGGGGCTCAGGCAGATGGGCGTGGGGGCAGGGCGTGGAGACTGCAGGGTCTGCCAGGGGTCTTGGAGAAGGGGATCCTTCCCGGTTGGGGTAGAAGGGCACCTGCCCGGGGTCCAGAACCTGGGCCCAAGTTGGGCAGGTCTTCCCCGGAGTGGCTGGTGCCCAGGGATGGGGTCGGGGGCAAGCTAGGGCACTCACCTGTGCTTCAGAAGGGAAGTCCTGGGCAAGATGGGAGCTGGGGGCCGGCCTCTAAGTCTCAGGAAGAGGCTTGGGGCTCAGGCAGATGGGCGTGGGGGCAGGGCGTGGAGACTGCAGGGTCTGCCAGGGGTCTTGGAGAAGGGGATCCTTCCCGGTTGGGGTAGAAGGGCACCTGCCCGGGGTCCAGAACCTGGGCCCAAGTTGGGCAGGTCTTCCCCGGAGTGGCTGGTGCCCAGGGATGGGGTCGGGGGCAAGCTAGGGCACTCACCTGTGCTTCAGAAGGGAAGTCCGGGGGAAGATGGGAGCTGGGGGCCGGCCTCTAAGTCTCAGGAAGAGGCTTGGGGTTCAGGCAGATGGGCGTGGGGGCAGGGCGTGGAGACTGCAGGGTCTGCCAGGGGTCTTGGAGAAGGGGATCCTTCCCGGTTGGGGTAGAAGGGCACCTGCCCGGGGTCCAGAACCTGGGCCCAAGTTGGGCAGGTCTTCCCCGGAGTGGCTGGTGCCCAGGGATGGGGTCGGGGGCAAGCTAGGGCACTCACCTGTGCTTCAGAAGGGAAGTCCTGGGCAAGATGGGAGCTGGGGGCCGGCCTCTAAGTCTCAGGAAGAGGCTTGGGGCTCAGGCAGATGGGCGTGGGGGCAGGGCGTGGAGACTGCAGGGTCTGCCAGGGGTCTTGGAGAAGGGGATCCTTCCCGGTTGGGGTAGAAGGGCACCTGCCCGGGGTCCAGAACCTGGGCCCAAGTTGGGCAGGTCTTCCCCGGAATGGCTGGTGCCCAGGGATGGGGTCGGGGGCAAGCTAGGGCACTCACCTGTGCTTCAGAAGGGAAGTCCGGGGGAAGATGGGAGCTGGGGGCTGGCCTCTAAGTCTCAGGAAGAGGCTTGGGGCTTAGGCAGATGGGCGTGGGGGCAGGGCGTGGAGACTGCAGGGTCTGCCAGGGGTCTTGGAGAAGGGGATCTTTCCCGGTTGGGGTAGAAGGGCACCTGCCCGGGGTCCAGAACCTGGGCCCAAGTTGGGCAGGTCTTCCCCGGAGTGGCTGGTGCCCAGGGATGGGGTCGGGGGCAAGCTAGGGCACTCACCTGTGCTTCAGAAGGGAAGTCCTGGGCAAGATGGGAGCTGGGGGCTGGCCTCTAAGTCTCAGGAAGAGGCTTCCAACTAGAACAATTTTGTCCATTGAGTTTATTGAAGAGACTCCAGAGTCCATGGTGAGGGGAGGCTACTGGCTTGGAAATGCAAGTTGAGCCACGAGAGGAGTGTTCAGTGTTGCTGCCATTTGGATGGAACACCCCACAGGTTCCAGTCATCTCCCTAGTTCATTGTGGGGAAGAACGTACTTGTCCACTGGGATTCTTTTCACTTGTGAAGGGTGGGTCCATCACGTAATTTTCTGGAAGTATCTGGGCAGGGAGGTGGCATGTTCTAGGCGGGTGGTGGCTCACTCCCCATCACTGTCCTCTGAAGTCGAGGAGATACGAAGGTCCTCATAGAAGACAGTCCTTGGGTGCCAGGAGTGTGCTCCCTCCTCATCACTGTCCTCTGATGTGGAGGACACCTGAAGGTCCTCATAGAGGACACTGTGTGGGAGCTGGGAGTGTGCTCCATCCCCTTTCTCCTGGGAGGTAAGAGTCTCAGGAGGAGATTTCTTCTTCTCACTGCGAAGATCTGGCTCCACAGTCACGAACCTGGCCGTCCACCGATCTCCATGGAGTCTGGTGAGGGTCATCTTCAGGGGTTGGCCTGCTGCATGAGTAGCACATGGCTCCTGGGTCTGGATGCAAGGTGTGGCTGAGATCGGGGCAGCTGTCTTGCTACACAGCAGTGCTTGTGGAGTCCCAGTGCTGGGCACCTGGGCTGCAACTTTCCTCCTCCTTTCAGGGGCCTCTTTTCTTCCATGGCTTTTGGCAGTGTTCTGGGACTGACTCCCTGGGGAGGAGGCCTTGCAAACAGTCCTTGTCTTGCAGTCCTCTGGTGGTTTTGAGAAAGCCAGCCTTGGTTTCTTTGGGGGATTTGGGCCAGTCTGTGTGGGGCCCTGTGGAGGTTTCTTTCCTGGGGCCCATGGGCTGATGTTTGGGATCGGTGTGTCCTTGTGGAGGGCGGGGTGCTGCCTCAGTTTCTTGTCTCTCTCAGTCTGGCTTATGGTCCCTGGGTTCTGGAGAGCCTGGGCCCTGTGAGGATCCTGGTTCTCTTTCTCCTCCCGGGCTTCCAGAGGCTGTGGCACTAGGAACCCAGAGCCACACCTGATGGGGCACTGCCTGCTCCTTGATCTGTGGCCAAAGGCCCCACAGTTTCTGCATTTCACCTGTGAGTGGCAAAGGAGATATGAGTGAGTCCCAAAAGGGATCCGGGGACCTCTCCACCCTCAGGCCCTGTCAAGGTCCAAATGCCCTTCAATGTCCTCTCTCCAGAGAGGACACACACTACAGAGTGGCTTTCAACACCAAGTCTGGTTTCTTTGTCCCTGCAGTGGTTAAGCATCCTCCAGTGCTGCAGGGGTGATGATAGTGAGCCGTCTATCAGCCAGAGGACCACTCCTGTGGAAGAGGAGCTCACCTACTTCCGAGTCTCTCTCTTTAGGTCTCTGGGCCTGCCTGTCTGCTATGGTCAGGATCACAGACCAACGGGAGAGACGGAAGAGGACCAGGGCTGGAGACCCCACATGACCGACAGACATCGGCATAACCGACTGCAGTTGGAAGTACCGATTCAGGCCATAGCACTCAGCCAATGGACGCCACAGGGTGCCCAAATAGAGACAAATCAAATATAAACGAAGAAAAACCAATCCATCCAAACAAACACGCAAAGGAAATAGAAACCGATATGAGATCAACCAGTAAAGTATCAACCAAGACTTAATCCTTCCAAGTCCATAGTTCTGGGACAGCCCCTAAATGGACTACACTTGTCCTTGCTTAGGAACTACTGCTTTTTGTTCAATGAAGTATGTCAAGCCAGAATATGGTGTCTGTGCTTCACAGCTCAGCCTGAGATAGGCTCAGCGATCCAGCGGGATAGGGAGCAGCCAGCACAAACTCTGCCAGGCTGCTAATAGAATACCTTCCCCCTGGCTTAAAGCCAGGTCTGAACAGTCTTCTCTGGTGGATAGCCCAGAGCACAAAGATTCTGTCCCAAAGCCCAAAGTCATGTCTCACCTAGACTCAGTGGCTGCTGACACGTCTAAAACTCCACTTACCCTGGGATTCTCCTCCTCTGGTGAGGGAACCTTCAGAGCCATGGGCCCTCTTGGCTTCCTCTGGCCTCTTTGGGCTGGAATGGCTCTTGGGTCCCGAATCAGCATGTGTGTCTCCTGACTCGTGGCTGAGTGTGAGTCAGTCATCCGGAGCTCTTGGCTTGGATTTGCTGAATGGAAGCAAAGGAAAGTGCTTTAGCCAATGCAATGAAACTTGACGACATCACAAAAATATGGGGCTGCTGGTGGCCATCACACAATGATCCCCTTTCTGTGTTTTGACCTCCCAAGCTCATTCAAATAGACGGGGATGTAGGTCCTGCAAGTTGAAACATTCTTGGCCCGTTTCCTCTTCAGAATGATTAATGCCGTCCAAAGCTGTTCAAGAATGTCATTCAATAGATAGAGCGACCCCTACACACCATAATTCCTAAGGCAAACCCCACGTGCATCCCATCACACTCCTCTGTTTCTAAGCAATCACCTCAAGAAAAATCCGGTAAGGACTCCCACCTGAGATCTTGCTGTCTCCCCGTGGTCTATCCAGCAGGTTCTGTGAGCTGTGGGCACTCCAGGCAGGAGCTGCTTTCAGGAGGCTGGCTCAAGCGGGACTGAGAAGAAACGGCTTCTGCGGTCGCTTATATGGTCTCAAGGGAAGGCCTGTAATCCAATCCCATGAGCACATTGGGAGGTAATCCGGAATGGGAGGCATGAAGACGGACACACCCTTTAATCCGGATCTTCCCAGGGCAAGCCACTCTTGTAAAGTGGGCTGGAAGCCTGCATGGCTTTGTTAGTGAGTGGGTCTGGGAGGCTGCAGAACCACGGAGAGAGCCTTCCAGGGCAAATTCCACTTCAAACCCAGCAGCACCTGGAAGCCAGGGCCCAACCCATCCATCTACAGGAAAGTACTTCAACTCAGTGAAGCAGTACACCGTGTGGATGGCCAACCCGGTCAAGGCCTTTGGGTGGCTGTGGTTTACACAGACTTGTCTTTAGACATTCCACATTCTATGCATGGAGAGAAGTTGGAAATCTGTCCGGCTAGCCCGAGCACACCAAACCTTCATTCTGGCCACCTTGACATCTCATTCTTGTGATCTAATCCAAATAGATATGCATGGAGATACTTCTCAACCTCCAAATGACCTTCAACCTACAATCTCTTTTCTAAGTGTGTATCATTACAGAGGTGGACTTGGCATCAGATCAAGTCACCAGCCAAGCACATTCAAAAAGGAGCGATGCCCACCAAGAATTCTCTCATGACTCATAGTATCGTTTTTTTGGAGTGCCATCAACTGGGGAAACATAGTGAGAATCTAAGTGTCTGAGAGAGCAGCCCTGGGAGCAGAGTGTGGACACATGGAGAGAGTGACACAAACACACACATAGAAGAACACTCAAAGAGAGAGAGACAGAGAGACAGAGACAGATAGATAGAGAAAGACAGAGAGACAGAGAGAGAGAAATAAAGACAGACACACACACACACACACACACACACACACACAGAGAGAGAGAGAGAGAGAGAGAGAGAGAGAGAGAGAGAGAGAGAGAGAGAACCAAATCTGCTGCTACTCTGTGTATTGAACACTCTCTTGTTTCAGGGAGAAAAGGGCTCATCTAGGGTAAGTGTAAGTACACATCCTCCAGGAAAGCCTGAGCTCTAGTCCTCTGAGTTTCATTCCTTGTCCTATTTCTCAACATTCTTAAGATCACAAGGTGGGTGTGGGTGTGCACAGTGTCTGTGTGTCACACTGATGAGGTAGGTCAAATGCCACTTGGCTGTGTGGATGGTTATTGAAGCTCAGGTAGTGTGAAAAAAAACCCATGTTCTCCCCACAAGATGAAAACTCTGCATAGGCATCATTTCTAGGACTATTTTATTGTTGAAATGGATAAGGTCCCACAATATGACAACTAGAACAATTTTGTCCATTGAGTTTATTGAAGAGACTCCAGAGTCCATGGTGAGGGGAGGCTACTGGCTTGGAGATGCAAGTCCAGCCACAAGAGGAGTGTTCGGTGTTGCTGACATTTGGAAGGAAGCCCCACAGTTTCCAGTCATCTCCCTAGTTCATTGTGGGGAAGAACGTACTGGTCCACTGGGATTCTTTTCACTTGTGAAGGGTGGGTCCATCACGTAATTTTCTGGAAGTATCTGGGCAGGGAGGTGGCATGTTCTTGGCAGGTGGTGGCTCACTCCCCATCACTGTCCTCTGAAGTCGAGGAGATATGAAGGTCCCCATAGAGGACAGTCCTTGGGTGCCGGGAGTGTGCTCCCTCCTCATCACTGTCCTCTGATGTGGAGGACACCTGAAGGTCCTCATAGAGGACACTCTGTGGGAGCTGGGAATGTGCTCCCTCCTCATCACTGTCCTCTGATGTGGAGGACACCTGAAGGTCCTCATAGAGGACACTGTGTGGGAGCTGGGAGTGTGCTCCAACCCCTTTCTCCTGGGAGGCAAGAGTCTCAGGAGGAGATTTCTTCTTCTCACTGTGAAGATCCGGCTCCACAGTCACGAACCAGGCTGTCCACCGATCTCCATGGAGTCTGGTGAGGTTCATCCTCAGAGGTTGGCCTGCTACATGAGCAGCACATGGCTCCTGGGTCTGGATGCAAGGTGTGGTTGAGATCGGGGCAGCTCTCTTGCTACGCAGCAGTGCTTGTGGAGTCCCAGTGCTGGGCACCTGGGCTGCAACTTTCCTCCTCCTTTCAGGGGCCTCTTTTCTTCCACGGCTTTTGGCAGTGTTCTGGGACTGACTCCCTAGGGAGGAGACCTTGCAAACAGTCCTTGTCTTGCAGTCCTCTGTTGGTTTTGAGAAAGCCAGCCTTGGTTTCTTTGGGGGATTCAGCCCAGGCTGTGTGGGGCCCTGTGGAGGTTTCTTTCCTGGGGCCCAGGGGCTGATGTTTGGGATCGGTGTGTCCTTGTGGAGGGCAGGGTGCTTCCTCAGTTTCTTGTCTCTCTCAGTCTGGCTTATGGTCCCTGGGTTCTGGAAAGCTGGGGCCCTGTGAGGATCCTGGTTCTCTTTCTCCTCCCGGGCTTCCACAGGCTGTGGCACTAGGAGCCCAGAGCCACACCTGATGGGGCACCTCCTGCTCCTTGATCTGTGGCCAAAGGCCCCACAGTCTCTGCATTTCACCTGTGAGTGACAAAGGAGATATGAGTGAGTCCCAAAAGGGATCCGGGGACCTCTCCACCCTCAGGCCCTGTCAAGGTCCAAATGCCCTTCAATGTCCTCTCTCCAGAGAGGACACACACTACAGAGTGGCTTTCAACACCAACTCTGGTTTCTTTGTCCCTGCAGTGGTCAAGCATCCTTGAGAGCTACAGGGGTGATGATAGTGAGCCTTCTATCAGCCAGAGGACCACTCCTGTGGAAGAGGAGCTCACCTACTTCTGAGTCTCTCTCTTTAGGTCCCTGGGCCTGCCTGTCTGCTATGGTCAGGATCACAGATCAACTGGACAGACGGAAGAGGACCAGGGCTGGAGACCCCACATGACCCGCAGAGATCCGCATAACCGACTGCAGTTGGAAGTACCGATTCAGGCCATAGCACTCAGCCAATGGACGCCACAGAGTGCCCTAATAAAATAAAATATCAACGAAAAAAACAAATCCATCCAAACAAACACGCAAAGGAAATATAAACCGATATGAGATCAACCAGTAAATTATCAACCAAGACTTAATCCTTCCAAGTCCATAGTTTTGGGACAGCCCCTAAATGGACTACACTTGTCCTTGCTTAGGAACTACTGCTTTTTGTTCAATGAAGTATGTCAAGCCAGAATATGGTGTCTGTGCTTCACAGCTCAGCCTGAGATAGGCTCAGCGATCCAGTGGGATAGGGAGCAGCCCGCACATACTCTGCCAGGCTGCTAATAGAATACCTTTCCCCTGGCTTAAAGCCAGGTCTGAACAGTCTTCTCTGGTGGACACCCCAGAGCACAAAGATTCTGTCCCAAAGCCCAAAGTCATGTCTCACCTAGACTCAGTGACTGCTGACACTTATAAAACTCCACTTACCCTGGGATTCTCCTCCTCCGGTGAGGGAACCTTCAGAGCCATGGGCCCTCTTGGCTTCCTCTGGCCTCTTTGGGCTGGAATGGCTCTTGGGTCCCGAATCAGCATGTGTGTCTCCTGACTCGTGGCTGAGTGTGAGTCAATCATCCGGAGCTCTTGGCTTGGATTTGCTGAATGGAAGCAAAGGAAAGTGCTTTAGCCAATGCAATGAAACTTGACGACATCACAAAAATATGGGGCTGCTGGTGGCCATCACACAATGATCCCCTTTCTGTGTTTTGACCTCCCAAGCTCATTCAAATAGACGGGGATGTAGGTCCTGCAAGTTGAAACATTCTTGGCCCGTTTCCTCTTCAGAATGATTAATGCCGTCCAAAGCTGTTCAAGAATGTCATTCAATAGATAGAGCGACCCCTACACACCATAATTCCTAAGGCAAACCCCACGTGCATCCCATCACACTCCTCTGTTTCTAAGCAATCACCTCAAGAAAAATCCGGTAAGGACTCCCACCTGAGATCTTGCTGTCTCCCCATGGTCTATCCAGCAGGTTCTGTGAGCTGTGGGCACTCCAGGCAGGAGCTGCTTTCAGGAGGCTGGCTCAAGCGGGACTGAGAAGAAACGGCTTCTGCGGTCGCTTATATGGTCTCAAGGGAAGGCCTGTAATCCAATCCCATGAGCACATTGGGAGCAAATCCAGAATGTGTGGCATGAAGATGGACACACCCTTTAATCCGGATCTTCCCAGGGCAAGCCACTCTTGTAAAGTGGGCTGGAAGCCTGCATGGCTTTGTTAGTGAGTGGGTCTGGGAGGCTGCAGAACCACGGACAGAGCCTTCCAGGGCAAATTCCACTTCAAACCCAGCAGCACCTGGAAGCCAGGGCCCAACCCATCCATCTACAGGAAAGTACTTCAACTCAGTGAAGCAGTACGCCGTGTGGATGGCCAACCCGGTCAAGGCCTTTGGGTGGCTGTGGTTTACACAGACTTGTCTTTAGACATTCCACATTCTATGCATGGAGAGAAGTTGGAAATCTGTCCGGCTAGCCCGAGCACACCAAACCTTCATTCTGGCCACCTTGACATCTCATTCTTGTGATCTAATCCAAATAGATATGCATGGAGATACTTCTCAAACTCCAAATGACCTTCAACCTACAATCTCTTTTCTAAGTGTGTATCATTACAGAGGTGGACTTGGCATCAGATCAAGTCACCAGCCGAGCACATTCAAAAAGGAGCGATGCCCACCAAGAATTCTCTCATGACTCATAGTATCGTTTTTTTGGAGTGCCATCAACTGGGGAAACATAGTGAGAATCTAAGTGTCCGAGAGAGCAGCCCTGGGAGCAGAGTGTGGACACATGGAGAGAGTGACACAAACACACACATAGAAGAACACTCAAAGAGAGAGAGACAGAGAGACAGAGACAGAGAGATAGAGAAAGACAGAGAGACAGAGAGAGAGAAATAAAGACAGACACACACACACACACACACACAGAGAGAGAGAGAGAGAGAGAGAGAGAGAGAGAGAGAGAGAGAGAGAGAGAACCAAATCTGCTGCTACTCTGTATTTTGTACACTCTCTTGTTTCAGGGAGAAAAGGGCTCATCTAGGGAAAGTGTAAGTGCACATCCTCCAGGAAAGCCTGAGTTCTAGTCCTCTGAGTTTCATTTCTTGTCCTATCTCTCAACATTTTTAAGATCCCAAAGTGGGTGTGTGTGTGCACACTGTCTGTGTGGCACACCGATGAGGTAGGTCATATGCCACTTGGCTGTGTGGATGGTTATTGAAGCTCAGGTAGTGTGAAAAAAAACCCATGTTCTCCCCACAAGATGAAAACTCTGCATAGGCATCATTTCTAGGACTATTTTATTGTTGAAACGGATAAGGTCCCACAATATGACAACTAGAACAATTTTGTCCATTGAGTTTATTGAAGAGACTCCAGAGTCCATGGTGAGGGGAGGCTACTGGCTTGGAGATGCAAGTCGAGCCACGAGAGGAGTGTTCGATGTTGCTGCCATTTGGATGGAACCCCCCACAGGTTCCAGTCATCTCCCTAGTTCATTGTGGGGAAGAATGTACTGGTCCACTGGGATTCTTTTCACTTCTGAAAGGTGGGTCCATCACGTAATTTTCTGGAAGTATCTGGGCAGGGAGGTGGCATGTTCTTGGCAGGTGGTGGCTCACTCCCCATCACTGTCCTCTGAAGTCGAGGAGATATGAAGGTCCTCATAGAGGACAGTCCTTGGGTGCCGGGAGTGTGCTCCCTCCTCATCACTGTCCTCTGATGTGGAGGACACCTGAAGGTCCTCATAGAGGACACTATGTGGGAGCTGGGAATGTGCTCCCTCCTCATCACTGTCCTCTGATGTGGAGGACACCTGAAGGTCCTCATAGAGGACACTGTGTGGGAGCTGGGAGTATGCTCCATCCCCTTTCTCCTGGGAGTCAAGAGTCTCAGGAGGAGATTTCTTCTTCTCACTGTGAAGATCCGGCTCCACAGTCACAAACCTGGCCGTCCACCGATCTCCATGGAGTCTGGTGAGGGTCATCTTCAGGGGTTGGCCTGCTGCATGAGCAGCACATGGCTCCTGGGTCTGGATGCAAGGTGTGGCTGAGATCGGGGCAGCTGTCTTGCTACGCAGCAGTGCTTGTGGAGTCCCAGTGCTGAGCACCTGGGCTGCAACTTTCCTCCTCCTTTCAGGGGCCTCTTTTCTTCCATGGCTTTTGGCAGTGTTCTGGGACTGACTCCCTGGGGAGGAGGCCTTGCAAACAGTCCTTGTCTTGCAGTCCTCTGGTGGTTTTGAGAAAGCCAGCCTTGGTTTCTTTGGGGGATTCGGGCCAGTCTGTGTGGGGCCCTGTGGAGGTTTCTTTCCTGGGGCCCAGGGGCTGATGTTTGGGATCGGTGTGTCCTTGTGGAGGGTGGGGTGCTGCCTCAGTTTCTTGTCTCTCTCAGTCTGGCTTATGGTCCCTGGGTTCTGGAGATCCTGGGCTCTGTGAGGATCCTGGTTCTCTTTCTCCTCCCGGGCTTCCAGAGGCTGTGGCACTAGGAGCCCAGAGCCACACCTGATGGGGCACCTCCTGCTCCTTGATCTGTGGCCAAAGGCCCCACAGTCTCTGCATTTCACCTGTGAGTGACAAAGGAGATATGAGTGAGTCCCAAAAGGGATCCGGGGACCTCTCGACCCTCAGGTCCTGTCAAGGTCCAAATGCCCTTCAATGTCCTCTCTCCAGAGAGGACACACAATACAGAGTGGCTTTCAACACCAACTCTGGTTTCTTTGACCCTGCAGTGGTCAAGCATCCTCGAGTGCTGCAGGGGTGATGATAGTGAGCCGTCTATCTGCCAGAGGGCCACTCCTGTGGAAGAGGAGCTCACCTACTTCCAAGTCTCTCTCTTTAGGTCCCTGGGCCTGCCTGTCTGCTATGGTCAGGATCACAGATCAACTGGACAGAAGGAAGAGGGCCCGGGCTGGAGACCCCACATGACCCACAGAGATCCGCATAACCGACTGCAGTTGGAAGTACCGATTCAGGCCATAGCACTCAGCCAATGGATGCCACAGGGTGCCCAAATAGAGACAAATAAAATATCAACGAAGAAAAACCAATCCATCCAAACAAACACGCAAAAGAAATATAAACCGATATGAGCTCAACCAGTAAAGTATCAACCAAGACTTAATCCTTCCAAGTCCATAGTTCTGGGACAGCCCCTAAATGGACTACACTTGTCTTTGCTTAGGACCTACTGCTTTATGTTCAATGAAGTATGTCAAGCCAGAATATGATGTCTGTGCTTCACAGCTCAGCCTGAGATAGGCTCAGTGATCCAGCGGGATAGGGAGCAGCCAGCACATACTCTGCCAGGTTGCTAATATAATACCTTTCCCCTGGCTTAAAGCCAGGTCTGAACAGTCTTCTCTGGTGGATACCCCAGAGCACAAAGATTCTGTCCCAAAGCCCAAAGTCATGTCTCACCTAGACTCAGTGACTGCTGACACTTATAAAACTCCACTTACCCTGGGATTCTCCTCCTCCGGTGGGGGAACCTTCAGAGCCATGGGCCCTCTTGGCTTCCTCTGGCCTCTTTGGGCTGAAATGGCTCTTGGGTCCCGAATCAGCATGTGTGTCTCCTGACTCATGGCTGAGTGTGAGTCAATCATCCGGAGCTCTTGGCTTGGATTTGCTGAATGGAAGCAAAGGAAAGCGCTTTAGCCAAGGCAATGAAACTTGACAACATCACAAAAATATGGGGCTGCTGGTGGCCATCACACAATGATCCCCTTTCTGTGTTTTGACCTCCCAAGCTCATTCAAATAGACGGGAAGTAGGTCCTGCTAGTTGAAACATTCTTGGCCCGTTTCCTCTTCAGAATGATTAATGCCGTCCAAAGCTGTTCAAGAATGTCATTCAATAGATAGAGCGACCCCTACACACCATAATTCCTAAGGCAAACCCCACGTGCATCCCATCACACTCCTCTGTTTCTAAGCAATCACCTCAAGAAAAATCCGGTAAGGACTCCCACCTGAGATCTTGCTGTCTCCCCGTGGTCTATCCAGCAGGTTCTGTGAGCTGTGGGCACTCCAGGCAGGAGCTGCTTTCAGGAGGCTGGCTCAAGCGGGACTGAGAAGAAACGGCTTCTGTGGTTGCTTATATGGTCTCAAGGGAAGGCCTGTAATCCAATCCCATGAGCACATTGGGAGCAAATCCGGAATGGGAGGCATGAAGACGGACACACCCTTTAATCCGGATCTTCCCAGGGCAAGCCACTCTTGTAAAGTGGGCTGGAAACCTGCATGGCTTTGTTAGTGAGTGGGTCTGGGAGGCTGCAGAAACACGGACAGAGCCTTCCAGGGCAAATTGCACTTCAAACCCAGCAGCACCTGGAAGCCAGGGCTCAACCCATCCATCTACAGGAAAGTACTTCAACTCAGTGAAGCAGTACACCGTGTGGATGGCCAACCCGGTCAATGCTTTTGGGTTTCTATGTTTCACACAGAACTTTTGAAACATTCCAGATTCTATGTATGGAGAGAAGGTGTAAACATGTTTGGCTAGCCTTTGCACTTCAAACGTTCTTCCCGGCCACATCCAATATTTGTTATCTAGTCCAAATAGATATGCATGGAGATATTTCTCAATCACCAAATCACCTTCAATCTACAATATGTTTCCTCAGTGTTTATCAAGGTGGACTTGGCATCTACTCCAGTCAAGAAGCAATCACATTAACAAAAAAGCGATGCCCACAAAAAATTCTCTGATGACTCATAGTATTGTTTATTTGAGTGCCATCAGTTGGGAAACATTTTGAGAATCACAATTTCAGAGGGAGCAGCCCTGGGAGCTGAGTGTGGACACATGAAGAGAGTGACATAAACACACACATAAACAAACACTGAAAGGGAGAAAGAGAGAGAGAGAGAGAGAGAGAGAGAGAGAGAGAGAGAGAGAGAGAGAGAGAAAGAGATCAGGAATTGGACACACTGTGGGAGCAAAAACATAGGACTTGGAAGCCATGAAGTCAGGTGGGATAATATGTCAACTCAATATGCATGTTTACAAAGACTAGAGAATAAATAATGAAATGATTAGTGGTTATCGTCTAGTCAGCTCTCAAATCCTCGCCAGTAATGCCTGGAATTCCCTGTGTGGTACAGTCTGTCATAATCCTGTCAGCAGTCTCCCTGCCTCCTTCTCCAAAGATGTAAAATGGATGTTTAGGCAGACAACACTAAGTAAATGCTTCCTTTGTGTATGTCTCTGGAGTGAGTTCTCTTGTGGCCGATACTGACCTGAAGCTTGGACTCTACCTGGGCTGGTTGAAGCTGCTGAGCACAATGCCTTTGTCCCCAAGGTGTGGAAGATAGTTCTCCAGACAGAGAGCCTGGCCTCACCTCAGGGTTTGTAACGTCCGTCTCATTTGGCAGATTTAGACATAGCAAGTGCCTGTGCATGAAGATATCTCTGGCTCTCTAGTCCTTGCACACTTGGGAGTTTGCCAAATGGGGACAACAGGCAGGCAGACCCCACAGGGTCACCATGACACTAAACCATAACAAATCAGGTCAGGAGAAGATTCTTACTCTAGCAAATGAAGAGAGGAATGGAGCATGAAGCAAAAGAGCGCTATTGGACAATGAAAAAATAATTTATCTAGAGGAAATTATCTCAGGTGGGAGCCCAGGAGGACACAGAGCATGTGTAGCACCCTAGGGGAACTGAAGATATGATAACAGAATGGAGGGTACAGCAAGGCAAGCCCATACAATTTACCTGAGCTGCTCTTGGTTTGTGAATAAAACCTACACAAAGGTAGGGCTCACTCAGCCTGGTAGGCTTAATGCAGGAAAGTCATTGAAGCCTGCTAGTCAGCAGAAAATTCCAAGGTTTTTAGCTTGTCGTTATTGTGAGATAGTGTCTCCATCACATAATTTCCAGAAAAATACAAGCATTTTTATGCTACAGTGGGTGTTGATATGAACAGTTTTGAGGCAAATACAGGATGGAGCATCTGTGATAGGGTTTCTAATTTTTTGTTATTGTAGGTTTATTCTGAGTTGAAGTTGTAGTGTAGTGGCAGGATATGTTGTCTCTTGTACCTCCCTGTCTGATGGGACCAGGCACCTTGTCTCTTGGTAGACCATTTCTCTTGCCCTTGTCCATCTCTCACCTTTGTGGGATGACTTTCTTGGTTTCATGGCTCTCTCATCCTAGCTTATGGTCCTTGTTATCTGTAGACCCTGTGGCCTAGGTACATCCATATTCTATTTTTCTGTCCTGGCTTCTTGTCTTTCCACTTTACTTCATATGATCTTTGTTTCTTTTAGCGACCTCTTGTGTCTGTGTTTCCCTTCGGGCACACTTCCGCGTTTGCAAAGTATAGATAGTTGGAGAGGACATTATTGGACTTGTTCTTCCTGGTTCTAAATCTGCCAAATGAAACATATTTTAAACCCCCGTAATTGAGGCCACATTGTCATTTGAAACTACCACTGTGTTACTGAATTTTCTTTACTTGACTGAGATATTGAAATCCACTTCATGTGCCACTAGAATCTGAGCATATTTGAAGACAGTCTGTCTGGAAACACAGCTGTGAGTCATCAGTCCACACTCAGAATTGACTGCGGGAAGAATTATCCAGAACTGGCTTATTATTCCTGTCACCATTCTTCCAGGTTCCTGTCATAAATGGACCCCTCAACACTGCACACTTTGGTAGTCATAGAGGGAACCCAAGGCTTAAGCACAAGAAGAACAAGTCTGGTGGGAGGCTTCTGAATGTTTGCTAGGTCTTATTTACTCTACTCACTGTCTCTGGGACCTGTGATCAAGCGTGACTTTCAAAATGCCCTTTAGAACAAATTTGGACCTGTGTACCAGTCAGGACAGACTATCTCACCCTACACAATAATGTTTACTCTTCCTCTCTGTCCTCCTCTCCCTTTGCTGGGATGTAGGAATGAGAGTGTAGATATGTAGGAAACTGCCTAGGGTTCCAGGACTAGTTAATCCCAAGTAATCTTTGGATCTGAGTGAGGGATTTTGGTTTGATTTGTTTTGCTGTATAGAACACTTTGTATGGATCTTGTATTCATTGTAGTTTTTGACCAACTAAATTCTGTTACTTGATATTCTTTACTAGTCTTTTTTTTTAGCACAAATGCTAATTGTATTGAATATTATTGAAGTGCTTAGTGAAAGCTGTGGTCACATTGGCATTTTAGATGTAGACCCTAGCTTACCACCCACTAGGTATTTTATCAGGAGTCCTTTCTTTCAAGGAATTATGAACTGCCAACCCTGTTTTGGTGGTGAGGTTATTGGAGGAACAGAATTCCTGGGTTTGTACTCATTTGAAATTGTATGACATTGAAACAAAAAGAGTGAAGTTCAGGACCTGAGGAAAACTCTGAGGTGGGACCTGCAGGGGCCATGACTGCCATCCTCTCTGGGATCCTCACACTGCAGTACAGTACATCAGCCTCAATGTGACTTTAGGTCACATAGGTTCCACATATTTGCTAAATATGTCGGTATTTAAAGATCATAAACTCAGTTCTTGATGGTTTTGTTTCCCTTTTTTGGTGTATTTGAACCATGGTTTCTCTGCATAGCCCTCAGTGTCCCGGATGTGCATTTTAGACCATGATGGATTCAAACTCTGAGGTTAGGATGTCTCTGCCTCCCACATGCTGGGATTAAATCATACACCAGCACTGCCTGGCTTGCTCTTGTGATGGAAATGTTACCTATTCATAGAGGAAGAGCGATGAATGTCATGCAATGTCGGTAATCAATCAAGCTAAAAATGGTTGCCAGATAGAACTAAATTACCAGTTACTGAAGCTGCAGGACCACGTAGGACTTATTTTTAAAGAGAAATTTCCATTTCAAACCCAGCAACAGTTATATATCAGTGCTCAGAATATCCATAGGGAAGTGCTTAAGTGTGGTGTCTGGAGAAAGGATGTAGATGGCCAAGCACTGTCAATGCCTTTGCACTGGATGGCTGTTTCAGGCAGACATATGTTTAGAGGCCATGGCGAGAAGATCAAAGTCTTGGTTTCCCCTGCAAAATGTGTGTATGTGTTGAGGTAACGGTCTGCTTAACTAGCCCGTAGGCAGCAAAGCTCTCACACTGGGTAAATTGCTTCAAACTTGACGCCATTTTTCCCTGTATTCTATATGGGAAATGAGAAATGTGTTATCAATGGTATTATTAATAAAATATAATTCTCATATGTGGCTTGATGAATTCATGTTTTAGTTTTATGAACTATCTTAATAATGTGAGTTTCTATAAATTAAGAAAAACCAGAACTGTAGGTGCTTTTTAAGGTAGGGGAAGACGAATGTGTGTCCTGTTTATATATCTAGATTAAGGGACACTCTGTAAAACTTAGAGAAAACTTCACTGAAAGTAAATATGTAAAGGGACTGGTGTCACGTGATATGTGGGAGTGACTTTGCTGCAATGTTCCAAGCCTAATTATTGAATCAATGACACAGGCAAACCCATCCAAAGGAAGACACAAAAGCTAGAAGATCATCATGAACAAAGAGGATAAACAACTAAAGCAGTGAATTGTTCCAGAAAGAACAAGAATAATACAGTAAAAAAAGGAAAAGGAAAAAACTGTAACGTTGTGGTGTGACTCTGTGCAGTAGTGCTTAGAAAGCCAAAAGACAGGAGTTAGGTTTCGTTGCTTCAATACAATGTGCAGTCAAATGTGAGTCCCTCATAATGGTAAAGTTAGCTGGCTGATGTTAGCTCTACACTTTTCATGTCAACATCCAATGCAGTGCCTGTATTTTTCTGTAACTAAAGTGCTTGAGACAGTGTCTCACAATGGTATGAAGCTCAACAGCTTGGACAGCCTTGCTGCCTAGCAAGTTTAAGTGATTTACCAGTCCCACCTTACCAGCATGAGTGAGGGTTGTCCCAGCTACATGGATTTGTGTGTGTGTGTGTGTGTGTGTGTGTCCACAACCAACAGCAGATCAGGAAAATCTGTTACAGCCTGAAGCTCTCAGACTGATACATTAAGGACTTTTGACTAGTTAGAAGTTTCTGAGTGGGCAAGTACATTGATAACCCCAACTCATGATTTTAAGACTATTGAGAGATAGGACAACAATTAGGCCTTTCCTTTGAAACTAGTACTGTGTTACTGAAGGCTGGCCAGATAGACATTCAGGAATCTAGGTACATGTACCACAAGGTCTGAAACTCTGGGGACTCTATTTCAGAGTATCCTGAGGGCATTGCACTGACAATTACCCTAGATTTGCCTTTCTCTCACTGAAACAAAAATGTTCAACAACACAGAGTAGCAGCAGTGATGGTCATCTCTAATACACACACACACACACACACACACACACACACACACACACACACACACTCACATGTTACACACACATCATGTTAGACCAATGGTAGACAAAGGCCAGTGGATTGCCTTAGGTTCAGGGCTCCAATGGCTACATACAGGGCTCCTGTACAAGGTTTCCTCCAAGGTAAGACAACTCCCTGCCCCTACACCTCAACTTAAACTTGGTATCCATCTATGAGTCAAGATCATTGCAAACTTTCTCACAGATTCTACACCTTGGCTTTTGCCTTATACCGGTTCCTGTTAACACATAAGTTTAAAATAATGAAATTTTATTTTCTTAGAAGTTATGTCTATGCATTAGTGTTTTTGCACTGAGGAGATGGGCATTTTCACACTGCATGTGGTCTTATCATAATCAAAAACCCAAGGTACTCGGTCCCGTTGCATCAGGTGTAAGATACTTACAATATGCACAGCTACCTTTTGCTAAGACCATTGAAATATAGGACAATCTGTAGGCCTTCTGGAAACACCTGGGGTGTTTAGCCAACCCTCTGTCCTAATTGACTTCCATTAGCCAAAATACCAGTACCACAAGAATGATACTGCTGTGACTGTCTTAGTAATAAGTACTCATGTCTGTGATAAATGATTAGATAGAAAGAAAAAGGGTTGGAGGCTATGCTAGTTGTGAGGGTCTTAGAATGTGTTCTAAAGTGTATACAATGCTGGGGATATGAATGCTTCAGTAAATTCTGAGCGTCTAAAGATGGTTTAGAGTATATGAATACAAATTGTAAGGGTAAAAAGAAATGACTTAGGGTGTATAAAATAGAAAATGTTTCAAATTTCCTTCCCCCTTCTATGCTATCGCCATACTGAGATTTCAAAAATTCAGACTTTTAATATTGATCAATGGAGTTCTGATAAGTTGGTAGAGCATTGAATACTTATTTTTTAGTCATGAGCACAGAATGTTAAGTTTCCTTTGTTTGTCTTATAAATGTAGACATAAAGGTGCTTCTCATTGGGCTAAGACATCTCCGTCCAATCTGTCTATATCCAGCTCTCTGGACAGAGGAAAAAACAGTTCCTTATTTTTAACTCAAATCCATAGTTTTTTTCTATGACTCAAGGGCATGAGTCTACTTCTGCTCTCTTACAGATACATGTTAGCTGCTTTGTCTACAATGTGGATTTTAGTAGAGATCATAAACAGTGGTAATGCTCATGTATCTAAAATATTTATTTTGTAAAGTAAAAATTCATGAAAGTGCAGAGAAGTGAGGGAGTTTTAAGATTTAGTTCCACCTCTCATGGGTCAAATGGACTCCAGATAAGAACAGCCTAATTTTCCTAACCTGCCTATCCCTGATGATGGGATCTCTCTCACCTGGGCTGAGAACTCCTCCCCTCCAACAATCACAATAATGTACCTACGAGGTCCAAATATCTGATTTTCCTTTAAGTTTCTAAACTTTAACTTCTGTTCCTAGTCCATTAATTGTCCCAGCGGATTTCTAGCCGACTAAAGATTGTAAACACACCAAAATCTCGTGGTCCATCAAAACTAGCAAGCTCTGGACTTGAAGCCAATGTAAACCAGATGCTTCTGACCAAGTTTCTTACCAGCATGAGCCCAGCTTTGGACCAGAATTCCAGGCAGCTCCAAAGCTGCCTGCACTTCTCTAGCCTCAGATTGTCCAACAGAACCTTCCTGGGCCTGACAATAATGTCCTATGTCAGCTAAGAAGCAGTTACAGAAGAGACTACATCACTTCTTATTTTAAGAAAAAGTAGAATTCTAGGTTCAAAGGAAACAGCTCTCCTCTATCAAAGGAGCCATTTCACTCTCACTGTGAAAAGAAACAAATTGCTCTCTTTGGTGCTTATTAGCATACAAAAGAGCTCGCTGGCCTCTAGACTCCTTTAGTATTAAAAACACCTGTTAAAATCAGAGAGTTACAAAAAGTTACTCAAAATGGGGGCTGGGATCTGATTGGATGGAGGCACATCTGTAAGAGATTTTTTTCCTTAATTTGAAGTAGAAAGATTCATCTGTAATCAGGATCTTGAAGTAGAAAGACACCACTCTAATCCACATCTCTCCAGCTGGGAAAAGAGAAAGCCTAATTTCAGAGCACTAACCTTATGTTTGACACTATGGAGACAGCATTTTGCCTTTGGGAGCACAAGTGAAACAGGAAGAGGGTGTTTCTCAAATACATCTTCTCCCTTTGACCTCCAGACTATGCCCTTTGTTCCATGACACAGAATTTCAAGATTAAACTTACTGCATTGCCCAGAAGTAAAGCTGTGCTTCCTGGGCACAAGCAAGGCTGCTGGCCTCTGTTGCTGTGGATCTGTGCACACAACATGTTCTAAGCAGGCTTCTCAAAGCTTTGTGGCTCAAGTAGCCCTCCATCCTGATCACTCCCTAGTAACCCCACTATTAAGAAAGAGTTCCCTGGCTTGAACAGTGTGAGATGGTGGAACCCTAGATCCCCACACCTGACAGGTAAGAGCAAGCAGTCAAATGTCCTCACAGCCCAGCACAGAAGCAGGCAGCTAACTCCACAGGTCACAGTGAACCAGCAAGACCATGAGGTTCATGCTTTGTAGCAACAAGAGTGTGTGGTATACATGGGTCCCCATGGAGGGAGATGTTCACATGTTTGAATTATGTTCAGACTTAAAGGCATGTCAAAATTAGAGAGTTATTCATCAGGTGTGGAATAACCAATACGGGTGGTGGCTAGTTAGGAGACATATCTCTCTGAACCAGAGGCATTCTGGGAGTGCAGGGTTGCCCATAGTGAGGCCTTTGGGACCTGGTGGGGAAGAAGATATCAACACACCTAGGAGAAATTTAGTCCTTACCACACTACAGCCTAGGGAAATCCTACTCTATTTTTCCCATTATTCCCTGGATGTGGGATTTCAAATTTCTTAAAGCAAAAAGGAGGTAGAATCAATGATAAGATACATGTGTCTATAAAATCAAACAAACAAGGCTAATGTCTCCCCATGGCAGGTAGGCTAGGACCATCACTGGCCTTTCCTTGGGCTGAAGTAGAAAACATGTGTTTGATTAGATTCCTCCAAATGAACATTTTCTTTTGACTCCTTCTCACTGCAGTATTTCACAGAGACACCCTCCCCCAGTCAACTAAGCAGCCAAACTTATTTGTAGTGAACCTCACTATGCAGGACTATGAGTGTGGTCATTTAGGCTGTGACTCAGGCAGCCTCTAGCTTCGGGAGCTCCTGGCCATCTCAGGTGAGGCGATCTCAGGTAGGGGAAGGTATCTTGGAGCCTCACTGAAGGGTTTAAGATGCCACCCCAAAACTTAATGTGGCCTCTGAGTCCTCACTGCAATCCAGTGTGACTGGGGCAGAGGGGCTTTTGTGCCATCTGACTAGTGAGGAAACTGCATCCATGTCTCCAGCCTGCCTCCTGTCACCAGAGCACTTTCCTTAGTGTGGTTTCTTAGTGTTTGTTAGTTTTCATTCTTATTTTGCTCCCTAAAGAAAGGCTGAAAATTGGCCTGGTGTTGGTGACACGTGCCTTTAATACCAGGCCAGAGGAGGCAGAGGTGCATGGGTCTCTGTGAGTTAGAGGCCATCCTGGTCTACAGAGGTAGTTCAAGGTCAGCCAGATCTACTCAAAGAGAAACCCTGTCTTGAAAAACCACTACCACCTCCACCACCAATGATATTAATAATAATAATAATAGTAATAATAATAAGGCAGATGTAGTGTTATGGTAATAATGTAAATTTCATAAAAAATGATTAAAATTAGAATATTTAAACAAAAAATCTAAGATGATTAGTGTTTATCAAGAAGTTTATTTAAATCCTAGGCTAGGGTTCTCGGGGATTTACTTTGTGGTGTAAACTGACCTAAATTTCTTCACAAACACTCCTGCCTCCCAGTCCAAAAGGGTAAGATGAATGTTTCAGTAGAAAACACTAAGCAGAGGCTACTTTTGTGTTTGTTTCTGAGACAAGATATTTTGTGGCCCATACTGACTGTACTGGTCAGTTTTGTGTATCAGTTTGACACAAGTTAGAGTCATCAGAGAAAAAGGAGCCTCAGTTGAGGAAATTCTTCCATGATATCCAGCTGTGAGGCATTCTCTCAATTTGTGAGCTATGGGGGAGGGTCCAGCCCATGGTGGGTGGTACCTTCCCTGGGCTGCTGGTCCTGGGTTCTATAAGAAAGGAGGCCCAGCAAGCCAAGGAAAGCAAGCCAAGAAGCAGCTCTTCTCCATGGCCTCTGCATCAGCTCCTGCCTTCAGGATCCTGCCCTGTTTGAGTTCCTGTCCTGACCTCCTTCAGTGGTGAGCAGCTAAATAGAAGATCAAGCTGAATAAACCCATTCCTCCCAACCTTGCTTTTTTAGTCATGGTGTTTCATCTCAGAAGTTGAAACCCTAACTAAGACAAGTTGGTACAAGTATAGTAGGGAATTGCTGTGACAGACCTGACCACGTTTTGGGGAGGATTGTGAAAGGACTTTGGAACTTTGAGCTAGAAGAACCAGAGTGTCAGGAGCTCAGTGGGGTGTACTCTAGGAACTTGGAAGGTAAGAATGCTAAGAACAATACAGAAGATGAAGGCTTGGCTTGTGAAGATTCAGAGGGAAGTTTAAAGACTCTGTCAGAGACTTCTGCTATTTTGAATTAAGATTTTATGGTTCTGGTTAGCTGGTGTTGACAAATCAGCTGTGATTAACAAGATACCAGCACTACTAAGTGGAAACTTTGCTTTGCTGGCATACTTGGTGCTGCTCAGCTGGAGCTAAGAAATCAGTGGTGATTAAGAAGAGCCCAGAGTCACTGAAGTGAGATGTTCTGGAAAATGTTTCCTGGGAACACAGAAAAGCTATGTTCCAGAGGGAACCAAGGTTATTCCTCCTGTTGGTAGCTAGACTTGGTAATGGATAAGAGTCACCCATGTGGTACTGGTTTTGAAGGCATGAAGGGGTCATGGAATGCAGCTGAGGTTTGGCACTGAGAGAAGGCAGGAGAAGCCATTGGTGGAGGTGCAACCTCACTGGCAGGTGAAGGCCCAGGACTGAAGGGATCATGCAAAGAAGTTGAGGCTGGGCACCATGAAGAGAGCCTAAGTGAGGCTGTTGGTGAAAGGGCAGGCCAGTTGCGGGAGAAGCCCCCAGCATATTGGAGATGTCAGTGGAGCATGGGTTGACCACCAAGAACAGCAGCAGCGGTGGGGTGGAGTGAGCCAGAGCCGAGAATACAAGCTGTGTTTGCTGCTGCAGAGGACAGAGCCCGAAAGTGATCCAACTCTTTGGAGGAGTCTAGAAGATCGTGAGTAGATCCCAGACATTGTATGACTGGAATTTATTTTGCTTTTATTTGATGGTGAATGTGCCCTGAATTTTCTCTTGAAGTAAGATAGTACTTTACTGGAGCCCAACTCAAAGGAGTTGAGAGACTTTGGAATTTAAAAGAGATTGGCTATTCTTTTTTTTTGTTTGTTTTTTTTCAAGACAGGGTTTGTCTGTGTAGCTTTGTGCCTTTCCTGGAACTCACTCTGTAGCCCAGGCTGGCCTCGAACTCACAGAGATCTGCATGGCTCTGCCTCGCAAGTGCTGGGAGATGGCTCAGGCATTAAAGGCTAGGCTCACAACCAAAATATAAGAGATTGGCTATTTTAATGGGAATGAAATTTCAATGTGTTGGGTTGTAAAGACTGTGGACCGTTTAAAGTTTATCTTTTTGTGTGAGATCTGGGGTTGAGTAAGGAAGGACAGCTTAGTGGCTCAATAGTGATCTTTTCATGTGTCAAGTTGACAAGGGGTCTGTTTTACTGGCTGGTTTTGTGTGTCAACTTGACCCAAGCCTGAGGCATCAGAGAGTAAGGAGCTTCAGTTAAGGAAATGCCTCCCTGAGATCCAGCTGTCGGCATTTTTCTCAATTAGCGATCAATGTGGGAAGGTCCAGCCCATGGTGGGCTAGTGGCCTTGGGATCTATAAGAAAGCAGTTTGAGCAAGCCAGGGTTGCAAGAGAGTAAGCCACAACCCACCATGGAACCTGCATCTGCTCCTACCTCCAGGATCCTGTCCTGTTTGAGTTCCTGCCCTGACTACTTCAGTGGTGAACAGCAATATGGAAGTACAAGCTGAAAAAAACGCTTTCCTTCCCAACATGCATTTTGGCCATGACATTTCATTGCAGCAATTGAAGTCCTAAGTAAGAGACTGACCTTGATCTTGTTTTCTACCTGGGCTGGTGTGCTGGGTGTGGGGCAGGATACAGTTAGTGATGACTGCCAGGGTGCAGGGAGAGGGAATAAAAAGCAGGGGAGGGGGGAAGTTGCAGCATAAGGAGGGTAGAGTGGACACAGTGTGGGAGAGGGAGAGTGTAGGAAGGGGGAGGGGAGGAGGAGTGGAAGAGAAAGGAGATAGAGAGCAGAGGCAGGAGAGAGTGGGGAGAGGAATGCCTTTTCTTTCTTTCTTTTTTTTTTTTTTGGATTGGGGAAACTTCTATCTTTCTACCTACTCAGCTCAAGAAAAATCCGATAAGGACTCCCCTCTGAGAGCTAACTTTCTCTCCCTGGTCTATCCAGCAGATTTCCTGAACTGTGTCATTAGTCCAGGCAGGAGGCTGACCCAAACAGGACTGAGAAGTTGCTTCCCAAGCTGTTCACAAGATCCAGACAAGGTCAGGAGATACATCATCTCATCTAATCCAGTTAACAGATTCAGAGGAAAATTGCATCTTGAGGTGTGAAATTTCCTCACATGACAAGTGGCCTGTGAATGGCCATCACAACTGATCCCCTTTTTTGTTTCCACCTCCCAAGCATATTCAAACTGGGTCTTAAGGACTTGAAGATGGAGTATTCTGGAAATATTCCACTTTAGGAGAGATTAATGATGTCAAACTCTCTTCAGCAAAATATTTAAGTGAAATACTGTTACTATCCCATCATAATATCCCCAGGGAACCCCAAAAACACTGCAAAAACACTTCTATGTTTCTATGCATTCACCTCATGAACAATCTGATAGGTCCTCCACCTGAGACCTAACTGTGTCCCTCTGGTCTACCTAGCAGGTTCTGTGAGCTGTGGAATCTGGACCCACACTGCAGTCAGGAGGCTGCTCCCTGATGCTGGCTCAGAGATGACTGAAAAGGTGCTTCACAGGTAGACTACAAAGTCCATAACTTCATCTAATCCAATTAGCAGATTGAGAAGAAACCTGTTCTTTTCTTTTCTTTTTTTTTTTTTTTTTGGATAAGTACCTTTAATCCAGAATTGAGGTGAAGGACACCTCTAATGTGGGCCAAAAGTCCTGGAAGGTTCCATGTCTTCATCATTGGTCAAGTGAAGCTGTAGGGCCACAATGGACAGATTTTTCAATCAAAAATTCAATTACAAACCCTGCAAAAATTGTATATCAGTGCTCAGACTATCTACAGGGAGGTACTTCAACATAGTGAATCTGGAAAGGATGTAAATGGCCAAATATTGCAAATCCTTTTGGGTGGCTGTGTTTTAGAGAGCCATATCTTTATACACCCCATGTTTTTTGTGTGGAGAGACAGTGGAAATCTGTAGGACTGGTCCATGAACACCAAACAATCATTCTGGCTACCTCGAAGCCTAATCCTGGTTTTCTAATTCAATTAGTTTTGCATATTGAGATATTCCTTAATGTCAAATGACCTTCAATCTACAGTCTGTTTCTTCAGTGCTTATCAATAGGGAGGGGAATTAGCATATTAGCATTTGACCAACTCACCCACCAAGCACATTAATGGAGGAGCCATACCCTAAAAATTCTCTAATTACTGATAGTAACATATTTGTAGTGCCATCTGTCAGGAATACATGGAGAGAATCTGTGGGGCAGGAGTAGACCTGAGAGGGAGAGTGGATTCAAGGAGATACATTCAGAGAATGAGAGAGAGAGAGAGAGAGAGAGAGAGAGAGAGAGAGAGAGAGAGAGAGAGAGAGAGAGAGAGAGAATGATAGAGAAGTGATAGAAGTGGGGGATGGAGGGAATTTCTTTTTGAAATGGTGATTGATTTGCTTTGGTAAATGTGAGAATATGTCAAATTCCTATAGTTATTCAGTTGCAAAATACAGAAATATTCAGGAGAAAATGTGATGTACTGAAATCATGATTTCAGAAAAGAATGAGACTTTTAGAAAATTATGAATAATTGAACAATGTGTGATAATATCATAGGATTTGGAAGCAATGAAGAAAGGGGGGAAATTATGAAAACTAAATACTTCAGTTTAAACCAAGAAACTGAATGATGAAGTGATTAGTGTTCATCACAAGTTGTGTATTAAATCCTAGGCCAGTGTTTCCCAGAAATCACTTTGTGGTCCAGACTGGCATGATTCCTCCATCAATTCTCCTGCTTCCCACTCCAAAGAGATGAGATGGATGCTCAGACAACACTAAGCAAATGCTACTTTTTTTTTTTTTTTATATGTTTCTAGAGTGAATTCTCCTGTGGCCAATACTAACCTTGAGCTTGGACTCTACCTGGGCTGGTTGGAGCTGCTGAGCACAATGCCTTTACCTCCAAGGTGCTGAAGATAATCCTCTGCACAGACAGCCTGGCCTCAACTCATGGGGTGCATAATCACATTTGGCAGATTTGTTATTTTTTTAATATTTTATTTTTCAGTTATTTTACATACAGACCAGTTTCCTTTCCCTCCTCTCATCCTATTCCCCCCCCCAACCTCCCATCTATCCCCCTTATCCACTCCTACCCCATTCAGAAAGTGGCAGGCCTCCAATGGGAGTCAAAAAAGCATGTCCTATTATGTTGATGAGAACCAAACTCAAGCTCTTCCCCCTGCACCAAGTCTGGGCAAGGCATCCATGCATGGGGAATAGGTTCCTAAAAGCCAGCTAATGAGCAAGAGACAGGTCCTGATCCCACTGTTAGGGGCCCCACAAACAGACCAAGCTACATGATGGTCACTCACATGTACAAGGCTTTGGTCAGTCCCATGCAGGCTCCCTAGCTGCTGTTCCAGAGTCGATGAGCTCCCATTAGCTCAGGTCAGCTGTCTCTGTAGGTTCCCTGTCATGATCTTGACTCCCTTGCTCAATCAATCCCCTTCACTTCTACGCAACTGGACTTCTGGAGCTCTGCCCAGTGCTTGGCTGTGGATCTCTGCATCTGCTTCATCAGTTACTGGATGAAGGCTCTCTGTTGAAATTAGGGAAGTCACCAGTCTGATTCCAGGAGAAGACTAGTTCAGGTATCCTTTCCACTATTGCTAGGAGTCTTAGCTGGGGTCATCTTTATGGATTCATGATCGATTCTTTGGCACCAGGTTTCTCCCTATCCCCAAATTGGTCCCGTCAATCAAGATACCTCCTTTATTAATCTCCCCCTCCATTCTGCCCAAATGCACCATCTGATCCCTCCCTTTTGCCTCCCCCATTCCTCTCCTACTCCTAGTTTACCTAGGAGATCTCATCTATTTTCACTTTCCAGGGAAATCCATGTGTCCCTCTTAGGGCCCTCATTGTTCCCTCACTTCTCTGGGGCTGTGGATTGAAGCCAGGTTATCCTTTGCTTTGCTTTTAATATCCACTTATGAGTGAGTACATACCATGTTTGTCTCTCCAGGTCTGGGTTACCTCAACCAGGATGATTTTTTTCTAGTTCCATCCATTTTTTTTCTGAGTATTTCATGATGTGATTGTTCTTTTACTCCTGAGTAATTCTCTATTGTGTAAATGTACCACATCATCCATGCTTCAACAGAGGGTCATCTAGGTTGTTTCCAGAGCTATTATGAATAATGCTGCTATGAATATAGTTGAGCAAGTGGCCTTGAGGTATGACTGAGCATCCCTTGGGTATATACTGAAGAGTGGTATCACTGGGTCTTGAGGTAGATTTATCTGATTTTCTAAGAAATCACCATATTGATTTCCAAAGTGGCTGTACCTGTTTGTACCCCCACCAGCAGTGGAGGAGTGTTTCCCTTACTCCACATTCTCTCCAACATGGGATGTCCTTATTTTAAGTCTTGGCAATTCTGACAGGAATAAGATGCTATCTCAGAATCATTTTGATTTGTATTTTCTTGATAGCTAAGGACATTGAACAGTTCTCTGCCATTTGAGATTCTTCTGTTGAGAATTCTGTTTAAATCTGTACCCCATTTTAAAATTGGATTATTTGGTATTTTGATGTCTAGTTTCTTGTGTTCATAATATATTTTGGAGATGAGTGGTCTGTCAGATGTGGGGTTGGTGAATATCTTTTCCCTATCTGTAGCCTGCCATTTTGTATTCTTGTCAGTGTCCTTTGTCTTACAGAAGCTTTTCAGTTTCAGTCGGTCCCATTTATTGTGATCCTAGTGTCTATGGTACTGGTATTGTATTTAGGAAGTGATCTCCTGGGCCCTTGCTCTCAAGGCAACTTCCCACTTTCCCTTCTATCAGGTTCAGTGTAACTGGATTTATGTTGAGGTCTTTGATCCACTTCAGTTTTGTGCAGGGAGATAGATATGGTTCTATTTGCGTTCCTCTATGTGCAGACATAAAATTATGCCAGCAAAATTTGTTGAAATGCTTTCTTTTTTCCATTGTATAAGTTTGGCTTCTTTGTCAAAAGTCAGGTGTTCATAGATGTGTGGATTTAACAACAGGCACACAGACCCCTATATGTGGCTCAAGGAAACTAAAATCCTATCAAGTAAGGTCAGAAGAGGATCCTTATACTGACAAGTGAAGAGAGGTATGGAGTATGAAGCAAAAGAGAGCTATTGGACAAGTTGATCTATAGGAAATGAACTCAAGTGAGAGCCCATAAAGGCTACAGATGCTGTGTATCAGCCAAGGGGGAACTGAGGATAGGATAGCAGAGAGGAAGGCTCCCAGGGAATGCACCAACAGAGTTCCCTGACCTGCTCTTGTTTGGGGCAAAAAGCTACAGAATGATAGCCCTCACCCAGCCAAGAAGCTCAAGACAGGAAAATCACTGAAGCTTGCTAACCATCTGGGAGATCCAAGCTGTTGAGCTGTCAGCTAGTGTGAGACAGTGTCTCAAGCACAAGTTATAAAAAATACAGGCACTACAATGGGTGTTGATATGAACCAGTCTAAAGCATTAGGGAGGGTGAGAAATTTTGTAATGTCCTAGGCTCAAAGATGAATACCTAGGTAAAACAGAGGTGTAGAGGCAGGGTATTGTCTCATTTTGGAGGCCAGCTTCCACCTTTTCAAGGGCTCTTAGGAGGAGAGAGGGAAAAGAAAACAGACAGCGAAGAGGAGAAAGAAACACGTGATAGCTACCGGAGGACCTGGGTCAATACCCAACAGCCCTTTTTGTTTAATCAAAAGGGCTTTTTATAACAATGCCAACGGGTGGGGAAAAAAACCTCCCCCTTACTAGATCAAAGCACACCACACAGCCAAAGCATAGACCCTTCCAAATGCCTGCTAACCACCCTGGGGGTTAAATCATCCTTTTGTACAGTCCTACTGGGTAAAGCAAGCTCAGATTCTTGGACACTGAGTTCTCACTAGGAAACCTCTGTAGGTCTCCACAGTCTCACATTGGAGGGAAGCTTGTCTAGGAGCCTAGTATGTAGCCAATGAAGCTATGAAATTGAAGCAAACCTCTGGCCTTTGTCTACCAGGAGGCTAATATGACACAAGGGGCCACAAGACCTGCTGTTACTGTTGTTGTACATGCTCTTGTTTCCATGAAAGAAGGGCAAATTTAGGGTAACTCTCACTGAAGTACCCTCAGGATATTCTGAGCTTGAGTCCCCAGAATTTCATACCTTGTGGTAGGTGTCCCTAGATTTCTGGATGTCAATCTGGCTAAAACCTTGAGTAACAGCACAGTAATTTGGAAGGGGAGTCCTACAGATTTTCCCCCATTTATGGTTAAGAACAGAAGGTGGGTCTGCAAGCCCATGGTATATATATATGGGATACCTGATGCAGTAGGGTGAATGCCACTTGGGCTGATGAAATTTATTGGACAATAGGAAAGATGAAAAATCCTGTGTCCACAGCCCAAGAACATCCATGCATAGACATAATTTCTAGGACAATTTTATTGCTGAAATTTTAAAACCTCATGTATACTATGACAACTAGTAGAGTTATGAACATTGAGGTTAAAGGATCTACTAGAGGTCACTGATAATGACAGGGAAGAGGACAGTTGATGTTTCTTCTGAGTGCTTCGGTGACATACTTCAGAGTCCAGAGTCCACACTGAGGTGAGGCTACTTGCATGGAGATGTAAGTCCAGTCATGAGAGGAGTGTTTGGTGTTGCCGCCATTTGTAAGTGAATCTGACAGGTTACAGTCATCTCCCTAGTTCATTCTAGAGAGAAACATACTGATCTACTGGGGTTCTTTTCACTCCCGAAGATTCCATCATATGGTAATCAGGAAGCACCTGGGTAGTCTGAGAATGGAGGTGGCATCTCCTTACTAGGTGGTGACTCACAACCCATTACTGTCCTTTGAGGACCTCCAGGTCTCCTTATCTTCATAGAGGACATTTTATGGGACCTCAGAGCCTACACCTCCTTCTGCAGTCAGGCAGGGGACTCAGAAGTATGTATTTGCTTCTCAGTGGAAAGTCCTGGGGGCACTGTCAGGAACCTGTATCTCCAGCAATCACAAGCATGTCTAGTAAAGATCATCCTCAGGGTTTGGCCTGTGACATGGGCAGGCAATGGCATGGGTTCTGGTATTCAATACAAGGTCTAGCTGAGATCAGGGCAACTCTACTTTGTAGCAGTGTTTGGTCAATTTTGCCCAACTCAGCTGCATTATTCTTGTTCCTTTCAGCTGCCTCTTTTAAACCAGTTCTGTTTGCAGTGGATTGGGACTGACTATCTGGGGGAGGAGGCCTTGGAAAGAGTATTTGCATTGCTCTCCTTACTAGTGTTCTCCTGTAAGTGACACTTCAATTCTTTTGGGGATTCAGCCTAGGCTGTGTGGGACCCTGTGATGGTTTCTTGCCTGGTACCTAGAAATGACATTGGGGATCTGTCTGTCCTTATGAAGGACAGGATGCTGGCTGGTTGTGTTTTCCTACTGGGCACCTGGTCTTTTGACTCCATGTGGAGCACTTGACCAATTCCATTCCTTTTAGGGATAGCAATGAGAAATTGATGTGAGGTACCTTGTGTCTTTTGATGCATTAGGTTTTCTGATGCTTATTTCTGCCATCCTGTTTGTTATCCCAGAATGCCCTCTTCTGATGGGTGAGTTTTCTGTGCCTGGAACTTCTTGGGGTACTCTGATTCTGTGTTTGAAAACCTATGAATCCCCATATTTTCATGTTAGAATCCTGCCTCACATGGGATGCTTTTTGCTTTCATAATGATTAATTCTCTGAAACTTTGTTGAAGGGTTTATTTCTTCAATGAAATGAAAGAGCCTTCTGGAAAATTATTTGGCCACTATCCTGTTCATTGTTACATTGCTATGAAGAGACTTCATGGTCATGGCATCTCCTATAAGTGAAAGATTTTATTTGGGGCTTGCTTACAGTGTCTGAGGTTTTTTCTATTGTCATCATAGAGATGATGGCAGGAAGCAGGCTTACATGATGCTGGAGAAGTAGCTGAGAGTTCCACATCTAAATGTTCAGGCAACACGATGGGAGTGACATTGGGCTTGCCTTAGCAATTGAAACCTCAAAGCTCAACCTCATTGATATACTTCCTTGAACATCTAGACCTACTTCAACAAGACTGACTCTCCTAATCCTTGTTTAGTAATGCCACTCCATTATGACTAATTATTCAACTATCTGATTCTATGGGTACCATTCTTATTCCAACCTCCACAGTGTCCAGCTGGACAATATGGGGAGCAAGATAGGAGCTGGTAGCCATGGAAAAGCTGTACATGATGTAAATTTAATACTCATGTTTGAGAGTATTAAGATAGCAATGTTTAATCAATAGAGAATACTGATGTTATTAGCATTAATCTTACAGTACGGTCCTAGACTAGTCTTCCCTGAATTCCTCATTGTAGTGTAAATGGCAGTATTGCTTCAGCAATTCTCATGTTACCTTCAAGTAACAGAGCAGTAATTTGGAAGGGAAGTCCTACAGATTTTCCCATTATTCATGGTCTTAAGAACTCAAGATGGGTCTGCATGAGCATGGTGTATATATGACACACTTGATGCAGGTGGATGAATGACACTTGGGCTGATGGGTTTTTATTGGACCAAAGGAAATGTGAAAATTCCTGGGTACTTGGCTGAAGAACACCAATGCATAGGACAATATTATGGCAGAAATTTCAAAATGTCATGTATATTATAACAACTAGTAGAGTTATGAACATTGAGGTTATTGAATGGATCTACTAGAGGTCACTGATAATGACAGGGAAGAGGACAGGTGATGTTTCTTCTGAGTGACTCTCAGTGACATACTTCAGAGTCCAGAGTCCACACTGAGGTGAGGCTACTTGCATGGAGATGTAAGTCCAGTCATGAGAGAAGTGTTTGGTGTTGCCACCATTTGGAAGTGAACCTGACAGGTTACAGTCATCTCCCTAATTTATTCTAGAGAGAAACATACTGGTCCACTGGGATTCTTTTCACTTCTGAAGGGTCCATCATGTAGTAATTAGGATGTTTCTGGGCAGTCTGAGCAGGGAGGTATCATCTTCTTACCAGGTGGTGTCTCACTCCCCCTCATTGTCCTCTGAAGTGGAAGACACCTGAAGGTCCTCATAGAGGACAGTCCATGGGACCCAGGAGTATGTACCCCTTTTTCAGTCAGGCAGGAGTCTGAGGAGGAGATGTCTACTTCTTACTGGCAAGATCCGTGTCCACTGTCACGAATCTGGAAGTCCACCAATCACCATGGAGTCTGGTGAAGACCATCTTCAGGGTTTGGCCTGTGACATGGGCAGCCAATGGATACTGGAACTCAATGTAAACTCTGGCTGAATGCGGAGCAGCTGTACTTTGAAGCAGCAGTGTTTGTTCAGTGCTTCTGGGCACCTGGGCTGCCAAGTTCTTGATCCTTTCAGATGCCTCTTTCTGACCAAGCCTTTCTGCAATGGCCTGGGATTGACTCTCTGGGGAGGATACCTTGGAAACAATCTTTACATTGCACTCCTCTGGTGTTTTCCAGGAAATGGCCCTTAGTTTCTTCAGGAGATTCTGGCTCGGGTATGGTAGGCCCTGTCATGGTTTCTTGCCTCAGGCCCGGAAGCTGACATTGGGAATTGTCTTTGTGGAGGACAGGATGCTGGCTGGGTTGTGTTTTCCTACTGGGCACCCGGTCTTTTGACTCCATGTGGAGCACTTGACCAATTCCATTCCTTTTCGGGACAGCAATGAGAAACTGATGTGAGGTACCTTGTGTCTTTTGATGCATTAGGTTTTCTGATGCTTGTTTCTGAAATCTTTCCTGTTAACTCAGGGTCCCTGTTCTGGTAGGAGAATCTTCTGTGCTTGTGGCTTCTTGGGGTACTCTGAGTTCTCTGTGTTTGAAACCCTCTGCATTTCCAAATCTTCATGTTGGAATCCTGCCTCACGTGGGACACTTTTCGCTTAAATAATGATTAATTCTCTGAAACTCTGTTCAAGGGTTTATTTCTTCAGTGAAATGAAAGAGCCTTCTGGAAAATTATTTGGTCACTTTCCTGTTCATTATTATGTTTCTATGAAGAGACATCAATGTCATGGCATCTCCTATAAGTGAAAGCTTTTATTTGGGCTTGCTTACAGTGTCTGAGGTTTTTTTCTATTGTCATCATAGAGACAGTGGCAGGAATCAGGCTTACATGATGCTGGAGAAGTAGCTGAGAGTTCCACATCTAAATGTTCAGGCAACACGATGGGAGTGACGTTTGGCTTAGCAATTGGAACCTCAACACCCAACCTCATTGATATACTTCCTTGAAGATGCTAGTCCTACTTTAACAAGATTTACTCTCCTAATCTTTGTTTAGTAGTGCCACTCCATTATGACTAATCATTCAACTATCTGATTCTATGGGCACAATTTTATTCCCACCTCCACAGTGTCCAGTTGGCCAATATGGGGAGAATGATAGGAGTTGGAAGCCATGGAAAAGTCCGTACATGATGTAAATTCAATACTCATGTTTGAGATTATTAAGATAGCAATGTTTAATCAATAGAGAATACTGATGTTATTAGCATTAATCTTATCATACAGTCCTAGACTAGTCTTGCCTGATATCCCCATTCTAGTGTAAAATGGCAGTATTGCTTCAGCAATCCTCATGTTACCTTCAAGTAACACAGCAGTAATTTTGAAGGGAAGTCCTACAGATTTTCCCATTATTCATGGTCTTAAGAACCCAAGATAGGTCTGCATGAGCATGGTGTATATATGGCTCACTTGATGCGGGTAGATGAATGACACTTGGGCTGCTGGGTTTTTATTGGACCAAAGGAAATGTGAAAATTCCTGGGTACTTGGGCCAAGAACACCCATGCATAGGCAATTTTATTGCAGATATTTGAAAATGTCATGTATAATATAACAACTAGTATAGTTATGAAAATTGAGGTTATTGAAAGGAGCTCCTAGAGGACACTGATAATGACAGGGAAGAGGACAGGTGATGTTTCTTCTGAGTGCTTCTCAGTGACATACTTCAGAGTCCAGAGTCCACACTGAGGTGAGGCTACTTGCATGGAGATGTAAGTCCAGTCATGAGAGAAGTGTTTGGTGTTGCCACCATTTGGAAGTGAACCTGACAGGTTACAGTCATCTCCCTAATTTATTCTAGAGAGAAACATACTGGTCCACTGGGATTCTTTTCACTTCTGAAGGGTCCATCATGTAGTAATTAGGATGTATCTGGGCAGTCTGAGCAGGGAGGTATCATCTTCTTACCAGGTGGAGTCTCACTCACCCTCACTGTCCTCTGAAGTGGAAGAGACCTGAAGGTCCTCATAGAGGACAGTCCATGGGACCCAGGAGTATGTACCCCTTTTTCAGTCAGGCAGGAGTCTCAGGAGGAGATGTCTGCTTTTTACTGGCAAGATCCAGGTCCACTGTCACGAATCTGGAAGTCCACCAATCACCATGGAGTCTGGTGAAGACCATCCTCAAGGGTTGGCCTGTGACATGGGCAGCCAATGGATACTGGGACTCAATGTAAGCTCTGGCTGAATGCGGAGCAGCTGTACTTTGAAGCAGCAGTGTTTGTTCAGTGCTTCTGGGCACCTGGGCTGCCAAGTTCTTGATCCTTTCAGATGCCTCTTTTTGACCAAGGCTTTCTGCAATGGCCTGGGATTGACTCTCTGGGGAGGATACCTTGGAAACAATCTTTACATTGCACTCCTCTGGTGTTCCCAGGAAATGGCCCTTAGTTTCTTCAGGAGATTCTGGCTCGGGTATGGTAGGCCCTGTCATGGTTTCTTGCCTCAGGCCCAGAAGCTGATATTGGGAATTGTCTGTCTTTGTGGAGGCCAGGATGCTGGCTGAGTTATGTTTTCCTACTGGGCACCCGGTCTTTTGACTTCATGTGGAGCACTTGACCAATTCCATTCCTTTTCGGGACAGCAATGAGAAACTGATGTGAGGTACCTTGTGTCTTTTGATGCATTAGATTTTCTGATCCTTGTTTCTGAAATCTTTCCTGTTAACTCAGGGCTCCCTGTTCTGGCAGGAGAATCTTCTGTGCTTGTGGCTTCTTGGGGTTCTCTGAGTTCTCTGTGTTTGAAACCCTCTGCATCCCCAAATCTTCATGTTGGAATCCTGCCTCACGTGGGACACTTTTCGCTTAAATAATAATTAATTCTCTGAAACTCTGTTCAAGGGTTTATTTCTTCTTTCCAAGGGTGAAATGAAAGAGCCTTCTGGAAAATTATTTGGTCACTTTCCTGTTCATTGTTATGTTTCTGTGAAGAGACTTCATGGCTATGGCAACTCCTGTAAGAGAAAGCTTCTATTTGTAGCTTGCTCACAGGTTCTGAGGTTTTATCTATTCTCTGCATAGTGAGGAGAACAGGAAGCAGGCATACATGATGCTGGAGAAGTAGCTGAGAGTTCCACATCTATTGTTCAGAGAGCAGGATGAGAGTGATATTGGGCTTGACTTACCAATTGAAACCTCAAAGCCCAACATCATTGACATACTTCTTTGAACATCTAGACCTACTTCAAGACTCTCCTAACCTTTGTTTAGTACTGCCACTCCATTATGACTAATCATTCAAATATCTGTTTTTATGGGTACTATTCTTATTCAAACCTCCAGTTTTCAACTGGACAATATGGGGTGCAAGATAGGAGCTGGAAGCCATGGAAAAGCTGTCCATGATGTAAATTTAATACTCATGTTAAAAGTTATTAATATAATAATGTTTAGATAAGAGAATCCTGTATTATCAGTGATTATCCTAAAGTGGGGTCTGATATCCTAGACTAGGCTTGCCTGAAATCCAATTTCTACTGTAAAATGGCAGTATTCCTTTAGCAACCTTCATTCCTCAGACTCCAAAGAGATAACATTAATATTTAAATAACATTAACATTCAGATGGACCACACCTGGCTAATACTGCATTTGTGATTGTTTCTGAGACAAGATATCTGGGGGCAGTTACTGACCTTGAGGGGGTTGTCTAATTAGGGTGAGTTGGAACTCCTGACCACCTGCTGGCTTTGGTTCCTGAATCGGCAGAAAACAAAGTTTTAACCAATAAAATTTAATTGCTTGACATATGAATAATACCTGGCCTGGCAATGGCCATCACACCATGATTGTTCATGTGTTTCCCCCTCCCAACCATGTTCAAACCAGGACTTGTGACTTGATATTGCATCATTGTGGGAGTGTGTCACTGTAAAAATGGTTAATAGTATCAATTTATGTTCAATATAATTTTAAATAAAATGCTATTACTATCACTACAATCTTATCAGTGATCCTCACATTCATTCTGAAATACTCCTATGCTTCTAACCACTCATCAGGAGAAAAATCTGAAGACTTTCCCCTGATAGCTAGCTGTCTCCCCTGTGGTCTCTGCATTGGTTTCTCTGAGTTGTAGAATCTGGACTCACACATGAAGCAGGAGACTGCTTCCAGGAGCCTGGCTGAATGGACACTTAAAATCTATTGCTTCACCGCTCTTTTCCAAATACCAGTCAAGGTCATGAGATCCATGATGTCATCCAATTAGTAAACTTCTGTTTGCATTTAGATCTTCATCAATGTCAAAATAATCTGCAACCCACAGTCTGTTCCTTTAGTATATATCAGTAAGGGAGGGGGTAGTTTGACCAACTGTACCAGCACATTAATGAAGGAGCTACATCCTCATAGAAATATCTAACTAGATTTAATGGCTTTTATATAATGCCATCACTCATGCCTGAATTACTGAGGTGATATTCAGCAAGCTAGCCACACCAAGTTGACACAATCGCCCTGGATTTCATCTCCTCCTGCAGTGTTGAAGCCCAGTTCCTCCTCCTCCCTTTCTAAGCACAGTAAAGACCATTCACACCACAATATTGTTTCCTTCCCCCTCATTATGTTACTCTTGCTCTTTGCTGGATCAATCCACTTCTTTGGCTGTTTACCCACACTGTTCATACTGATGCTGCTTTTTTGTGTGTCTGCCTATGGGCAGCTCCTTCATTTATGTTCTGGGTACAGTTGATCAGACACTAGGTCAGGGCATTCTGGGCAGATGTGCATCCCCAGTCCTTTCTCCCTTACAGACAGGATGTGTGCATGGCATTCAAGGTGAACATCAGAAACTCATGGAAGTCTTCCTGTTTGTGTTGTGGAAGGCAGTACTCAACTTTTCTGAGGGCACGATGACATTCCCTGGAGTGGAGAAAACTCTGGGTCACATGAGCTTCCATAGCACACATCATGCAACCTCCAAGGTGAGAGTAGCTCAGAATCCTCTGGGGAACAGCCCTTAGTTTGTAGTACATGTTGTGTGTGTCAGACACTGCAGGGCTGTGTTCAGGTAGCAGTTATTACCAATGTCTGGAGCCTAGCTCCCATGCCGTGGATCCTCTCTCAAGTCAGACTGTTTATTCCACTGGCAGTCATGTCTGAGGCACCTGAGCTTTATCCTGATGCTGGTTGGTCAGGTGATGACAGGACAGGATCTGTGGCAGGGCAAGAACACAATTAGACTTCAGGGCCAACAGCCTGGCCTGAGAACATGTAAGCTGTAATTGACTTACTGTGAGACTCACCTACTGAGAATGGTTTAGCAGGCTCCATGTCCCCAGTGGTCCCTTCCAAATATGGTCCTTGACTCCTTTATTGGGACAGAAAGATCCTCTTCTACAAATGACCATTTCTTCCCTCCACCAGGCTGGATGTCTCAGCTGGTCTTCATTAGATGCTTGTTTCTCAGAGAATTGGGTTCTAATGGTAGTGAAGAAATGGACTTGCTAGCAGTTCAGAGTGTGAAACAAGCCTTGTAGAATTGAGTGAAGGAGGAAGAGCTGTGTAGGGAAAATGCCTATCACTGTGGCCATTGTCAGGAGACTATGACAGTGTTCAAGACCCAGACTGTGCAAACTGCCTCAGAGCTTCTCTTGCTGGTGTTGAATCACTTCTCAGAGTTGAGAGGTGACAAAGTAGACAGGGAAGTGAGCTACCCTGAGTCCCTTTAGCCATACATGTCTCAACACTATGGAGCACCATTGGTGTATGCCCTCTGTGCTGTGCTAGTCCATGATTGTATGACTTGTCACAGAAGACGTTACTTATGTTATCAAAGCTGGCAATGCCCACTGGTAGAAGACAGATGATTCTAGGGTCACAGGGTGTGATGTGACTCTGTCTATGATATGCCTCTCTATGTGTTTTATGTTTGGCTGACTGCTCTCAAAAAGGACAGTTTCTGTGCCACAGGAGGGAGAGTAAACAGGGTCCCTGGCACCAAACATCAGGTAGGGAAAACATGCCTGAGTAAGGTCAACAGAGTATCTTTGATAGATATGGAAGCCGCAGAGTCATGGGAACACAGGTGTAGAGCAGCCAAAGAAATCCCCTTAGAGCAGTGGAGAGTGCTTCAGGTCCACCACCACCCAAAGCCTCCATGGGACCCCAGGAAAACTGAACCCACTCTGTCAGCAAATGCAGTTGTGATTCACTAGTGCACACACAAAGGGGACTGGGGGAAGAACCATGCCAAAAAGGAGAGTTACCCCCATCAGCATTCTGCCAGGCTCCTGTCTATAAGGGGTTCGTGAAGCGTGGGCAGCTCTGCGATCATCTGGCTGGTTCCTTGGGCTCAATCCATATTGACATGAAGTTTTTTGACAGCCTTTCTTTTTTGATTTTTTTGAGAGAGGATTTCTCTATTTAACTGTGGCTTTTTTGGAACTTATGCTGTAGACTAGGCTTGCCTCAAACGCACAGAAATCCTTCTGCCTCTGGTCCCTGAGTGCTGGGATTAAAGGCATGCACCACCAAATGGTTACAGCTTTCCTAAAGTGAAATATTCCCAGAATGTTCCAACTTCAAGCCCCTAATTTCCCATTTGGTTGAATATGCTTGAGAGTGGATACAGAGACAGGGGTCATTGTATGATGGACATAAGCAGGCCATGTATTCTTGTCTTATTAAGAAGTGATTTCATTGGTTATAGATCTTTTCTTTCTTTCCATTCAGCAAATCCAAGCCAATAGCTCCAGATGATTGACTCACACTCAGCCATGAGTCAGGAGAAACACATGCTGATTCGGAGCCCAAGGGCCATTCCAGCCCAAAGAGGCCAGAGGAAGCCAAGAGGGCCCATGGCTCTGAAGGTTCCCTCACCGGAGGAGGAGAGCCCTAGGGTAAGTGGAGTTTTATACGTGTCAGCAGCCACTGGGGCTAGGTGAGACATGACTTTGGGCTTTGGGACAGAATCTTTGTGCTCTGGGGTATCCACCAGAGAAGACTGTTCAGACATGGCTTTAAGTCAGGAGAAAGGTATTATTAGCAGCCTGGCAGAGTATGTGCTGTGTGGTCCCTATCCCGGTGATCACTGAGCCTATCTCAGGATGAGCTTTGAAGCACAGACACCATATTCTGGCTTGACATACTTCACATAACAAGAACAGTAGGCCCCAAGCAGGAAACAAAATACAAGAGGCAAGTTTAGTGCATTTAGAGTCCATTCCACAACTATGGACTTGAATAGATTAGGTCTTACTTTTCCTTTTGGTACCTGGTAATGTCAATGTGGTGAGTTCTATGGCCTGATGGTACTATTGTCCTACAGTCAGTTGTACTGATATGTGGGGATCTCTGGGGATTCTGAACCTGTTGTCCCCTTGATCCATCATCTTAATCACATCATACCCAGGCACGGATTTACTCCTCCTTCTCATGGACCTAAAGAGAGACTGGGAAATAGTGAACTCCTTTTAGCAGGATTGACCTTCGGCTGATAGAGGGCTCACTAATATCACTTGTGAAGCTTTCAAGTATGCTTGTCTCCTCCAGATTCAAAGAAACAACTGTTTGATAATTAAAGACATTCTGTAGTGCATGTTCTCTCTCTGGAGAGAGAAGATTGAAAGGCATTTGGACCTTGACGAGGCCTGAGGGTGGAGAGGTCCCCAGATCCCTTTGTGACTCTGTGATATCTCCTTTGTCACTCACAGGTGAAATGCAGAGACTGTGGGGCCTTTGGTCATATTTTGAGGAGCAGGAGGTGTCTCAAGTGTGACTCTGGGCTCCTAGTGCCACAGCCTCTGGAAGCCAGGGAGGAGAAAGAGAACCAGGATCCTCACAGGCCCTAGGGTCTCCAGATACCACGGACCATAACCCAGGCTCACAGAGACAAGAAACCTAGTGAAGTCACTGCACAGAGGTGTCGGGCCAGGGCCAGGGGAGGAGCTGGTTAGAGGGATGTCTTCAGGTGCCCCAAGGCTCATCTGGTTACCATATCTCATCTCTCAGTCCCCAAACACTAACTGAGTCAGAGATGTAGACGGTAGTCGGCCCATTTGAGATACAAGTTGATGTGTTTCTACACCATTGATTATCCTATAGGTGTGATGAGCAACAGAGGAAGGCTCCTTTTAGAAATTTCCCATGGATACTCCGAGGGACCAGCTCATTGGCTGTGAGAAAATGCCATCACACTGTCCTTGAGATTCTGTTTCTGTGTGCCCTGCACCCTTGTCCCTATTTCTGCCCCTTTGCTCCCCTCATATCCCCTGTGCCTGTCAGACTTTATAACTGTCTCGGTTTCTTCAAAGGTTCATTTGGTCAATCTGAGATTTCAGACTGCTTTGGGTGTTGATGGTGATCCTCCACTGTGTGGTTCTGCTTATGGTAGACCAGCTGTCCTGGAGGATGAGGAGGCTCCTCTTCACTTGTCCTTGGATCTTGGTATCCAAGTTCTCCTTCCTTCTGAGATCAAAATGTATACATGTCCTGCCCTGTTAGGTTTCTGTTAGTGACCTTCCTCTCTGTCCACAGAGTTTGCTGCTGCCCCAAATGATTTTGTCTGGTGCCTCTAAAATCTTGACTTCATGGGTGAGAACTTGAATGTGGCAGAAATACATCCATTTCTGTTATGCCACTCTGTTGGCTACATAGCTGACCTCAGACACTCTTTTGAGAGTCATATTGAAGACATGACACATAATGTGTTTTTCCCTAATTCTTATACCAGGTGAGATGATTAGATTTTACTGACATGGTGAGACACAAGGTAATCTGAAGCTGACTTTTTCCAGGTGGCCACAGAAGGATCATACCTTTGCTCCTATCTGTTTCTTTCTATCCACACATCCTATTTGTTTTCTATACGTCTTGACAGAAAACACATACACATGTGCAGACACATTAGAGTCATCAGAGTGAGGGTGACCCAAACTTTTCAGGGAGGCTATAACCATTCACTTCTCCATGCCCAGCATACCCATCCTGCAGATTTTCCAAAGCTAATGTGGTGTGGGAGCCCGTTCTCGGGTTCCTCGTGGCTTTACCCAGCAGGTCTGCATAGAGGATGATTAGGACCACGGGCCTGAGTGCAGGTGTCTGAGATGGTCTGCACTTGGCTGTGCTGGGGGAGGAGGTCTTTTGCTCCACCCCTTGGCGTCTCTATAAAAACCCTGGGGCAGAGACAGTCGGGGCCCGTTGGAATAGGTTCCAGGCCCTCTCAAGGCTATCCTTTATTTTCTATCTGTTTATCTCCGCGATATTCTCCACAATAAATCCTTCTGTCTAATATTTCCTGCTGCTTGCACTCAAGAAAACTCTGGGGAACTGTGGGGGTGGTTGGGTAAACGCCCCACAGAATGGTGCCCGAACAGGGACCAAAGAAAAAAGAAAAAAAAGGGACTAAAAAAAGGGACAAAAAAAGGGGGGACTAAAGACAAATGAACAGGGACTAAAGACAAAGTAATAGGGACTAAAGATAAAGGAAAATAATAGTTTTATTACAGAGTTTTTGGTGAAAGTGCTGAGTCAGACCTGCCAGTGGATAAGGCATGCCGGTGTTATGGAAAATATATATTTTTTTATATATATTGAAAGGCAGGGGTTTTATGCTCGAGAGAAAAGGAAAGCGGACTGGAAGGATGTCCGATGCTGCAGCGAAATTCTCTTCTGTCAAAATTTTCTATCTTCTATCCCTTTCTCAATTTCTATCTGTGAAAAATAAGTATAGGGCATAGGGTAGTAATATAGTGTAGGAAAAACTTAGAAGTGTAAGATTGTGTAGGAAAAAATAAGTAAGGCAACTAGACAGAAAAACTCTACAATTTTCTAACTTTGGGGGCTATGAATGCAAACTGGGAAAAAATCTTTCTTTGGGCTTTTTGGGTAGTAAAAAAGCTCTTCTTTGAGCTTATGGGGAAGAAAAAGTTTCCTATGGAAGCTTTTGACCTGGGGACAGCTGAAATGCTAAGTCCAAGCGGCAGGAGAAAGTGATTTCTCCCTGAGGCAAAAATGGGGGTGTAAAAAGCCAAAGTTTAAAGTTGGGAAGTTTTGGGAAAAGTAGGTCTTTCTCCTGGGGAAAAAATCTTTCTCTTAAACTATAAAGATTTTCTTGGAAAATTTGGGGGAAAAATCTCTCTAAAAAGCCTTAATTTTAAACTAAATGCTCTCAAACTTAAAAACTAAAGCCTTTAACTTTCTCTCAAAAGGGCAAAAGTTAGAATCACCTGAAGATATTAGTATGGGGACCACCTGTGATTAGCTCAAAGGGAAAACAACCAACCTCTTAAGACAGCAAAACCTAAGTTCTCTTTCAAGCTTTAAAAATCCTCCCTGCAATGCAGGAGGCAGGGACAAGTTCCTAAAAAACCTCTTCTAAGCTGTCTCTTCAAGCTAGTAAAAGGCAGTGGGTCAGAGTACCCTGAGGGAAAAGCTTGGGAGAGTGTGGGTAAAGAGCTACAGAGAGCTTAAAAGGCCTGGAAACTTTACCTGAGAAAAGCAAAAAAGCCAAGCTTTTCAGTTATAGCCGAGCTGAGGCATCAAGAGTTTTGTTTGAGTGAGCGTTTCAGAAAGAAAAGGTGCTCCTAATCGTCCTAATGCAAAGATCCCCTGAAGCATTGTATCCTAGCTTCTGACCAAAAACCCAGAGGTGACTGGCCAGCGTCTCTGAGTTGGAGTGCATTTGGGAGATACTAGGGTTACTGCAGTTGTAAACTTCCTGGAGCACAGAGCTGAGGCAGGAAGGTGCAGGACCCAGGGGAAGATTGCTAATGAACAAACAAAACTAAAGCAGGTGGGAACAGCACAGTTGCCCACTTTCCTACAAGTCCCGGGTTGATAGGTCCACAGCTGCAAAAAGAAATGAGAAAAAGCTTTCCTATCAGAGAAAGGACCTTTCTGGGAAAACAGTAAAGCTGAACTGTGTCTGAAGCAGTTGTGCTGCAGAGTCAGAATGCTGTCTGGGGAAAGAGCCCAGCCAGGGCAGAACAGAACTATCCAGGAGTAAAGCTTTCTTTTCTGTCAGAGAAAGCACCTCTTTGAGAAAAGCTTTGTTTCAACTGACTCCCGTGAGATGGAGTGTGGCCCTAAGGGGTGATTGCCTCTGGCATAAGCTCTGTCCTTGAGCACCCAGACAAACAAATGCAACCCACTGGGGGACTGGGCCAGGTGAAGGCCTGATGAGGCAAAAAAACCTGTCCTAATGGGAGTTTAGAAATGGCAAAAACCTCCTTTGTTAGATTTTCAGTCTGCACGCAAACCACACAGACCCTGAAAACGGACAAAAAGCCCCTACCTTCAGTAGCAGGGAAAGCCGCCACTGTAGTGTCGGAAACTGTTTCTGGGGTAGAGGTGATAAACTGAGACCAAACTGGGAACTGTCTGGGAAAAAGACTCCGAAGAAACAGAAGGGACAGATACCTTCCCAGAAAATACATGACCTGTGAAAAGCTTCTAGAATTTGAGGCAGATTCGGGGGGAGAAAAAAAGCCCCTACCTCCAAAAGCAGCTAGGAGGGGAACAGAGCCGCAGACAGATACCTGAAGCTCTGCATCTGGGGAAGGGAGGAACAAGCAAAATGAGGTAGATCAGTGGGAGAAAATCTCTCTGAAAGAGCTATGGAAAAGCTGTTGTACATGATCTTGTTTTTCACTGACTGGCTAAGACAAACACAAGCCCCTAGGAAAGTTGCTATCAGAAATGCCAGCCTCAATGCCGGCTAACGAGGCAGGTGTGGTTCTGATTTGGGGCCAGTGTCTGATGAAGGAGAAACACCTGTTAAAGCCAGTTGAGGCGAGAATAGAAATCTCCCAACGTGCCATAGCTGAAAATGTAAAATGCTTGTTCAAATCTCCCATTGCAAAAGCGAAGAATTTTATTCAAACCTCCCGGGCAAGAATTTGTAAGCGAGTCTGGTAAAAAAAAGAACTTAGAAGTTGATTCTCAAACCCAAAAAGAACTATGGGAAATGAAGTCCAAAAGCTAGCTTGCAATAAGGGACTGATATAAGGGACTGATATTACTATGGACTGATATAAGGGAAATGCATTCTGGGAAAGGTAGTTTTTCCGTTAAAGATGGCGACATTGCCCTGAAACACTTTTGTCAGCTCGAAAATATGTTCATGGTAAACTTAAAATACAGCTTTTAAAAGAATAAGGAGGAAAATCATCTAAGAGTTTAAGTGTCAGTTCCAATGAAAAATTGAAATGCTTTTTCTCAAAGTAAGCTAATGAAGGTGCTTCGCGGTTTGGGGCTCCTTGGTAAAATACCTTATTTACCCTAATAGCTGTGCAAATTTTTACGGTAGTTGGATGACAAAAAGCTACCTTTAAGAGCAAACAAGCCACTTTAAAATCCTTAAAACAAGGGAAAGCAGTTTATACACTGAACGTTGTCTTAGATATGAAAAAACTTACGTGAAATTAAAAATTATTTACCTCTTGAACAAACAGCCTGCAATGAGTGATATCTTTGCAAATCTAATTAAGGGGATAAGAAACAGGCATTCAAAAAGAAATGACTGCTTTATAGATGGGAAACAAACTTCAGAAAAATCTAGCTGTCTTACAAAAGAGTTGCATCACCTGAAAGTTCCTTACAAAAAATCAATGCTAAATATTACAGCTGCTAATAATATCAGGAGTTAAAGCTAATGAAGTGAAAATACTAAATCCTGAAAATGCTTTTCCTCAAAGTAAGCTAATGAAGGATATGTTTCATGAAACATCTATGTTCTTGACTCCTTTGAATAGTAACAGTTTTGGTCAAAATATTGGAACTAACAATCACCAAGTCAAAATGTTTCAGCAAACTGAAGATGCTATTCCACAAAAGAAAGCTGCCATGCTTTGTGGGCCATATTAGAGCTCACTCCAATCTTCCTGATCCTTTAGCTGAGGGTAATGCGAAATAGAAAGATCTCTGCTCGGGATTATGGAAGGGTCCCGATCCTGTGTTAATATGGGTTTGAGGACATGCTTGTGTTTTTTCACAAGAGGAGAATGAAGCTCAGTGTTTACCGGAGCATCTGGTAAGGAGCGTGGTAAGGAAGGGTCAGCTCCAATGACGTTCCTATAAAGGAACCAGAATGAAAGTGGCTCGATCAGTGTTTCTGAGGTTTTGTCACTGGTTGATGCAGGCAGTGAGGAAACAGAGTTCAGAGCTGTGCCGCTTTTGGCTTTACTAGCTCCTTTGGAAAAATACTTTATATCACCTAATAGCTGTGTGGTATTTGGCAAAGACCTTACAGCAGCTAAATACGGTAATTTCACCCTCAGTGTGAAGTGAAGTTTTTCCTTAGAACAAACCAAGAGTACTGCTGTAATAGAAACATTTGTCTGAATTGAAGTACTTAGGGGAGCTATTGTGAATTTGGGTGAAGGGACAGCCTCTAGTTAAAAACCGTCTACCCCTGACAGTGCATCTTTGCCAGTTCAGAAAGGCTGAGAGAACTCGGCAACTTTGGAGTGTTGCTTCCTCCTGGGAAGGTTACAGTCCCCTAGCAACAAGTATCACAACTCTATAATGACAACACTCACTAAATCCCAGTGTTTTATAGCAAAGCTAACTATAAACTCTAAACTTTAGAAATAATGTATGTACTTCCTGTCTAGTTAAGAGAATCTTTCTAATAAAGATAGTGATAATAATTAAGAGTAAGAAATAGAAAAAGATGAAAATAAGATATGTGAGTTTGTAGAAATTCTCTTGTTAGATCTGTGTTAAGAAATCTTTAGGTGTTTGCTAAGTTAAATATATGCTAATGGTAGCCCTAAATAAGTTTGTAAAATAGATCTATAGAGTTCCTTTAAGAATATAAGCTTGCAAGAAATATCTAAGGTAGTCTTAAGACATGTAGTAATAAGCTTGTAAGAAGTAAAGATGCTAGTTGTAAATGTAAGTTTAAATAAGAAATAAGATGGAATGAACATAAGAAATAAGAAATATATTTGCTAAAGTAGTTCTATAGTTTCCTTAAGGAGTATAAATAAGTAGATGTTAATACGTTATATGTGAGTTTGTAAAATGTAGATGTTGAATGTGAATGCTTTGCAAGGCAAAAGGTTATATGTGAGTTTGTAAAGTGTAAATGTTAAGTGTGAGTCTATTCTTAGTGTATATGATGAAAGAACCTGAGACATACAGAAGTTAGTGTCCTAGCAGACTGCAAAGCAGGCAGTCTGAGCGGTTTTTCAAAAGCTCCAGAAGCCACTAAGAAGCTAAGAATGGCGGACGCCAGAACTAGCACAAGGCATCCGCAGCTGAGATTCATGGAAAATCAACGCAACACAGAAAAACCTGAGCTAACATCAAAAACGGTGCGGTTTAGAATACTACTGTACCTAAAATGGTCTCTGGCTTGAGGAAAAAAGTTGCAGAGACGCTTGTTTGAACTAAAATTATTAACTGCAAAAAGTTTTGGTTGTAAAACATCTCTTCATATTTGAAAGTGAAGCCTGATACCAGAATTTATTTCTTGTTTTAACTTTTTGAACTTAAAATGAGATAAAACTACAAAAAGATTTTGTTTATGGATTTCTTCATATTTGGAAGGCTCGTACCAGAATTTATCATTTGAATTTTAAGACTCAAGAAATGAAATAAACCATAGAGATTTCATTGCAATGGGACAATTTTGAGTTTATTCATAGTAATGACCTAGGCACTGTTTGCTGGAATTGGGTTAAAAATGGAACTGTTTAAATGAAGAAATTTATTATTTCTACCTAGAATCAAGATGCAGTTTTGTGTATGAATATATGCTTTATTAATTGGTGATTCATGAATTGTTTTGTGGAACTGTTTATGTAAAAATGGAATTAATTATGGAACTGGCTTTGTGTTACAAATGAAACTGTTTAAACAGAAGTTTGGGTTTTATAACTGGCTTGAGATTTTGCTTAAAAAATTATAAAAGGGAGAGTTAATATTCCTTAGTCTGCCGGGCGGTGGTGGCGCACGCCTTTAATCCCAGCACTCGGGAGGCAGAGGCAGGCGGATCTCTATGAGTTCAAGGCCAGCCTGTTCTACAGAGCGAGATCTAGGAAAGGCGCAAAGCTACACAGAGAAACCCTGTCTTGAAAAAAACCAAAAAAAAAAAAATATTCCTTAGTCTAATTTCAAAAGTTGTTTGAGTGGATTAATGTCATGTTTTTGTTAGTAAGAAATGCAAATGGGGTATACTAAGAGACTACTTTTAAAGTGTAAAGAGTTTTATTAAGAAACTGCTTTTGGATGTTTTGCTAAGTTTTCAAAGTGTTAATGGTTAGATTGAGAAGATTGCTTTTCAATATGGGTTTGTAGGAATTATATGAGTTTGGGTTCTTCTAACTAGGTTTGAGATTTTGTTTAAAAAATTATAAAGAAAAGGAGGAGTTATGAGATTGAATTATGTTTGCAGAAATTATATTTACCCTATTGATATTAATGCACCCTGGTTTTGTGGAGTTAAGGAAATATTTAAGTTTGATGTGAATACATTGACGTTTTTCCTATGTTCTGTTAGCAAGAAAATTCAAATGATTGAGTTAAAGTTGTAAGACAGAGAAAATTGTTAACTATATTTAGCACCATATATGCTAATTCAAATGGTTCTGTTAAGAGTTTGCTTTGAGTTGTAAGATTGAGAGAATTGTGACTATGTATAGCAACATTTATGTTAACCTGTTAATGGTAATGATGAAGCTAAGGGATTCTTTAAGTTTGTAGTCGCCTTAAGAGCTTTTGGTTTAGAAAGGGCTTGAGGCAGCTAAGACTGCTGTAGTCACCTTGGACCTAATTCAAAAGAGAAATGCCATCTTTATCATCCTCTACTCCCATTTTTGGAGGTGTAACAGCTATGGAGATTGCTGAAAGCCATTAATAGTTCTTTTTTATATATTAAGAAAGGGGGACCTGTGGGAGCCTGTTCTCAGGTTCCTCGTGGCTTTACACAGCAGGTCTGCATAGAGGATGATTAGGACCACGGGCCTGAGTGCAGGTGTCTGAGATGGTCTGCACTTGGCTGTGCTGGGGGAGGAGGTCTTTTGCTCCACCCCTTGGCGTCTCTATAAAAACCCTGGGGCAGAGACAGTCGGGGCCCGTTGGAATAGGTTCCAGGCCCTCTCGAGGCTATCCTTTATTTTCTATCTGTTTATCTCCGCGATATTCTCCGCAATAAATCCTTCTATCTAATATTTCCTGCTGCTCGCACTCAAGAAAACTCTGGGGAACTGTGTGGGTGGTTGGGTAAACGCCCCACAATGTGGGCCATCATAGCCTGAGAGGTTTCACATCAGTGTGACCCAATATATAACATTTCTAGAGTGTTAATCCTATGAGCTCCTTGTGTTATTTTGAAAGCCTTCACTGTACTTCCATGCTGACAAACTCATCTTGATCTCTCCCTGTGTTTGTCTTTTTCAGATCACCCAAAAATGTCAGTGTTCATTCCTGGGAACACAAGGAGTTTGGTGCCAGACCGAATTCAGAGTACTGTGCCATCTGCCAAAAAGTCTCTCAGGAGACAGATGTGCCCGGGGAATCCTCCCATGGGAAGAATTTCCAGCTCCTTCATCTTACCTTCCATGCAGAAGGAAGACAGGAACATAGCTGTCACTTGTGTCACCAAGTCAGTGTTCAGGCAGGATGGCAGAAAGGCAGATTCAGAAGACCCACCATATCAAAAGATACAGGGTACCTAGCTACAACACCCCATTACTATCTCCAAAGAGAATGGAACTGGCCAAGTGTTCCACATGGAATCTGAAACATGTGGGGTCCAGTGAGAAAACACAGCCCAGCCTGCATCCTGCCTTCCACAAGGAGAGACAGATCCCAATGTCAGCACCTGCACACAAGGCAAGAAAACTTCCCATGGCCCCACCCAGGCTTGCCTCAATCCCCCAGAAGAAACCAAGAGTAAATTATACCAAATGCCTGCAAGAAAGAATCAATTCTACTAACACGCCAGAGGACTAGAATGAAAGGACTGTTTTCAAGGCTTCTTTCCTGCATAGGCAGTCCCATGCCATTGGAAGCAGACTCAGGGAAAGAAGCTGATGAATAGGGCAAGAACGTAGCAGCCCAGGTGCCTAGGACTGACCAACCACAGCTACATAGCAGAGCTGCTCTGTCTCGAGCAGACCTTGTATTGAGTCTCAGGAGCCAGCAGCTACCCATATTGTATGCCATCCCCTGATTGTGATCTTTACTAGACATGATGGTGATTGCTATGGCATGATGTTCAGGACAGTGTCTCCAGCACTTCCCACTGAGAATTAAATGCCTGCTTCTGAGAGCCCTGCCTTCCTGAGAAAAGGGGAGGGTGCAAGGTCTCAGTTCCCACTGAGTGTTCTGTATGATGCCCTTCAGATGTCCTCCTCTTCAGAGAATAGTTATGGGGAATAAGCCACCATCTGGAGAGACCAGGCCACCTGGCTGCTCAGACTGCCCATAAAACTTTCAGATTGCTACATGATAGACCTTTGGAGAGTGAAAAGAATGTGAGTAGATGAACTAGAAAGATGACTGTAACCTGTCAGGTTAACTTCTAAAGGGCAGCAACATTGAAAATTCCTCTCATCTCCATGCACGTACCCTCACCTCTGCGTGTGCACTCTAACTCTGGACCCTGAAGTGTGCCACAGAGAAACACTCCCAAGAAAGGTCACCTGGCCTTGAACTGCCATTACCAGTGACCTCTATTAGATCTTTCAAATGACCTCAATGTTCACAACTGTCTTCTAGTTGTCATACTGTATTACATTATTAATGTTCAGCAACCCAACTGTCCTGGGTATTATGGCTGTGCATGGCTGTTCTTGTGCTGAGGGCATGGGTTATTTCACATGACCTGTGATTCAATACCAGTACACAAACCCAAGTGGCATTGAACCTACGTCATCAGTGTGCCAGACAGACACTGTGCACACCCACAGCCACCTTGTGATCTTAATAACATAGAGAGATAGGACAATCCGTAGGCCTCCCCTTCCAAATTATTGCTGTGTTGCTGAAGGCTTTGGCCAGAAATCCAGGTACACACCTACCACAAGGTAGGAAACTCTGGGAACTCAAGCTCAGGCTTTCCTGGAGGATATTCACTTACACTTACCCTAGCTGAGCCCCTTTCTCCCAGAAACAAGAGAGTGTTCAAAATACAGAGTAGCAGCAGGCCTGGTGGTCTCTCTCTCTCTCTCTCTCTCTCTCTCTCTCTCTCTCTCTCTCTCTCTCTCTCTCACACACACACACACACACACACACACACAGAGAGAGAGAGAGAGAGAGAGAGAGAGAGAGAGAGAGAGAGAGAGAGAGAGAGAGAGAGAAATATGACATGTTATCCCAGTGGTGATCAAAGGCCAGATGATTGCCTCTGTTTCAGGGCTTCATGATCTACTTACCAGGCTCCTATAAAAGCTTTCCTCCAAGTTTGACTATTTCTCTCTGATACCTCAACTTAACCTCATTGTAAATCTGAGTCGAGGACTTTGCAAACATTCTCACAAATCCTGTATCCAGCTTTCTGCAGTACACCCTTTCAGGTCAACACTCCTTGGAGTTTCCTGCCATTTGTGGTTTTAGCAAAGACATCAACTGTTGGCTGGATGCCCCCAGTCTCTGGTGTGCTTCCTTGTTAGTCTCTATGTGGCAGTATGTGTATTTGTGTAGCAATCATGGGAAAATCAAGGAACCTGAAGTTTCACAGCAGTGTCTTGTAGTCCTTCTTGGTGTTGGTTTCATTCTCCATTTTTTGTACTTTATGAGCTGGAGACAGTGTCTCACATGGACTGGAAGTTCAACATCTTCTCTAGACTGGTTGCTTAGCAAGCATCAGTGATTTGCCTTTTTCTACCCCATAGCATAGCTAGGTCTTTCAGATCCAGGTCTATATCTCTCTGTGTGTGTGGTGGGCTCCAACCTAACCTGAACCTAGGTCTCTCTGGGCCTCTCCTCTCCTCAGCCCTGACACTCTCTGTTCTTCCTGGGGTACTATGTATTCCTCATAGGACGTCTCTTGAGCTCATTTCCTCTATATCAGCTCTCCTTATCCAATGGGTTTCCTTTACAACAGGCTCCATTCTTTTCGTCATTGACAGTTAATCCTCTCCTGGCTTACTTGTTATGTTTTTAGTTTGATTGTCCCACCAGTCAGGTCTGTGTGCCTGTTGTCCCCATTCAGGGGACTCCCATGTTTGCAAAGGCTAGATATCTGGAGAGGACTTTGGACAAGCTTAGCCTGCTTCTAAATCTCCTGAAGGCCACTTCTCAAAAATCCCCCACAATAGACTGCTGGCAATGGTCGAGAGACAGCCCGAATTGACCTACTCTGGTGATAGGATGGCCAAACACCCTAATTGTTGTGCTAGAAACCCCATCCAATGACTGAGGGAACTGGATGCAGAGATCCACGACTAGGCCCCAGGTTGAGCTCTAGGAGTCCAATTGATGAGAAAGAGGAGGGTTTATATGAGCGAGAATTGTTGAGACCAAGTTTGGATAAATCACAGGGACAAATAGCCAAATGAATGGAAACACATGAACTATGAACCAATGGCTGAGGGGCCCCCAACTGGATTAGGCCCTCTGAATGGGTGAGACAGTTGATTGACTTGATCTGTTTGGGAGGCATCCAGGCAGTGGGACCGGGTCCTGTGCTCAGTGCATGAGTTGGCTGTTTGAAACCTGGGGCTTATGCAGGGATGCTTGGCTCAGCCTGGGAGGAGGGGACTGGACCTGCCTGGACTGAGTCTACCAGGTTGATCTCAATCCTTGGGGGAGTCTTTGCCCTGGAGGAGATGGGAATGGGAGATGGGTTGGGGGGAAGGAGAGGCTGGCAGGAGGGGGAGGGAACAAGGGAATCTGTGGCTGATATGTAGAATTAAATTATATAATAAAATAAAATAATTTTAAAAAATCCCATGAGTTGAGACCAGTGCTCAGGCCACTATGTTAGTACCTTGGAGGCAAATAAATATGTAAAACAAATAGATGTGTTAGAATCTACCCAAGGTTCTAGGACCAGTTAAACCAGATTCTTTTTTTTTTTTTTTTTTTTTTTTTTGTCTTATGGGGGAGGTGTTTGCAGCACCCTCTGCTGGAGCTCATGGAGTCTGAGCAAGACAGACTCTAAATCACTACCCACCAGCTGTGGATACAGGATTTCCGCTCAGCCCACTAGGTGCTGGCACAACCTGCTTTTATACCTATTTCCTCTGAAAACTTTCAGTTTAGTTTGTGGTATAATGTGGTGATACTGTGTATCCCAATATATAGTGCACCTTAATAAACTTGTTGGGGTCAGAGAACAGAAAAGCCACTAGATAGATATAGAGGCCAGAAAATGGTGGCATACACACCTTTAATCCTAGCATTTCGGAGGCAGAGATCCATCTGGATCTCTGAGTTCAAAGCCACACTGGAAACAGCCATGCCTGATAACACATACCTTTAGTCCCTGGAAGTGATGGCAGGAAGCAGAAAGATATGAGGCATGAAAACCATGAACTAGGGTCTATTAAGCTTTTAGGCTTTTGAGCCACAGTCCAACTGAGATCCATTAGGATGAGGACACAGAGGCTTCCAGTTTGAAAAAGGAGATGAGCTGAGGAATTGGCGAGGTGAGGTTAGCTGTGGCTGGTTCTGTTTCTCTGATCTTTCAGCATTCACCCCAATACCTGGATCCAAGTTTGTTTTTATTAATAAACCTTTTAAGAATCGTGCTACAGTATACAGCATACTGTGGGGATTTTTTATTCATTGTTCTTGAGCTGCCATTCCTCACAACAAATTAATTCTGTTACTTGACACTCTATCAGTGTTGGTCATGAATGCAAATTGATATTGAATATTATTGAAATGCTTATTGAGAGTTACATTCACATCACCATCATAAATATAGATCCTAGGTCGGCACCCATAAGTTTTTAGTCAGGAGTCTTTATTTCCAGGGACTTAAAGGCAACCGATATCATTTTGGTAGTGAGGTCACTGGCAGAACAGAAAGCCTGGTCTTTGGACTCATTTGAACTCTCTGGGTGTGAGGCTGAAACAGAAAGGGTGAAGGTCAGCACCTGTGACTTAAGGTGTTCACCATAGGCCACTGGAAAACTCTGTGGTGTGACACTCAGGGGCCATGACAATGCAGTACACTACATCAGTATCACTGTGCCCTGAGGTCACACTTTCCACACCATTTCTAAGCTTGTCATTTACCTGGGAGATCACAAACTGTGCTCATTTTGATAAAAAATATTCCCTCTCCATAGAGGAAGAACAAGGAACGTCATCGAGTGTCAACAATCTCTGAAATTAAAACTGATTACTAAACAAAACTAATTCCTGGTTACTGAAGCTCCAGGGCCACCCTGGACAGCTTGAAGGGAATTTCCATTTCAAGCCCAATAACATATATATATATATCAGTGCTCAGAACATCCTCAGGAAGTGCTTAAATTCGGTGAATCGGGAATGCCTTTCTTGGTGTGGCTGTGTTTGGGCAGCCATATCTTTAGAGGGCATAGGAGGAAGGTCAGAGCCTTGGCCTCCACCAAACACTCTGTGTGTGGATGGAAGGTGGCAACCTGCCAGACTAGCCCATACATAGACACCAAAGCACTCATACTGACCACCTTGCATCAAACTGGACCCCTTTGTCCATGTCTTTTGTTTTTTCGAGACAGGGTTTCTCTGTGTAGTTTGGTACTTGTCCTGGATCTTGGTCTGTGTACCAGGCTGGCCTTGAACTCACAGAGATCCACCTGGCCCTGCCTCCCAAGTGCTGGGATTAAAGGTGTGCTCTACCACCGCCTGGCTGTCCTTGTCTTCTGAATATTATAGGAGAAATGATGTTTATGACTGATAGGTAATAAAATGTCATTTGGATATAATGCGTTGTTGACCTAATGGTTTAGCATTGTGAACTATCTCAGTAAAATGCATTTCTATAATTAAAAAAACAGAACATTAGTTGTTTTTTAAGGTAGAGGAAAACTAATTCTTATCCTGTATATATCTTGAGTTCAAGGGCATTCTGGATCCAGGCAGATCCTGACTGAAGGTACAAATGTAAAGAGACTGGTGCTCCATGACAGAGGGCAGGGACTTAGGTGCAATGTGCATGGTCTAATGGTTGATTACTGATCCAGGCAGCTCCCCACTCATAGGCAGACACACAAAAAGTGACAATATCTAGGTGTTGATTCTTGGGTTTGTCCTTGTGGGATGGATGTTTTGTTCCTTAGTTTTCTTTTTTGTCTTCTGACCTAAATGATCAAGGGTTGTGTGACTGGCAAGTCTTCCAGTCCAGTAGGATGTCTCCCTTCTGAGGCTCATGGGGCCTTGGGTTCCTAGATCCATCCTGGCCTCCTGTAAAGCCCAAGTCTTCTTCCAAAGTTGTAGACCAGAATATGGAGCCCAGTGGAAGTGGTGCTGCTCTTCTGACTGGTATGGGCGGTAACTGAGCCTAGGCAGTATTCTGGAGTTGTGGGGAAGGGCTTGCCAAGGGAAGGATTTAAGGTGGGTGGGCTAGGGTGGTGGAGTGGATCATGCAGCGACAGATATCAATGGTGGTGGTGGCTATAGTCCAGCTGGTAGGTGGGTCACTCACCTGTTTGCAGGCTGGTGGGGACTGCACCACAGCAGTGGAATCCCACCACAGTTGGCAGCAGGGCCCAGCAGCCTTGCTGGTCCTGAGATGGGAGGAGCACAGGATGTACTTTGGGGCTTACTGTCTACAGACTGGGGCAGCTTAGCTAGGAGGCCAGTCACTCACCTGTTCTGTCAAGCTGCTTGGTCTATACCTAGATCTGCGTAGTCTTCTTGAGTTGTGGAGACAAGATATTGAGGTGGGTAGGATTGGATGGCAGAGTGGGTGTTGGGGAAGAGAATCCAGTGGGTGGTAGAAGTCCAGGTGGCAGGTGATACCACCCTTGGACATATACCCCAAAGATGCTCAATCATACCACAAGGACACTTGCTCATCTGTGTTCATAGCAGCCTTATTTGTAATAGCCAAGACTTGGAAATAATCTAAATGCCCCTCAATCAAAGAATGGATTAAAAAAAATGTGATACATTTATACAATGGAGTATTACTCAGCTGTTAAAAAGATCCAGAAAGACAAACATGATATGTATTCAAAAGTGGACATGAACTGTAAAGTAAAGGATATCCATGCTATAATCCATAGCCTGAGAGAAGCTAGGTAACAAGGAGGGCCTGAGGAAGGGAGGCACAGATGTCCTTGGAAGGGAAAACAAATGAGATCTCCTTGGTAGACTGAGGGCAGGTGGGTATGGAAACATGAAGGATCAGGTTGGAAGGGGTGTATAGAGGGGGAGAGTATTGAAAGAGATGCCTAGAAGGGGAGAGCATTTTGGGGTCAGGTAGAAGCCCGATGAAATGTTTCACTTTAAGAACAGATTAAAGGGAAATTTCCATTTCAAGTCGAATAACAGATATATATCGGTGCTCAGAACATCCTCAGGAAGTGCTTAAACTTGATATGGGAAACTCCCCTTAATCTACAAGGATGACCCCAGGTAAAATGCTTAGAAATAGTAGATATCTGAACTGGCCATCTCCTGTAATCAGATTGATAACTACCAAGCTGTCATCAGAGAACCTTCAGCCAGGAACTGAAGGAAACAGATGCAGAGACCCAGCATCAAGCGCTGGACTGAGCTTGGGGAATCATGTTGAAGAAAGTGGAGGAAGCATTATACTAGCCAAGGGGTCAATGTGATCATAGGCGAATCCAAACAAATCTGGTCTACTAGGAGCTCACAGACTCTGGACTAATAGTAGGAAGTCTAATTGGGACTGACCTAGTCCCGCTACATATCTGTGAAAGTTGTGTAGCTTAGTCTACTTGTGGTATTCTGAGAAGTGGGAGAAGGGTCTTTACTACCACTTTGGTTGGCATTTGGGAAATGATTCCCCATAGTAGGTTGCCATCAGCTGGGGAAACATAGTGAGAATCTAAGTGTCAGAGAGAGCAGCCCTGGGAGCAGAGTGTGGACACATGGAGAGAGGGACACAAACACACACATAGAAAAACACTCAAAGAGAGAGAGAGAGAAGAGAGAAAGAGAGAGAGAGAGAGAGAGAGAGAGAGACAGAGACAGAGAGACAGAGACAGAGAGAGACAGAGAGACACAGAGGGAGACAGAGAGACAGAGACAGAGAGACAGAGAGAGACAGAGAGAGAGAGATATCAGGAATTGGACACTGAACACACTGTGGGAGCAACAACATAGGACTTGGAAGCCTTGAAGACAGGTGGAAAAAGATGTCCACTCAATATGCATGTTTACAAAGACTAGAGAATAAATAATGAAATGACTAGTGATTATCATTTGTTTGGCTCTCAAATCCAAGCCAGTGTTGCCTGGCATTCCCTTTGTGGTGCAGTCTGTCATAATCCTGTCAGAGTACTCCTGCCTCCTCCTCCAAAGAGGTAAGATGGATGTTTAGACAGAAAACACTAAGTAAATGCTTCCTTTGTGTATGTCTCTGGAGTGAGTTCTCTTGTGGCCGATACTGACCTGAAGCTTGGACTCTACTTGGGCTGGATGGAGCTGCTGAGCACAATGCCATTGTCCCCAAGGTGTGGAAGATAGTTCTCCAGACAGAGAGCCTGGCCTCACCTCAGGGTTTGTAATATCCATCTCATTTGGCAGATTTAGACATAGCAAGTGCCTGTGCATGAAGATATCTCTGGCTCTCTAGTCCTTGCACACTTGGGAGTTAGCCAAATGGGGACAACAGGCAGGCAGACCCCACAGGGTCACCATGACACTAAACCATAACAAATCAGGTCAGGAGAAGATTCTTACTCTAGCAAGTGAAGAGAGGAATGGAGCATGAAGCAAAAGAGAGCTATTGGACAAGGAAAAAAGAATTTATCTAGAGGAAATTATCTCAGGTGGGTGCCCAAGAGGACAGAGAGCATGTGTAGCACCCTGGGGGAACTGAAGATATGATACCGGAGGGGAGAGTACAGCAGGGGATGCCCATACACAGTTACCTGAGCTGCTCTTGGTTGGGGGCAAAAATCTACACAAAGATATGGCTCACAGAGCCCAGTAGGCTCAAGGCAGGCAAATCATTGAAGCCTGCTAGCCAGGAGGGAGATCCAAGCTGTTGAGCATCCAGTCAGTGTGAGACAGTGTCTCAAGCACATAAGTTCCAGATAAATACAAGCACTGAGATGCTACACTAGGTGTTGACATGAATAGACAGGAGCCAGGATGGAGAATCTGTAAGAGGGTTTCTAATGTCTTGGTATCCTAGGTGGATACTGAGTTGAAAGTGCAATGTAGGGGCAGGAAATGGTCTGACCTTGTAGGAAAAAATTGTATAGGAGCCCAGTAAGTAGGCATTGGCCCCCTGTCTTGACCAGTCATCTGGCCATTGTCTACCACTGGGATAACTTGTCATAGATTTCTGAATGTGTGTGTGTGTGTGTGTGTGTGTGTGTGTGTGTGAAGAGACCACCAGGCCTGCTGCTACTCCGTATTTTGAACGGTTTCTTGTTACAGGAGAGAATGGCTAATCTAGGGTAAGTGTAAGTTCACAAGTTCCAGGAAGCCTGAGCTTGACTCTGCAGAGTTTACTACCTTACAGTAGGTTTCTATGTGAATTTCTAGTTTAAGCCATCAGCTGCACAGCAATAGTTTGAAAGGGTGTGTACCTGGATATCTGGCCCAGACCTTCAGCCACACAGCAATACTTTGGAGGACAATGACTACAGATTGTCCTATTTCTCAACATTCTTAAGATCACAAGGTGGGTGTGGGTGTGCACAGTGTCTGTGTGGCACACTGATGAGGTAGGTCAAATGCCACTTGGCTGTGTGGATGGTTATTGAAGCTCAGGTAGTGTGAAAAAAAACCCATGTTCTCCCCACAAGATGAAAACTCTGCATAGGCATCATTTCTAGGACTATTTTATTGTTGAAACAGATAAGGTCCCACAATATGACAACTAGAACAATTTTGTACATTGAGTTTATTGAAGAGACTTTAGAGTCCATGGTGAGGGGAGGCTACTTGTTGGAGATGCAAGTCCAGCCACAAGAGGACTGTTCGGTGTTGCTGACATTTGGAAGGAAGCCCCACAGTTTCCAGTCATCTCCCTAGTTCATTGTGGGGAAGAACATACTGGTCCACTGGGATTCTTTTCACTTGTGAAGGGTGGGTCCATCACGTAATTTTCTGGAAGTATCTGGGCAGGGATGTGGCATGTTCTTGGCAGGTGGTGGCTCACTCCCCATCACTGTCCTCTGAAGTCGAGGAGATATGAAGGTCCTCATAGAGGACAGTCCTTGGGTGCCGGGAGTGTGCTCCCTCCTCATCACTGTCCTCTGATGTGGAGGACACCTGAAGGTCCTCATAGAGGACACTCTGTGGGAGCTGGGAATGTGCTCCCTCCTCATCACTGTCCTCTGATGTGGAGGACACCTGAAGGTCCTCATAGAGGACACTGTGTGGGAGCTGGGAGTGTGCTCCATCCCCTTTCTCCTGGGAGGTAAGAGTCTCAGGAGGAGATGTCTTCTTCTCACTGGGAAGATCCGGCTCCACAGTCACAAACCTGGCCGTCCACCGATCTCCATGGAGTCTGGTGAGGGTCATCCTCAGGGGTTGGCCTGCTACATGAGCAGCACATGGCTCCTGGGTCTGGATGCAAGGTGTGGCTGAGATCGGGGCAGCTGTCTTGCTACGCAGCAGTGCTTGTGGAGTCCCAGTGCTGGGCACCTGGGCTGCAACTTTCCTCCTCCTTTCAGGGGCCTCTTTTCTTCCACGGCTTTTGGCAGTGTTCTGGGACTGACTCCCTGGGGAGGAGGCCTTGCAAACAGTCCTTGTCTTGCAGTCCTCTGGTGGTTTTGAGAAAGCCAGCCTTGGTTTCTTTGGGGGATTCAGCCCAGGCTCTGTGGGGCCCTGTGGAGGTTTCTTTCCTGGGGCCCAGGGGCTGATGTTTGGGATGGGTGTGTCCTTGTGGAGGGCGGGGTGCTGCCTCAGTTTCTTGTCTCTCTCAGTCTGGCTTATGGTCCCTGGGTTCTGGAGAGCCTGGGCCCTGTGAGGATCCTGGTTCTCTTTCTCCTCCCGGGCTTCCAGAGGCTGTGGCACTAGGAGCCCAGAGCCACACCTGATGGGGCACCGCCTGCTCCTTGATCTGTGGCCAAAGGCCCCACAGTCTCTGCATTTCACCTGTGAGTGACAAAGGAGATATGAGTGAGTCCCAAAAGGGATCCGGGGACCTCTCCACCCTCAGGCCCTGTCAAGGTCCAAATGCCCTTCAATGTCCTCTCTCCAGAGAGGACACACACTACAGAGTGGCTTTCAACACCAACTCTGGTTTCTTTGTCCCTGCAGTGGTCAAGCATCCTCGAGAGAGGCAGGGGTGATGATAGTGAGCCCGCTCTCAGCCAGAGGACCACTCCTGTGGAAGAGGAGCTCACCTACTTCCCAGTCTCTCTCTTTAGGTCCCTGGGCCTGCCTGTCTGCTATGGTCAGGATCACAGATCAACGGGAGAGATGGAAGAGGACCAGGGCTGGAGACCCCACATGACCGACAGACATCCGGATAACTGACTGCAGTTGGAAGTACCGATTCAGGCCATAGCACTCAGCCAATGGACGCCACAGGGTGCCCAAATAGAGACAAATCAAATATAAATGAAGAAAAACAAATTCATCCAAACAAACATGCAAAGGAAATATAAACCGATATGAGATCAACCAATCAAGTATCAACCAAGACTTAATCCTTCCAAGTCCATAGTTCTGGGACAGCCCCTAAATGGACTACACTTGTCCTTGCTTAGGACCTACTGCTTTTTGTTCAATGAAGTATGTCAAGCCAGAATATGGTGTCTGTGCTTCACAGCTCAGCCTGAGATAGGCTCAGCGATCCAGCGGGATAGGGAGCAGCCAGCACATACTCTGCCAGGCTGCTAATAGAATACCTTTCCCCTGGCTTAAAGCCAGATCTGAACAGTCTTCTCTGGTGGATACCCCAGAGCACAAAGATTCTGTCCCAAAGCCCAAAGTCATGTCTCACCTAGACTCAGTGACTGCTGACACTTATAAAACTCCACTTACCCTGGGATTCTCCTCCTCCGGTGAGGGAACATTCAGAGCCATGGGCCCTCTTGGCTTCCTCTGGCCTCTTTGGGCTGGAATGGCTCTTGGGTCCCGAATCAGCATGTGTGTCTCCTGACTCGTGGCTGAGCGTGAGTCAATCATCCGGAGCTGTTGGCTTGGATTTGCTGAATGGAAGCAAAGGAAAAAGCTTTAGCCAATGCAATGAAACTTGACGACATCACAAAAATATGGGGCTGCTGGTGGCCATCACACAATGATCCCCTTTCTGTGTTTTGACGTCCCAAGCGCATTCAAATAGACGGGGATGTCGGTCCTGCAAGTTGAAACATTCTTGGCCCGTTTCCTCTTCAGAATGATGAATGCCGTCCAAAGCTGTTCAAGAATGTCATTCAATAGATAGAGCGACCCCTACACACCATAATTCCTAAGGCAAACCCCACGTGCATCCCATCACACTCCTCTGTTTCTAAGCAATCACCTCAAGAAAAATCCGGTAAGGACTCCCACCTGAGATCTTGCTGTCTCCCTGTGGTCTATCCAGCAGGTTCTGTGAGCTGTGGGCACTCCAGGCAGGAGCTGCTTTCAGGAGGCTGGCTCAAGCGGGACTGAGAAGAAATGGCTTCTGCGGTTGCTTATATGGTCTCAAGGGAAGGCCTGTAATCCAATCCCATGAGCACATTGGGAGGTAATCCGGAATGTGAGGCATGAAGACGGACACACCCTTTAATCCGGATCTTCCCAGGGCAAGCCACTCTTGTAAAGTGGGCTGGAAGCCTGCATGGCTTTGTTAGTGAGTGGGTCTGGGAGGCTGCAGAACCACGGACAGAGCCTTCCAGGGCAAATTCCACTTCAAACCCAGCAGCACCTGGAAGCCAGGGCCCAACCCATCCATCTACAGGAAAGTACTTCAACTCAGTGAAGCAGTATGCCGTGTGGATGGCCAACCCGGTCAAGGCCTTTGGGTGGCTGTGGTTTACACAGACATGTCTTTAGACATTTCACATTCTTTGCATGGAGAGAAGTTGGAAATCTGTCCGGCTAGCCCGTGCACACCAAAC